>NW_027488674.1:0-653359 GCF_050948215.1 Halictus rubicundus | reverse complement strand
AGGATTGGATAGAGGATATTATAGGATAGAGGATATGATAGGACAGAGGAATGGATAGGATAGAGGATTGGATAGGATAGAGGATAGATGATAGGATAGGATGAGGATTGGATAGGATACAGGATAGGATGGGATAGAGGATAGGATAGGGGATTTGATAGGATAGAGGATAGGATAGGATAGAAGATAGGATAGGATAGAGATAGGATAGGATAGAGGATAGGATAGGACAGAGGATATTTATAGGATAGAGGATAGGATAGGATAGAGGATAGGATAGGATAGAGGATAGGATAGGATAGAGGATTGGATAGAGGATAGGATAGGACAGAGGATATTATAGGATAGAGGACATGATAGGACAGAGGAATGGATAGGATAGAGGATTGGATAGCATAGAGGATAGTATAGGATAGAGGATAGGATAGGATAGAGGATAGGATAGGGATAGGATAAAGGATGGGATAGGATAGAGTATAGGATAGGATAGAGGATAGAGGATAGGATAGGATAGAGGATAGGATAGAGGATAGGATAGGATAGAGGATAGGATAGGATAGAGGATAGGATAGGATAGAGGATAGGATAGGATAGAGGATAGGATAGGATAGAGGATAGGATAGGATAGAGGATAGGATAGGATAGAGGATAGGATAGGGGATTTGATAGGATAGAGGATAGGATAGGATAGAAGATAGGATAGGATAGAGGATACGATAGGATGGAGGATAGGATAGGATAGAGGATAGGATAGGGATAGAGGATAGGATAGGATAGAGGATAGGATAGGATAGAGGATAGGATAGGATAGAGGATAGGATAGGATAGAGGAGAGGATAGGATAGAGGATAGGATAGGATAGAGGATTGGATAGAGGATAGGATAGGCTAGAGGATATTATAGGTTAGAGGATATGATAGGACAGAGGAATGGATAGGATAGAGGATTGGATAGGATAGAGGATAGATGATAGGATAGGATTGAGGATTGGATAGGATACAGGATAGGATGGGATAGAGAATAGGATAGGGATTTATAGGATAGAGGATAGGATAGGATAGAAGATAGGATAGGATAGAGGATAGGATAGGATAGAGGATTGGATAGAGGATAGGATAGGACAGAGGATATTATAGGATAGAGGACATGAAGGACAGAGGAATGGATAGGATAGAGGATTGGATAGTATAGAGGATAGTATAGGATAGAGGATAGGATAGGATAGAGGATAGGATAGGATAGAGGATAGGATAGGATAGGATAAAGGATGGGATAGGATAGAGTATAGGATAGGATAGAGGATAGAGGATAGGATAGGATAGAGGATAGGATAGAGGATAGGATAGGATAGAGGATAGGATAGGATAGAGGATAGGATAGGGATAGAGGATAGGATAGGATAGAGGATAGGATAGGATAGAGGATAGGATAGGATAGAGGATAGGATAGGATAGAGGATAGGATAGGATAGAGGATAGGATAGGGGATTTGATAGGATAGAGGATAGGATAGGATAGAAGATAGGATAGGATAGAGGATAGGATAGGATAGAGGATAGGATAGGATAGAGGATAGGATAGGATAGAGGGATAGGATAGGATAGAGGATAGGATAGGATAGAGGATAGGATAGGATAGAGGATAGGATAGGATAGAGGATAGGATAGGATAGAGGATAGAGGATAGGATAGGATAGAGGATAGGATAGGATAGAGGATAGGATAGGATAGAAGGATAGGATAGGATAGAGGATACGATAGGATAGAGGATATTATAGGATAGAGGACAGGATAGGAATAGAGGATTGGATAGGATACAGGGAAAGGATAGGATTGAGGATAGATGATAGGGTAGGATAGAGGATTGGATAGGATACAGGATAGGATAGGATAGAGGATAGGATAGGGGATTTTATAGGATAGAGGATAGGATAGGATAGAAGATAGGATAGGATAGAGGATAGGATAGGATAGAGGATAGGATAGGATAGAGGATAGGATAGGATAGAGGATTGGATAGAGGATAGGATAGGCTAGAGGATATTATAGGATAGAGGATATGATAGGACAGAGGAATGGATAGGATAGAGGATGGATAGGATAGAGGATAGATGATAGGATAGGATTGAGGATTGGATAGGATACAGATAGGATGGGATAGAGGATAGGATAGGGGATTTGATAGGATAGAGGATAGGATAGGATAGAAGATAGGATAGGATAGAGGATAGGATAGGATAGAGGATTGGATAGGATAGAGGATTGGATAGATTATAGGATTGGATAGATTATAGGATAGGATAGAGTCTATTATAGGATAGAGGATATGATAGGACAGAGGAATGGATAGGATAGAGGATTGGATAGGATAGAGGATAGATGATAGGATAGGATTGAGGATTGGATAGGATACAGGATAGGATGGGATAGAGGATAGGATAGGGGATTTGATAGGATAGAGGATAGGATAGGATAGAAGATAGGATAGCATAGACGATAGGATAGGATAGAGGATAAGATAGGATAGAGGATATTATAGGATAGAGGACAGGATAGGATAGAGGATTGGATAGGATACAGGAAAGGATAGGATTGAGGATAGATGATAGGGTAGGATAAAGGATTGGATAGGATACAGGATAGGATAGGATAGAGGATAGGATAGGGGATTTGATAGGATAGAGGATAGGATAGGATAGAAGAGAGGATAGGATAGAGGATAGGATAGGATAGAGGATTGGATAGGATAGAGGATTGGATAGATTATAGGATAGGATAGAGGATATTATAGGATAGAGGATATGATAGGACAGAGGAATGGATAGGATAGAGGATTGGATAGGATAGAGGATAGATGATAGGATAGGATTGAGGATTGGATAGGATACAGGATAGGATGGGATAGAGGATAGGATAGGATAGAGGATAGGATAGGATAGAGGATAGGATAGGGGATTTGATAGGATAGAGGATAGGATAGGATAGAAGATAGGATAGGATAGAGGATAGGATAGGATAGAGGATATTATAGGATAGAGGATATGATAGGACAGAAGAATGGATAGGATAGAGGATTGGATAGGATAGAGGATAGATGATAGGATAGGATTGAGGATTGGATAGGATACAGGATAGGATGGGATAGAGGACAGGATAGGGGATTTGATAGGATAGAGGATAGGATAGGATAGAAGATAGGATAGGATAGAGGATAGAATAGGATAGAGGATAGTATAGGATAGAGGATAGGATAGGATAGAGGATAGGATAGGATAGAGGATAGGATAGGATAGAGGATAGGATAGGATAGAGGATAGGATAGGATAGAGCATTGGATAGGGTAGAGGATAGATGATAGGATAGGATTGAGGATGTGATAGGATAGAGGATAGGATAGGATAGATGATTGGATAGAGGATAGGATAGGATAGAGGATATTATAGGATAGAGGATATGATAGGACAGAGGAATGGATAGGATAGAGGATTGGATAGTATAGAGGATAGTATAGGATAGAGGATAGGATAGGATAGAGGATAGGATAGGATAGATGATTGGATAGGATAGGATAAAGGATAGGATAGGATAGAGGATAGGATAGGATAGAGGAAAGAGGAATGGATAGGATAGAGGATTGGATAGTATAGAGGATAGTATAGGATAGAGGATAGGATAGGATAGAGGATAGGATAGGATAGAGGATAGGATAGGATAGGATAGGATAAAGGATAGGATAGGATAGAGGATAGGATAGGATAGAGGATAGAGGATAGGATAGGATAGAGGATAGGATAGGGTAGAGGATAGGATAGGATAGAGGATAGGATAGGATCGGATAGAGGATAGGATAGGATAGAGGATAGGATAGGGGATTTGATAGGATAGAGGATAGGATAGGATAGAGGATAGGATAGGATAGAGGATAGGATAGGATAGAGGATAGGATAGGATAGAGGATAGGATAGGATAGAGGATAGGATAGGATAGAGGATAGGATAGGATAGAGGATAGGATAGGATAGAGGATAGGATAGGATAGAGGATAGGATAGGATAGGATAAAGGATGGGATAGGATAGAGTATAGGATAGGGTAGAGGATAGAGGATAGGATAGGATAGAGGATAGGATAGGATAGAGGATAGGATAGGATAGAGGATAGGATAGGATAGGATAGAGGATAGGATAGGATAGAGGATAGGATAGGATAGAGGATAGGATAGGTTATTTGATAGGATAGAGGATAGGATAGGATAGAAGATAGGATAGGATAGAGGATACGATAGGATAGAGGATAGGATAGGATAGAGGATAGGATAGGATAGAGGATAGGATAGGATAGAGGATAGGATAGGATAGAGGATAGGATAGGATAGAGGATAGGATAGGATAGAGGATAGGATAGGATAGAGGATAGGATAGGATAGAGGATAGGATAGGATAGAGGATAGGATAGGATAGAGGATAGGATAGGATAGGATAAAGGATAGGATAGGATAGAGGATAGGATAGGATAGAGGATAGAGGATTGGATAGTATAGAGGATAGTATAGGATAGAGGATAGGATAGGATAGAGGATAGGATAGGATAGAGGATAGGATAGGATAGACGATAGGATAGGATAGAGGATAGGATAGGGTAGAGGATAGGATAGGATAGAGGATAGGATAGGATCGGATAGAGGATAGGATAGGATAGAGGATAGGATAGGATAGAGGATAGGATAGGATAGAGGATAGGATAGGATAGAGGATAGAGGATAGAGGATAGGATAGGATAGAGGATAGGATCGGATAGAGGATAGGATAGGATAGAGGATAGGATAGGATAGAGGATAGGATAGGATAGAGGATTGGATAGAGGATAGGATAGGATAGAGGATATTATAGGATAGAGGATATGATAGGACAGAGGAATGGATAGGATAGAGGATTGGATAGGATAGAGGACAGATGATAGGATAGGATTGAGGATTGGATAGGATACAGGATAGGTTGGGATAGAGGATAGGATAGGGGATTTGATAGGATAGAGGATAGGATAGGATAGAAGATAGGTTAGGATAGAGGACAGGATAGGATAGAGGATAGGATAGGATAGAGGATAGGATAGGATAGAGGATAGGATAGGATAGAGGATTGGATAGAGGATAGGATAGGTTAGAGGATATTATAGGATAGAGGATATGATAGGACAGAGGAATGGATAGGATAGAGGATTGGATAGTATAGAGGATAGTATAGGATAGAGGATAGGATAGGATAGAGGATAGGATAGGATAGAGGATTCGATAGGATACAGGATAGGATAGGATAGAGGATAGGATAGGGGATTTGATAGGATAGAGGATAGGATAGGATAGAAGATAGGATAGGATAGAGGATAGGATAGGATAGAGGATTGGATAGGATAGAGGATTGGATAGAGGATAGGATAGGATAGAGGATATTATAGGATAGAGGATATGATAGGACAGAGGAATGGATAGGATAGAGGATTGGATAGGATAGAGGATAGATGATAGGATAGGATTGAGGATTGGATAGGATAGGACAGAGGATATTATAGGATAGAGGACATGATAGGACAGAGGAATGGATAGGATAGAGGATTGGATAGTATAGAGGATAGTATAGGATAGAGGATAGGATAGGATAGAGGATAGGATAGGATAGAGGATAGGATAGGATAGGATAAAGGATGGGATAGGATAGAGTATAGGATAGGATAGAGGATAGAGGATAGGATAGGATAGAGGATAGGATAGAGGATAGGATAGGATAGAGGTTAGGATAGGATAGAGGATAGGATAGGATAGAGGATAGGATAGGATAGAGGATAGGATAGGGGATTTGATAGGATAGAGGATAGGATAGGATAGAAGATAGGATAGGATAGAGGATACGATAGGATGGAGGATAGGATAGGATAGAGGATAGGATAGGATAGAGGATAGGATAGGATAGAGGATAGGATAGGATAGAGGATAGGATAGGATAGAGGATAGGATAGGATAGAGGATAGGATAGGATAGAGGATAGGATAGGATAGAGGATACGATAGGATAGAGGATATTATAGGATAGAGGACAGGATAGGATAGAGGATTGGATAGGATACAGGAAAGGATAGGATTGAGGATAGATGATAGGATAGGATAGAGGATTATATAGGATACAGGATAGGACAGGATAGAGGATAGCATAGGATAGAAGATAGGATAGGATAGAGGATAGGATAGGATAGAGGATAGGATAGGATAGAGGATAGGATAGGGGATTTGATAGGATAGAGGATAGGATAGGATAGAAGATAGGATAGAATAGAGGATAGGATAGGATAGAGGATATTATAGGATAGAGGACAGGATAGGATAGAGGATTGGATAGGATACAGGAAAGGATAGGATTGAGGATAGATGATAGGGTAGGATAAAGGATTGGATAGGATACAGGATAGGATAGGATAGAGGATAGGATAGGATAGGATAAAGGATAGGATAGGATAGAGGATAGGATAGGATAGAGGATAGAGGATTGGATAGTATAGAGGATAGTATAGGATAGAGGATAGGATAGGATAGAGGATAGGATAGGATAGAGGATAGGATAGGATAGACGATAGGATAGGATAGAGGATAGGATAGGATAGAGGATAGAGGATAGAGGATAGGATAGGATAGGATAGAGGATAGGATAGGATAGGATAGAGGATAGGATAGGATAGGATAGAGGATAGGATAGGATAGAGGATAGGATAGGATAGAGGATAGGATAGGATAGAGGATAGGATAGGATAGAGGATAGGATAGGATAGAGGATAGGATAGGATAGAGGATAGGATAGGATAGAGGATAGGATAGGATAGAGGATAGGATAGGATAGAGGATAGGATAGGATAGAGGATAGGACCGGATAGAGGATAGGATAGGATAGAGGATAGGATAGGGAATTTGATAGGATAGAGGATAGGATAGGATAGAAGATAGGATAGGATAGAGGATAGGATAGGATAGAGGATATTATAGGATAGAGGATTGGATAGAGGATAGGATAGGATAGAGGATATTATAGGATAGAGGATATGATAGGACAGAGGAATGGATAGGATAGAGGATTGGATAGGATAGAGGATAGATGATAGGATAGGATTGAGGATTGGATAGGATACAGGATAGGTTGGGATAGAGGATAGGATAGGGGATTTGATAGGATAGAGGATAGGATAGGATAGAAGATAGGTTAGGATAGAGGACAGGATAGGATAGAGGATAGGATAGGATAGAGGATAGGATAGGATAGAGGATAGGATAGGATAGAGGATTGGATAGAGGATAGGATAGGATAGAGGATATTATAGCATAGAGGATATGATAGGACAGAGGAATGGATAGGATAGAGGATTGGATAGTATAGAGGATAGTATAGGATAGAGGATAGGATAGGATAGAGGATAGGATAGGATAGAGGATTCGATAGGATACAGGATAGGATAGGATAGAGGATAGGATAGGGGATTTGATAGGATAGAGGATAGGATAGGATAGAAGATAGGATAGGATAGAGGTTAGGATAGGATAGAGGATTGGATAGGATAGAGGATTGGATAGAGGATATTATAGGATAGAGGATATGATAGGACAGAGGAATGGATAGGATAGAGGATTGGATAGGATAGAGGATAGATGATAGGATAGGATTGAGGATTGGATAGGATACAGGATAGGATGGGATAGAGGATAGGATAGGGGATTTGATAGGATAGAGGATAGGATAGGATAGAAGATAGGATAGGATAGAGGATAGGATAGGATAGAGGATAGGATAGGACAGAGGATATTATAGGATAGAGGATAGGATAGGATAGAGGATAGGATAGGATAGAGGATAGGATAGGATAGAGGATAGGATAGGATAGAGGATAGGATAGGATAGAGGATAGGATAGGATAGAGGATAGGACCGGATAGAGGATAGGATAGGATAGAGGATAGGATAGGGAATTTGATAGGATAGAGGATAGGATAGGATAGAAGATAGGATAGGATAGAGGATAGGATAGGATAGAGGATATTATAGGATAGAGGATTGGATAGAGGATAGGATAGGATAGAGGATATTATAGGATAGAGGATATGATAGGACAGAGGAATGGATAGGATAGAGGATTGGATAGGATAGAGGATAGATGATAGGATAGGATTGAGGATTGGATAGGATACAGGATAGGTTGGGATAGAGGATAGGATAGGGGATTTGATAGGATAGAGGATAGGATAGGATAGAAGATAGGTTAGGATAGAGGACAGGATAGGATAGAGGATAGGATAGGATAGAGGATAGGATAGGATAGAGGATAGGATAGGATAGAGGATTGGATAGAGGATAGGATAGGATAGAGGATATTATAGCATAGAGGATATGATAGGACAGAGGAATGGATAGGATAGAGGATTGGATAGTATAGAGGATAGTATAGGATAGAGGATAGGATAGGATAGAGGATAGGATAGGATAGAGGATTCGATAGGATACAGGATAGGATAGGATAGAGGATAGGATAGGGGATTTGATAGGATAGAGGATAGGATAGGATAGAAGATAGGATAGGATAGAGGTTAGGATAGGATAGAGGATTGGATAGGATAGAGGATTGGATAGAGGATATTATAGGATAGAGGATATGATAGGACAGAGGAATGGATAGGATAGAGGATTGGATAGGATAGAGGATAGATGATAGGATAGGATTGAGGATTGGATAGGATACAGGATAGGATGGGATAGAGGATAGGATAGGGGATTTGATAGGATAGAGGATAGGATAGGATAGAAGATAGGATAGGATAGAGGATAGGATAGGATAGAGGATAGGATAGGACAGAGGATATTATAGGATAGAGGATAGGATAGGATAGAGGATAGGATAGGATAGAGGATAGGATAGGATAGAGGATTGGATAGAGGATAGGATAGGACAGAGGATATTATAGGATAGAGGACATGATAGGACAGAGGAATGGATAGGATAGAGGATTGGATAGCATAGAGGATAGTATAGGATAGAGGATAGGATAGGATAGAGGATAGGATAGGATAGGATAAAGGATGGGATAGGATAGAGTATAGGATAGGATAGAGGATAGAGGATAGGATAGGATAGAGGATAGGATAGAGGATAGGATAGGATAGAGGATAGGATAGGATAGAGGATAGGATAGGATAGAGGATAGGATAGGATAGAGGATAGGATAGGATAGAGGATAGGATAGGATAGAGGATAGGATAGGGGATTTGATAGGATAGAGGATAGGATAGGATAGAAGATAGGATAGGATAGAGGATACGATAGGATGGAGGATAGGATAGGATAGAGGATAGGATAGGATAGAGGATAGGATAGGATAGAGGATAGGATAGGATAGAGGATAGGATAGGATAGAGGATAGGATAGGATAGAGGAGAGGATAGGATAGAGGATAGGATAGGATAGAGGATTGGATAGAGGATAGGATAGGCTAGAGGATATTATAGGATAGAGGATATGATAGGACAGAGGAATGGATAGGATAGAGGATTGGATAGGATAGAGGATAGATGATAGGATAGGATTGAGGATTGGATAGGATACAGGATAGGATGGGATAGAGGATAGGATAGGGGATTTGATAGGATAGAGGATAGGATAGGATAGAAGATAGGATAGGATAGAGGATAGGATAGGATAGAGGATTGGATAGAGGATAGGATAGGACAGAGGATATTATAGGATAGAGGACATGATAGGACAGAGGAATGGATAGGATAGAGGATTGGATAGTATAGAGGATAGTATAGGATAGAGGATAGGATAGGATAGAGGATAGGATAGGATAGAGGATAGGATAGGATAGGATAAAGGATGGGATAGGATAGAGTATAGGATAGGATAGAGGATAGAGGATAGGATAGGATAGAGGATAGGATAGAGGATAGGATAGGATAGAGGATAGGATAGGATAGAGGATAGGATAGGATAGAGGATAGGATAGGATAGAGGATAGGATAGGATAGAGGATAGGATAGGATAGAGGATAGGATAGGATAGAGGATAGGATAGGGGATTTGATAGGATAGAGGATAGGATAGGATAGAAGATAGGATAGGATAGAGGATAGGATAGGATAGAGGATAGGATAGGATAGAGGATAGGTTAGGATAGAGGATAGGATAGGATAGAGGATAGGATAGGATAGAGGATAGGATAGGATAGAGGATAGGATAGGATAGAGGATAGGATAGGATAGAGGATAGGATAGGATAGAGGATAGGATAGGATAGAGGATAGGATAGGATAGAGGATAGGATAGGATAGAGGATACGATAGGATAGAGGATATTATAGGATAGAGGACAGGATAGGATAGAGGATTGGATAGGATACAGGAAAGGATAGGATTGAGGATAGATGATAGGGTAGGATAGAGGATTGGATAGGATACAGGATAGGATAGGATAGAGGATAGGATAGGGGATTTTATAGGATAGAGGATAGGATAGGATAGAAGATAGGATAGGATAGAGGATAGGATAGGATAGAGGATAGGATAGGATAGAGGATAGGATAGGATAGAGGATTGGATAGAGGATAGGATAGGCTAGAGGATATTATAGGATAGAGGATATGATAGGACAGAGGAATGGATAGGATAGAGGATTGGATAGGATAGAGGATAGATGATAGGATAGGATTGAGGATTGGATAGGATACAGGATAGGATGGGATAGAGGATAGGATAGGGGATTTGATAGGATAGAGGATAGGATAGGATAGAAGATAGGATAGGATAGAGGATAGGATAGGATAGAGGATTGGATAGGATAGAGGATTGGATAGATTATAGGATTGGATAGATTATAGGATAGGATAGAGTCTATTATAGGATAGAGGATATGATAGGACAGAGGAATGGATAGGATAGAGGATTGGATAGGATAGAGGATAGATGATAGGATAGGATTGAGGATTGGATAGGATACAGGATAGGATGGGATAGAGGATAGGATAGGGGATTTGATAGGATAGAGGATAGGATAGGATAGAAGATAGGATAGCATAGACGATAGGATAGGATAGAGGATAAGATAGGATAGAGGATATTATAGGATAGAGGACAGGATAGGATAGAGGATTGGATAGGATACAGGAAAGGATAGGATTGAGGAGGTGTGGCGCCCCCACAAAGCGCGACGAAGGGGACTGCCGGGGAAGCAGTAGCCACCCCCACCACCTCCACTGAGACAGTGGAGATGGAGGTGGAGGCAGTCCCCAGCGGGGAGGGGGTCCCATGCCCCCCGCCACCCTCGTCGGTGGCTGAGAAGGGGAGACCGGCTGAAGCCAATTAATGGCCACGCCCAGCCGGTCCCCCCAGTTGGTAGTCCAGGCCAACCTCAACCACTGCTGCCGGGCGCAGGACCTGATGGTCCAGTGCCTGGAGGAGTGGGGGGTTGGCCTGGCTGTCATCTCGGAGCCGTACAGAGTCCCGGACCATCCACACTGGTCCGGGGACGCTGACGGCTCCGTGGCGGTGTGGTGGCGTCGCCATTCGGCGACTGTGCCCCCCTGCTCCGTGGTCGAACGGGGCAGGGGGATGGTTATGGTGAAATGGGGAAGACTTCTGGTCGTGGGGTGCTACAACTCACCCAGCTGCGACTCCGCCGAACTCGGGTTGTTTTTGGACCGGCTGGGGCTGATGATAGCCCCATATATAGCCGGTCCGGTGTTGGTCCTGGGGGACCTCAATGCGAGGTCCACCACGTGGGGTAACCCCAGGACCAACACCCGAGGCGGAGTCCTAGAAGACTGGGCGGAGGGGATGGAGCTCCGGTTGATTAACCGGGGCTCCGTGCCTACGTGCGTGAGGTGGAACGGCTGGTCCATTGTGGACGTAACGTTTGCGACGGCCGCCGCCTCACGCCGTGTGTCCAACTGGCGGGTCTGGGATGGAGAAACTTTGTCGGACCACTGCTACATCCTGATGGACGTGGCAGTGGTCTCGGACCCGCCGATGGACACGCCCCTCCGGCGTGGCACCCCGTCAGCGCCCAGATGGGCGCTGAAACGACTAGACGGGGACCTACTGAGGGCCGCAATTATCGGCTCCGCCTGGCCATCGGCCAGGGAGCGCGGGGCACAAAAGGGGGCGACTTGGATCCGGGACACGTTGCAAATGATTTGCGACGTGGCGATGCCCCGGGTCCGAGCTCAGCCCCCGAGAAAGTCAACATACTGGTGGTCGGGGGAGCTGGCCGAACTACGCAGTTCGGCCGGCCGAGCCCGCCGCCAGTACACCCGCGCCCGTCGCCGCCATTTTCTGGGCGGCGACGCGGAGCCGAGGGTCGCCGAGCTGTACAGGGAGTACAGATCGGCGGCCGTGGCCCTCAAGCGTGCTATAGCCGCTGCTAAGGCCAGGGCCTGGGAAGAGCTCCTGCTCACCCTCCGTGACGACCCATGGGGACGCCCATACAAGGCGGTGCTTGGGAAGCTCCGCCCCTGGGCGTCCCCGGTCACGGAGAGGTTAGACCCGGAACTCTTGGGGCGCGTCGTAGATACCCTCTTCCCCCGCAGCGATGGGGAAGAGGTGAGGAGGGAACGCGCCCCGGAGCCGACCACAGAATGGTCGGATGAGTTCCGGGTCACCGAGTGGGAGCTTGACCGGGCCGTCCGGGAACTCCGGGCTGGAGGCAAGAAGGCCCCCGGCCCCGATGGGGTTCCCGGTGGTGTAATGGCCTTGGCCCTAAGGGTCCTCGCCCCGGCGTTCAGGAGCGTCATGGACGCGAGCCTGCGCCGGGGAGTCTTCCCCACAGCGTGGAAAAGTGCGTGCCTGGTTCTCCTCCACAAGGAGGGGAAACCCGCAGAGTCTCCCTCTGCATACCGGCCGGTATGTTTACTCGACGAGGCGGGCAAGCTGTTCGAAAGAATAATTGCTGCCCGCCTCGTCGAGCACCTGTCGCGAGGTGGTCCCGACCTGAGCGACAGCCAGTACGGGTTCCGGAGGGGGCGCTCCACGATAGACGCCTTGGAGCGCCTGCGTCTCCTCCGTGAACGGGCTGTCGCTCGGGGCAGGGTGTTGATTGCGGTGTCGTTGGACATCTCCAACGCTTTCAACTCCCTGCCCTGGAAGGAGATAGCGGGGGCGATGGAATATTTCCAGGTGCCCCCCTATCTCCGGGAGGTGGTCGGCGACTACCTCCGCGGCAGAGAGGTGGTGTTTACCGGCCGGTACAAGATCGTGCATATGAGGGAGATGCACCGCGGGGTTCCGCAGGGGTCGGTCCTCGGGCCGCTCCTGTGGAACCTGGCATTCGACGCGGTGCTGCGGGTTGTCCTCCCCCCGGGTACGGGTGTCATCTGTTATGCAGATGACACCCTAGTATACGCGGAGGGGGAGGATTGGAGGAGAACCAGGCACCTGGCAGAGGCTGCCCTGGACTGCGTTGTCGGGCGAATCCGGAGGATGGGGCTAACCGTGGCCGCCGCAAAGACCGAGGCGATCTGGCTGTATGGATCGCCTCGGCCGTGGCGGCTGCCCCGAGGTCAAGACCTCCGGATTCGTGTCGCCGAGACCTCCGTCGAGATCGGGCCCAGTATGAGATACCTGGGCCTGGTGATCGACGGCCGCTGGCGTTTCGTGGAGCACTTCGAGCTCCTCGCCCCCCGATTAGAGAGGACGGCATCCGCCCTTGCGCGGCTGCTGCCTAATATCGGGGGGCCGGAGCTGAATGTCCGCCGCCTCTATATGGAGGTGGTGCGGTCCATTGCCCTATATGGGGCCCCCGTGTGGCACCGCTCGCTCGGGGCCAGCCAGAAAAGCCAAGACCTCTTAGAAAGAGCGCGGCGACGGCTGGCCCTGCGGGCCATACGGGGGTACCGCACCATCTCTGGGGAGGTGGCGGGTCTCCTCGCCGTGGTTCCACCACTCCATTTGGTGGCGGCGGAGCGGGCGAAACTATACCATATCGCCCGCTCGTTTCGCCGCCCGCCTGGGGTGGAACTCACGAGCGAGGAGGAGGAGGAGCTCGAGGCTCAGAAACGCCAGGCCCGGGCGGACGTATTTGCGGAGTGGAGGGTGCTCCTGGCACCCTCCACACGCCCAATTGTCCGGGCCCTCCTGCCCATATTTCTTATATGGTGCGGGAGGCGGGGAAGGCTGACCTTCCGCCTCACGCAGGTGCTCTCCGGTCACGGTTGTTTCGGAGAGTACCTGCATAGGATGGGGCGGGAGCCGACCACGCAGTGCCACCACTGCGACGAGAATGTGGACACGGCGCGGCACACCTTAGAGGAGTGCCCGGCCTGGGCCGAGCCGCGCCGTGTCCTTAGAGACGCAGTGGGCGGGTGGGACCTCTCGCTGCCGACCGTGGTCGACCACATGGTCGACAGCGAGGGGTCGTGGAGAGCGGTGGCCTCCTTCTGTGAGGTTGTAATGACCCAGAAGGAGGCCGCCGAGCGGGCCCGGGAACGGGACCCGGGCTCGGCGAGGAGGGTGTGGGCGCGGGGACGACCCCCGCGCCGACGTGTGGCCCCCAGGAGGGGGGCGGCGACGGCTGGGAGGGCGCGGGGGTCTCCCCCGCGCCAACGTGTGCCCCCGGCTGTGGGGGGCGGAGTGGGGCTGGCGCGGGGCGTTTCCCCGCGCCCTGTTATGCCCCCACAACTGGGGGCGGTGAACTTAGGGGCCCGGGGTGTGAGCTGACCCGGGCCCCCGGGGGGAGCATAGCTCCCCCGTGATTGGCCGACACCCCCGGGTTAGTTTCCCGGTGTAGGGGGGTGTCGGTCCGTCCCTCCCCGATTGGGGAGGGGGATCCGTGGGGGGTTTGGGGAAAGGAAGGGTCGGGGCGTGCCGGATCGCGCCTCCGACGGCCCTTCCTCCCGGTGGCGGCGTCTTCTTGCCTCGGCCGGGGCTGGTTCCTTCGGGATACCGGCTCCGAGCGGGGCACGAAGACTCCGGGAGCTGTGGGTGGACCGAGCTGGGGCTCGGGAAGCCCAATCCGAATGCTCCAGGGATGGGGACACCGGGCGGGTCCCTCCGCCCGGGGTCTTATAGCGTAGGCAGTGGGGGAGGTTAACCCCTCCCCCGGGGCATGATGATAGCTGGGAGGTGTCCTGTTGAGTACTCGCGTGATCCAGGCACCTCCCGTGTAGCTTAGGTGGGCGTGAGGTTTTAGTGGGTAGTCTCCGGGGGCTCCGCCCCCCGGAGAGAATCCCACATAACCCCGGCTTCCCCCAGGGAGTCGGGGTATGTATAAAACATTTCCTCACGATAAAAATAAAAAAAAAAGGATAGGATTGAGGATAGATGATAGGGTAGGATAAAGGATTGGATAGGATACAGGATAGGATAGGATAGAGGATAGGATAGGGGATTTGATAGGATAGAGGATAGGATAGGATAGAAGAGAGGATAGGATAGAGGATAGGATAGGATAGAGGATTGGATAGGATAGAGGATTGGATAGATTATAGGATAGGATAGAGGATATTATAGGATAGAGGATATGATAGGACAGAGGAATGGATAGGATAGAGGATTGGATAGGATAGAGGATAGATGATAGGATAGGATTGAGGATTGGATAGGATACAGGATAGGATGGGATAGAGGATAGGATAGGATAGAGGATAGGATAGGATAGAGGATAGGATAGGATAGAGGATAGGATAGGATAGAGGATAGGATAGGATAGAGGATAGGATAGGATAGAGGATAGGATAGGATAGAGGATAGGATAGGATAGAGGATAGGATAGGATAGAGGATAGGATAGGATAGAGGATAGGATACAGGATAGGATAGGATAGAGGATAGGATCGGATAGAGGATAGGATAGGATAGAGGATAGGATAGGATAGAGGATATTATAGCATAGAGGATATGATAGGACAGAGGAATGGATAGGATAGAGGATTGGATAGTATAGAGGATAGTATAGGATAGAGGATAGGATAGGATAAAGGATAGGATAGGATAGAGGATTCGATAGGATACAGGATAGGATAGGATAGAGGATAGGATAGGGGATTTGATAGGATAGAGGATAGGATAGGATAGAAGATAGGATAGGATAGAGGATAGGATAGGATACAGGATTGGATAGGATAGAGGATTGGATAGAGGATATTATAGGATAGAGGATATGATAGGACAGAGGAATGGATAGGATAGAGGATTGGATAGGATAGAGGATAGATGATAGGATAGGATTGAGGATTGGATAGGATACAGGATAGGATGGGATAGAGGATAGGATAGGGGATTTGATAGGATAGAGGATAGGATAGGATAGAAGATAGGATAGGATGGAGGATAGGATAGGATAGAGGATAGGATAGGACAGAGGATATTATAGGATAGAGGATAGGATAGGATAGAGGATAGGATAGGATAGAGGATAGGATAGGATAGAGGATAGGATAGGATAGAGGATAGGATAGGATAGAGGATTGGATAGAGGATAGGATAGGACAGAGGATATTGTAGGATAGAGGACATGATAGGACAGAGGAATGGATAGGATAGAGGATTGGATAGGATAGAGGATAGATGTTAGGATAGGATTGAGGATTGGATAGGATACAGGATAGGATGGGATAGAGGATAGGATAGGGGATTTGATAGGATAGAGGATAGGATAGGATAGAAGATAGGATAGCATAGACGATAGGATAGGATAGAGGATAAAATAGGATAGAGGATATTATAGGATAGAGGACAGGATAGGATAGAGGATTGGATAGGATACAGGAAAGGATAGGATTGAGGATAGATGATAGGGTAGGATAAAGGATTGGATAGGATACAGGATAGGATAGGATAGAGGATAGGATAGGGGATTTGATAGGATAGAGGATAGGATAGGATAGAAGAGAGGATAGGATAGAGGATAGGATAGGATAGAGGATTGGATAGGATAGAGGATTGGATAGATTATAGGATAGGATAGAGGATATTATAGGATAGAGGATATGATAGGACAGAGGAATGGATAGGATAGAGGATTGGATAGGATAGAGGATAGATGATAGGATAGGATTGAGGATTGGATAGGATACAGGATAGGATGGGATAGAGGATAGGATAGGATAGAGGATAGGATAGGATAGAGGATAGGATAGGATAGAGGATTGGATAGGATAGAGGATAGATGATAGGATAGGATTGAGGATTGGATAGGATACAGGATAGGATGGGATAGAGGATAGGATAGGGGATTTGATAGGATAGAGGATAGGATAGGATAGAAGATAGGATAGGATAGAGGATAGGATAGGATAGAGGATTGGATAGGATAGAGGATTGGATAGATTATAGGATTGGATAGATTATAGGATAGGATAGAGTCTATTATAGGATAGAGGATATGATAGGACAGAGGAATGGATAGGATAGAGGATTGGATAGGATAGAGGATAGATGATAGGATAGGATTGAGGATTGGATAGGATACAGGATAGGATGGGATAGAGGATAGGATAGGGGATTTGATAGGATAGAGGATAGGATAGGATAGAAGATAGGATAGCATAGACGATAGGATAGGATAGAGGATAAGATAGGATAGAGGATATTATAGGATAGAGGACAGGATAGGATAGAGGATTGGATAGGATACAGGAAAGGATAGGATTGAGGATAGATGATAGGGTAGGATAAAGGATTGGATAGGATACAGGATAGGATAGGATAGAGGATAGGATAGGGGATTTGATAGGATAGAGGATAGGATAGGATAGAAGAGAGGATAGGATAGAGGATAGGATAGGATAGAGGATTGGATAGGATAGAGGATTGGATAGATTATAGGATAGGATAGAGGATATTATAGGATAGAGGATATGATAGGACAGAGGAATGGATAGGATAGAGGATTGGATAGGATAGAGGATAGATGATAGGATAGGATTGAGGATTGGATAGGATACAGGATAGGATGGGATAGAGGATAGGATAGGATAGAGGATAGGATAGGATAGAGGATAGGATAGGATAGAGGATAGGATAGGATAGAGGATAGGATAGGATAGAGGATAGGATAGGATAGAGGATAGGATAGGATAGAGGATAGGATAGGATAGAGGATAGGATAGGATAGAGGATAGGATAGGATAGAGGATAGGATACAGGATAGGATAGGATAGAGGATAGGATCGGATAGAGGATAGGATAGGATAGAGGATAGGATAGGATAGAGGATATTATAGCATAGAGGATATGATAGGACAGAGGAATGGATAGGATAGAGGATTGGATAGTATAGAGGATAGTATAGGATAGAGGATAGGATAGGATAAAGGATAGGATAGGATAGAGGATTCGATAGGATACAGGATAGGATAGGATAGAGGATAGGATAGGGGATTTGATAGGATAGAGGATAGGATAGGATAGAAGATAGGATAGGATAGAGGATAGGATAGGATACAGGATTGGATAGGATAGAGGATTGGATAGAGGATATTATAGGATAGAGGATATGATAGGACAGAGGAATGGATAGGATAGAGGATTGGATAGGATAGAGGATAGATGATAGGATAGGATTGAGGATTGGATAGGATACAGGATAGGATGGGATAGAGGATAGGATAGGGGATTTGATAGGATAGAGGATAGGATAGGATAGAAGATAGGATAGGATAGAGGATAGGATAGGATAGAGGATAGGATAGGACAGAGGATATTATAGGATAGAGGATAGGATAGGATAGAGGATAGGATAGGATAGAGGATAGGATAGGATAGAGGATAGGATAGGATAGAGGATAGGATAGGATAGAGGATTGGATAGAGGATAGGATAGGACAGAGGATATTGTAGGATAGAGGACATGATAGGACAGAGGAATGGATAGGATAGAGGATTGGATAGGATAGAGGATAGATGTTAGGATAGGATTGAGGATTGGATAGGATACAGGATAGGATGGGATAGAGGATAGGATAGGGGATTTGATAGGATAGAGGATAGGATAGGATAGAAGATAGGATAGCATAGACGATAGGATAGGATAGAGGATAAGATAGGATAGAGGATATTATAGGATAGAGGACAGGATAGGATAGAGGATTGGATAGGATACAGGAAAGGATAGGATTGAGGATAGATGATAGGGTAGGATAAAGGATTGGATAGGATACAGGATAGGATAGGATAGAGGATAGGATAGGGGATTTGATAGGATAGAGGATAGGATAGGATAGAAGAGAGGATAGGATAGAGGATAGGATAGGATAGAGGATTGGATAGGATAGAGGATTGGATAGATTATAGGATAGGATAGAGGATATTATAGGATAGAGGATATGATAGGACAGAGGAATGGATAGGATAGAGGATTGGATAGGATAGAGGATAGATGATAGGATAGGATTGAGGATTGGATAGGATACAGGATAGGATGGGATAGAGGATAGGATAGGATAGAGGATAGGATAGGATAGAGGATAGGATAGGATAGAGGATAGGATAGGATAGAGGATAGGATAAGGGATTTGATAGGATAGAGAATAGGATAGGATAGAAGATAGGATAGGATAGAGGATACGATAGGATAGAGGATAGGATAGGATAGATTATAGGATAGGATAGAGGATAGGATAGGATAGAGGATAGGATAGGATAGAGGATAGGATAGGATAGAGGATAGGATAGGATAGAGGATAGGATAGGATAGAGGAATGGATAGGATAGAGGATTGGATAGGATAGAGGATAGATGATAGGATGGGATTGAGGATTGGATAGGATACAGGATAGGATAGGATAGAGGATAGGATAGGGGATTTGATAGGATAGAGGATAGGATAGGATAGAAGATAGGATAGGATAGAGGATAGGATAGGATAGAGGATAGGATACAGGATAGGATAGGATAGAGGATAGGATCGGATAGAGGATAGGATAGGATAGAGGATAGGATAGGATAGAGGATATTATAGCATAGAGGATATGATAGGACAGAGGAATGGATAGGATAGAGGATTGGATAGTATAGAGGATAGTATAGGATAGAGGATAGGATAGGATAAAGGATAGGATAGGATAGAGGATTCGATAGGATACAGGATAGGATAGGATAGAGGATAGGATAGGGGATTTGATAGGATAGAGGATAGGATAGGATAGAAGATAGGATAGGATAGAGGATAGGATAGGATACAGGATTGGATAGGATAGAGGATTGGATAGAGGATATTATAGGATAGAGGATATGATAGGACAGAGGAATGGATAGGATAGAGGATTGGATAGGATAGAGGATAGATGATAGGATAGGATTGAGGATTGGATAGGATACAGGATAGGATGGGATAGAGGATAGGATAGGGGATTTGATAGGATAGAGGATAGGATAGGATAGAAGATAGGATAGGATAGAGGATAGGATAGGATAGAGGATAGGATAGGACAGAGGATATTATAGGATAGAGGATAGGATAGGATAGAGGATAGGATAGGATAGAGGATAGGATAGGATAGAGGATAGGATAGGATAGAGGATAGGATAGGATAGAGGATTGGATAGAGGATAGGATAGGACAGAGGATATTGTAGGATAGAGGACATGATAGGACAGAGGAATGGATAGGATAGAGGATTGGATAGGATAGAGGATAGATGTTAGGATAGGATTGAGGATTGGATAGGATACAGGATAGGATGGGATAGAGGATAGGATAGGGGATTTGATAGGATAGAGGATAGGATAGGATAGAAGATAGGATAGCATAGACGATAGGATAGGATAGAGGATAAGATAGGATAGAGGATATTATAGGATAGAGGACAGGATAGGATAGAGGATTGGATAGGATACAGGAAAGGATAGGATTGAGGATAGATGATAGGGTAGGATAAAGGATTGGATAGGATACAGGATAGGATAGGATAGAGGATAGGATAGGGGATTTGATAGGATAGAGGATAGGATAGGATAGAAGAGAGGATAGGATAGAGGATAGGATAGGATAGAGGATTGGATAGGATAGAGGATTGGATAGATTATAGGATAGGATAGAGGATATTATAGGATAGAGGATATGATAGGACAGAGGAATGGATAGGATAGAGGATTGGATAGGATAGAGGATAGATGATAGGATAGGATTGAGGATTGGATAGGATACAGGATAGGATGGGATAGAGGATAGGATAGGATAGAGGATAGGATAGGATAGAGGATAGGATCGGATAGAGGATAGGATAGGATAGAGGATAGGATAAGGGATTTGATAGGATAGAGAATAGGATAGGATAGAAGATAGGATAGGATAGAGGATACGATAGGATAGAGGATAGGATAGGATAGATTATAGGATAGGATAGAGGATAGGATAGGATAGAGGATAGGATAGGATAGAGGATAGGATAGGATAGAGGATAGGATAGGATAGAGGAATGGATAGGATAGAGGATTGGATAGGATAGAGGATAGATGATAGGATGGGATTGAGGATTGGATAGGATACAGGATAGGATAGGATAGAGGATAGGATAGGGGATTTGATAGGATAGAGGATAGGATAGGATAGAAGATAGGATAGGATAGAGGATAGGATAGGATAGAGGATAGGGTAGGATAGAGGATAGGATATAATAGAGTATAGGATAGGATAGAGGATAGAGGATAGGATAGGATAGAGGATAGGATAGGATAGAGGATAGGATAGGATAGAGGATAGGATAGGATAGAGGATAGGATAGAGGATAGGATAGGATAGAGGATAGGATAGGATAGAGGATAGGATAGGATAGAGGATAGGATAGGATAGAGGATAGTATAGGATAGAGGATAGGATAGGATAGAGGATAGGATAGGATAGAGGATAGGATAGGATAGAGGATACGATAGGATAGAGGATAGGATAGGATAGAGGATAGGATAGGATAGAGGATAGGATAGGATAGAGGATAGGATAGGATTGAGGATTGGATAGGATAGAGGATAGATGATAGGATAGGATTGAGGATTGGATAGGATACAGGATAGGATGGGATAGAGGATAGGATACAGGATAGGATGGGATAGAGGATAGGATAGGGGATTTGATAGGATAGAGGATAGGATAGGATAGAGGATAGGATAGGATAGAGGATAGGATAAGGGATTTGATAGGATAGAGAATAGGATAGGATAGAAGATAGGATAGGATAGAGGATACGATAGGATAGAGGATAGGATAGGATAGATTATAGGATAGGATAGAGGATAGGATAGGATAGAGGATAGGATAGGATAGAGGATAGGATAGGATTGAGGATTGGATAGGATAGAGGATAGATGATAGGATAGGATTGAGGATTGGATAGGATACAGGATAGGATGGGATAGAGGATAGGATACAGCATAGGATGGGATAGAGGATAGGATAGGGGATTTGATAGGATAGAGGATAGGATAGGATAGAGGATTGGATAGGATACAGGAAAGGATAGACTTGAGGATAGATGATAGGATAGGATAGAGGATTGGATAGGATACAGGATAGGATAGGATAGAGGATAGGATAGGGGATTTGATAGGATAGAGGATAGGATAGGATAGAAGATAGGATAGGATAGAGGATACGATAGGATAGAGGATAGGATAGGATAGAGGATAGGATAGGATAGAGGATAGGATAGGATAGAGGATAGGATAGGGGATTTGATAGGATAGTTGATAGGGTAGGATAGAAGATAGGATAGGATAGAGGATAGGATAGGATAGAGGATAGGATGGGATAGAGGATAGGATAGGATAGAGGATAGGATAGGATAGAGGATAGGATAGGATAGAGGATAGGATAGGATAGAGGATAGGATAGGATAGAGGATAGTATAGGATAGAGGATAGGATAGGATAGAGGATAGGATAGGATAGAGGATAGGATAGGATAGAGGATACGATAGGATAGAGGATAGGATAGGATAGAGGATAGGATAGGATAGAGGATAGGATAGGATAGAGGATAGGATAGGATTGAGGATTGGATAGGATAGAGGATAGATGATAGGATAGGATTGAGGATTGGATATGATACAGGATAGGATGGGATAGAGGATAGGATACAGGATAGGATAGGGGATTTGATAGGATAGAGGATAGGATAGGATAGAGGATTGGATAGGATACAGGAAAGGATAGACTTGAGGATAGATGATAGGATAGGATAGAGGATTGGATAGGATACAGGATAGGATAGGATAGGGGATTTGATAGGATAGAGGATAGGATAGGATAGAAGATAGGATAGGATAGAGGATACGATAGGATAGAGGATAGGATAGGATAGAGGATAGGATAGGATAGAGGATAGGATAGGATAGAGGATAGGATAGGGGATTTGATAGGATAGATGATAGGGTAGGATAGAAGATAGGATAGGATAGAGGATAGGATAGGATAGAGGATAGGATAGGATAGAGGATAGGATAGGATAGAGGATAGGATAGGATAGAGGATAGGATAGGATAGAGGATAGGATAGGATAGAGGAATGGATAGGATAGAGGATTGGATAGGATAGAGGATAGATGATAGGATAGGATTGAGGATTGGATAGGATACAGGATAGGATAGGATAGAGGATAGGATAGGGGATTTGATAGGATAGAGGATAGGATAGGATAGAAGATAGGATAGGATAGAGGATAGGATAGGATAGAGGATAGGGTAGGATAGAGGATAGGATATAATAGAGTATAGGATAGGATAGAGGATAGAGGATAGGATAGGATAGAGGATAGGATAGGATAGAGGATAGGATAGGATAGAGGATAGGATAGGATAGAGGATAGGATAGAGGATAGGATAGGATAGAGGATAGGATAGGATAGAGGATAGGATAGGATAGAGGATAGGATAGGATAGAGGATAGTATAGGATAGAGGATAGGATAGGATAGAGGATAGGATAGGATAGAGGATAGGATAGGATAGAGGATACGATAGGATAGAGGATAGGATAGGATAGAGGATAGGATAGGATAGAGGATAGGATAGGATAGAGGATAGGATAGGATTGAGGATTGGATAGGATAGAGGATAGATGATAGGATAGGATTGAGGATTGGATAGGATACAGGATAGGATGGGATAGAGGATAGGATACAGGATAGGATGGGATAGAGGATAGGATAGGGGATTTGATAGGATAGAGGATAGGATAGGATAGAGGATTGGATAGGATACAGGAAAGGATAGACTTGAGGATAGATGATAGGACAGGATAGAGGATTGGATAGGATACAGGATAGGATAGGATAGAGGATAGGATAGGGGATTTGATAGGATAGAGGATAGGATAGGATAGAAGATAGGATAGGATAGAGGATACGATAGGATAGAGGATAGGATAGGATAGAGGATAGGATAGGATAGAGGATAGGATAGGATAGAGGATAGGATAGGGGATTTGATAGGATAGATGATAGGGTAGGATAGAAGATAGGATAGGATAGAGGATAGGATAGGATAGAGGATAGGATAGGATAGAGGATAGGATAGGATAGAGGATAGGATAGGATAGAGGATAGGATAGGATAGAGGATAGGATAGGATAGAGGATAGGATAGGATAGAGGATTGGATAGAGGATAGGATAGGATAGAGGATATTGTAGGATAGAGGATAGGATAGGATAGAGGATATAGTAGGATAGAGGATAGGATAGTATAGAAGATAGGATCGGATAGAGGATAGGATAGGATAGAGGATAGGATAGGATAGAGGATATTATAGGATAGAGGATATGATAGGACAGAGGAATGGATAGGATAGAGGATTGGATAGGATAGAGGATAGATGATAGGATAGGATTGAGGATTGGATAGGATACAGGATAGGATAGGATAGAGGATAGGATAGGGGATTTGATAGGATAGAGGATAGGATAGGATAGAAGATAGGATAGGATAGAGGATAGGATAGGATAGAGGATAGGGTAGGATAGAGGATAGGATATAATAGAGTATAGGATAGGATAGAGGATAGAGGATAGGATAGGATAGAGGATAGGATAGGATAGAGGATAGGATGGGATAGAGGATAGGATAGGATAGAGGATAGGATAGGATAGAGGATAGGATAGGATAGAGGATAGGATAGGATAGAGGATAGGATAGGATAGAGGATAGTATAGGATAGAGGATAGGATAGGATAGAGGATAGGATAGGATAGAGGATAGGATAGGATAGAGGATACGATAGGATAGAGGATAGGATAGGATAGAGGATAGGATAGGATAGAGGATAGGATAGGATAGAGGATAGGATAGGATTGAGGATTGGATAGGATAGAGGATAGATGATAGGATAGGATTGAGGATTGGATATGATACAGGATAGGATGGGATAGAGGATAGGATACAGGATAGGATAGGGGATTTGATAGGATAGAGGATAGGATAGGATAGAGGATTGGATAGGATACAGGAAAGGATAGACTTGAGGATAGATGATAGGATAGGATAGAGGATTGGATAGGATACAGGATAGGATAGGATAGGGGATTTGATAGGATAGAGGATAGGATAGGATAGAAGATAGGATAGGATAGAGGATACGATAGGATAGAGGATAGGATAGGATAGAGGATAGGATAGGATAGAGGATAGGATAGGATAGAGGATAGGATAGGGGATTTGATAGGATAGATGATAGGGTAGGATAGAAGATAGGATAGGATAGAGGATAGGATAGGATAGAGGATAGGATAGGATAGAGGATAGGATAGGATAGAGGATAGGATAGGATAGAGGATAGGATAGGATAGAGGATAGGATAGGATAGAGGAATGGATAGGATAGAGGATTGGATAGGATAGAGGATAGATGATAGGATAGGATTGAGGATTGGATAGGATACAGGATAGGATAGGATAGAGGATAGGATAGGGGATTTGATAGGATAGAGGATAGGATAGGATAGAAGATAGGATAGGATAGAGGATAGGATAGGATAGAGGATAGGGTAGGATAGAGGATAGGATATAATAGAGTATAGGATAGGATAGAGGATAGAGGATAGGATAGGATAGAGGATAGGATAGGATAGAGGATAGGATAGGATAGAGGATAGGATAGGATAGAGGATAGGATAGAGGATAGGATAGGATAGAGGATAGGATAGGATAGAGGATAGGATAGGATAGAGGATAGGATAGGATAGAGGATAGTATAGGATAGAGGATAGGATAGGATAGAGGATAGGATAGGATAGAGGATAGGATAGGATAGAGGATACGATAGGATAGAGGATAGGATAGGATAGAGGATAGGATAGGATAGAGGATAGGATAGGATAGAGGATAGGATAGGATTGAGGATTGGATAGGATAGAGGATAGATGATAGGATAGGATTGAGGATTGGATAGGATACAGGATAGGATGGGATAGAGGATAGGATACAGGATAGGATGGGATAGAGGATAGGATAGGGGATTTGATAGGATAGAGGATAGGATAGGATAGAGGATTGGATAGGATACAGGAAAGGATAGACTTGAGGATAGATGATAGGATAGGATAGAGGATTGGATAGGATACAGGATAGGATAGGATAGAGGATAGGATAGGGGATTTGATAGGATAGAGGATAGGATAGGATAGAAGATAGGATAGGATAGAGGATACGATAGGATAGAGGATAGGATAGGATAGAGGATAGGATAGGATAGAGGATAGGATAGGATAGAGGATAGGATAGGGGATTTGATAGGATAGATGATAGGGTAGGATAGAAGATAGGATAGGATAGAGGATAGGATAGGATAGAGGATAGGATAGGATAGAGGATAGGATAGGATAGAGGATAGGATAGGATAGAGGATAGGATAGGATAGAGGATAGGATAGGATAGAGGATAGGATAGGATAGAGGATTGGATAGAGGATAGGATAGGATAGAGGATATTGTAGGATAGAGGATAGGATAGGATAGAGGATATAGTAGGATAGAGGATAGGATAGTATAGAAGATAGGATCGGATAGAGGATAGGATAGGATAGAGGATAGGATAGGATAGAGGATATTATAGGATAGAGGATATGATAGGACAGAGGAATGGATAGGATAGAGGATTGGATAGGATAGAGGATAGATGATAGGATAGGATTGAGGATTGGATAGGATACAGGATAGGATAGGATAGAGGATAGGATAGGGGATTTGATAGGATAGAGGATAGGATAGGATAGAAGATAGGATAGGATAGAGGATAGGATAGGATAGAGGATAGGGTAGGATAGAGGATAGGATATAATAGAGTATAGGATAGGATAGAGGATAGAGGATAGGATAGGATAGAGGATAGGATAGGATAGAGGATAGGATAGGATAGAGGATAGGATAGACGATAGGATAGGATAGAGCATAGGATAGGATAGAGGAAAGGGTAGGATAGAGGATAGGATAGGATAGAGGATAGGATAGTATAGAGGATAGGATAGGATAGAGGATAGGATAGGATAGAGGATAGGATAGGATAGAGGATAGGATAGGATAGAGGATAGGATAGGATAGAGGATAGGATAGGTTAGAGGATAGAGGATAGGATAGGATAGACGATAGGATAGGATAGAGGATAGGATAGGATAGAGGATAGGATAGGATAGAGGAGAGGATAGGATAGAGGATAGGATAGGGGATTTGATAGGATAGAGGATAATATAGGATAGAGGATAGGATAGGGGATTTGATAGGATAGATGATAGGGTAGGATAGAAGATAGGATAGGATAGAGGATAAGATAGGATAGAGGATAGGATAGGATAGAGGATAGGATAGGATAAAAGATAGGATAGGATAGAGGATACGATAGGATTGAGGATAGGATAGGATAGAGGATTGGATAGGATCCAGGAACGGATAGTCTTGAGGATAGATGAAAGGATAGGATAGAGGATTGGATAGGATACAGGATAGGATAGGATAGAGGATAGGATAGGGGATTTGATAGGATAGAGGATAGGATAGGAAAGAAGATAGGATAGGATAGAGGATAAGATAGGATAGGATAGAGGATAGGATAGGATAGAGGATAGGATAGGATAGAGGTTAGGATAGGGGATTTGATAGGATAGATGATAGGGTAGGATAGAAGATAGGATAGGATAGAGGATAGGATAGGATAGAGGATAGGATAGGATAGAGGATAGGATAGGATAGAGGATAGGATAGGATAGAGGATTGGATAGAGGATGGGATAGGATAGAGGATGTTATAGGATAGAGGATATGATAGGATAGAGGAATGGATAGGATAGAGGATTGGATAGGATAGAGGGTAGATGATAGGATAGGATTGAGGATTGGATAGGATACAGGATAGGATAGGATAGAGGATAGGATAGGGGATTTGATAGGATAGAGGATAGGATAGGATAGAAGATAGGATAGGATAGAGGATAGGATAGGATAGAGGATAGGGTAGGATAGAGGATAGCATAGGATATAGTATAGGATAGGATTGAGGATTGTATAGGATACAGGATAAGATAGGACAGAGGAATGGATAGGATAGAGGATTGGATAGGATAGAGGATAGATGATAGGATAGGATTGAGGATTGGATAGGATACAGGATAGGATAGTATAGAGGATAGGATAGGGGATTTGATAGGATAGAGGATAGGATAGGATAGAAGATAGGATAGGATAGAGCATACGATAGGATTGAGGATAGGATAGGATAGAGGATTGGATAGGATCCAGGAACGGATAGTCTTGAGGATAGATGAAAGGATAGGATAGAGGATTGGATAGGATACAGGATAGGATAGGATAGAGGATAGGATAGGGGATTTGATAGGATAGAATATAGGATAGGATAGAGGATAGGATAGGATAGAGAATAGGATAGGATAGAGGATAGGATAGGGGATTTGATAGGATAGATGATAGGGTAGGATAGAAGATAAGATAGGATAGAGGATAGGATAGGATAGAGGATAGGATAGGATAGAGGATTGGATAGAGGATATGATAGGATTGAGGATATTATAGGATAGAGGATATGATAGGATAGAGGAATGGATAGGATAGAGGATTGGATAGGATAGAGGGTAGATGATAGGATAGGATTGAGGATTGGATAGGATACAGGATAGGATAGGATAGAGGATAGGATAGGGGATTTGATAGGATAGAGGATAGGATAGGATAGAAGATAGGATAGGATAGAAGATAGGATAGGATAGAGGATAGGGTAGGATAGAGGATAGGATAGGATAGAGTATAGGATAGGATTGAGGATTGGATAGGATACAGGATAAGATAGGACAGAGGAATGGATAGGATAGAGGATTGGATAGGATACAGGATAGGATAGGATAGAGGATAGGATAGGGGATTTGATAGGATAGAGGATAGGATAGGATAGAAGATAGGTTAGGATAGAGGACAGGATAGGATAGAGGATAGGATAGGATAGAGGATAGGATAGGATAGAGGATAGGATAGGATAGAGGATTGGATAGAGGATAGGATAGGATAGAGGATATTATAGCATAGAGGATATGATAGGACAGAGGAATGGATAGGATAGAGGATTGGATAGTATAGAGGATAGTATAGGATAGAGGATAGGATAGGATAGAGGATAGGATAGGATAGAGGATTCGATAGGATACAGGATAGGATAGGATAGAGGATAGGATAGGGGATTTGATAGGATAGAGGATAGGATAGGATAGAAGATAGGATAGGATAGAGGATAGGATAGGATACAGGATTGGATAGGATAGAGGATTGGATAGAGGATATTATAGGATAGAGGATATGATAGGACAGAGGAATGGATAGGATAGAGGATTGGATAGGATAGAGGATAGATGATAGGATAGGATTGAGGATTGGATAGGATACAGGATAGGATTGAGGATTGTATAGGATACAGGATAGGATGGGATAGAGGATAGGATAGGGGATTTGATAGGATAGAGGATAGGATAGGATAGAAGATAGGATAGGATAGAGGATAGGATAGGATAGAGGATAGGATAGGACAGAGGATATTATAGGATAGAGAATAGGATAGGATAGAGGATAGGATAGGATAGAGGATAGGATAGGATAGAGGATAGGATAGGATAGAGGATTGGATAGAGGATAGGATAGGACAGAGGATATTATAGGATAGAGGACATGATAGGACAGAGGAATGGATAGGATAGAGGATTGGATAGTATAGAGGATAGTATAGGATAGAGGATAGGATAGGATAGAGGATAGGATAGGATAGAGGATAGGATAGGATAGGATAGGATAAAGGATGGGATAGGATAGAGTATAGGATAGGATAGAGGATAGAGGATAGGATAGGATAGAGGATAGGATAGAGGATAGGATAGGATAGAAGATAGGATAGGATAGAGGATAGGATAGGATAGAGGATAGGATAGGATAGATGATAGGATAGGGGATTTGATAGGATAGAGGATAGGATAGGATAGAAGATAGGATAGGATAGAGGATACGATAGGATGGAGGATAGGATAGGATAGAGGATAGGATAGGATAGAGGATAGGATAGGATAGAGGTTAGGATAGGGGATTTGATAGGATAGATGATAGGGTAGGATAGAAGATAGGATAGGATAGAGGATACGATAGGATTGAGGATAGGATAGGATAGAGGATTGGATAGGATCCAGGAACGGATAGTCTTGAGGATAGATGAAAGGATAGGATAGAGGATTGGATAGGATACAGGATAGGATAGGATAGAGGATAGGATAGGGGATTTGATAGGATAGAGGATAGGATAGGAAAGAAGATAGGATAGGATAGAGGATCAGATAGGATAGAATATAGGATAGGATAGAGGATAGGATAGGATAGAGGATAGGATAGGATAGAGGATAGGATAGGGGATTTGATAGGATAGATGATAGGGTAGGATAGAAGATAAGATAGGATAGAGGATAGGATAGGATAGAGGATAGGATAGGATAGAGGATAGGATAGGATAGAGGATTGGATAGAGGATAGGATAGGATTGAGGATATTATAGGATAGAGGATATGATAGGATAGAGGAATGGATAGGATAGAGGATTGGATAGGATAGAGGGTAGATGATAGGATAGGATTGAGGATTGGATAGGATACAGGATAGGATAGGATAGAGGATAGGATAGGATAGAGGATATTATAGGATAGAGGATATGATAGGATAGAGGAATGGATAGGATAGAGGATTGGATAGGATAGAGGGTAGATGATAGGATAGGATTGAGGATTGGATAGGATACAGGATAGGATAGGATAGAGGATAGGATAGGGGATTTGATAGGATAGAGGATAGGATAGGATAGAAGATAGGATAGGATAGAGGATAGGATAGGATAGAGGATAGGGTAGGATAGAGGATAGCATAGGATAGAGTATAGGATAGGATTGAGGATTGGATAGGATACAGGATAAGATAGGACAGAGGAATGGATAGGATAGAGGATTGGATAGGATAGAGGATAGATGATAGGATAGGATTGAGGATTGGATAGGATACAGGATAGGATAGTATAGAGGATAGGATAGGGGATTTGATAGGATAGAGGATAGGATAGGATAGAAGATAGGATAGGATAGAGGATACGATAGGATTGAGGATAGGATAGGATAGAGGATTGGATAGGATCCAGGAACGGATAGTCTTGAGGATAGATGAAAGGATAGGATAGAGGATTGGATAGGATACAGGATAGGATAGGATAGAGGATAGGATAGGGGATTTGATAGGATAGAGGATAGGATAGGAAAGAAGATAGGATAGGATAGAGGATCAGATAGGATAGAATATAGGATAGGATAGAGGATAGGATAGGATAGAGGATAGGATAGGATAGAGGATAGGATAGGGGATTTGATAGGATAGATGATAGGGTAGGATAGAAGATAAGATAGGATAGAGGATAGGATAGGATAGAGGATAGGATAGGATAGAGGATAGGATAGGATAGAGGATTGGATAGAGGATAGGATAGGATTGAGGATATTATAGGATAGAGGATATGATAGGATAGAGGAATGGATAGGATAGAGGATTGGATAGGATAGAGGGTAGATGATAGGATAGGATTGAGGATTGGATAGGATACAGGATAGGATAGGATAGAGGATAGGATAGGGGATTTGATAGGATAGAGGATAGGATAGGATAGAAGATAGGATAGGATAGAGGATAGGATAGGATAGAGGATAGGGTAGGATAGAGGATAGGATAGGATAGAGTATAGGATAGGATTGAGGATTGGATAGGATACAGGATAAGATAGGACAGAGGAATGGATAGGATAGAGGATTGGATAGGATAGAGGATAGATGATAGGATAGGATTGAGGATTGGATAGGATACAGGATAGGATAGGATAGAGGATAGGATAGGGGATTTGATAGGATAGAGGATAGGATAGGATAGAAGATAGGTTAGGATAGAGGACAGGATAGGATAGAGGATAGGATAGGATAGAGGATAGGATAGGATAGAGGATAGGATAGGATAGAGGATTGGATAGAGGATAGGATAGGATAGAGGATATTATAGCATAGAGGATATGATAGGATCGAGGAATGGATAGGATAGAGGATTGGATAATATAGAGGATAGTATAGGATAGAGGATAGGATAGGATAGAGGATAGGATAGGATAGAGGATTCGATAGGATACAGGATAGGATAGGATAGAGGATAGGATAGGGGATTTGATAGGATAGAGGATAGGATAGGATAGAAGATAGGATAGGATAGAGGATAGGATATGATACAGGATTGGATAGGATAGAGGATTGGATAGAGGATATTATAGGATAGAGGATATGATAGGACAGAGGAATGGATAGGATAGAGGATTGGATAGGATAGAGGATAGATGATAGGATAGGATTGAGGATTGGATAGGATACAGGATAGGATGGGATAGAGGATAGGATAGGGGATTTGATAGGATAGAGGATAGGATAGGATAGAAGATAGGATAGGATAGAGGATAGGATAGGATAGAGGATAGGATAGGACAGAGGATATTATAGGATAGAGAATAGGATAGGATAGAGGATAGGATAGGATAGAGGATAGGATAGGATAGAGGATAGGATAGGATAGAGGATTGGATAGAGGATAGGATAGGACAGAGGATATTATAGGATAGAGGACATGATAGGACAGAGGAATGGATAGGATAGACGATTGGATAGTATAGAGGATAGTATAGGATAGAGGATAGGATAGGATAGAGGATAGGATAGGATAGAGGATAGGATAGGATAGGATAAAGGATGGGATAGGATAGAGTATAGGATAGGCTAGAGGATAGAGGATAGGATAGGATAGAGGATAGGATAGAGGATAGGATAGAGGATAGGATAGGATAGAGGATAGGATAGGATAGAGGATAGGATAGGATAGAGGATAGGATAGGATAGAGGATAGGATAGGATAGAGGATAGGATAGGGGATTTGATAGGATAGAGGATAGGATAGGATAGAAGATAGGATAGGATAGAGGATACGATAGGATGGAGGATAGGATAGGATAGAGGATAGGATAGGATAGAGGATAGGATAGGATAGAGGATAGGATAGGATAGAGGATAGGATAGGATAGAGGATAGGATAGGATAGAGGATAGGATAGGATAGAGGATAGGATAGGATAGAGGATAGGATAGGATAGAGGATTGGATAGGATAGAGGATTGGATAGATTATAGGATTGGATAGATTATAGGATAGGATAGAGGATATTATAGGATAGAGGATATGATAGGACAGAGGAATGGATAGGATAGAGGATTGGATAGGATAGAGGATAGATGATAGGATAGGATTGAGGATTGGATAGGATACAGGATAGGATGGGATAGAGGATAGGATAGGATAGAGGATAGGATAGGATAGAGGATAGGATAGGATAGAGGACAGGATAGGATAGAGGATTGGATAGGATACAGGAAAGGATAGGATTGAGGATAGATGATAGGGTAGGATAGAGGATTGGATAGGATACAGGATAGGATAGGATAGAGGATAGGATAGGGGATTTTGATAGGATAGAGGATAGGATAGGATAGAAGATAGGATAGGATAGAGGATAGGATAGGATAGAGGATAGGATAGGATAGAGGATTGGATAGAGGATAGGATAGGCTAGAGGATATTATAGGATAGAGGATATGATAGGACAGAGGAATGGATAGGATAGAGGATTGGATAGGATAGAGGATAGGATGGGATAGAGGATAGGATAGGGGATTTGATAGGATAGAGGATACGATAGGATAGAAGATAGGATAGGATAGAGGATAGGATAGGATAGAGGATTGGATAGGATAGAGGATTGGATAGATTATAGGATTGGATAGATTATAGGATAGGATAGAGGATATTATAGGATAGAGGATATGATAGGACTAGGATAGGATAGAGGATATTATAGGATAGAGGATATGATAGGACAGAGGAATGGATAGGATAGAGGATTGGATAGGATAGAGGATAGATGATAGGATAGGAGTGAGGATTGGATAGGATACAGGATAGGATGGGATAGAGGATAGGATAGGGGATTTGATAGGATAGAGGATAGGATAGGATAGAAGATAGGATAGCATAGACGATAGGATAGGATAGAGGATAAGATAGGATAGAGGATATTATAGGATAGAGGACAGGATAGGATAGAGGATTGGATAGGATACAGGAAAGGATAGGATTGAGGATAGATGATAGGGTAGGATAAAGGATTGGATAGGATACAGGATAGGATAGGATAGAAGATAGGATAGGGGATTTGATAGGATAGAGGATAGGATAGGATAGAAGAGAGGATAGGATAGAGGATAGGATAGGATAGAGGATTGGATAAGATAGAGGATTGGATAGATTATAGGATAGGATAGAGGATATTATAGGATAGAGGATATGATAGGACAGAGGAATGGATAGGATAGAGGATTGGATAGGATAGAGGATAGATGATAGGATAGGATTGAGGATTGGATAGGATACAGGATAGGATGGCATAGAGGATAGGATAGGATAGAGGATAGGATAGGATAGAGGATAGGATAGGATAGAGGATAGGATAGGATAGAGGATAGGATAGGATAGAGGATAGGATAGGATAGAGGATAGGATAGGGGATTTGATAGGATAGAGAATAGGATAGGATAGAAGATAGGATAGGATAGAGGATACGATAGGATAGAGGATAGGATAGGATAGATTATAGGATAGGATAGAGAATAGGATAGGATAGAGGATAGGATAGGATAGAGGATAGGATAGGATTGAGGATTGGATAGGATAGAGGATAGATGATAGGATAGGATTGAGGATTGGATAGGATACAGGATAGGATGGGATAGAGGATAGGATACAGGATAGGATGGGATAGAGGATAGGATAGGGGATTTGATAGGATAGAGGATAGGATAGGATAGAGGATTGGATAGGATACAGGAAAGGATAGACTTGAGGATAGATGATAGGATAGGATAGAGGATTGGATAGGATACAGGATAGGATAGGATAGAGGATAGGATAGGGGATTTGATAGGATAGAGGATAGGATAGGATAGAAGATAGGATAGGATAGAGGATACGATAGGATAGAGGATAGGATAGAGGATAGGATAGGATAGAGGAGAGGATAGGATAGAGGATAGGATAGGGGATTTGATAGGATAGTTGATAGGGTAGGATAGAAGATAGGATAGGATAGAGGATAGGGTAGGATAGAGGATAGGATAGGATAGAGGATAGGATAGGATAGAGGATAGGATAGGATAGAGGATAGGATAGGATAGAGGATAGGATAGGATAGAGGATAGGATAAGATAGAGGATAGGATAGGATAGAGGATAGTATAGGATAGAGGATAGGATAGGATAGAGGATAGGATAGGATAGAGGATAGGATAGGATAGAGGATAGGATAGGATAGAGGATAGGATAGGATAGAAGATAGGATAGGATAGAGGATAGGATAGGATAGAGGATAGGGTAGGATAGAGGATAGGATAGGATAGAGTATAGGATAGGATTGAGGATTGGATAGGATACAGGATAAGATAGGACAGAGGAATGGATAGGATAGAGGATTGGATAGGATAGAGGATAGATGATAGGATAGGATTGAGGATTGGATAGGATACAGGATAGGATAGTATAGAGGATAGGATAGGGGATTTGATAGGATAGAGGATAGGATAGGATAGAAGATAGGATAGGATAGAGGATACGATAGGATTGAGGATAGGATAGGATAGAGGATTGGATAGGATCCAGGAACGGATAGTCTTGAGGATAGATGAAAGGATAGGATAGAGGATTGGATAGGATACAGGATAGGATAGGATAGAGGATAGGATAGGGGATTTGATAGGATAGAGGATAGGATAGGAAAGAAGATAGGATAGGATAGAGGATCAGATAGGATAGAATATAGGATAGGATAGAGGATAGGATAGGATAGAGGATAGGATAGGGGATTTGATAGGATAGATGATAGGGTAGGATAGAAGATAAGATAGGATAGAGGATAGGATAGGATAGAGGATAGGATAGGATAGAGGATAGGATAGGATAGAGGATTGGATAGAGGATAGGATAGGATTGAGGATATTATAGGATAGAGGATATGATAGGATAGAGGAATGGATAGGATAGAGGATTGGATAGGATAGAGGGTAGATGATAGGATAGGATTGAGGATTGGATAGGATACAGGATAGGATAGGATAGAGGATAGGATAGGGGATTTGATAGGATAGAGGATAGGATAGGATAGAAGATAGGATAGGATAGAGGATAGGATAGGATAGAGGATAGGGTAGGATAGAGGATAGGATAGGATAGAGTATAGGATAGGATTGAGGATTGGATAGGATACAGGATAAGATAGGACAGAGGAATGGATAGGATAGAGGATTGGATAGGATAGAGGATAGATGATAGGATAGGATTGAGGATTGGATAGGATACAGGATAGGATAGGATAGAGGATAGGATAGGGGATTTGATAGGATAGAGGATAGGATAGGATAGAAGATAGGATAGGATAGAGGATAGGATAGGATAGAGGATAGGGTAGGACAGACGATAGGATAGGATAGAGTATAGGATAGGATAGAGGATAGAGGATAGAGCATAGGATAGGATAGAGGATAGGATAGGATAGAGTATAGGATAGGATAGAGGATAGAGGATAGGATAGGATAGAGGATAGGATAGGATAGAGGATAGGATAGGATAGAGGATAGGATAGGATAGAGGATAGGATAGGATAGAGGATAGGATAGGATAGAGGATAGGATAGGATAGAGGATAGGATAGACGATAGGATAGGATAGAGCATAGGATAGGATAGAGGAAAGGGTAGGATAGAGGATAGGATAGGATAGAGGATAGGATAGGATAGAGGATAGGATAGGATAGAGGAGAGGATAGGATAGAGGATAGGATAGGGGATTTGATAGGATAGAGGATAGGATAGGATAGAAGATAGGATAGGATAGAGGATACGATAGGATAGAGGATAGGGTAGGGGATTTGATAGGATAGATGATAGGGTAGGATAGAAGATAGGATAGGATAGAGGATAAGATAGGATAGAGGATAGGATAGGATAGAGGATAGGATAGGATAGAGGATAGGATAGCATAGAGGATAGGATAGAATAGAGGGTAGGATAGGATAGAGGATAGGATAGGATAGAGGATAGGATAGAGGATAGGATAGAGGATAGGATAGAGGATAGGATAGAGGATAGGATAGGATAGAGGATACCATAGGATAGAGGATAGGATAGGATAGAGGATAGGATAGGATAGAGGATAGGATAGAGGATAGGATAGGATAGAGGATAGGATAGGATAGAGGATTGGATAGGATAGGATATGATAGAAGTTAGGATAGGATATGATAGAAGTTAGGATAGGATAGAGGATAGGATAGGATAGAGGATAGGATAGTATAGAGGATAGGATAGGATAGAGGATAGGATAGGATAGGATAGAGGATAGGATAGGATAGAGGATTGGATAGAGGATAGGATAGGATAGAGGATATTATAGGATAGAGGATATGATAGGACAGTGGAATGGATAGGATAGAGGATTGGATAGTATAGAGGATAGTATAGGATAGAGGATAGGATAGGATAGAGGATAGGATAGGATAGAGGATAGGATAGGATAGAGGATAGGATAGGATAGAGGATAGGATAGGATAGAGGATAGGATAGGATAGGATAAAGGATAAAGGATAGGATAGGATAGAGGATATGATAGGATAGAGGATAGAGGATAGGATAGGATAGAGGATAGGATAGAGGATAGGATAGAGGATAGGATAGGATAGAGGATAGGATAGGATAGAGGATAGGATAGGATAGAGGATAGGATAGGATAGAAGATAGGATAGGATAGAGGATACGATAGGATTGAGGATAGGATAGGATAGAGGATTGGATAGGATCCAGGAACGGATAGTCTTGAGGATAGATGAAAGGATAGGATAGAGGATTGGATAGGATACAGGATAGGATAGGATAGAGGATAGGATAGGGGATTTGATAGGATAGAGGATAGGATAGGAAAGAAGATAGGATAGGATAGAGGATCAGATAGGATAGAATATAGGATAGGATAGAGGATAGGATAGGATAGAGGATAGGATAGGGGATTTGATAGGATAGATGATAGGGTAGGATAGAAGATAAGATAGGATAGAGGATAGGATAGGATAGAGGATAGGATAGGATAGAGGATAGGATAGGATAGAGGATTGGATAGAGGATAGGATAGGATTGAGGATATTATAGGATAGAGGATATGATAGGATAGAGGAATGGATAGGATAGAGGATTGGATAGGATAGAGGGTAGATGATAGGATAGGATTGAGGATTGGATAGGATACAGGATAGGATAGGATAGAGGATAGGATAGGGGATTTGATAGGATAGAGGATAGGATAGGATAGAAGATAGGATAGGATAGAGGATAGGATAGGATAGAGGATAGGGTAGGATAGAGGATAGGATAGGATAGAGTATAGGATAGGATTGAGGATTGGATAGGATACAGGATAAGATAGGACAGAGGAATGGATAGGATAGAGGATTGGATAGGATAGAGGATAGATGATAGGATAGGATTGAGGATTGGATAGGATACAGGATAGGATAGGATAGAGGATAGGATAGGGGATTTGATAGGATAGAGGATAGGATAGGATAGAAGATAGGATAGGATAGAGGATAGGATAGGATAGAGGATAGGGTAGGACAGAGGATAGGATAGGATAGAGTATAGGATAGGATAGAGGATAGAGGATAGAGCATAGGATAGGATAGAGGATAGGATAGGATAGAGTATAGGATAGGATAGAGGATAGAGGATAGGATAGGATAGAGGATAGGATAGGATAGAGGATAGGATAGGATAGAGGATAGGATAGGATAGAGGATAGGATAGGATAGAGGATAGGATAGGATAGAGGATAGGATAGACGATAGGATAGGATAGAGCATAGGATAGGATAGAGGAAAGGGTAGGATAGAGGATAGGATAGGATAGAGGATAGGATAGGATAGAGGATAGGATAGGATAGAGGAGAGGATAGGATAGAGGATAGGATAGGGGATTTGATAGGATAGAGGATAGGATAGGATAGAAGATAGGATAGGATAGAGGATACGATAGGATAGAGGATAGGGTAGGGGATTTGATAGGATAGATGATAGGGTAGGATAGAAGATAGGATAGGATAGAGGATAAGATAGGATAGAGGATAGGATAGGATAGAGGATAGGATAGGATAGAGGATAGGATAGCATAGAGGATAGGATAGAATAGAGGGTAGGATAGGATAGAGGATAGGATAGGATAGAGGATAGGATAGAGGATAGGATAGAGGATAGGATAGAGGATAGGATAGAGGATACGATAGGATAGAGGATAGGATAGGATAGAGGATAGGATAGATGATAGGGTAGGATAGAAGATAGGATAGGATAGAGGATAGGATAGGATAGAGGATAGGATAGCATAGAGGATAGGATAGAATAGAGGGTAGGATAGGATAGAGGATAGGATAGGATAGAGGATAGGATAGAGGATAGGATAGAGGATAGGATAGAGGATAGGATAGAGGATAGGATAGGATAGAGGATACCATAGGATAGAGGATAGGATAGGATAGAGGATAGGATAGGATAGAGGATAGGATAGAGGATAGGATAGGATAGAGGATAGGATAGGATAGAGGATTGGATAGGATAGAGGATAGGATATGATAGAAGTTAGGATAGGATATGATAGAAGTTAGGATAGGATAGAGGATAGGATAGGATAGAGCATAGGATAGGATAGAGGAAAGGGTAGGATAGAGGATAGGATAGGATAGAGGATAGGATAGGATAGAGGATAGGATAGGATAGAGGAGAGGATAGGATAGAGGATAGGATAGGGGATTTGATAGGATAGAGGATAGGATAGGATAGAAGATAGGATAGGATAGAGGATACGATAGGATAGAGGATAGGGTAGGGGATTTGATAGTATAGAGGATAGTATAGGATAGAGGATAGGATAGGATAGAGGATAGGATAGGATAGAGGATAGGATAGGATAGAGGATAGGATAGGATAGAGGATAGGATAGGATAGGATAAAGGATAAAGGATAGGATAGGATAGAGGATATGATAGGATAGAGGATAGAGGATAGGATAGGATAGAGGATAGGATAGAGGATAGGATAGAGGATAGGATAGGATAGAGGATAGGATAGGATAGAGGATAGGATAGGATAGAGGATAGGATAGGATGGAGGATAGGATAGGGGATTTGATAGGATAGAGGATAGGATAGGATAGAAGATACGATAGGATAGAGGATACGATAGGATAGAGGATAGGATAGGATAGAGGATAGGATAGAGGATAGGATAGGATAGAGGATAGGATAGGATAGAGGATAGGATAGGATAGAGGATAGAGGATAGGATAGGATAGAGGATAGGATAGGATAGAGGATAGGATAGGATTGAGGATTGGATAGGATAGGATTGAGGATTGGATAGGATACAGGATAGGATGGGATAGAGGATAGGATAGGGGATTTGATAGGATAGAGGATAGGATAGGATAGAGGATTGGATAGGATACAGGAAAGGATAGACTTGAGCATAGATGATAGGATAGGATAGAGGATTGGATAGGATACAGGATAGGATAGGATAGAGGATAGGATAGGGCATTTGATAGGATAGAGGATAGGATAGGATAGAAGATAGGATAGGATAGAGGATACGATAGGATAGAGGATAGGATAGGATAGAGGATAGGATAGAGGATAGGATAGGATAGAGGATAGGATAGGATAGAGGATAGGATAAGATAGTGGATAGGATAGGATAGAGGATAGGATAGGGGATTTGATAGGATAGAGGATAGGATAGGATAGAAGATAGGATAGGATAGAGGATACGATAGGATAGAGGATAGGATAGGATAGAGGATTGGATAGGATACAGGAAAGGATAGACTTGAGGATAGATGATAGGATAGGATAGAGGATTGGATAGGATACAGGATAGGATAGGATAGAGGATAGGATAGGGGATTTGATAGGATAGAGGATAGTATAGGATAGGATAGAGGATAGGATAGGGGATTTGATAGGATAGAGGATAGGATAGGATAGAAGATAGGATAGGATAGAGGATACGATAGGATAGAGGATAGGATAGGATAGAGGATTGGATAGGATACAGGAAAGGATAGACTTGAGATTAGATGATAGGATAGGATAGAGGATTGGATAGGATACAGGATAGGATAGGATAGAGGATAGGATAGGGGATTTGATAGGATAGAGGATAGTATAGGATAGGATAGAGGATAGGATAGGGGATTTGATAGGATAGAGGATAGTATAGGATAGAAGATAGGATAGGATAGAGGATACGATAGGATAGAGGATAGGATAGGATAGAGGATTGGATAGGATAGAGGATAGGATACGATAGAGGATAGGATAGGATAGAGGATAGGATAGGATAGAGGATAGGATAGGATAGAGGATAGGATAGGGGATTTGATAGGATAGAGGATAGGATAGGATAGAAGATAGGATAGGATAGAGGATAGGATAGGATAGAGGATAGGATAGGATAGAGGATAGGATAGGATAGAGGATAGGATAGGATAGAGGATAGGATAGGATAGAAGATAGGATCGGATAGAGGATAGGATAGGATAGAGGATAGGATAGGATAGAGGATTGGATAGAGGATAGGATAGGATAGAGGATATTATAGGATAGAGGATATGATAGGACAGAGGAATGGATAGGATAGAGGATTGGATAGGATAGAGGATAGATGATAGGATAGGATAGAGGATTGGATAGGATCCAGGAACGGATAGCCTTGAGGATAGATGAAAGGATAGGATAGAGGATTGGATAGGATACAGGATAGGATAGGATAGAGGATAGGATAGGGGATTTGATAGGATAGAGGATAGGATAGGAAAGAAGATAGGATAGGATAGAGGATAAGATAGGATAGAGGATAGGATAGGATAGAGGATAGGATAGGATAGAGGGTAGGATAGGATAGAGGATAGGATAGGATAGAGGATAGGATAGGTTAGATGATAGAGGATAGGATAGGATAGACGATAGGATAGGATAGAGGATAGGATAGGATAGAGGATAGGATAGGATAGAGGATAGGATAGGATAGAAGATAGGATAGGATAGAGGATACGATAGGATAGAGGATAGGATAGGGGATTTGATAGGATAGATGATAGGGTAGGATAGAAGATAGGATAGGATAGAGGATAAGATAGGATAGAGGATAGGATAGGATAGAGGATAGGATAGGATAGAGGATAGGATAGCATAGAGGATAGGATAGAATAGAGGGTAGGATAGGATAGAGGATAGGATAGGATAGAGGATAGGATAGAGGATAGGATAGAGGATAGGATAGAGGATAGGATAGAGGATAGGATAGGATAGAGGATACCATAGGATAGAGGATAGGATAGGATAGAGGATAGGATAGGATAGAGGATAGGATAGAGGATAGGATAGGATAGAGGATAGGATAGGATAGAGGATTGGATAGGATAGAGGATAGGATATGATAGAAGTTAGGATAGGATATGATAGAAGTTAGGATAGGATAGAGAATAGGATAGGATAGAGGATAGGATATTATAGATGATAGGATAGGATAGAGGATAGGATAGGATAGAGGATAGGATAGGATAGAGGATAGGATAGGATAGAGGATAGGATAGGATAGGATAAAGGATAAAGGATAGGATAGGATAGAGGATATGATAGGATAGATGATAGAGGATAGGATAGGATAGAGGATAGGATAGAGGATAGGATAGAGGATAGGATAGAGGATAGGATAGGATAGAGGATAGGATAGGATAGAGGATAGGATAGGATAGAGGATACGATAGGATAGAGGATAGGATAGGATAGAGGATAGGATAGAGGATAGGATAGGATAGAGGATAGGATAGGATAGAGGATAGGATAAGATAGTGGATAGGATAGGATAGAGGATAGGATAGGATAGAGGATAGGATAGGATAGAGGATAGGATAGAGGATAGGATAGGATAGAGGATAGGATAGGATAGAGGATAGGATAGGATAGAGGATAGGATAGGATAGAGGATAGGATAGGATAGAGGATAGGATAGGATAGGATAGGATAGAGGATAGGATAGGATTGAGGATTGGATAGGATAGGATTGAGGATTGGATAGGATACAGGATAGGATGGGATAGAGGATAGGATAGGGGATTTGATAGGATAGAGGATAGGATAGGATAGAGGATTGGATAGGATACAGGAAAGGATAGACTTGAGCATAGATGATAGGATAGGATAGAGGATTGGATAGGATACAGGATAGGATAGGATAGAGGATAGGATAGGGAATTGATAGGATAGAGGATAGGATAGGATAGAAGATAGGATAGGATAGAGGATACGATAGGATAGAGTATAGGATAGGATAGAGGATAGGATAGAGGATAGGATAGGATAGAGGATAGGATAGGATAGAGGATAGGATAAGATAGTGGATAGGATAGGATAGAGGATAGGATAGGGGATTTGATAGGATAGAGGATAGGATAGGATAGAAGATAGGATAGGATAGAGGATACGATAGGATAGAGGATAGGATAGGATAGAGGATTGGATAGGATACAGGAAAGGATAGACTTGAGATTAGATGATAGGATAGGATAGAGGATAGGATAGGATAGAGGATAGGATAGGATAGAGGATAGGATAGGATAGAGGATAGGATAGGATAGAGGATAGGATAGGATAGAGGATAGGATAGGATAGAGGATAGGATAGGATAGAGGATAGGATTGGGGATTTGATAGGATAGAGGATAGGATAGGATAGAAGATACGATAGGATAGAGGATACGATAGGATAGAGGATAGGATAGGATAGAGGATAGGATAGAGGATAGGATAGGATAGAGGATAGGATAGGATAGAGGATAGGATAGGATAGAGGATAGGATAGGATAGAGGATAGGATAGGATAGGATAGGATAGAGGATAGGATAGGATTGAGGATTGGATAGGATAGGATTGAGGATTGGATAGGATACAGGATAGGAAGGGATAGAGGATAGGATAGGGGATTTGATAGGATAGAGGATAGGATAGGATAGAGGATTGGATAGGATACAGGAAAGGATAGACTTGAGCATAGATGATAGGATAGGATAGAGGATTGGATAGGATACAGGATAGGATAGGATAGAGGATAGGATAGGGAATTGATAGGATAGAGGATAGGATAGGATAGAAGATAGGATAGGATAGAGGATACGATAGGATAGAGTATAGGATAGGATAGAGGATAGGATAGAGGATAGGATAGGATAGAGGATAGGATAGGATAGAGGATAGGATAGGATAGAGGATAGGATAGGATAGAGGATAGGATAGGATAGAGGATAGGATAGGATAGAGGATAGGATAGGATAGAGGATAGGATAGGATAGAGGATATTATAGGATAGAAGATAGGATAGGATAGAGGATACGATAGGATAGAGGATAGGATAGGATAGAATATAGGATAGGATAGAGGATAGGATACGATAGAGGATAGGATAGGATAGAGGATAGGATAGGATAGAGGATAGGATAGGATAGAGGATAGGATAGGATAGAGGATAGGATAGAGGATAGGATAGGATAGAAGATAGGATAGGATAGAGGATAGGATAGGATAGAGGATAGGATAGCATAGAGGATATGATAGGATAGAGGATAGGATAGGATAGAGGATAGGATAGGATAGAGGATAGGATAGGATAGAGGATATTATAGGATAGAGGATATGATAGGACAGAGGAATGGATAGGATAGAGGATTGGATAGGATAGAGGATAGATGATAGGATAGGATAGAGGATTGGATAGGATCCAGGAACGGATAGCCTTGAGGATAGATGAAAGGATAGGATAGGGGATTGGATAGGATACAGGGTAGGATAGGATAGAGGATAGGATAGGGGATTTGATAGGATAGAGGATAGGATAGGAAAGAAGATAGGATAGGATAGAGGATAAGATAGGATAGAGGATAGGATAGGATAGAGGATAGGATAGGATAGAGGATAGGATAGGATAGAGGATAGGATAGGATAGAGGATAGGATAGGATAGAGGATAGGATAGGATAGAGGATAGGATAGGGGATTTGATAGGATAGATGATAGGGTAGGATAGAAGATAGGATAGGATAGAGGATAGGATAGGATAGAGGATAGGATAGGATAGAGGATTGGATAGAGGATAGGATAGGATAGAGGATATTATAGGATAGAGGATATGATAGGACAGAGGAATCGATAGGATAGAGGATTGGATAGGAAAGAGGATAGATGATAGGATAGGATAGAGGATTGGATAGGATCCAGGAACGGATAGCCTTGAGGATAGATGAAAGGATAGGATAGAGGATTGGATAGGATACAGGATAGGATAGGATAGAGGATAGGATAGGGGATTTGATAGGATAGAGGATAGGATAGGAAAGAAGATAGGATAGGATAGAGGATAAGATAGGATAGAGGATAGGATAGGATAGAGGATAGGATAGGATAGAGGATAGGATAGGATAGAGGATAGGATAGGGGATTTGATAGGATAGATGATAGGGTAGGATAGAAGATAGGATAGGATAGAGGATAGGATAGGATAGAGGATAGGATAGGATAGAGGATTGGATAGAGGATAGGATAGGATAGAGGATATTATAGGATAGAGGATATGATAGGACAGAGGAATGGATAGGATAGAGGATTGGATAGGATAGAGGATAGATGATAGGATAGGATAGAGGATTGGATAGGATCCAGGAACGGATAGCCTTGAGGATAGATGAAAGGATAGGATAGAGGATTGGATAGGATACAGGATAGGATAGGATAGAGGATAGGATAGGGGATTTGATAGGATAGAGGATAGGATAGGAAAGAAGATAGGATAGGATAGAGGATAAGATAGGATAGAGGATAGGATAGGATAGAGGATAGGATAGGATAGAGGATAGGATAGGATAGAGGATAGGATAGGATAGAGGATAGGATAGGATAGAGGATACAATAGGGGATTTGATAGGATAGATGATAGGGTAGGATAGAAGATAGGATAGGATAGAGGATAGGATAGGATAGAGGATAGGATAGGATAGAGGATAGTATAGGATAAAGGATTGGATAGAGGATAGGATAGGATAGAGGATATTATAGGATAGAGGATATGATAGGAGAGAGGAATGGATAGGATAGAGGATTGGATAGGATAGAGGGTAGATGATAGGATAGGATAGAGGATAGGATAGGATAGAGGATAGGGTAGGATAGAGGATAGGATAGGATAGAGTATAGGATAGAGGATAGGATAGGATAGAGTATAGGATAGGATAGAGGATAGAGGATAGAGCATAGGATAGGATAGAGGATAGGATAGGATAGATTATAGGATAGGATAGAGGATAGAGGATAGGATAGGATAGAGGATAGGGTAGGATAGAGGATAGGATAGGATAGAGGATAGGATAGGATAGAGGATAGGATAGGATAGAGGATAGGATAGGATAGAGGATAGGATAGGTTAGAGGATAGAGGATAGGATAGGATAGACGATAGGATAAGATAGAGGATAGGATAGGATAGAGGATAGGATAGGATAGAGGATTGGATAGGATACAGGAAAGGATAGACTTGAGAATAGATGATAGGATAGGATAGAGGATTGGGTATGATACAGGATAGGATAGGATAGAGGATAGGATAGGGGTTTTGATAGGATAGAGGATAGGATAGGATAGACGATAGGATAGGATAGAGGATAAGATAGGATAGAGGATATTATAGGATAGAGGACAGGATAGGATAGAAGATAGGATAGGATAGAGGATAGGATAGGATAGAGGATAGGATAGGAGAGAGGATAGGATAGGATAGACGATAGGATAGGATAGAGCATAGGATAGGATAGAGGATAGGGTAGGATAGAGGATAGGATAGGATAGAGGATAGGATAGGATAGAGGATAGGATAGGATAGAGGATAGGATAGGATAGAGGATAGGATAGGATAGAGGATAGGATAGGATAGAGGATAGGATAGGATAGAGGATAGGATAGGATAGAGGATAGGATAGGATAGAGGATAGGATAGGATAGAGGATAGGATAGGATAGAGGATAGGATAGGATAGAGGATAGGATAGGATAGAGGATAGGATAGGATAGAGGATAGGATAGGATAGAGGATAGGATAGAGGATAGGATAGAGGATAGGATAGGATAGAGGATAGGATAGGATAGAGGATAGGATAGGATAGAGGATAGGATAGGATAGAGGATAGGATAGGATAGAGGATAGGATAGGATAGAGGATAGGATAGGATAGAGGAGAGGATAGGATAGAGGATAGGATAGGATAGAGGATAGGATAGGATAGAGGATATTATAGGATAGAAGATAGGATAGGATAGAGGATACGATAGGATAGAGGATAGGATAGGATAGAGGATAGGATAGGATAGAGGATAGGATAGGATAGAGGATAGGATAGGATAGAGGATAGGATAGGATAGAGGACAGGATAGGATAGAGGATAGGATAGAGGATAGGATAGGATAGAAGATAGGATAGGATAGAGGATAGGATAGGATAGAGGATAGGATAGGATAGAGGATAGGATAGGATAGGATAGAGGATAGGATAGGATAGAGGATAGGATAGGATAGAGGATAGGATAGGATAGAGGATAGGATAGGATAGAGGATAGGATAGGATAGAAGATAGGATCGGATAGAGGATAGGATAGGATAGAGGATAGGATAGGATAGAGGATTGGATAGAGGATAGGATAGGATAGAGGATATTATAGGATAGAGGATATGATAGGACAGAGGAATGGATAGGATAGAGGATTGGATAGGATAGAGGATAGATGATAGGATAGGATAGAGGATTGGATAGGATCCAGGAACGGATAGCCTTGAGGATAGATGAAAGGATAGGATAGAGGATTGGATAGGATACAGGATAGGATAGGATAGAGGATAGGATAGGGGATTTGATAGGATAGAGGATAGGATAGGAAAGAAGATAGGATAGGATAGAGGATAAGATAGGATAGAGGATAGGATAGGATAGAGGATAGGATAGGATAGAGGATAGGATAGGATAGAGGATAGGATAGGGGATTTGATAGGATAGATGATAGGGTAGGATAGAAGATAGGATAGGATAGAGGATAGGATAGGATAGAGGATAGGATAGGATAGAGGATAGGATAGGATAAAGGATTGGATAGAGGATAGGATAGGATAGAGGATATTATAGGATAGAGGATATGATAGGATAGAGGAATGGATAGGATAGAGGATTGGATAGGATAGAGGGTAGATGATAGGATAGGATAGAGGATAGGATAGGATAGAGGATAGGGTAGGATAGAGGATAGGATAGGATAGAGTATAGGATAGAGGATAGGATAGGATAGAGTATAGGATAGGATAGAGGATAGAGGATAGAGCATAGGATAGGATAGAGGAAAGGATAGGATAGATTATAGGATAGGATAGAGGATAGAGGATAGGATAGGATAGAGGATAGGGTAGGATAGAGGATAGGATAGGATAGAGGATAGGATAGGATAGAGGATAGGATAGGATAGAGGATAGGATAGGATAGAGGATAGGATAGGTTAGAGGATAGAGGATAGGATAGGATAGACGATAGGATAAGATAGAGGATAGGATAGGATAGAGGATAGGATAGGATAGAGGATTGGATAGGATACAGGAAAGGATAGACTTGAGAATAGATGATAGGATAGGATAGAGGATTGGGTATGATACAGGATAGGATAGGATAGAGGATAGGATAGGGGATTTGATAGGATAGAGGATAGGATAGGATAGACGATAGGATAGGATAGACGATAGGATAGGATAGAGGATAAGATAGGATAGAGGATATTATAGGATAGAGGACAGGATAGGATAGAAGATAGGATAGGATAGAGGATAGGATAGGATAGAGGATAGGATAGGAGAGAGGATAGGATAGGATAGACGATAGGATAGGATAGAGCATAGGATAGGATAGAGGATAGGGTAGGATAGAGGATAGGATAGGATAGAGGATAGGATAGGGTAGAGGATAGGATAGGATAGAGGATAGGATAGGATAGAGGATAGGATAGGTTAGAGGATAGAGGATAGGATAGGATAGACGATAGGATAAGATAGAGGATAGGATAGGATAGAGGATAGGATAGGATAGAGGATTGGATAGGATACAGGAAAGGATAGACTTGAGAATAGATGATAGGATAGGATAGAGGATTGGGTATGATACAGGATAGGATAGGATAGAGGATAGGATAGGGGATTTGATAGGATAGAGAATAGGATAGGATAGAAGATAGGATAGGATAGAGGATACGATAGGATAGAGGATAGGATAGGGGATATGATAGGATAGATGATAGGGTAGGATAAAAGATAGGATAGGATAGAGGATAGGATAGGATAGAGGATAGGATAGGATAGAGGATAGGATAGGATAGACGATAGGATACGATAGAGGATAGGATAGGATAGAGGATAGGATAGAGGATAGGATGGACGATAGGATAGGATAGAGCATAGGATAGGATAGAGGATAGGATAGGATAGAGGATAGGATAGGATTGTGGATAGGATAGGATAGAGGATAGGATAGGATAGAGGATAGGATAGGATAGAGGATAGCATAGGATAGAGGATAGGATAGGATAGACGATAGGATAGAGGGTAGGATATGATAGAAGATAGGATAGGATAGAGGATAGGATAGGATAGAGGATAGGGTAGGATAGAGGATAGGATAGGATAGAGTATAGGATAGGATAGAGGATAGAGGATAGGATAGGATAGAGGATAGGATAGGATAGAGGATAGGATAGGATAGAGGATAGGATAGGATAGAGGATAGGATAGGATAGAGGATAGGATAGGATAGAGGATAGGATAGGATAGAGGATAGGATAGACGATAGGATAGGATAGAGCATAGGATAGGATAGAGGAAAGGGTAGGATAGAGGATAGGATAGGATAGAGGATAGGATAGGATAGAGGATAGGATAGGATAGAGGATAGGATAGGATAGAGGATAGGATAGGATAGAGGATAGGATAGGATAGAGGATAGGATAGGATAGAGGATAGGATAGGTTAGAGGATAGAGGATAGGATAGGATAGAGGATAGGATAGGTTAGAGGATAGAGGATAGGATAGGATAGACGATAGGATAGGATAGAGGATAGGATAGGATAGAGGATAGGATAGGATAGAGGAGAGGATAGGATAGAGGATAGGATAGGGGATTTGATAGGATAGAGGATAGGATAGGATAGAAGATAGGATAGGATAGAGGATACGATAGGATAGAGGATAGGATAGGGGATTTGATAGGATAGAGGATAGGATAGGATAGACGATAGGATAGGATAGAGGATAAGATAGGATAGAGGATATTATAGGATAGAGGACAGGATAGGATAGAAGATAGGATAGGATAGAGGTTAGGATAGGATAGAGGATAGGATAGGAGAGAGGATAGGATAGGATAGACGATAGGATAGGATAGAGCATAGGATAGGATAGAGGATAGGGTAGGATAGAGGATAGGATAGGATAGAGGATAGGATAGGATAGAGGATAGGATAGGATAGAGGATAGGATAGGATAGAGGATAGGATAGGATAGGATAGAGGATAGGATAGACGATAGGATAGGATAGAGCATAGGATAGGATAGAGGATAGGATAGGATAGAGGATAGGGTAGGATACAGGATAGGATAGGATAGAGGATAGGATAGGATAGAGGATAGGATAGGATAGAGGATAGGATAGGATTGAGGATAGGATAGGATAGAGGATAGGATAGGATAGAGGATAGGATAGGTTAGAGGATAGAGGATAGGATAGGATAGACGATAGGATAAGATAGAGGGCAGGATAGGATAGAGGATAGGATAGGATAGAGGATTGGATAGGATACAGGAAAGGATAGACTTGAGAATAGATGATAGGATAGGATAGAGGATTGGGTATGATACAGGATAGGATAGGATAGAGGATAGGATAGGGGATTTGATAGGATAGAGAATAGGATAGGATAGAAGATAGGATAGGATAGAGGATACGATAGGATAGAGGATAGGATAGGGGATATGATAGGATAGATGATAGGGTAGGATAAAAGATAGGATAGGATAGAGGATAGGATAGGATAGAGGATAGGATAGGATAGAGGATAGGATAGGATAGAGGATAGGATAGGATAGAGGATAGGATAGGATAGAGGATAGCATAGGATAGAGGATATGATAGGATAGACGATAGGATAGAGGATAGGATAGGATAGAAGATAGGATAGGATAGAGGATAGGATAGGATAGAGGATAGGGTAGGATACAGGATAGGATAGGATAGAGTATAGGATAGGATAGAGGATAGAGGAGAGGATAGGATAGGATAGAGGATAGGATAGGATAGAGGATAGGATAGGGTAGAGGATAGGATAGACGATAGGATATTATAGAGCATAGGATAGGATAGAGGATAGGGTAGGATAGAGGATAGGATAGGATAGAGGATAGGATAGGATAGAGGATAGGGTAGGATAGAGGATAGGATAGGATAGAGGATAGGATAGGATAGAGGATAGGATAGGATAGAGGATAGGATAGGATAGAGGATAGGATAGGATAGAGGATAGGATAGGTTAGAGGATAGAGGATAGGATAGGATAGACGATAGGATAGGATAGAGGATAGGATAGGATAGAGGATAGGATATGATAGAGGAGAGGATAGGATAGAGGATAGGATAGGATAGAGGAGTGGATAGGATAGTGGATAGGATAGGATAGAGGATAGTTTAGGATAGAGGATAGGATAGGATAGAGGACAGGATATGATAGAGGATAGGATAGGATAGAGGATAGGATAGGATAGAGGATAGGATAGACGATAGGATAGGATAGTGGATAGGATAGGATAGAGGATAGGATAGGAAAGAGGATAGGATAGAGGATAGGATAGGATAGAGGATAGGATAGAGGATAGGATAGGATAGAGGATAGGATAGGATAGACGATAGGATAGAGGATAGGAATGATGTTTATATAGAGGATAGGATAGGATAGACGATAGGATAGGATAGAGGATAAGATAGGATAGAGGATATTATAGGATAGAGGACAGGATAGGATAGAGGATTGGATAGGATACAGGAAAGGATAGGATTGAGGATAGATGATAGGGTAGGATAGAGGATTGGATAGGATACAGGATAGGATAGGATAGAGGATAGGATAGGGGATTTGATAGCCTAGAGGATAGGATAGGATAGAAGATAGGATAGGATAGAGGCTAGGATAGGAGAGAGGAATGGATAGGATAGAGGATTGGATAGGATAGAGGATAGATGATAGGATAGGATTGAGGATTGGATAGGATACAGGCTAGGATACAGGATAGGATAGGATAGAGGATAGGATAGGGGATTTGATAGGATAGGGGATTTGATAGGATAGAGGATAGGATAGGATTGAAGATAGGATAGGATAGTGGATAGGATAGGATAGAGGATAGGATAGGATAGAGGATAGGATAGGATAGAGGATAGGATAGTCGATAGGATAGGATAGAGCATAGGATAGGATAGAGGATAGGGTAGGATAGAGGATAGGATTGGATAGAGGATAGGATAGGATAGAGGATAGGATAGGATAGAGGATAGGATAGGATAGAGGATAGGATAGACGATAGGATAGGATAGAGCATAGGATAGGATAGAGGATAGGATAGGATAGAGGATAGGATAGGATAGAGGATAGGATAGGATAGAGGATTGGATAGAGGATAGGATAGGAGAGAGGAATGGATAGGATAGAGGATTGGATAGGATAGAGGATAGATGATAGGATAGGATTGAGGATTGGATAGGATACAGGATAGGATAGGATAGAGGATAGGATAGGGGATTTGATAGGATAGAGAATAGGATAGGATAGAAGATAGGATAGGATAGAGGATACGATAGGATAGAGGATAGGATAGGGGATATGATAGGATAGATGATAGGGTAGGATAAAAGATAGGATAGGATAGAGGATAGGATAGGATAGAGGATAGGATAGGATAGAGGATAGGATAGGATAGACGATAGGATATGATAGAGGATAGGATAGGATAGAGGATAGGATAGGATAGAGGAGAGGATAGGATAGAGGATAGGATGGACGATAGGATAGGATAGAGCATAGGATAGGATAGAGGATAGGATAGGATAGAGGATAGGATAGGATTGTGGATAGGATAGGATAGAGGATAGGATAGGATAGAGGATAGGATAGGATAGAGGATAGCATAGGATAGAGGATATGATAGGATAGACGATAGGATAGAGGATAGGATAGGATAGAAGATAGGATAGGATAGAGGATAGGATAGGATAGAGGATAGGGTAGGATAGAGGATAGGATAGGATAGAGTATAGGATAGGATAGAGGATAGAGGAGAGGATAGGATAGGATAGATGATAGGATAGGATAGAGGATAGGATAGGGTAGAGGATAGGATAGACGATAGGATATTATAGAGCATAGGATAGGATAGAGGATAGGGTAGGATAGAGGATAGGATAGGATAGAGGATAGGATAGGATAGAGGATAGGGTAGGATAGAGGATAGGATAGGATAGAGGATAGGATAGGATAGAGGATAGGATAGGATAGAGGATAGGATAGGATAGAGGATAGGATAGGATAGAGGATAGGATAGGTTAGATGATAGAGGATAGGATAGGATAGACGATAGGATAGGATAGAGGATAGGATAGGATAGAGGATAGGATATGATAGAGGAGAGGATAGGATAGAGGATAGGATAGGATAGAGGAGTGGATAGGATAGTGGATAGGATAGGATAGAGGATAGTTTAGGATAGAGGATAGGATAGGATAGAGGACAGGATATGATAGAGGATAGGATAGGATAGAGGATAGGATAGGATAGAGGATAGGATAGGATAGAGGATAGGATAGGATAGAGGATAGGATAGGGGATTTGATAGGATAGATGATAGGGTAGGATAGAACATAGGATAGGATAGAGGATAGGATAGGATAGAAGATAGGATAGGATAGAGGATAGGATAGGATAGAGGATAGGATAGGATAGAGGATAGGATAGGATAGAGGATTGGATAGAGGATAGGATAGAGAATAGGTTAGGATAGAGAATAGGAACGGATAGATGATATTATAGGATAGAGGATAGGATATGATAGAGTATACGATATTATAGAGGGTAGGATAGGATAGAGGATAGGATAGGGGATTGGATAGGATAGGATAGAGGATAGGATAGGATAGCGGATTGGATAGGATACAGGAAAGGATAGAGTTGAGGATAGATGATAGGATAGGATAGAGGATTGGATAGGATACAGGATAGGATAGGATAGAGGATAGGATAGGGGATTTGATAGGATAGGGGATTTGATAGGATAGAGGATAGGATAGGATAGAAGATAGGATAGGATAGTGGATAGGATAGGATAGAGGATAGGATAGGATAGAGGATAGGATAGGATAGAGGACAGGATATGATAGAGGATAGGATAGGATAGAGGATAGGATAGGATAGACGATAGGATAGAGGATAGGATAGATGATAGGATAGAGGATAGGATAGGATAGACGATAGGTTAGGATAGAGGATAAGATAGGATAGAGGATATTATAGGATAGAGGACAGGATAGGATAGAAGATAGGATAGGATAGAGGATAGGATAGGATAGAGGATAGGATAGGGGATTGGATAGGATAGGATATAGGATAGGATAGGATAGCGGATTGGATAGGATACAGGAAAGGATAGAGTTGAGGATAGATGATAGGATAGGATAGAGGATTGGATAGGATACAGGATAGGATAGGATAGAGGATAGGATAGGGGATTTGATAGGATAGGGGATTTGATAGGATAGAGGATAGGATAGGATAGAAGATAGGATAGGATAGTGGATAGGATAGGATAGAGGATAGGATAGGATAGAGGATAGGATAGGATAGAGGACAGGATATGATAGAGGATAGGATAGGATAGAGGATAGGATAGGATAGAGGAGAGGATAGGATAGAGGATAGGATAGACGATAGGATAGGATAGAGCATAGGATAGGATATAGGATAGGATAGGATAGAGGATAGGATAGGATAGTGGATAGGATAGGATAGGGCATAGGATAGGATAGAGGATAGGATAGGATAGAGGATAGGATAGGATAGACGATAGGATAGAGGATAGGATAGATGATAGGATAGAGGATAGGATAGGATAGACGATAGGATAGGATAGAGGATAAGATAGGATAGAGGATATTATAGGATAGAGGACAGGATAGGATAGAAGATAGGATAGGATAGAGGATAGGATAGGATAGAGGATAGGATAGGATAGAGGATAGGATAGGATAGAGGATAGGATAGACGATAGGATAGGATAGAGCATAGGATAGGATAGAGGATAGGGTAGGATAGAGGATAGGATAGGATAGAGGATAGGATAGGATAGAGGATAGGATAGGATAGAGGATAGTATAGGATAGAGGATAGGATCGGATAGAGGATAGGATAGGATAGAGGATAGGATAGGATAGAGCATAGGATAGGATAGAGGATAGGGTAGGATACAGGATAGGATAGGATAGGATAGAGGATAGGATAGGATAGAGGATACGATAGGATAGAGGATAGGATAGACGATAGGATCGGATAGAGCATAGGATAGGATAGAGGATAGGGTAGGATACAGGATAGGATAGGATAGAGGATAGGATAGGATAGAGGATAGGATAGGATAGAGGATAGGATAGGATTGAGGATAGGATATAATAGAGGATAGGATAGGATAGAGGATAGGATAGGTTAGAGGATAGAGGATAGGATAGGATAGACGATAGGATAGGATAGAGGATAGGATAGGATAGAGGATAGGATAGGATAGAGGAGAGGATAGGATAGAGGATAGGATAGGGGATTTGATAGGATAGAGGATAGGATATGATAGAAGATAGGATAGGATAGAGGAGAGGATAGGATAGAGGATAGGATAGGGGATTTGATAGGATAGAAGATAGGATAGGATAGAAGATAGGATAGGATAGAGGATAGGATAGGGGATTTGATAGCCTAGAGGATAGGATAGGATAGAAGATAGGATAGGATAGAGGATAGGAGAGGTTAGAGGATAGGATAGGATAGAGGATAGGATAGACGATAGGATAGGATAGAGCATAGGATAGGATAGAGGATAGGGTAGGATAGAGGATAGGATAGGATAGAGGATAGGATAGGATAGAGGATAGGATAGGATAGAGGATAGGATAGGATAGAGGATAGGATAGGATAGAGGATTGGATAGAGGATAGGATAGGAGAGAGGAATGGATAGGATAGAGGATTGGATAGGATAGAGGATAGATGATAGGATAGGATTGAGGATTGGATAGGATACAGGATAGGATAGGATAGAGGATAGGATAGGGGATTTGATAGGATAGGGGATTTGATAGGATAGAGGATAGGATAGGATAGAAGATAGGATAGGATAGTGGATAGGATAGGATAGAGGATAGGATAGGATAGAGGATAGGATAGGATAGAGGATAGGATAGTCGATAGGATAGGATAGAGCATAGGATAGGATAGAGGATAGGGTAGGATAGAGGATAGGATAGGATAGAGGATAGGATAGGATAGAGGATAGGATAGGATAGAGGATAGGATAGGATAGAGGATAGGATAGGATAGAGGATAGAATAGACGATAGGATAGGATAGAGCATAGGATAGGATAGAGGATAGGGTAGGATACAGGATAGGATAGGATAGAGGATAGGATAGGATAGAGGATAGGATAGGATAGAGGATAGGATAGGATTGAGGATAGGATAGGATAGAGGATAGGATAGGATAGAGGATAGGATAGGTTAGAGGATAGAGGATAGGATAGGATAGACGATAGGATAGGATAGAGGATAGGATAGGATAGAGGAGAGGATAGGATAGAGGATAGGATAGGGGATTTGATAGGATAGAGGATAGGATAGGATAGAAGATAGGATAGGATAGAGGAGAGGATAGGATAGAGGATAGGATAGGGGATTTGATAGGATAGAAGATAGGATAGGATAGAAGATAGGATAGGATAGAGGATAGGATATGATAGAGGATAGGATAGGATAGAGGATAGGATAGGATATAGGAGAGGATAGGATAGAAGATAGGATAGACGATAGGATAGGATAGTAGATAGGATAGGATAGAGGATAGGATAGGAAAGAGGATAGGATAGAGGATAGGATAGGATAGAGGATAGGATAGAGGATAGGATAGAGGATAGGATAGGATAGAGGATAGGATAGGATAGAGGATAGGATAGGATAGACGATAGGATAGAGGATAGGATAGATGATAGGATAGAGGATAGGATAGGATAGACGATAGGATAGGATAGAGGATAAGATAGGATAGAGGATATTATAGGATAGAGGACAGGATAGGATAGAGGATTGGATAGGATACAGGAATGGATAGGATAGAGGATTGGATAGGATAGAGGATAGATGATAGGATAGGATTGAGGATTGGATAGGATACAGGATAGGATAGGATAGAGGATAGGATAGGGGATTTGATAGGATAGGGGATTTGATAGGATAGGGGATTTGATAGGATAGAGGATAGGATAGGATAGAAGATAGGATAGGATAGTGGATAGGATAGGATAGAGGATAGGATAGGATAGCGGATAGGATAGACGATAGGATAGGATAGAGCATAGGATAGGATAGAGGATAGGATAGGATAGAGGATAGGATAGGATAGTGGATAGGATAGGATAGAGGACAGGATAGCATAGAGGATAGGATTGGATAGAGGATAGGATCGGATAGAGGATAGGATAGGATAGGATAGAGGATAGGATAGGATAGAGGATAGAGGATAGGATAGGATAGAGGATAGGATAGAGGATAGAGGATAGGATAGGATGGAGGATAGGATAGGATAGAGGATAGGATAGGATAGAGGATAGGATAGGATAGAGGATAGGATAGGATAGAGGATTGGATAGAGGATAGGATAGGATAGAGGATATTATAGGATAGAGGATAGGATAGGATAGAGGATAGGATACGGGATTTGATAGGATAGAGGATAGGATAGGATAGAAGATAGGATAGGATAGAGGATACGATAAGATAGAGGATAGGATAGGATAGAGGATTGGATAGGATACAGGATAGGATAGACTTGAGGATAGATGATAGGATAGGATAGAGGAGTGGATATGATACAGGATAGGATAGGATAGAGGATAGGATAGGGGATTTGATAGGATAGAGGATAGGATAGGATAGAAGATAGGATAGGATAGAGGATACGATAGGATAGAGGATAGGATAGGTTAGAGGATAGGATAGGATAGAAAATAGGATAGGATAGAGGATAGGATAGGATAGAGAATAGGATAGGGGATTTGATAGGATAGATGATAGGGTAGGATAGAACATAGGATAGGATAGAGGATAGGATAGGATAGAAGATAGGATAGGATAGAGGATAGGATAGGATAGAGGATAGGATAGGATAGAGGATAGCATAGGATTGAGGATAGCATAGGATAGAGGATAGGATAGGATAGAGGATAGGATAGACGATAGGATAGGATAAAGGATAGGATAGGATAGAGGATAGTATAGGATAGACGATAGGATAGGATAGAGGATAGGATAGGATAGAGGATTGGATCGGATAGAGGATAGGATAGTATAGGATAGAGGATAGGATAGGATAGAGGATAGAGGATAGGATAGGATAGAGGATAGGATAGGATAGAGGATGGGATAGGATAAAGGATCGGATAGGATAGCGGATAGGATAGGATAGAGGATAGGATAGGATAGAAGTTAGGATAGGATAGAGGATAGGATAGGATAGAGGATAGGATAGGGAATTTGATAGGATAGAGGATAGGATAGGATAGAAGATAGGATAGGATAGAGGATACGATAGGATAGAGGATAGGATAGGATAGAGGATTGGATAGGATACAGGAAAGGATAGACTTGAGGATAGATGATAGGATAGGATAGAGGATTGGATAGGATACAGGATAGGATAGGATAGAGGATAGGATAGGGCATTTGATAGGATAGAGGATTGGATAGGATACAGGAAAGGATAGACTTGAGGATTGGATAGGATACAGGAAAGGATAGGATAGAGGATAGGATAGGTTAGAGGATAGAGGATAGGATAGGATAGACGATAGGATAGGATAGAGGATAGGATAGGATAGAGGATAGGATAGGATAGAGGTGAGGATAGGATAGAGGATAGGATAGGGGATTTGATAGGATAGAGGATAGGATAGGATAGAGGATAGGGTAGGATAGAGGATAGGATAGGATAGAGGATAGGATAGGATAGAGGATAGGATAGGATAGAGGATAGGATAGGATAGAGGATAGGATAGGATAGAGGATAGGATAGGATAGAGGATAGGATAGACGATAGGATAGGATAGAGCATAGGATAGGATAGAGGATAGGGTAGGATACAGGATAGGATAGGATAGAGGATAGGATAGGAGAGAGGATAGGATAGGATAGAGGATAGGATAGGATAGAGGATAGGATAGACGATAGGATAGGATAGAGCATAGGATAGGATAGAGGATAGGATAGGATAGAGGATAGGATAGAGGATAGGATAGGATAGAGGATAGGATAGGATAGGATAGAGGATAGGATAGGATAGAGGATAGGATAGGATAGACGATAGGATAGGATAGAGGATAAGATAGGATAGAGGATATTATAGGATAGAGGACAGGAGAGGATAGAAGATAGGATAGGATAGAGGATAGGATAGGATAGAGGATAGGATAGGATAGAGGATAGGATAGGATAGAGGAGAGGATAGGATAGAGGATAGGATAGGGGATTTGATAGGATAGAGGATAGGATAGGATAGAGGATAGGGTAGGATAGAGGATAGGATAGGATAGAGGATAGGATAGGATAGAGGATAGGATAGGATAGAGGATAGGATAGGATAGAGGATAGGATAGGATAGAGGATAGGATAGACGATAGGATAGGATAGAGCATAGGATAGGATAGAGGATAGGGTAGGATAGAGGATAGGATAGGATAGAGGATAGGATAGGATAGAGGATAGGATAGGATAGAGGATAGAGGATAGGATAGGATAGACGATATAATAGGATAGAGGATAGGATAGGATAGAGGATAGGATAGGATAGAGGAGAGGATAGGATAGAGGGTAGGATAGGGGATTTGATAGGATAGAGGATAGGATAGGATAACAGATAGAATAGGCTAGAGGAGAGGATAGGATAGAGGATAGGATAGGGGATTTGATAGGATAGAAGATAGGATAGGATAGAGGATAGGATATGATAGAGGATAGGATAGGATAGAGGATAGGATAGGATAGAGGATAGGATAGACGATAGGATAGGATAGAGCATAGGATAGGATAGAGGATAGGATAGGATAGAGGATAGGATAGAGGATAGGATAGGATAGAGGATAGGATATGATAGACGATAGGATAGGATAGAGGATAAGATAGGATAGAGGATATTATAGGATAGAGGACAGGAGAGGATAGAAGATAGGATAGGATAGAGGATAGGATAGGATAGAGGATAGGATAGGATAGAGGATAGGATAGGATAGAGGATAGGATAGGATAGAGGATAGGATAGACGATAGGATAGGATAGAGCATAGGATAGGATAGAGGATAGGGTAGGATAGAGGATAGGATAGGATAGAGGAGAGGATAGGATAGAGGATAGGATAGGATAGAGGATAGGATAGGATAGAGGATAGGATAGGATAGACGATAGGATAGAGGATAGGATAGATGATAGGATAGAGGATAGGATAGGATAGACGATAGGATAGGATAGAGGATAAGATAGGATAGAGGATATTATAGGATATAGGACAGGATAGGGTAGAGGATTGGATAGGATACAGGAAAGGATAGGATTGAGGATAGATGATAGGGTAGGATAGAGGATTGGATAGGATACAGGATAGGATAGGATAGAGGATAGGATAGGGGATTTGATAGCCTAGAGGATAGGATAGGATAGAAGATAGGATAGGATGGAGGATAGGATAGGATAGAGGATAGGATAGGATAGAGGATAGGATAGACGATAGGATAGGATAGAGCATAGGATAGGATAGAGGATAGGGTAGGATAGAGGATAGGATAGGATAGAGGATAGGATAGGATAGAGGACAGGATATGATAGAGGATAGGATAGGGTAGAGGATAGGATAGGATATAGGAGAGGATAGGATAGAGGATAGGATAGACGATAGGATAGGATAGAGCATAGGATAGGATAGAGGATAGGATAGGATACAGGATAGGATAGGATAGTGGATAGGATAGGATAGAGGATAGGATAGCATAGAGGATAGGATAGGATAGAGGATAGGATCGGATAGAGGATAGGATAGGATAGAGGATAGGATAGGATAGAGGATAGGTTAGGATAGATGATAGAGGATAGGATAGGATAGAGGATAGGATAGAGGATAGAGGATAGGATAGGATGGAGGATAGGATAGGATAGAGGATAGGATAGGATAGAGGATTGGATAGAGGATAGGATAGGATAGAGGAATGGATAGGATAGAGGATTGGATAGGATAGAGGAATGGATATGATAGAGGATTGGATAGGATAGAGGATAGATGATAGGATAGGATTGAGGATTGGATAGGATACAGGATAGGATAGGATAGAGGATAGGATAGGGGATTTGATAGGATAGAGGATAGGATAGGATAGAAGATAGGATAGGATAGAGGATAGGATATGATAGAGGATAGGATAGGATAGAGGATAGGATAGGATAGAGGATAGGATAGGATAGAGGATAGGATAGGATAGAAGTTAGGATAGGATAGAGGATAGGATAGGATAGAGGATAGGATAGGGGATTTGATAGGATAGAGGATATGATAGGATACAAGATAGGATAGGATAGAGGATACGATAGGATAGAGGATAGGATAGGATAGAGGATTGGATAGGATACAGGAAAGGATAGACTTGAGGATAGATGATAGGATAGGATAGAGGATACGATAGGATAGAGGATAGGATAGGATAGAGGATAGGATAGGATAGAGGATAGGATAGGATAGAGGATAGGATAGGATAGAGAATAGGATAGGGGATTTGATAGGATAGATGATAGGGTAGGATAGAACATAGGATAGGATAGAGGATAGGATCGGATAGAAGATAGGATAGGATAGGGGATAGGATAGGATAGAGGATAGGATAGGATAGAGGATAGGATAGGATAGACGATAGGATAGGATAGAGGATTGGATAGAGGATAGGATAGAGAATAGGTTAGGATAGAGAATAGGAACGGATAGATGATATTATAGGATAGAGGATAGGATATGATAGAGTATACGATATTATAGAGGGTAGGATAGGATAGAGGATAGGATAGGGGATTGGATAGGATAGGATAGAGGATAGGATAGGATAGCGGATTGGATAGGATATAGGAAAGGATAGAGTTGAGGATAGATGATAGGATAGGATAGAGGATTGGATAGGATACAGGATAGGATAGGATAGAGGATAGGACTGGGGATTTGATAGGATAGAGGATAGGATAGGATAGAGGATAGCATAGGATAGAGGATAGCATAGGATAGAGGATAGGATAGGATAGAGGATAGGATAGACGATAGGATAGGATAAAGGATAGGATAGGATAGAGGATAGTATAGGATAGACGATAGGATAGGATAGAGGATAGGATAGGATAGAGGATTGGATCGGATAGAGGATAGGATAGGATAGGATAGAGGATAGGATAGGATAGAGGATAGAGGATAGGATAGGATAGAGGATAGGATACGATAGAGGATAGGATAGGATAGAGGATAGGATAGGATAGAGGATCGGATAGGATAGAGGATAGGATAGGATAGAGGATAGGATAGGATAGAAGTTAGGATAGGATAGAGGATAGGATAGGATAGAGGATAGGATAGGGGTTTGATAGGATAGAGGATATGATAGGATACAAGATAGGATAGGATAGAGGATACGATAGGATAGAGGATAGGATAGGATAGAGGATTGGATAGGATACAGGAAAGGATAGACTTGAGGATAGATGATAGGATAGGATAGAGGATTGGATAGGATACAGGATAGGATAGGATAGAGGATAGGATAGGGCATTTGATAGGATAGAGGATTGGATAGGATACAGGAAAGGATAGACTTGAGGATTGGATAGGATACAGGAAAGGATAGGATTGAGGATAGATGATAGGGTATGATAGAGGATTGGATAGGATAGAGGATAGGATAGGATAAGGGATAGGATAGGATAGAGGATAGGATAGGATAGAGGATAGGATAGGGGATTTGATAGGATAGAGGATAGGATAGGATAGAAGATACGATAGAGGATAGGATAGGATAGAAGATAGGATAGGATAGAGGATACGATAGGATAGAGGATAGGATAGGATACAGGATAGGATAGGATAGAGCACAGGATAGGGGATTGGATAGAATAGGATAGAGGATAGGGTAGGATAGCGGATTGGATAGGATACAGGAAAGGATAGACTTGAGGATAGATGATAGGATAGGATAGAGGATTGGATAGGATACAGGATAGGATAGGATAGAGGATAGGACTGGGGATTTGATAGGATAGAGGATAGGATAGGATAGAGGATAGGATAGGATAGAGGATAGGATACGATAGAGGATAGGATAGGATAGAGGATAGGATAGGATAGAGGATAGGATAGGATAGAGGATAGGATAGAGGATAGGATAGGATAGAGGATATTATAGGATAGAGGATAGGATAGGATAGACGATAGGATAGGATAGAGGATAGGACTGGGGATTTGATAGGATAGAGGATAGGATAGGATAGAGGATAGCATAGGATAGAGGATAGCATAGGATAGAGGATAGGATAGGATAGAGGATAGGATAGACGATAGGATAGGATAAAGGATAGGATAGGATAGAGGATAGTATAGGATAGACGATAGGATAGGATAGAGGATAGGATAGGATAGAGGATTGGATCGGATAGAGGATAGGATAGGATAGGATAGAGGATAGGATAGGATAGAGGATAGAGGATAGGATAGGATAGAGGATAGGATACGATAGAGGATAGGATAGGATAGAGGATAGGATAGGATAGAGGATCGGATAGGATAGATGATAGGATAGGATAGAGGATAGGATAGGATAGAAGTTAGGATAGGATAGAGGATAGGATAGGATAGAGGATAGGATAGGGGTTTGATAGGATAGAGGATATGATAGGATACAAGATAGGATAGGATAGAGGATACGATAGGATAGAGGATAGGATAGGATAGAGGATTGGATAGGATACAGGAAAGGATAGACTTGAGGATAGATGATAGGATAGGATAGAGGATTGGATAGGATACAGGATAGGATAGGATAGAGGATAGGATAGGGCATTTGATAGGATAGAGGATTGGATAGGATACAGGAAAGGATAGACTTGAGGATTGGATAGGATACAGGAAAGGATAGGATTGAGGATAGATGATAGGGTATGATAGAGGATTGGATAGGATAGAGGATAGGATAGGATAAGGGATAGGATAGGATAGAGGATAGGATAGGATAGAGGATAGGATAGGGGATTTGATAGGATAGAGGATAGGATAGGATAGAAGATACGATAGAGGATAGGATAGGATAGAAGATAGGATAGGATAGAGGATACGATAGGATAGAGGATAGGATAGGATACAGGATAGGATAGGATAGAGGATAGGACTGGGGATTTGATAGGATAGAGGATAGGATAGGATAGAGGATAGGATAGGATAGAGGATAGGATACGATAGAGGATAGGATAGGATAGAGGATAGGATAGGATAGAGGATAGGATAGGATAGAGGATAGGATAGAGGATAGGATAGGATAGAGGATATTATAGGATAGAGGATAGGATAGGATAGACGATAGGATAGGATAGAGGATAGGATAGGATAGAGGATAGGATCGGATAGAGGATAGGGTAGGATAGAGGATAGGATAGGATAGAGGATAGGATAGGATAGAGGATAGAGGATAGAGGATAGAGGATAGAGGATAGGATAGGATAGAGGATAGGATAGGATAGAGGATAGGATAGGATAGAGGATCGGATAGGATAGAGGATAGGATAGGATAGAGGATAGGATAGACGATAGGATAGGATAGAGGATAGGATAGGATAGAGGACAGGATAGGATAGAGGATAGGATAGGATAGACGATAGGATAGGATAGAGGATAGGATAGGATAGAGGATAGGATCGGATAGAGGATAGGACAGGATAGAGGATAGGATAGGATAGAGGATAGGATAGGATAGAGGATAGAGGATAGAGGATAGGATAGGATAGAGGATAGGATAGGATAGAGGATAGGATAGGATAGAGGATCGGATAGGATAGCGGATAGGATAGGATAGAGGATTGGATAGGATACAGGATAGGATAGGATAGAGGGTAGGATAGGGCATTTGATAGGATAGAGGATTGGATAGGATACAGGAAAGGATAGACTTGAGGATTGGATAGGATACAGGAAAGGATAGGATTGAGGATAGATGATAGGGTATGATAGATGATAGGATAGGATAGAGGATTGGATAGGATACAGGATAGGATAGGATAGAGGATAGGACTGGGGATTTGATAGGATAGAGGATAGGATAGGATAGAGGATAGCATAGGATAGAGGATAGCATAGGATAGAGGATAGGATAGGATAGAGGATACGATAGGATAGAGGATAGGATAGGATACAGGATAGGATAGGATAGAGCACAGGATAGGGGATTGGATAGAATAGGATAGAGCATAGGGTAGGATAGCGGATTGGATAGGATACAGGAAAGGATAGACTTGAGGATAGATGATAGGATAGGATAGAGGATTGGATAGGATACAGGATAGGATAGGATAGAGGATAGGACTGGGGATTTGATAGGATAGAGGATAGGATAGGATAGAGGATAGGATAGGATAGAGGATAGGATAGGATAGAGGATAGGATAGGATAGAGGATAGGATAGAGGATAGGATAGGATAGAGGATAGGATAGAGGATAGGATAGGATAGAGGATAGGATAGGATAGAGGATAGGATAGGATAGACGATAGGATAGGATAGAGGATAGGATAGGATAGAGGATAGGATCGGATGGAGGATAGGATAGGATAGAGGATAGGATAGGATAGAGGATAGGATAGGATAGAGGATAGAGGATAGAGGATAGAGGATAGGATAGGATAGAGGATAGGATAGGATAGAGGATAGGATAGGATAGAGGATAGGATAAGATAGAGGATAGGATAGACGATAGGATAGGATAGACGATAGGATAGGATAGAGGATAGGATAGGGTAGAGGATAGGATCGGATAGAGGATAGGGTAGGATAGAGGATAGGATAGGATAGAGGATAGGATCGGATAGAGGATAGGACAGGATAGAGGATAGGATAGGATAGAGGATAGGATAGGATAGAGGATAGAGGATAGAGGATAGGATAGGATAGAGGATAGGATAGGATAGAGGATAGGATAGGATAGAGGATCGGATAGGATAGCGGATAGGATAGGATAGAGGATTGGATAGGATACAGGATAGGATAGGATAGAGGGTAGGATAGGGCATTTGATAGGATAGAGGATTGGATAGGATACAGGAAAGGATAGACTTGAGGATTGGATAGGATACAGGAAAGGATAGGATTGAGGATAGATGATAGGGTATGATAGATGATAGGATAGGATAGAGGATTGGATAGGATACAGGATAGGATAGGATAGAGGATAGGACTGGGGATTTGATAGGATAGAGGATAGGATAGGATAGAGGATAGCATAGGATAGAGGATAGCATAGGATAGAGGATAGGATAGGATAGAGGATACGATAGGATAGAGGATAGGATAGGATACAGGATAGGATAGGATAGAACACAGGATAGGGGATTGGATAGAATAGGATAGAGCATAGGGTAGGATAGCGGATTGGATAGGATACAGGAAAGGATAGACTTGAGGATAGATGATAGGATAGGATAGCGGATTGGATAGGATACAGGATAGGATAGGATAGAGGATAGGACTGGGGATTTGATAGGATAGAGGATAGGATAGGATAGAGGATAGGATAGGATAGAGGATAGGATAGGATAGAGGATAGGATAGAGGATAGGATAGGATAGAGGATAGGATAGAGGATAGGATAGGATAGAGGATAGGATAGGATAGAGGATAGGATAGGATAGACGATAGGATAGGATAGAGGATAGGATAGGATAGAGGATAGGATCGGATGGAGGATAGGATAGGATAGAGGATAGGATAGGATAGAGGATAGGATAGGATAGAGGATAGAGGATAGAGGATAGAGGATAGAGGATAGAGGATAGGATAGGATAGAGGATAGGATAGGATAGAGGATAGGATAGGATAGAGGATAGGATAGGATAGAGGATAAGATAGGATAGAGAATAGGGTAGGATAGACGATAGGATAGGATAGAGCATAGGATAGGATAGAGGATAGGGTAGGATAGAGGATAGGATAGGATAGAGGATAAGATAGGATAGAGGATAGGATAGGATAGAGCATAGGATAGGATAGAGGATAGGGTAGGATAGAGGATAGGATAGGATAGAGGATAAGATAGGATAGAGAATAGGGTAGGATAGAGGATAGGATAGGATAGAAGATAGGATCGGATAGAGGATAGGATAGGATAGAGGATAGGATAGGATAGAGGATTGGATAGAGGATAGGATAGGATAGAGGATATTATAGGATAGAGGATATGATAGGACAGAAGAATGGATAGGATAGAGGATTGGATAGGATAGAGGATAGATGATAGGATAGGATTGAGGATTGGATAGGATACAGGATAGGATAGGATAGAGGATAGGATAGGGGATTTGATAGGATAGAGGATAGGATAGGATAGAAGATAGGATAGGATAGAGGATAGGATAGGATAGAGGATAGGGTAGGATAGAGGATAGGATAGGATAGAGTATAGGATAGAATAGAGGATAGAGGATAGGATAGGATAGAGGATAGGATAGGATAGAGGATAGGATAGGATAGAGGATAGGATAGAATAGAGGATAGGATAGGATAGAGGATAGGATAGGATAGAGGATAGGATAGGATAGAGGATAGGATAGACGATAGGATAGGATAGAGCATAGGATAGGATAGAGGATAGGGTAGGATAGAGGATAGGATAGGATAGAGGATAGGATAGGATAGAGGATAGGATAGACGATAGGATAGGATAGAGCATAGGATAGGATAGAGGATAGGGTAGGATAGAGGATAGGATAGGATAGAGGATAAGATAGGATAGAGGATAGGATAGGATAGAGCATAGGATAGGATAGAGGATAGGGTAGGATAGAGGATAGGATAGGATAGAGGATAAGATAGGATAGAGAATAGGGTAGGATAGAGGATAGGATAGGATAGAGGATAGGATAGGATAGAGGATAGGATAGGATAGAGGATAGGATAGGATAGAGGATAGGATAGGATAGAGGATAGGATAGGTTAGAGGATAGAGGATAGGATAGGATAGACGATAGGATAGGATAGAGGATAGGATAGGATAGAGGATAGGATAGGATAGAGGAGAGGATAGGATAGAGGACAGGATAGGGGTTTTGATAGGATAGAGGATAGGATAGGATAGAAGATAGGATAGGATAGAGGATAGGATAGGATAGAGGATAGGATAGGATAGAGGATAGGATAGGATAGAGGATAGGATAGGATAGAGGATTGGATAGAGGATAGGATAGGATAGAGGATATTATAGGATAGAGGATAGGATAGGATAGAAGATAGGATCGGATAGAGGATAGGATAGGATAGAGGATAGGATAGGATAGAGGATTGGATAGAGGATAGGATAGGATAGAGGATATTATAGGATAGATGATATGATAGGACAGAGGAATGGATAGGATAGAGGATTGGATAGGATAGAGGATAGATGATAGGATAGGATTGAGGATTGGATAGGATACAGGATAGGATAGGATAGAGGATAGGATAGAGGATTTGATAGCATAGAGGATAGGATAGGATAGAAGATAGGATAGGATAGAGGATAGGATAGGATAGAGGATAGGGTAGGATAGAGGATAGGATAGGATAGAGTATAGGATAGGATAGAGGATAGAGGATAGGATAGGATAGAGGATAGGATAGAATAGAGGATAGGATAGGATAGAGGATAGGATAGGATAGAGGATAGGATAGGATAGAGGATAGGATAGACGATAGGATAGGATAGAGCATAGGGTAGGATAGAGGATAGGATAGGATAGAGGATAGGATAGGATAGAGGATAAGATAGGATAGAGGATAGGATAGGATAGAGCATAGGATAGGATAGAGGATAGGGTAGGATAGAGGATAGGATAGGATAGAGGATAAGATAGGATAGAGAATAGGGTAGGATAGAGGATAGGATAGGATAGAGGATAAGATAGGATAGAGGATAGGATAGGATAGAGGATAGGATAGGATAGAGGATAGGATAGGATAGAGGATAGGATAGGATAGAGGATAGGATAGGTTAGAGGATAGAGGATAGGATAGGATAGACGATAGGATAGGATAGAGGATAGGATAGGATAGAGGATAGGATAGGATAGAGGATAGGATAGGATAGAGGAGACGATAGGATAGAGGATAGGATAGGGGATTTGATAGGATAGAGGATTGGATAGGATACAAGATAGGATAGGATAGAGGATAGGATAGGGGATTTGATAGGATAGAGGATAGGATAGGATAGAAGATAGGATAGGATAGTGGATAGGATAGGATAGAGGATAGGATAGGATAGAGGATAGGATAGGATGGAGGACAGGATATGATAGAGGATAGGATAGAATAGAGGATAGGATAGGATAGAGGAGAGGATAGGATAGAGGATAGGATAGACGATAGGATAGGATAGAGCATAGGATAGGATAGAGGATAGGATAGGATAGAGGATAGGATAGCATAGAGGATAGGATAGGATAGAGGATAGGATAGGATAGAGGATAGGATAGGATAGAGGATAGGATAGGATAGAGGATTGGATAGGATCCAGGAACGGATAGTTTTGAGGATAGATGAAAGGATAGGATAGAGGATTGGATAGGATACAGGATAGGATAGGATAGAGGATAGGATAGGGGATTTGATAGGATAGAGGATAGGATAGGATAGAAGATAGGATAGGATAGAGGATACGATAGGATAGAGGATAGGATAGGATAGAGGATAGGATAGGATAGAGGATTGGATAGAGGATAGGATAGGATAGAGGATATTATAGGATAGAGGATATGATAGGATAGAGGAATGGATAGGATAGAGGATTGGATAGGATAGAGGATAGATGATAGGATAGGATTGAGGATTGGATAGGATACAGGATAGGATAGGATAGAGGATAGGATAGGATAGAGGATAGGATAGGATAGAGGATAGGATAGGATAGAGGATAGGATAGGATAGAGGATAGGATAGGATAGAGGATAGGATAGGATAGAGGATAGGATAGGATAGAGGACAGGATAGGGGATTTGATAGGATAGAGGATAGGATAGGATAGAAGATAGGATATGATAGAGGTTACGATAGGATAGAGGATAGGATAGGATAGAGGATTGGATAGGATACAGGAAAGGATAGACTTGAGGATAGATGATAGGATAGGATAGAGGATTGGGTATGATACAGGATAGGATAGGATAGAGGATAGGATAGGGGATTTGATAGGATAGAGGATAGGATAGGATAGAAGATAGGATAGGATAGAGGATACGATAGGATAGAGGATAGGATAGGGGATATGATAGGATAGATGATAGGGTAGGATAGAAGATAGGATAGGATAGAGGATAGGATAGGATAGAGGATAGGATAGGATAGAGGATAGGATAGGATAGAGGATAGGATAGGATAGAGGATAGGATAGGATAGAGGATTGGATAGAGGATAGGATAGGATAGAGGATATTATAGGATAGAGGATAGGATAGGATAGAAGATAGGATAGGATAGAGGATACGATAGGATAGAGGATACGATAGGATAGAGGATAGGATAGGATAGAGGATTGGATAGGATAGAGGATAGGATGGGATAGAGGATAGGATAGATGACAGGGTAGGATAGAAGATAGGATAGGATAGAGGATAGGATAGGATAGAGGATAGGATAGGATAGAGGATTGGATAGAGGATAGGATAGGATAGAGGATAAGATAGGATAGAGGATATTATAGGATAGAGGACAGGATAGGATAGAGGATTGGATAGGATACAGCAAAGGATAGGATTGAGGATAGATGATAGGGTAGGATAGAGGATTGGATAGGATACAGGATAGGATAGGATAGGGGATTTGATAGGATAGAGGATAGGATAGGACAGAAGATAGGATAGGATAGAGGATAGGATAGGATAGAGGATAGGATAGGATAGAGGATTGGATAGAGGATAGGATAGGATAGAGGCAGGATAGGATAGAGGATAGGATAGGATAGAGGATAGAATAGTATAGAGGATAGGATAGGATAGAGGATAGGATAGAGGATAGGATAGGATAGAGGATAGAGGATAGGATAGGATAGAGGATAGGATAGGATAGAGGATAGGATCGGATAGAGGATAGGATAGGATAGAGGATAGGATAGAGGATAGGATAGGATAGAGGATAGGATAGGATAGAGGATAGGATAGGATAGAGGATCGGATAGGATAGAGGATAGGATAGGATAGAGGATAGAATAGGATAGAGGTTAGGATAGGATAGAGGATAGGATAGGATAGAGGATAGGATAGGGGATTTGATAGGATAGAGGATAGGATAGGATAGAAGATAGGATAGGATAGAGGATACGATAGGATAGAGGATAGGATAGGATAGAGGATTGGATAGGATACAGGAAAGGATAGACTTGAGGATAGATGATAGGATAGGATAGAGGATTGGATAGGATACAGGATAGGATAGGATAGAGGATAGGATAGGGGATTTGATAGGATAGAGGATAGGATAGGATAGAATATAGGATAGGATAGAGGATACAATAGGATAGAGGATAGGATAGGGGATTTGATAGGATAGATGATAGGGAAGGATAGATGATAGGATAGGATTGAGGATTGGATAGGATACAGGATAGGATAGGATAGAGGATAGGATAGGATAGAAGATAGGATAGGATAGAAGATAGGATAGAATAGAGGATAGGATAGGATAGAGGATAGGATAGGATACAGGATAGGATAGGATAGAGCATAGGATAGGTGATTGGATAGGATAGGATAGGGGATAGGGTAGGATAGCGGATTGGATAGGATACAGGAAAGGATAGACTTGAGGATAGATGATAGGATAGGATAGAGGATTGGATAGGATACAGGATAGGATAGGATAGAGGATACGACTGGGGATTTGATAGGATAGAGGATAGGATAGGATAGAGGATAGGATAGGATAAGGGATAGGATAGGATAGAGGATAGGATTGGATAGAGGATAGGATAGGGGATTTGATAGGATAGAGGATAGGATAGGATAGAAGATAGGATAGAGGATAGGATAGGATAGAAGATAGGATAGGATAGAGGATACGATAGGATAGAGGATAGGATAGGGGATTTGATAGGATTGATGATAGGGTAGGATAGAAGATAGGATAGGATAGAGGATAGGATAGGATAGAAGATAGGATAGGATAGAGGATAGGATAGGATAGAGGATAGGATAGGATAGAGGATAGGATAGGATAGAGGATTGGATAGAGGATAGGATAGAGAATAGGAACGGATAGATGATATTATAGGATAGAGCATAGGATAGGGGATTGGATAGGATAGGATAGCGGATTGGACAGGATACAGGAAAGGATAGACTTGAGGATAGATGATAGGATAGGATAGAGGATTGGATAGGATACAGGATAGGATAGGATAGAGGATAGGATAGGGGATTTGATAGGATAGAGGATAGGATAGGATAGAGCATAGGATAGGATAGAGGATAGGATAGAATAGAGGATAGGATAGGATAGAGGATAGGATAGGATAGAGGATAGGATAGGATAGAGCATAGGATAGGATAGAGGATAGGATAGGGTAGAGGATAGGATAGGATAGAGGATAGGATAGGATAGAGGATAGGATAGGATAGAGGATAGGATAGGATAGAGGTTAGGATAGGATAGAGGATAGGATAGGATAGAGGATAGGATAGGATAGAGGATAGTATAGGATAGAGGATAGGATAGGGGATTTGATAGGATAGAGCATAGGATAGGATAGAAGATAGGATAGGATAGAGGATACGATAGGATAGAGGATAGGATAGGATAGAGGATAGGATAGGATAGAGGAGAGGATAGGATAGAGGATAGGATAGGTTAGAGCATAGGATAGGATAGAGGATAGGATAGGATAGAGGATAGGATAGGATAGAGGATAGGATAGGATAGAGGATAGGATAGGATAGAGGATAGGATAGGATAGAGGATAGGATAGGATAGAGGATACGATAGGATAGAGGATAGGATAGGGGATTTGATAGGATAGATGATAGGGTAGGATTGAAGATAGGATAGGATAGAGGATAGGATAGGATAGAAGATAGGATAGGATAGAGGATACGATAGGATAGAGGATAGGATAGGATAGAGGATAGGATAGGATAGAGGATTGGATAGAGGATAGGATAGATGACAGGGTAGGATAGAAGATAGGATAGGATAGAGGATAGGATAGGATAGAGGATAGGATAGGATAGAGGATAGGATAGGATAGAGCATAGGATAGGATAGAGGATTGGATAGAGGATAGGATAGGATAGAGGATAAGATAGGATAGAGGATATTATAGGATAGAGGACAGGATAGGATAGAGGATTGGATAGGATACAGCAAAGGATAGGATTGAGGATAGATGATAGGGTAGGATAGAGGATTGGATAGGATACAGGATACGATAGGATAGGGGATTTGATAGGATAGAGGATAGGATAGGACAGAAGATAGGATAGGATAGAGGATAGGATAGGATAGAGGATAGGATAGGATAGAGGATTGGATAGAGGATAGGATAGGATAGAGGATATTATAGGATAGAGGATAGGATAGGATAGAGGATAGGATAGGATAGAAGATAGGATAGGATAGAGGATAGGAAAGGATAGAGTATAGGATAGGATAGTGGATAGGATAGGATAGAGGATACGATAGGATAGAGGATAGGATAGGATAGAGGATTGGATAGGATACAGGAAAGGATAGACTTGAGGATAGATGATAGGATAGGATAGGATAGAGGATAGGATAGGGGATTTGATAGGATAGAGGATAGGATAGGACAGAATATAGGATAGGATAGAGGATACAATAGGATAGAGGATAGGATAGGGGATTTGATAGGATAGATGATAGGGTAGGATAGAAGATAGGATAGGATAGAGGATAGGATAGGATAGAGGATAGGATAGGATACAGGATTGGATAGAGGATAGGATAGGATAGAGGATATTATAGGATAGAGGATATGATAGCATAGAGGAATGGATAGGATAGAGGATTGGATAGGATAGAGGATAGATGATAGGATAGGATTGAGTATTGGATAGGATACAGGATAGGATAGAGGATAGGATAATGGATTTGATAGGATAGAGGATAGGATAGGATAGAAGATAGGATAGGATAGAAGATAGGATAGGATAGAGGATAGGATAGGATAGAGGATAGGATAGGATACAGGATAGGATAGGATAGAGCATAGGATAGGGGATTGGATAGGATAAGATAGGGGATAGGGTAGGATAGCGGATTGGATAGGATACAGGAAAGGATAGACTTGAGGATAGATGATAGGATAGGATAGAGGATTGGATAGGATACAGGATAGGATAGGATAGAGGATACGACTGGGGATTTGATAGGATAGAGGATAGGATAGGATAGAGGATCGGATAGACGATAGGATATAATAGAGGATAGGATAGGATAAGGGATAGGATAGGATAGAGGATAGGATTGGATAGAGGATAGGATAGGGGATTTGATAGGATAGAGGATAGGATAGGATAGAAGATAGGATAGAGGATAGGATAGGATAGAAGATAGGATAGGATAGAGGATACGATAGGATAGAGGATAGGATAGGGGATTTGATAGGATAGATGATAGGGTAGGATAGAAGATAGGATAGGATAGAGGATAGGATAGGATAGAAGATAGGATAGGATAGAGGATAGGATAGGGTAGAGGATAGGATAGGATAGAGGATAGGATAGGATAGAGGATTGGATAGAGGATAGGATAGAGAATAGGAACGGATAGATGATATTATAGGATAGAGCATAGGATAGGGGATTGGATAGGATAGGATAGCGGATTGGACAGGATACAGGAAAGGATAGACTTGAGGATAGATGATAGGATAGGATAGAGGATTGGATAGGATACAGGATAGGATAGGATAGAGGATAGGATAGGGGATTTGATAGGATAGAGGATAGGATAGGATAGAAGATAGGATAGGATAGAGGATACGATAGGATAGAGGATAGGATAGGATAGAGGATAGGATAGGATAGAGGATAGGATAGGATAGAGGATAGGATAGGATAGAGGAGAGGATAGGATAGAGGATGGGATAGGATAGAGCATAGGATAGGATAGAGGATAGGATAGAATACAGGATAGGATAGGATAGAGGATAGGATAGGATAGAGGATAGGATAGGATAGAGCAAAGGGATAGGATAGAGGATAGGATAGGATAGAGGATAGGATAGGATAGAGGATAGGATAGGATAGAGGATAGGATAGGATAGAGGTTAGGATAGGATAGAGGATAGGATAGGATAGAGGATAGGATAGGATAGAGGATAGAGGATAGGAGAGGATAGAGAATAATTTAGGATAGAGAATAGGAAGGATAGATGATATTATAGGATAAGAGGATAGGATATGATAGAGTATACGATATTATAGAGGGTAGGATAGGATAGAGCATAGGATAGGGGATTGGATAGGATAGGATAGAGGATAGGATAGGATAGAGGATTGGATAGAGGATAGAGGATAGGATAGGATAGAGGATAGGATAGGATAGAGGATAGGATAGGATAGAGGATAGGATAGGATAGAGGATAGGATAGGATAGAGGATAGGATAGGATAGAGGATAGGACAGGATAGAGGATAGGATAGGATAGAGGATGGGATAGGATAGAGGGTAGGATAGGATAGAGGATAGGATAGGATAGAGGATAGGATAGGATAGAGGATAGGATAGGATAGAGGATAGGATAGGATAGAGGATAGTATAGGATAGCGGATAGGATAGGATAGAGGATAGGATAGAGGATAGAGGATAGAGGATAGGATAGAGGATAGGATAGGATAGAGGATAGGATAGGATAGAGGATAGGATAGGATAGAGGATAGGATAGGATAGAGGATAGGATAGGATAGAGGATAGGATAGGATACAGGATAGGATAGGATAGAGGATAGGATAGAGGATTGGATAGGATAGAGGATTGGATAGGATACAGGATAGGATAGGATAGAGGATAGGATAGAGGATTGGATAGGATAGAGGATTGGATAGGATAGAGGATAGGATAGAGGATTGGATAGGATAGAGGATAGGATAGAGGATTGGATAGGATAGAAGATATTATAGGATAGAGGATGGGATAGGATAGGATAGAGGATTGGATATGATAGAGGATAGCATTTAGGATAGGATAGGATAGAGGATAGGACCGAGGATAGGATAGAGGATAGGATAGGATAGAGGTTAGAATAGGCGATGGGATAGGATAGAGAATATTAAAGGATATAGGATAGGATAGGATAGAGGATAGGATACGATAGAGGATGAGATAGGATCGAGGATACGATAGGATAGAGGATAGGATAGTGGATAGGATAGGATAGAGGATGGGATAGGTTAGTGGATAGTATAGGATAGGGGATTGGATAGGATAGAGGATAGGATACGATAGAGGATATTATAGGATAGAGGATAGGATGTGGGATTGGATAGGATAGAGGATAGGATAGGATAGAGGTTATTATAGGATATAGGATGGGATAGGATAGAGGATAGGATAGGATAGAGGATAGGATAGGATAGAGGATTGGATAGGATAGAGGATAGGATAGGATAGAGGATAGGATAGGATAGAGGATATGATAGGATAGAGGAGAGGATCGGATAGAGGATAGGATAGGATAGAGGATAGGATAGGATAGAGGCTGGATAGGATAGAGGTTATTATAGGATATAGGATGGGATAGGATAGAGGATAGGATAGGATAGAGGATAGGATAGGATAGAGGATAGGATAGGATAGAGGATACGATAGTGGATTGGATAGGATATAGGATAGTATAGAATAGAGAATAGGATAGGATAGGGGGCGGGATAGGATAGAGGATAGGATAGGATAGAGGATAGGATAGGATAGAGGATAGGATAGACGATAGGATAGGATATAGCATAGGATAGGATAGAAGATAGGATAGGATAGAGGATAGGATAGGATAGAGGATAGGATAGGATAGAGGATAGAGGATAGAGGATAGAGGATAGGATAGAGGATAGGATAGGATAGAGGATAGGATAGGATAGAGGATAGGATAGGATAGAGGATAGGATAGCATAGAGGATAGGATAGGATAGAGGATAGGATAGGATAGAGGATAGGATAGGATAGAGGATAGGATAGGATAGAGGATAGGATAGGATAGAGGATAGGATAGGATAGAGGATAGGATAGGATAGAGGATAGGATAGGATAGAGGATAGGATAGACGATAGGATAGGATAGAGCATAGGATAAGATAGAAGATAGGATAGGATAGAGGATAGGATAGGATAGAGGATAGGATAGGATAGAGGATAGAGGATAGAGGATAGGATAGAGGATAGGATAGGATAGAGGATAGGATAGGATAGAGGATAGGATAGGATAGAGGATAGGATAGGATAGAGGATAGGATAGGATAGAGGATAGGATAGGATACAGGATAGGATAGGATAGAGGATAGGATAGAGGATTGGATAGGATAGAGGATTGGATAGGATAGAGGATAGGATAGAGGATTGGATAGGATAGAGGATAGGATAGAGGATTGGATAGGATAGAAGATATTATAGGATAGAGGATGGGATAGGATAGGATAGAGGATTGGATATGATAGAGGATAGCATTTAGGATAGGATAGGATAGAGGATAGGACCGAGGATAGGATAGAGGATAGGATAGGATAGAGGTTAGAATAGGCGATGGGATAGGATAGAGAATATTAAAGGATATAGGATAGGATAGGATAGAGGATAGGATACGATAGAGGATGAGATAGGATCGAGGATACGATAGGATAGAGGATAGGATAGTGGATAGGATAGGATAGAGGATGGGATAGGTTAGTGGATAGTATAGGATAGGGGATTGGATAGGATAGAGGATAGGATAGGATAGAGGATATTATAGGATAGAGGATAGGATGGGGGATTGGATAGGATAGAGGATAGGATACGATAGAGGATGAGATAGGATCGAGGATACGATAGGATAGAGGATAGGATAGTGGATAGGATAGGATAGAGGATGGGATAGGTTAGTGGATAGTATAGGATAGGGGATTGGATAGGATAGAGGATAGGATAGGATAGAGGATATTATAGGATAGAGGATAGGATGGGGGATTGGATAGGATAGAGGATAGGATAGGATAGAGGAGAGGATAGGATAGAGGATAGGATATTTTAGAGCATAGGATAGGATAGAGGATAGGATAGGATAGAGGATAGGATAGGATAGAGGATAGGATAGGATAGAGGATAGGATAGGATAGAGGATAGGATAGGATAGGATAGAGGATAGGATAGGATAGAGGATAGGATAGGATAGTGGATAGGATAGGATAGAGGATGGGATAGGTTAGTGGATAGTATAGGATAGGGGATTGGATAGGATAGAGGATAGGATAGGATAGAGGAGAGGATAGGATAGGATAGAGGATAGGATAGGATAGAGGATAGGATAGGATAGAGGATAGGATCGGATAGAGGATAGGATAGGATAGAGGCAGGATAGGATAGAGGATAGGATAGGATAGAGGATACGATAGTGGATTGGATAGGATATAGGATAGTATAGAATAGAGAATAGGATAGGATAGGGGGCGGGATAGGATAGAGGATAGGATAGGATAGAGGATAGGATAGGATAGAGGATACGATAGTGGATTGGATAGGATATAGGATAGTATAGGATAGAGAATAGGATAGGATAGGGGGCAGGATAGGATAGAGCATAGGATAGGATAGAGGATAGGTTAGGATAGAGGATAGGATAGGATAGAGGATAGGATAGCATAGAGGATACGAAAGTGGATAGGATAGGATATAGGATAGTATAGGATAGAGAATAGAATAGGATAGAGGATAGGATAGGATAGAGGATAGGATAGGATAGAGGATAGGATAGGATAGAGGATAGGATAGGATAGAGGATAGGATAGGATAGAGGATAGGATAGGATAGAGGATAGGATAGGATAGAGGATAGGATAGGATAGAGGATAGGATAGGATAGAGGATAGGATAGGATAGAGGATAGGATAGGATAGAGGATAGGATAGGATAGAGGATAGGATAGGATAGAGGATAGGATAGGATAGAGGATAGGATAGGATATCGGATAGGATAGGATAGAGGATATGATAGGATAGAGGATAGGATAGACGATAGGATAGGATAGAGGATAGGGTAGGATAGAGGATTGGATAGGATACAGGAAAGGATAGACTTGAGGATAGATGATAGGATAGGATAGAGGATTGGATAGGATACAGGATAGGATAGGATAGAGGATAGGATAGGATAGAAGATATGATAGGATAGAGGATACGATAGGATAGAGGATAGGATAGTATAGAGGATAGGATAGGATAGAGGATAGGATAGGATAGAGGATAGGATAGGATAGAGGAGAGGATAGGATAGAGGATAGGATAGGATAGAGGATAGGATAGGATAGAGTATACGATATTATAGAGGGTAGGATAGGATAGAGCATAGGATAGGGGATTGGATAGGATAGGATAGCGGATTGGACAGGATACAGGAAAGGATAGACTTGAGGATAGATGATAGGATAGGATAGAGGATTGGATAGGATACAGGATAGGATAGGATAGAGGATAGGATAGGATAGAGGATAGGATAGGATAGAGGATAGGATAGGATAGAGGATAGGATAGGATAGAGGATAGGATAGAGGATTGGATAGGATAGAGGATAGGATAGGATAGAGGATAGGATAGGATAGAGGATAGGATAGGATAGAGGATAGGATAGGATAGAGGATAGGGTAGAGGATTGGATAGGATAGAGGATAGGATAGAGGATTGGATAGGATAGAAGATATTATAGGATAGACGATAGGATAGGATAGAGGATGGGATAGGATAGGATAGAGGATTGGATATGATAGAGGATAGCATTTAGGATAGGATAGGATAGAGGATAGGACCGAGGATAGGATAGAGGATAGGATAGGATAGAGGTTAGAATAGGCGATGGGATAGGATAGAGAATATTAAAGGATATAGGATAGGATAGGATAGAGGATAGGATACGATAGAGGATGAGATAGGATCGAGGATACGATAGGATAGAGGATAGGATAGTGGATAGGATAGGATAGAGGATGGGATAGGTTAGTGGATAGTATAGGATAGGGGATTGGATAGGATAGAGGATAGGATAGGATAGAGGATATTATAGGATAGAGGATAGGATGGGGGATTGGATAGGATAGAGGATAGGATAGGATAGAGGAGAGGATAGGATAGAGGATAGGATATTTTAGAGCATAGGATAGGATAGAGGATAGGATAGGATAGAGGATAGGATACGATAGAGGATAGGATAGGATAGAGGATAGGATAGGATAGAGGATAGGATAGGATAGAGGATAGGATAGGATAGAGGATAGGATAGGATAGGATAGAGGATAGGATAGGATAGAGGATAGGATAGGATAGTGGATAGGATAGGATAGAGGATGGGATAGGTTAGTGGATAGTATAGGATAGGGGATTGGATAGGATAGAGGATAGGATAGGATAGAGGAGAGGATAGGATAGGATAGAGGATAGGATAGGATAGAGGATAGGATAGGATAGAGGATAGGATCGGATAGAGGATAGGATAGGATAGAGGCAGGATAGGATAGAGGATAGGATAGGATAGAGGATACGATAGTGGATTGGATAGGATATAGGATAGTATAGAATAGAGAATAGGATAGGATAGGGGGCGGGATAGGATAGAGGATAGGATAGGATAGAGGATAGGATAGGATAGAGGATACGATAGTGGATTGGATAGGATATAGGATAGTATAGGATAGAGAATAGGATAGGATAGGGGGCAGGATAGGATAGAGCATAGGATAGGATAGAGGATAGGATAGGATAGAGGATAGGATAGGATAGAGGATAGGATAGCATAGAGGATACGAAAGTGGATAGGATAGGATATAGGATAGTATAGGATAGAGAATAGAATAGGATAGAGGATAGGATAGGATAGAGGATAGGATAGGATAGAGGATAGGATACGATAGAGGATAGGATAGGATAGAGGATAGGATAGGATAGAGGATAGGATAGGATAGAGGATAGGATAGGATAGAGGATAGGATAGGATAGAGGATAGGATAGGATAGAGGATAGGATAGGATAGAGGATAGGATAGGATAGAGGATAGGATAGGATAGAGGATAGGATAGGATAGAGGATAGGATAGGATATCGGATAGGATAGGATAGAGGATATGATAGGATAGAGGATAGGATAGACGATAGGATAGGATAGAGGATAGGGTAGGATAGAGGATTGGATAGGATACAGGAAAGGATAGACTTGAGGATAGATGATAGGATAGGATAGAGGATTGGATAGGATACAGGATAGGATAGGATAGAGGATAGGATAGGATAGAAGATAGGATAGGATAGAGGATACGATAGGATAGAGGATAGGATAGTATAGAGGATAGGATAGGATAGGATAGAGGATAGGATAGGATAGAGGAGAGGATAGGATAGAGGATATGATAGGATAGAGAATAGGATAGGATAGAGCATAGGATAGGATAGAGGATAGGGTAGGATAGAGGATCGGATAGGATACAGGAAAGGATAGACTTGAGGATAGATGATAGGATAGGATAGAGGATTGGATAGGTTACAGGAAAGGATAGGATAGAGGATAGGATAGGGGATTTGATAGGATAGAGCATAGGATAGGATAGAAGATAGGATAGGATAGAGGATACGATAGGATAGAGGATAGGATAGGATAGAGGATAGGATAGGATAGAGGAGAGGATAGGATAGAGGATAGGATAGGTTAGAGCATAGGATAGGATAGAGGATAGGATAGTGTTCGTTCCCACCGAGTTTTTCAGCATATAGTAAATCGTCGCGAGGCAACAGCTACAAGTAAGAAAGCTGAAAGCCATAAATAAAGCCCTTCTCCGATTTCAAGCCGTCCTTCGAAAATTAGAAGAATGCTAATGCTCGAGTGGCCATGCGCCACTCGAGGGTTTTTTAGCTGATGGCATTGGAAAGTGGCCATAAAGTCAATCCGGGAAACCCTCGCTCCGCGTACCACCCGCAATGTACCGGAGGTCCCGGATTCGGACAAAGCGAGCCTTATAGCCCGCACGAGCGTCGACCAGGCTAAGAGCGCAACCCCTCTTGAGCCACATGTACGCGTGTCCTTAGCCTTCGTCACCGGACCCAAGCTAAGGGGTCATAAATTCGTTCGCGAGCCACTTAGGCTATTTACTCGGGCTGTTCCGGGGTCCTGTTATTCGTTACAGCAATTTTCCTGGTTTGACTTGTGGGTGGAGACTTCCTCCTCCACCGGTGAGGGCTGTCCCGGAAGATTCTTCTCCCTCAAGTCAACCAGCGAATAGGAAAGACTTTACCCCCAAATTAGGAACTTTTCTTGACACCACCGAGGTGACCAGCGAACGGACCCCGGGACAGAAAAGCAGAACCATTTCACTACTCGGAGAGAACTGCTAAACACTCTGAGAACAGTCTCAATTCGCGAACAGTCAGAACTGTCTCATCATTCGGAGACAACAATCTCACCATTCGGAGAGAACAATCTCATCATTCGGAGAATTGTCTCGAAACCCATTTAAAAATACTCAAATATTGTACCGCTCCAGATCACTGGCTCTGTAAATTAGTTGCCCAACGTTAATTCAGCAGGCAACATATTGTTAAGTGTTAAGTTTTGAAAATAAAGACATTTTTTATACACGAAAAAACATTTTGGTCCTTCGAGCCGGATCCAGTGACTATTTCGGAGTGCGGTACTAGTGAAGAACTTAAAAGACATTAAGTCACGTGCTTCATACTGTGACAAGTGCAAAGTGAAGCTGCAAACACACCTTGGGACCAGACGTCTTTGGCAGCATACGGACCAGAGACGAATACATCAACCAAAGGTTTGGTGTTGGCTACTACACCCGAAAACCACATCCAGGAAAAACAACCAGGAAGCGGAACCTCCAGTATACTGCGGATCCAGACGTCTCCTGCACCTATTCGGCCGTTGACGACTACGAAGACTAATTCAGCCAAAGGTAGACTCGTTTGTTGAATTACCAATTTCCTTCCTTCTATTTACTCGATTTTCCTGATCCCGAATTCGGTTTTGAACAATGGCATCTGCAAATTCGGAAAAGGAGCAGACCGAAAGGCAATTAATACGCGCGATTTCCCAAAAAAGTTGTTACTTCAAGGCTCAGATGACATCACTGAGCAACTATGTAAAGAAATTTCAAAATACCACACGAGAGCAACTAAAGCTCAATGAAAAAATCATTCGCCTACGTACATTATTTGATAAATTTAACCAGAACCAGGATGAATTAGCTCTCCTGACAAATGACTACGATAAAATAGAAACACAGCGCGAGGAAATAATCGACCAATATGACGACGTTCTTTCGGCCGCGTTAGAAGTTCAAGCTTTATTCAAAGTCATTCCGGACAAACAATCGAATAATGAAAATACAAACGAAAGTCAAACATATCCGAAGGCCGCACAGATGAATGTAAAATTACCAAAAATAGATTTACCAAAATTCAATGGCCGAATGGAGAAATGGATCACCTTCAAGGATGCTTTCTTGACGATGATCCATTCTCAGTCCGGACTGAGTAACATTCAAAAATTAAATTACTTAAAACTCTCATTAACAGACAAGGCTGAAACCGCGATCAGCGCTTTCACTATTTGCGACGAGAATTACGAAATCGCGTGGAATCATTTAGTGGAGATTTATGATAACAAACGCGCATTAGTTTTGCGACACGCGGCTTTATTGAGGGATACCCCAAGCATGTCAAACGATTCGTCGGAAGCAATCCGAGATTTGGTAAACTATATGCAACTGCACATCAGATCCCTTCAAGCGTTAGGACGGACTTGGGAGGATATCGCGAATGACCTCCTCATCAGTATTTTAGTAACCCGTATGGGAAGGGACACGCGCAAAAACTGGGAACATACTCTTTCAGACACAGAAATGCCAAAATTACTAGACGTTTTTAAATATCTACATATCGCATCGCATCAATCGAGAGAGGACGAACCGGTGCCTCAGTCTCCGAAAGGAAATGTTCCCAGCAGACCCGTAACAAGGCTTCAGACAGCTAATCGGGTACATCAAAATCAGGGAACTCGAACCCGATATTCTCCGCCATCGTCCCCTAAATTTAATCGACGACAGACCTTCGCGACAATCACAACACGGCTATCGACTTGTGCAATCTGTGAAAAGGGAAATCATAAGACATTTCAGTGTAAACACTTCGATAAAATGAATGTCGACAAACGGATAGAAGCAGTAAAAAACGCGAAGCATTGCCTCAATTGTTTAGCTCCAGGACACACGGCTGAACAGTGCAATGCTAGTAAATGTAGAGTTTGCAATTTACCACACAACACCATATTGCACAAAGATTCGAGACCACAGTTTCAAAAAAGAGAAGAACGTGCCGACAGCCCGAAACCCGGGTGCAGTTCTTGACTTTCTCAGCATCTCGATGTTTCACACAAGCTCCCATACACTTCCTTATTGACAGACGGTTCTACGCATGATCTCATGACCACCGCAATTGTACACGCTTTCGACTGTAACAATCGGCCTCTCGAGTGTCGTACGTTACTCGACACGTGTTCAAATGCGAATTTCATTACAGAGGCTTTTGCCAAAAAATTAAATATAATCAGTCAGGAACGAAGTGTGAACATCGAGGTGTTGAATGAGCTAAAAACGGTAACGAACAAAACGCTACGAATAAAGGTCAAATCGCGCATTAACGGATTCAATCGCACTCTCAATTTTTTCATTATTCCACATATTTCCAGTCAGTTACCCGATCGTCAAATTAACAAATCGCAATTGCACATCCCATCAAATATACAACTTGCTGATCCTCATTTTCATCGGCCGTCACATGTAGACATGTTAATCGGTACCGGAACAACTTTGGCGTGTCTTAGCATAGGTCAGATCGAGATTGGTTCTAAACAACAGTCCGATCTGATACTGCAAAAGACACAATTCGGATGGATCATCGGGGGGAGTGCACCGGTTTCATCAATTCGCGAAACACACAAAACCTTATTAACAAATGTGGAATTTGATATGAAAAAATTTTGGGAGGTTGAAGAGGGACCGCATAACTCATATTTTTCACCTTCAGAAAATGAATGCGAGTCCCATTTCAAACGGACAGTCAGACGATTGAAATCTGGACGATATATAGTAGCGCTTCCGTTCAATGAGAAGAAGCAGCTAATCGGCGAATCCCGTACGCACGCTCTAAATCGCTTTTTGTCTTTGGAACGTAAACTTACTCGCGACTCGCAACTCAGGACCGAGTATAATCGAATCATGGACGAATATATTGATTTAGGTCACATGACACAGGTAAAAAATGACCAAGAAACACACGGGTATTATTTGCCTCATCACGCCGTCATCAAACCCACCAGCTCGACCACAAAATGTCGAGTTGTATTCGATGGTTCGGCTAAATCCACAACCGGGATTTCTTTAAATGACTCGCTACATACAGGACCGACCATACAGGACGACATTTTTACTTTATTGAATCGCTTTCGGATGCACACCTATGTTATATCAGGTGACATAGAAAAAATGTATCGCCAATTTCTCGTACGTCCTGAAGATCGTCAATTTCAAAGGATTATCTGGAGAAATAACAAAAACGAAATTACTACATTCGAACTCAACACAATAACATTCGGTTTAACCTCTGCACCATATTTAGCCATCAGATGTTTACAACAATTGGCATCTGAGGAATTCATACATTTCCCAAGGGCTTGCGAGGTTATTTCCAAGGACATATACGTAGACGATCTTTTAACCGGCACAGATAACTATGACGAGACGCTACGACTACGTAACGACATTATTCTAGTATTAAAACGAGGAGGTTTAAACATTCGGCAGTGGGTATCAAACGACCCAAACCTCTTATCCGGACTTTCCGAAGAAGACATTCATCCAAAATTCTTCGGCGACACCACAGTAAAAACGTTAGGTATTGCATGGGATCCGAAGGACGATTCAATAAATTATCAAGTTCACGTTACGCCACGACATACATATACGAAACGGACGATTCTTTCAACGATCGCGAAGATTTTTGACCCGTTAGGTTTACTCGGTCCAGTCACAGTCGTTGCAAAGATATTAATGCAACGGTTATGGCAATTGAAGGTCGATTGGGACGAATCGTTGCCCATGAGCCTCCAGACTGAATGGTCAAATTATCAAGAAGAGCTCAGCCTCTTGGAAGGTTTAAAGTTTGAGCGACATGTCTCTCAACCCTCAGTCAAACGATTAGAGCTGCATGGCTTCTGCGATGCAAGCGAGCGGGCGTACGGGGCTTGCATATATATTCGGTCCCTTGACGTATCGGGGAATATAAGGGTACGACTTCTTTGTGCAAAATCACGCGTTGCACCCTTAAAAACCATCAGTTTAGCTCGTCTGGAGCTTTGCGGGGCTGTCCTCCTTTCGTCACTATACGATTCAATCACGAGGTGTCTGAACCACAAAATTCACGAGACGATTTTGTGGACAGACTCTACCATAGTTCTACATTGGTTGCATAAACCGCCTAACATATTAAAAACCTTTGTGGCCAACCGGGTTGTGGAAATTCAGACTAAAACAAACATACTCGCATGGCGACATATTCGGTCTTCAGACAATCCTGCGGATTTGTTATCACGCGGCACAACTCCCAGGATTTTGATAAATAGCAAAATCTGGTGCAACGGACCAGATTGGCTCGCTACTGACGAATCGCTATGGCCAGCATCTTGCTTTGAGCCTCCTCCAGAAACGCCTGAAATGCGTAATATACAATGCTTTACAGTCACCAGTGCGCAACCATTCGATTTGTTATTACGGTATTCATGCATAGACCGTCTACGCCGAATTATTTCATATTGTTTACGATTTCGTCCGACAAATCGCAAAACTGGATCCATTTCCATTCAAGAATTAGAACGCGCCAACGAAATCATAATTAAGTCAACTCAGACAAACGCGTTTTCCGAGGAGATCGCAGCTCTTAAATCAAAGGCCGGTTTGAATCCTAAGAGCAAACTATTATCTCTAAACCCGTTCATCGATGAACAAGGGATACTTCGCGTAGGTGGTCGACTGCAATATTCTGATCTAGAATACAACACAAAACATCCAATACTTTTGCCAAAGAGCCATCACATAACCGATTTGATAATCCGCGATATTCACATTCGAAATTGTCATTCTGGATTGACTTCTACCCTATACAACGTTCGACAAAAATACTGGCCAATCGATGGTAAGAACATTACCCGAAAAATCATCCGGAATTGTATCAAATGCTTTCGATTCAGCCCACCAACGACAAATTACCTAATGGGTAATTTACCCACCACGCGCATTACCGAATCCAGACCATTTTCAAACGTTGGAACAGACTTTTGCGGACCGTTTTATATCAAAGAACGTCGTCATCGAAATCGGACGCGCGTTAAGGTTTACGTTGCCGTATTTATCTGTTTTTCCACCAAGGCAGTCCATTTAGAAGTGGTGGGCGATCTAACTACGGACGCCTTTTTAGCAGCCTTGAAAAGATTCATCGCGAGGAGGGGCATTTGTAGTAACATTTATTCGGACAATGGCACTAATTTCGTAGGTGCCAACAACGAATTGAACGAACTTCACAGAGTTCTACGAGAGGATGAGAGGGTCAATCGATTTGTCTCTGACAAAAAGATTTCATGGCATTTTATGCCTGCCTTGTCTCCTCACTTCGGTGGACTCTGGGAAGCAGCTGTAAAGTCGTTCAAACATCATTTAAGGCGTGTTGTCGGTGATCAGCTTTTCACGTATGAGCAATTTGCCACGTTCGTAACCGAAATCGAGGGAATCCTAAATTCCCGACCATTGACTCCTCTTTCTTCCGATCCAAACGACCCCGCAGCATTGACTCCTGCCCATTTCCTTATTGGTACTGCGATAACGAGTGTGCCTGAAGCTGACTTCACCGCAAGTCCGAGCAATCGGCTGTCAAATTGGCAGCACATACAAAAGGTTAAGCAGGACTTCTGGGCCAGGTGGTCCAAGGAATACATCCACCAACTACAAACCCGGACCAAGTGGATGAAGGGATCCCACGACATCCAGGAAGGCACGGTTGTCATCCTGAAGGACGATCACCTGCCTCCACTCCAGTGGAATCTTGGAAGAATCTTGGAGATCCATCCCGGCGCCGACAACATCATACGTGCTGTCACAGTTAAAACCAGTAATGGTGTATATAAACGAAATGTGAAGCAGCTTGCCCCCCTTCCGATTGCTTCCGATACCAATTGAATAATTTCATGAACAATTGCGTTAATTTTACTCGTTTCTTCCTTTATTCTTTGCGTTATCATTCGTTCGTATATAATTACGTAAATCTTCATTTTATGTAGTTATATTAGCGGTAGGATTTTATGCGTTTTATCATTTATTTTTCTTTTGCATTTACTCGTATTATATTAATCGTTTACTCGTTTAGCGCTTAATCCTATAATTACGTTCGATTGCGTTTTTTCATATTTTATTCGTCTTATTTAATATATTATTTATATTCTTATCTCATTCGCGCTGCCATCATAGGGCATTAGATAATCCGATTCGTTTCATTGAACTATGCGTACAGTTCAACGGGGGGAGCATGTTCGTTCCCACCGAGTTTTTCAGCATATAGTAAATCGTCGCGAGGCAACAGCTACAAGTAAGAAAGCTGAAAGCCATAAATAAAGCCCTTCTCCGATTTCAAGCCGTCCTTCGAAAATTAGAAGAATGCTAATGCTCGAGTGGCCATGCGCCACTCGAGGGTTTTTTAGCTGATGGCATTGGAAAGTGGCCATAAAGTCAATCCGGGAAACCCTCGCTCCGCGTACCACCCGCAATGTACCGGAGGTCCCGGATTCGGACAAAGCGAGCCTTATAGCCCGCACGAGCGTCGACCAGGCTAAGAGCGCAACCCCTCTTGAGCCACATGTACGCGTGTCCTTAGCCTTCGTCACCGGACCCAAGCTAAGGGGTCATAAATTCGTTCGCGAGCCACTTAGGCTATTTACTCGGGCTGTTCCGGGGTCCTGTTATTCGTTACAGCAATTTTCCTGGTTTGACTTGTGGGTGGAGACTTCCTCCTCCACCGGTGAGGGCTGTCCCGGAAGATTCTTCTCCCTCAAGTCAACCAGCGAATAGGAAAGACTTTACCCCCAAATTAGGAACTTTTCTTGACACCACCGAGGTGACCAGCGAACGGACCCCGGGACAGAAAAGCAGAACCATTTCACTACTCGGAGAGAACTGCTAAACACTCTGAGAACAGTCTCAATTCGCGAACAGTCAGAACTGTCTCATCATTCGGAGACAACAATCTCACCATTCGGAGAGAACAATCTCATCATTCGGAGAATTGTCTCGAAACCCATTTAAAAATACTCAAATATTGTACCGCTCCAGATCACTGGCTCTGTAAATTAGTTGCCCAACGTTAATTCAGCAGGCAACATATTGTTAAGTGTTAAGTTTTGAAAATAAAGACATTTTTTATACACGAAAAAACAGATAGGATAGAGGTTAGGATAGGATAGAGGATAGGATAGGATAGAGGATAGGATAGGATAGAGGATAGGATAGGATAGAGGATAGGATAGGATAGAGGATAGGATAGGATAGAGGATAGGATAGGATAGAGGATAGGATAGGATAGAGGATAGGATAGGATAGAGGATAGGATAGGATAGAGGATAGGATAGGATAGAGGATAGGATAGGATAGAGGATAGGATAGGATAGAGGATAGGATAGGATAGAGGATAGGATAGGATAGAGGATAGGATAGGATAGAGGATAGGATAGGATAGAGGATAGGATAGGATAGAGGATAGGATAGGATAGAGGATAGGATAGGATAGAGGATAGGATAGGATAGAGGATAGGATAGGATAGAGGATAGGATAGGATAGAGGATAGGATAGGATAGAGGATATTATAGACGATAGGATAGGATAGAGCATAGGATAGGATAGAGGATAGGGTAGGATAGAGGATTGGATAGGATACAGGAAAAAATAGACTTGAGGATAGATGATAGGATAGGATAGAGGATTGGATAGGATACAGGATAGGATAGGATAGAGGATAGGATAGGGGATTTGATAGGATACAGGATAGGATAGGATAGAGGATAGGATAGGATAGAGGATAGGATAGGATAGAGGATAGAGGATAGGATAGGATAGAGGATAGGATAGGGTAGAGGATAGGATAGGATAGAGGATAGGATAGAGGATTGGATAGGATAGAGGATAGGATAGAGGATTGGATAGGACAGAAGATATTATAGGATAGACGATAGGATAGGATAGAGGATGGGATAGGATAGGATAGAGGATTGGATATGATAGAGGATAACATTTAGGATAGGATAGAGGATAGGATAGGATAGAGGATAGGATAGGATAGAGGAGAGGATAGGATACAGGATAGGATAGGGGATTTGATAGGATAGAGGATAGGATAGGATAGAAGATAGGATAGGATAGAGGATACGATAGTGGATTGGATAGGATATAGTATAGTATAGGATAGAGAATAGCATAGGATAGGGGGCGGGATAGGATAGGGGATAGGATAGGATAGAGGATAGGATACGATAGTGGATTGGATAGGATATAGGATAGTATAGGATAGAGAATAGGATAGGATAGGGGGCAGGATAGGATAGAGGATAGGATAGGATAGAGGATAGGATAGGATAGAGGATAGGATAGGATAGAGGATAGGATAGGATAGAGGATAGGATAGGATAGAGGATAGGATAGGATAGAGGATAGGATAGAGGATAGGATAGGATAGAAGATAGGATAGGATAGAAGATAGGATAGGATAGACGATAGGATAGGATAGAGGATAGGATAGGATAGAGGATAGGATAGGATAGAGGATAGAGGATAGGATAGGATAGAGAATAATTTAGGATAGAGAATAGGAAGGATAGATGATATTATAGGATAAGAGGATAGGATATGATAGAGTATACGATATTATAGAGGGTAGGATAGGATAGAGCATAGGATAGGGGATTGGATAGGATAGAGGATAGGATAGGATAGAGGATAGGATAGGATAGAGGATAGGATAGACAATAGGATAGGATAGAGCATAGGATAGGATAGAGGATAGGGTAGGATAGAGGATTGGATAGGATACAGCAAAGGATAGACTTGAGGATAGATGATAGGATAAGATAGAGGATTGGATAGGTTACAGGAAAGGATAGGATAGAGGATAGGATAGGGGACTTGATAGGATAGAGCATAGGATAGGATAGAAGATAGGATAGGATAGAGGATACGATAGGATAGAGGATAGGATAGGATAGAGGATAGGATAGGATAGAGGAGAGGATAGGATAGAGGATAGGATAGGTTAGAGCATAGGATAGGATAGAGGATAGGATAGGATAGAGGATAGGATAGGATAGAGGATAGGATAGGATAGAGGATAGGATAGGATAGAGGATAGGATAGACGATAGGATAGGAAAGAGCATAGGATAGGATAGAAGATAGGATAGGATACAGGATAGGATAGGATAGGATAGAGGATAGGATAGGATAGAGGATAGAGGATAGGATAGGATAGAGGATAGGATAGGGTAGAGGATAGGATAGGATAGAGGATAGGATAGAGGATTGGATAGGATAGAGGATAGGATAGAGGATTGGATAGGATAGAAGATATTATAGGATAGACGATAGGATAGGATAGAGGATGGGATAGGATAGGATAGAGGATTGGTTATGATAGAGGATAGCATTTAGGATAGGATAGAGGATAGGATAGGATAGAGGATAGGATAGGATAGAGGATAGGATAGGATAGAGGATAGGATAGGATAGAGGATAGGATAGACGATAGGATAGGATAGAGCATAGGATAGGATAGAGGATAGGGTAGGATAGAGGATAGGATAGGATAGAGGATACGATAGGATAGAGGATAGGATAGGATAGAGGATAGGATAGACGATAGGATAGGATAGAGCATAGGATAGGATAAAGGATAGGGTAGGATAGTGGATTGGATAGGATACAGGAAAGGATAGACTTGAGGATAGATGATAGGATTGGATAGGATACAGGATAGGATAGTATAGAGGATAGGATAGGATAGAAGATAGGATAGGATAGAGGATACGATAGGATAGAGGATAGGATAGGATAGAGGATAGGATAGGATAGAGGATAGGATAGGATAGAGGATAGGATAGGATAGAGGATAGGATAGGATAGAGGAGAGGATAGGATAGAGGATAGGATAGGATAGAGGATAGGATAGGATAGAGGATAGGATCGGATAGAGGATAGGATAGGATAGAGGCAGGATAGGATAGAGGATAGGATAGGATAGAGGATAGGATAGGATAGAGGATAGGATAGGATAGAGGATAGGATAGGATAGAGGATAGGATAGGATAGAGGATAGGATAGGATAGAGGATAGGATTGGATAGAGGATAGGATAGGATAGAGGATAGGATAGGATAGAGGATAGGATAGGATAGAGGAGAGGATCGGATAGAGGATAGGATAGGATAGAGGATAGGATAGGATAGAGGCAGGATAGGATAGAGGATAGGATAGGATAGAGGATAGGATAGGAAAGAGGATAGGATAGGATAGAGGATAGGATAGGATAGAGGATAGGATAGGATAGAGGATAGGATTGGATAGAGGATAGGATAGGATAGAGGATAGGATAGGATAGAGGATAGGATAGGATAGAGGAGAGGATCGGATAGAGGATAGGATAGGATAGAGGATAGGATAGGATAGAGGCAGGATAGGATAGAGGATAGGATAGGATAGAGGATAGGATAGGATAGAGGATAGGATAGGATAGAGGATGGGATAGGATAGAGGATAGGATAGGATAGAGGATAGGATAGGATAGAGGATAGGATAGGATAGAGGATAGGATAGGATAGAGGATAGGATAGAGGATTGGATAGGATAGAGGATAGGATAGAGGATTGGATAGGATAGAAGATATTATAGGATAGACGATAGGATAGGATAGAGGATGGGATAGGATAGGATAGAGGATTGGATATGATAGAGGATAGCATTTAGGATAGGATAGGATAGAGGATAGGACCGAGGATAGGATAGAGGATAGGATAGGATAGAGGTTAGAATAGGCGATGGGATAGGATAGAGAATATTAAAGGATATAGGATAGGATAGGGTAGAGGATAGGATACGATAGAGGATGAGATAGAATCGAGGATACGATAGGATAGAGGATAGGATTGTGGATAGGATAGGATAGAGGATGGGATAGGTTAGTGGATAGTATAGGATAGGGGATTGGATAGGATAGAGGATAGGATAGGATAGAGGAGAGGATAGGATAGAGGATAGGATATTTTAGAGCATAGGATAGGATAGAGGATAGGATAGGATAGAGGATAGGATAGGATAGAGGATAGGATAGGATAGAGGATAGGATAGGATAGAGGATAGGATAGGATAGGATAGAGGATAGGATAGGATAGAGGATAGGATAGGATGGTGGATAGGATAGGATAGAGGATGGGATAGGTTAGTGGATAGTATAGGATAGGGGATTGGATAGGATAGAGGATAGGATAGGATAGAGGAGAGGATAGGATAGAGGATAGGATAGGATAGAGGCAGGATAGGATAGAGGATAGGATAGGATAGAGGATACGATAGTGGATTGGATAGGATATAGGATAGTATAGAATAGAGAATAGGATAGGATAGGGGGCGGGATAGGATAGAGGATAGGATAGGATAGAGGATAGGATAGGATAGAGGATACGATAGTGGATTGGATAGGATATAGGATAGTATAGGATAGAGAATAGGATAGGATAGGGGGCAGGATAGGATAGAGGATAGGATAGGATAGAGGATAGGATAGGATAGAGGATAGGATAGCATAGAGGATACGAAAGTGGATAGGATAGGATATATTATAGTATAGGATAGAGAATAGAATAGGATAGAGGATAGGATAGGATAGAGGATAGGATAGGATAGAGGATAGGATAGGATAGAGGATAGGATAGGATAGAGGATAGGATAGGATAGAGGATAGGATAGGATAGAGGATAGGATAGGATAGAGGATAGGATAGGATAGAGGATAGGATAGGATAGAGGATAGGATAGGATAGAGGATGGGATAGGATAGAGGATAGGATAGGATAGAGGATAGGATAGGATAGAGGATAGGATAGGATAGAGGATAGGATAGGATAGAGGATAGGATAGGATAGAGGATAGGATAGGATATCGGATAGGATAGGATAGAGGATATGATAGGATAGAGGATAGGATAGACGATAGGATAGGATAGAGGATAGGGTAGGATAGAGGATTGGATAGGATACAGGAAAGGATAGACTTGAGGATAGATGATAGGATAGGATAGAGGATTGGATAGGATACAGGATAGGATAGGATAGAGGATAGGATAGGATAGAAGATAGGATAGGATAGAGGATACGATAGGATAGAGGATAGGATAGTATAGAGGATAGGATAGGATAGAGGATAGGATAGGATAGAGGATAGGATAGGATAGAGGAGAGGATAGGATAGAGGATATGATAGGATAGAGAATAGGATAGGATAGAGGATAGGATCGGATAGAGGATAGGATAGGATAGAGGCAGGATAGGATAGAGGATAGGATAGGATAGAGGATAGGATAGGATAGAGGATAGGATAGGATAGAGGATAGGATAGCATAGAGGATAGGATAGGATAGAGGATAGGATAGGATAGAGGATAGGATAGGATAGAGGATAGGATAGGATAGAGGATAGGATAGGATAGAGGATAGGATAGGATAGAGGATAGGATAGGATAGAGGATAGGATAGGATAGAGGATAGGATAGGATAGAGGATAGGATAGACGATAGGATAGGATAGAGCATAGGATAAGATAGAAGATAGGATAGGATAGAGGATAGGATAGGATAGAGGATAGGATAGGATAGAGGATAGAGGATAGAGGATAGGATAGAGGATAGGATAGGATAGAGGATAGGATAGGATAGAGGATAGGATAGGATAGAGGATAGGATAGGATAGAGGATGGGATAGGATAGAGGATAGGATAGGATAGAGGATGGGATAGGATAGAGGATAGGATAGGATAGAGGATAGGATAGGATAGAGGATAGGATAGAGGATTGGATAGGATAGAGGATAGGATAGAGGATTGGATAGGATAGAAGATATTATAGGATAGACGATAGGATAGGATAGAGGATGGGATAGGATAGGATAGAGGATTGGATATGATAGAGGATAGCATTTAGGATAGGATAGGATAGAGGATAGGACCGAGGATAGGATAGAGGATAGGATAGGATAGAGGTTAGAATAGGCGATGGGATAGGATAGAGAATATTAAAGGATATAGGATAGGATAGGATAGAGGATAGGATACGATAGAGGATGAGATAGGATCGAGGATACGATAGGATAGAGGATAGGATAGTGGATAGGATAGGATAGAGGATGGGATAGGTTAGTGGATAGTATAGGATAGGGGATTGGATAGGATAGAGGATAGGATAGGATAGAGGAGAGGATAGGATAGAGGATAGGATATTTTAGAGCATAGGATAGGATAGAGGATAGGATAGGATAGAGGATAGGATAGGATAGAGGATAGGATAGGATAGAGGAGAGGATAGGATAGAGGATAGGATAGGTTAGAGCATAGGATAGGATAGAGGATAGGATAGGATAGAGGATAGGATAGGATAGAGGATAGGATAGGATAGAGGATAGGATAGGATAGACGATAGGATAGGAAAGAGCATAGGATAGGATAGAAGATAGGATAGGATACAGGATAGGATAGGATAGGTTAGAGGATAGGATAGGATAGAGGATAGAGGATAGGATAGGATAGAGGATAGGATAGGGTAGAGCATAGGATAGGATAGAGGATAGAGGATAGGATAGGATAGAGGATAGGATAGGGTAGAGGATAGGATAGGATAGAGGATAGGATAGAGGATTGGATAGGATAGAGGATAGGATAGAGGATTGGATAGGATAGAAGATATTATAGGATAGACGATAGGATAGGATAGAGGATGGGATAGGATAGGATAGAGGATTGGTTATGATAGAGGATAGCATTTAGGATAGGATAGAGGATAGGATAGGATAGAGGCAGGATAGGATAGAGGATAGGATAGGATAGAGGATAGGATAGGATAGAGGATAGGATAGGATAGAGGATGGGATAGGATAGAGGATAGGATAGGATAGAGGATAGGATAGGATAGAGGATAGGATAGGATAGAGGATAGGATAGGATAGAGGATAGGATAGAGGATTGGATAGGATAGAGGATAGGATAGAGGATTGGATAGGATAGAAGATATTATAGGATAGACGATAGGATAGGATAGAGGATGGGATAGGATAGGATAGAGGATTGGATATGATAGAGGATAGCATTTAGGATAGGATAGGATAGAGGATAGGACCGAGGATAGGATAGAGGATAGGATAGGATAGAGGTTAGAATAGGCGATGGGATAGGATAGAGAATATTAAAGGATATAGGATAGGATAGGATAGAGGATAGGATACGATAGAGGTTGAGATAGGATCGAGGATACGATAGGATAGAGGATAGGATAGTGGATAGGATAGGATAGAGGATGGGATAGGTTAGTGGATAGTATAGGATAGGGGATTGGATAGGATAGAGGATAGGATAGGATAGAGGAGAGGATAGGATAGAGGATAGGATATTTTAGAGCATAGGATAGGATAGAGGATAGGATAGGATAGAGGATAGGATAGGATAGAGGATAGGATAGGATAGAGGATAGGATAGGATAGAGGATAGGATAGGATAGGATAGAGGATAGGATAGGATAGAGGATAGGATAGGATGGTGGATAGGATAGGATAGAGGATGGGATAGGTTAGTGGATAGTATAGGATAGGGGATTGGATAGGATAGAGGATAGGATAGGATAGAGGAGAGGATAGGATAGAGGATAGGATAGGATAGAGGCAGGATAGGATAGAGGATAGGATAGGATAGAGGATACGATAGTGGATTGGATAGGATATAGGATAGTATAGAATGGAGAATAGGATAGGATAGGGGGCGGGATAGGATAGAGGATAGGATAGGATAGAGGATAGGATAGGATAGAGGATACGATAGTGGATTGGATAGGATATAGGATAGTATAGGATAGAGAATAGGATAGGATAGGGGGCAGGATAGGATAGAGGATAGGATAGGATAGAGGATAGGATAGGATAGAGGATAGGATAGCATAGAGGATACGAAAGTGGATAGGATAGGATATATTATAGTATAGGATAGAGAATAGAATAGGATAGAGGATAGGATAGGATAGAGGATAGGATAGGATAGAGGATAGGATAGGATAGAGGATAGGATAGGATAGAGGATATGATAGGATAGAGGATAGGATAGGATAGAGGATAGGATAGGATAGAGGATAGGATAGGATAGAGGATAGGATAGGATAGAGGATAGGATAGGATAGAGGATGGGATAGGATAGAGGATAGGATAGGATAGAGGATAGGATAGGATAGAGGATAGGATAGGATAGAGGATAGGATAGGATAGAGGATAGGATAGGATAGAGGATAGGATAGGATATCGGATAGGATAGGATAGAGGATATGATAGGATAGAGGATAGGATAGACGATAGGATAGGATAGAGGATAGGGTAGGATAGAGGATTGGATAGGATACAGGAAAGGATAGACTTGAGGATAGATGATAGGATAGGATAGAGGATTGGATAGGATACAGGATAGGATAGGATAGAGGATAGGATAGGATAGAAGATAGGATAGGATAGAGGATACGATAGGATAGAGGATAGGATAGTATAGAGGATAGGATAGGATAGAGGATAGGATAGGATAGAGGATAGGATAGGATAGAGGAGAGGATAGGATAGAGGATATGATAGGATAGAGAATAGGATAGGATAGAGGATAGGATCGGATAGAGGATAGGATAGGATAGAGGCAGGATAGGATAGAGGATAGGATAGGATAGAGGATAGGATAGGATAGAGGATAGGATAGGATAGAGGATAGGATAGCATAGAGGATAGGATAGGATAGAGGATAGGATAGGATAGAGGATAGGATAGGATAGAGGATAGGATAGGATAGAGGATAGGATAGGATAGAGGATAGGATAGGATAGAGGATAGGATAGGATAGAGGATAGGATAGGATAGAGGATAGGATAGACGATAGGATAGGATAGAGCATAGGATAAGATAGAAGATAGGATAGGATAGAGGATAGGATAGGATAGAGGATAGGATAGGATAGAGGATAGAGGATAGAGGATAGGATAGAGGATAGGATAGGATAGAGGATAGGATAGGATAGAGGATAGGATAGGATAGAGGATAGGATAGGATAGAGGATGGGATAGGATAGAGGATAGGATAGGATAGAGGATAGGATAGGATAGAGGATAGGATAGGATAGAGGATAGGATAGGATAGAGGATAGGATAGAGGATTGGATAGGATAGAGGATAGGATAGAGGATTTTATAGGATAGAAGATATTATAGGATAGACGATAGGATAGGATAGAGGATGGGATAGGATAGGATAGAGGATTGGATATGATAGAGGATAGCATTTAGGATAGGATAGGATAGAGGATAGGACCGAGGATAGGATAGAGGATAGGATAGGATAGAGGTTAGAATAGGCGATGGGATAGGATAGAGAATATTAAAGGATATAGGATAGGATAGGATAGAGGATAGGATACGATAGAGGATGAGATAGGATCGAGGATACGATAGGATAGAGGATAGGATAGTGGATAGGATAGGATAGAGGATGGGATAGGTTAGTGGATAGTATAGGATAGGGGATTGGATAGGATAGAGGATAGGATAGGATAGAGGAGAGGATAGGATAGAGGATAGGATATTTTAGAGCATAGGATAGGATAGAGGATAGGATAGGATAGAGGATAGGATAGGATAGAGGATAGGATAGGATAGAGGATAGGATAGGATAGGATAGAGGATAGGATAGGATAGAGGATAGGATAGGATGGTGGATAGGATAGGATAGAGGATGGGATAGGTTAGTGGATAGTATAGGATAGGGGATTGGATAGGATAGAGGATAGGATAGGATAGAGGAGAGGATAGGATAGAGGATAGGATAGGATAGAGGCAGGATAGGATAGAGGATAGGATAGGATAGAGGATACGATAGTGGATTGGATAGGATATAGGATAGTATAGAATAGAGAATAGGATAGGATAGGGGGCGGGATAGGATAGAGGATAGGATAGGATAGAGGATAGGATAGGATAGAGGATACGATAGTGGATTGGATAGGATATAGGATAGTATAGGATAGAGAATAGGATAGGATAGGGGGCAGGATAGGATAGAGGATAGGATAGGATAGAGGATAGGATAGCATAGAGGATACGAAAGTGGATAGGATAGGATATATTATAGTATAGGATAGAGAATAGAATAGGATAGAGGATAGGATAGGATAGAGGATAGGATAGGATAGAGGATAGGATAGGATAGAGGATAGGATCGGATAGAGGATAGGATAGGATAGAGGCAGGATAGGATAGAGGATAGGATAGGATAGAGGATAGGATAGGATAGAGGATAGGATAGGATAGAGGATAGGATAGCATAGAGGATAGGATAGGATAGAGGATAGGATAGGATAGAGGATAGGATAGGATAGAGGATAGGATATGATAGAGGATAGGATAGGATAGAGGATAGGATAGGATAGAGGATAGGATAGGATAGAGGATAGGATAGGATAGAGGATAGGATAGACGATAGGATAGGATAGAGCATAGGATAAGATAGAAGATAGGATAGGATAGAGGATAGGATAGGATAGAGGATAGGATAGGATAGAGGATAGAGGATAGAGGATAGGATAGAGGATAGGATAGGATAGAGGATAGGATAGGATAGAGGATAGGATAGGATAGAGGATAGGATAGGATAGAGGATAGGATAGGATACAGGATAGGATAGGATAGAGGATAGGATAGAGGATTGGATAGGATAGAGGATTGGATAGGATACAGGATAGGATAGGATAGAGGATAGGATAGAGGATTGGATAGGATAGAGGATTGGATAGGATAGAGGATAGGATAGAGGATTGGATAGGATAGAGGATAGGATAGAGGATTGGATAGGATAGAAGATATTATAGGATAGAGGATGGGATAGGATAGGATAGAGGATTGGATATGATAGAGGATAGCATTTAGGATAGGATAGGATAGAGGATAGGACCGAGGATAGGATAGAGGATAGGATAGGATAGAGGTTAGAATAGGCGATGGGATAGGATAGAGAATATTAAAGGATATAGGATAGGATAGGATAGAGGATAGGATACGATAGAGGATGAGATAGGATCGAGGATACGATAGTGGATAGGATAGGATAGAGGATGGGATAGGTTAGTGGATAGTATAGGATAGGGGATTGGATAGGATAGAGGATAGGATAGGATAGAGGATATTATAGGATAGAGGATAGGATGTGGGATTGGATAGGATAGAGGATAGGATAGGATAGAGGTTATTATAGGATATAGGATGGGATAGGATAGAGGATAGGATAGGATAGAGGATAGGATAGGATAGAGGATAGGATAGGATAGAGGATAGGATAGGATAGAGGATAGGATAGGATAGAGGATATGATAGGATAGAGGAGAGGATCGGATAGAGGATAGGATAGGATAGAGGATAGGATAGGATAGAGGCTGGATAGGATAGAGGATAGGATAGGATAGAGGATAGGATAGCATAGAGGATAGGATAGGATAGAGGATAGGATAGGATAGAGGATAGGATAGACGATAGGATAGGATATAGCATAGGATAGGATAGAAGATAGGATAGGATAGAGGATAGGATAGGATAGAGGATAGGATAGGATAGAGGATAGAGGATAGAGGATAGAGGATAGGATAGAGGATAGGATAGGATAGAGGATAGGATAGGATAGAGGATAGGATAGGATAGAGGATAGGATAGCATAGAGGATAGGATAGGATAGAGGATAGGATAGGATAGAGGATAGGATAGGATAGAGGATAGGATAGGATAGAGGATAGGATAGGATAGAGGATAGGATAGGATAGAGGATAGGATAGGATAGAGGATAGGATAGACGATAGGATAGGATAGAGCATAGGATAAGATAGAAGATAGGATAGGATAGAGGATAGGATAGGATAGAGGATAGGATAGGATAGAGGATAGAGGATAGAGGATAGGATAGAGGATAGGATAGGATAGAGGATAGGATAGGATAGAGGATAGGATAGGATAGAGGATAGGATAGGATAGAGGATAGGATAGGATAGAGGATAGGATAGGATACAGGATAGGATAGGATAGAGGATAGGATAGAGGATTGGATAGGATAGAGGATAGGATAGAGGATTGGATAGGATAGAGGATAGGATAGAGGATTGGATAGGATAGAAGATATTATAGGATAGAGGATGGGATAGGATAGGATAGAGGATTGGATATGATAGAGGATAGCATTTAGGATAGGATAGGATAGAGGATAGGACCGAGGATAGGATAGAGGATAGGATAGGATAGAGGTTAGAATAGGCGATGGGATAGGATAGAGAATATTAAAGGATATAGGATAGGATAGGATAGAGGATAGGATACGATAGAGGATGAGATAGGATCGAGGATACGATAGGATAGAGGATAGGATAGTGGATAGGATAGGATAGAGGATGGGATAGGTTAGTGGATAGTATAGGATAGGGGATTGGATAGGATAGAGGATAGGATAGGATAGAGGATATTATAGGATAGAGGATAGGATGGGGGATTGGATAGGATAGAGGATAGGATAGGATAGAGGTTATTATAGGATATAGGATGGGATAGGATAGAGGATAGGATAGGATAGAGGATAGGATAGGATAGAGGATAGGATAGGATAGAGGATAGGATAGGATAGAGGATAGGATAGGATAGAGGATATGATAGGATAGAGGAGAGGATCGGATAGAGGATAGGATAGGATAGAGGATAGGATAGGATAGAGGCTGGATAGGATATTGGTTATTATAGGATATAGGATGGGATAGGATAGAGGATAGGATAGGATAGAGGATAGGATAGGATAGAGGATAGGATAGGATAGAGGATACGATAGTGGATTGGATAGGATATAGGATAGTATAGAATAGAGAATAGGATAGGATAGGGGGCGGGATAGGATAGAGGATAGGATAGGATAGAGGATAGGATAGGATAGAGGATAGGATAGGATAGAGGATAGGATAGACGATAGGATAGGATATAGCATAGGATAGGATAGAAGATAGGATAGGATAGAGGATAGGATAGGATAGAGGATAGGATAGGATAGAGGATAGAGGATAGAGGATAGAGGATAGGATAGAGGATAGGATAGGATAGAGGATAGGATAGGATAGAGGATAGGATAGGATAGAGGATAGGATAGGATAGAGGATAGGATAGAGGATAGGATAGGATAGAGGATAGTATAGGATAGAGGATAGGATAGGATAGAGGATAGGATAGGATAGAGGATAGGATAGACGATAGGATAGGATAGAGCATTGGATAGGATAGAAGATAGGATAGGATAGAGGATAGGATAGGATAGAGGATAGGATAGGATAGAGGATAGGATTGGATAGAGGATAGGATAGGATAGAGGATAGGATAGGATAGAGGATAGGATAGGATAGATAAGAGGATCGGATAGAGGATAGGATAGGATAGAGGATAGGATAGGATAGAGGCTGGATAGGATAGAGGATAGGATAGGATAGAGGATAGGATAGGATACAGGATAGGATAGGATAGAGCATAGGATAGGATAGAAGATAGGATAGGATAGAGGATACGATAGGATAGAGGATAGGATAGGATAGAGGATAGGATAGGATAGAGGAGAGGATAGGATAGAGGATAGGATAGGTTAGAGCATAGGATAGGATAGAGGATAGGATAGGATAGAGGATAGGATAGGATAGAGGATAGGATAGGATAGAGGACAGGATAGGATAGAGGATAGGATAGACGATAGGATAGGAAAGAGCATAGGATAGGATAGAAGATAGGATAGGATACAGGATAGGATAGGATAGAGGATAGGATAGGATAGAGGATAGGATAGGATAGAGGATAGAGGATAGGATAGGATAGAGGATAGGATAGGGTAGAGGATAGGATAGGATAGAGGATAGGATAGAGGATTGGATAGGATAGAGGATAGGATAGAGGATTGGATAGGATAGAAGATATTATAGGATAGACGATAGGATAGGATAGAAGATGGGATAGGATAGGATAGAGGATTGGTTATGATAGAGGATAGCATTTAGGATAGGATAGAGGATAGGATAGGATAGAGGATAGGATAGGATAGAGGAGAGGATAGGATAGAGGATAGGATAGGGGATTTGATAGGATAGAGGATAGGATAGGATAGCAGATAGGATAGGATAGAGGATACGATAGTGGATTGGATAGGATATAGTATAGTATAGGATAGAGAATAGCATAGGATAGGGGGCGGGATAGGATAGGGGATAGGATAGGATAGAGGATAGGATAGGATAGAGGATACGATAGTGGATTGGATAGGATATAGGATAGTATAGGATAGAGAATAGGATAGGATAGGGGGCAGGATAGGATAGAGGATAGGATAGGATAGAGGATAGGATAGGATAGAGGATAGGATAGCATAGAGGATACGATAGGATAGAGGATAGGATAGGATAGAGCATAGGATAGGATAGAGGACACGATAGTGGATAGGATAGGATATAGGATAGTATAGGATAGAGAATAGAATAGGATAGAGGATAGGATAGGATAGAGGATAGGATAGGATAGAGGATAGGATAGGATAGAGGATAGGATAGGATAGAGGATAGGATAGAGGATAGGATAGGATAGAGGATAGGATAGAGGATAGGATAGGATAGAAGATAGGATAGGATAGAAGATAGGATAGGATAGACGATAGGATAGGATAGAGGATAGGTTAGGATAGAGGATAGGATAGGATAGAGGATTGGATAGAGGATAGGATAGAGAATAATATAGGATAGAGAATAGGAAGGATAGATGATATTATAGGGTAAGAGGATAGGATATGATAGAGTATACGATATTATAGAGGGTAGGATAGGATAGAGCATAGGATAGGGGATTGGATAGGATAGGGTATAGAATAGGATAGGATAGAGGATTGGATAGAGGATAGAGGATAGGATAGGATAGAGGATAGGATAGGATAGAGGATAGGATAGACGATAGGATAGGATAGAGCATAGGATAGGATAGAGGATAGGGTAGGATAGAGGATAGGATAGGATAGAGGATACGATAGGATAGAGGATAGGATAGGATAGAGGATAGGATAGACGATAGGATAGGATAGAGCAAAGGATAGGATAAAGGATAGGGTAGGATAGTGGATTGGATAGGATACAGGAAAGGATAGACTTGAGGATAGATGATAGGATTGGATAGGATACAGGATAGGATAGTATAGAGGATAGGATAGGATAGAAGATAGGATAGGATAGAGGATACGATAGGATAGAGGATAGGATAGGATAGAGGATAGGATAGGATAGAGGATAGGATAGGATAGAGGATAGGATAGGATAGAGGATAGGATAGGATAGAGGAGAGGATAGGATAGAGGATAGGATAGGATAGAGGATAGGATAGGATAGAGGATAGGATCGGATAGAGGATAGGATAGGATAGAGGCAGGATAGGATAGAGGATAGGATAGGATAGAGGATAGGATAGGATAGAGGATAGGATAGGATAGAGGATAGGATAGGATAGAGGATAGGATAGGATAGAGGATAGGATAGGATAGAGGATAGGATTGGATAGAGGATAGGATAGGATAGAGGATAGGATAGGATAGAGGATAGGATAGGATAGAGGAGAGGATCGGATAGAGGATAGGATAGGATAGAGGATAGGATAGGATAGAGGCAGGATAGGATAGAGGATAGGATAGGATAGAGGATAGGATAGGATAGAGGATAGGATAGGATAGAGGATAGGATAGGATAGAGGATAGGATAGACGATAGGATAGGATAGAGCATAGGATAGGGTAGAAGATAGGATAGGATAGAGGATAGGATAGGATAGAGGATAGGATAGGATAGAGGATAGGATAGGATAGAGGCAGGATAGGATAGAGGATAGGATAGGATAGAGGATAGGATAGGATAGAGGATAGGATAGGATAGAGGATAGGATAGGATAGAGGATAGGATAGGATAGAGGATAGGATTGGATAGAGGATAGGATAGGATAGAGGATAGGATAGGATAGAGGATAGGATAGGATAGAGGAGAGGATCGGATAGAGGATAGGATAGGATAGAGGATAGGATAGGATAGAGGCAGAATAGGATAGAGGATACGATAGGATAGAGGATAGGATAGGATAGAGGATAGGATAGACGATAGGATAGGATAGAGCAAAGGATAGGATAAAGGATAGGGTAGGATAGTGGATTGGATAGGATACAGGAAAGGATAGACTTGAGGATAGATGATAGGATTGGATAGGATACAGGATAGGATAGTATAAAGGATAGGATAGGATAGAAGATAGGATAGGATAGAGGATACGATAGGATAGAGGATAGGATAGGATAGAGGATAGGATAGGATAGAGGATAGGATAGGATAGAGGATAGGATAGGATAGAGGATAGGATAGGATAGAGGAGAGGATAGGATAGAGGATAGGATAGGATAGAGGAGAGGATAGGATAGAGGATAGGATAGGGGATTTGATAGGATAGAGGATAGGATAGGATAGCAGATAGGATAGGATAGAGGATACGATAGTGGATTGGATAGGATATAGTATAGTATAGGACAGAGAATAGCATAGGATAGGGGGCGGGATAGGATAGGGGATAGGATAGGATAGAGGATAGGATAGGATAGAGGATACGATAGTGGATTGGATAGGATATAGGATAGTATAGGATAGAGAATAGGATAGGATAGGGGGCAGGATAGGATAGAGGATAGGATAGGATAGAGGATAGGATAGGATAGAGGATAGGATAGCATAGAGGATACGATAGGATAGAGGATAGGATAGGATAGAGCATAGGATAGGATAGAGGACACGATAGTGGATAGGATAGGATATAGGATAGTATAGGATAGAGAATAGAATAGGATAGAGGATAGGATAGGATAGAGGATAGGATAGGATAGAGGATAGGATAGGATAGAGGATAGGATAGGATAGAGGATAGGATAGAGGATAGGATAGGATAGAGGATAGGATAGAGGATAGGATAGGATAGAAGATAGGATAGGATAGAAGATAGGATAGGATAGACGATAGGATAGGATAGAGGATAGGATAGGATAGAGGATAGGATAGGATAGAGGATTGGATAGAGGATAGGATAGAGAATAATATAGGATAGAGAATAGGAAGGATAGATGATATTATAGGGTAAGAGGATAGGATATGATAGAGTATACGATATTATAGAGGGTAGGATAGGATAGAGCATAGGATAGGGGATTGGATAGGATAGGGTATAGAATAGGATAGGATAGAGGATTGGATAGAGGATAGAGGATAGGATAGGATAGAGGATAGGATAGGATAGAGGATAGGATAGACGATAGGATAGGATAGAGCATAGGATAGGATAGAGGATAGGGTAGGATAGAGGATAGGATAGGATAGAGGATACGATAGGATAGAGGATAGGATAGGATAGAGGATAGGATAGACGATAGGATAGGATAGAGCAAAGGATAGGATAAAGGATAGGGTAGGATAGTGGATTGGATAGGATACAGGAAAGGATAGACTTGAGGATAGATGATAGGATTGGATAGGATACAGGATAGGATAGTATAGAGGATAGGATAGGATAGAAGATAGGATAGGATAGAGGATACGATAGGATAGAGGATAGGATAGGATAGAGGATAGGATAGGATAGAGGATAGGATAGGATAGAGGATAGGATAGGATAGAGGATAGGATAGGATAGAGGAGAGGATAGGATAGAGGATAGGATAGGATAGAGGATAGGATAGGATAGAGGATAGGATCGGATAGAGGATAGGATAGGATAGAGGCAGGATAGGATAGAGGATAGGATAGGATAGAGGATAGGATAGGATAGAGGATAGGATAGGATAGAGGATAGGATAGGATAGAGGATAGGATAGGATAGAGGATAGGATAGGATAGAGGATAGGATTGGATAGAGGATAGGATAGGATAGAGGATAGGATAGGATAGAGGATAGGATAGGATAGAGGAGAGGATCGGATAGAGGATAGGATAGGATAGAGGATAGGATAGGATAGAGGCAGGATAGGATAGAGGATAGGATAGGATAGAGGATAGGATAGGATAGAGGATAGGATAGGATAGAGGATAGGATAGGATAGAGGATAGGATAGACGATAGGATAGGATAGAGCATAGGATAGGGTAGAAGATAGGATAGGATAGAGGATAGGATAGGATAGAGGATAGGATAGGATAGAGGATAGGATAGGATAGAGGATAGGATAGGATAGAGGATAGGATAGGATAGAGGATAGGATAGAGGATTGGATAGGATAGAGGATAGGATAGGGGACTTGATAGGATAGAGCATAGGATAGGATAGAAGATAGGATAGGATAGAGGATACGATAGGATAGAGGATAGGATAGGATAGAGGATAGGATAGGATAGAGGAGAGGATAGGATAGAGGATAGGATAGGTTAGAGCATAGGATAGGATAGAGGATAGGATAGGATAGAGGATAGGATAGGATAGAGGATAGGATGGGGGATTGGATAGGATAGAGGATAGGATAGGATAGAGGTTATTATAGGATATAGGATGGGATAGGATAGAGGATAGGATAGGATAGAGGATAGGATAGGATAGAGGATAGGATAGGATAGGGGATAGGATAGGATAGAGGATAGGATAGGATAGAGGATATGATAGGATAGAGGAGAGGATCGGATAGAGGATAGGATAGGATAGAGGATAGGATAGGATAGAGGCTGGATAGGATAGAGGTTATTATAGGATATAGGATGGGATAGGATAGAGGATAGGATAGGATAGAGGATAGGATAGGATAGAGGATAGGATAGGATAGAGGATACGATAGTGGATTGGATAGGATATAGGATAGTATAGAATAGAGAATAGGATAGGATAGGGGGCGGGATAGGATAGAGGATAGGATAGGATAGAGGATAGGATAGGATAGAGGATAGGATAGGATAGAGGATAGGATAGACGATAGGATAGGATATAGCATAGGATAGGATAGAAGATAGGATAGGATAGAGGATAGGATAGGATAGAGGATAGGATAGGATAGAGGATAGAGGATAGAGGATAGAGGATAGGATAGAGGATAGGATAGGATAGAGGATAGGATAGGATAGAGGATAGGATAGGATAGAGGATAGGATAGGATAGAGGATAGGATAGAGGATAGGATAGGATAGAGGATAGTATAGGATAGAGGATAGGATAGGATAGAGGATAGGATAGGATAGAGGATAGGATAGACGATAGGATAGGATAGAGCATTGGATAGGATAGAAGATAGGATAGGATAGAGGATAGGATAGGATAGAGGATAGGATAGGATAGAGGATAGGATTGGATAGAGGATAGGATAGGATAGAGGATAGGATAGGATAGAGGATAGGATAGGATAGATAAGAGGATCGGATAGAGGATAGGATAGGATAGAGGATAGGATAGGATAGAGGCTGGATAGGATAGAGGATAGGATAGGATAGAGGATAGGATAGGATACAGGATAGGATAGGATAGAGCATAGGATAGGATAGAAGATAGGATAGGATAGAGGATACGATAGGATAGAGGATAGGATAGGATAGAGGATAGGATAGGATAGAGGAGAGGATAGGATAGAGGATAGGATAGGTTAGAGCATAGGATAGGATAGAGGATAGGATAGGATAGAGGATAGGATAGGATAGAGGATAGGATAGGATAGAGGACAGGATAGGATAGAGGATAGGATAGACGATAGGATAGGAAAGAGCATAGGATAGGATAGAAGATAGGATAGGATACAGGATAGGATAGGATAGAGGATAGGATAGGATAGAGGATAGGATAGGATAGAGGATAGAGGATAGGATAGGATAGAGGATAGGATAGGGTAGAGGATAGGATAGGATAGAGGATAGGATAGAGGATTGGATAGGATAGAGGATAGGATAGAGGATTGGATAGGATAGAAGATATTATAGGATAGACGATAGGATAGGATAGAAGATGGGATAGGATAGGATAGAGGATTGGTTATGATAGAGGATAGCATTTAGGATAGGATAGAGGATAGGATAGGATAGAGGATAGGATAGGATAGAGGAGAGGATAGGATAGAGGATAGGATAGGGGATTTGATAGGATAGAGGATAGGATAGGATAGCAGATAGGATAGGATAGAGGATACGATAGTGGATTGGATAGGATATAGTATAGTATAGGATAGAGAATAGCATAGGATAGGGGGCGGGATAGGATAGGGGATAGGATAGGATAGAGGATAGGATAGGATAGAGGATACGATAGTGGATTGGATAGGATATAGGATAGTATAGGATAGAGAATAGGATAGGATAGGGGGCAGGATAGGATAGAGGATAGGATAGGATAGAGGATAGGATAGGATAGAGGATAGGATAGCATAGAGGATACGATAGGATAGAGGATAGGATAGGATAGAGCATAGGATAGGATAGAGGACACGATAGTGGATAGGATAGGATATAGGATAGTATAGGATAGAGAATAGAATAGGATAGAGGATAGGATAGGATAGAGGATAGGATAGGATAGAGGATAGGATAGGATAGAGGATAGGATAGGATAGAGGATAGGATAGAGGATAGGATAGGATAGAGGATAGGATAGAGGATAGGATAGAGGATAGGATAGGATAGAAGATAGGATAGGATAGAAGATAGGATAGGATAGACGATAGGATAGGATAGAGGATAGGATAGGATAGAGGATAGGATAGGATAGAGGATTGGATAGAGGATAGGATAGAGAATAATATAGGATAGAGAATAGGAAGGATAGATGATATTATAGGGTAAGAGGATAGGATATGATAGAGTATACGATATTATAGAGGGTAGGATAGGATAGAGCATAGGATAGGGGATTGGATAGGATAGGGTATAGAATAGGATAGGATAGAGGATTGGATAGAGGATAGAGGATAGGATAGGATAGAGGATAGGATAGGATAGAGGATAGGATAGACGATAGGATAGGATAGAGCATAGGATAGGATAGAGGATAGGGTAGGATAGAGGATAGGATAGGATAGAGGATACGATAGGATAGAGGATAGGATAGGATAGAGGATAGGATAGACGATAGGATAGGATAGAGCAAAGGATAGGATAAAGGATAGGGTAGGATAGTGGATTGGATAGGATACAGGAAAGGATAGACTTGAGGATAGATGATAGGATTGGATAGGATACAGGATAGGATAGTATAGAGGATAGGATAGGATAGAAGATAGGATAGGATAGAGGATACGATAGGATAGAGGATAGGATAGGATAGAGGATAGGATAGGATAGAGGATAGGATAGGATAGAGGATAGGATAGGATAGAGGATAGGATAGGATAGAGGAGAGGATAGGATAGAGGATAGGATAGGATAGAGGATAGGATAGGATAGAGGATAGGATCGGATAGAGGATAGGATAGGATAGAGGCAGGATAGGATAGAGGATAGGATAGGATAGAGGATAGGATAGGATAGAGGATAGGATAGGATAGAGGATAGGATAGGATAGAGGATAGGATAGGATAGAGGATAGGATAGGATAGAGGATAGGATTGGATAGAGGATAGGATAGGATAGAGGATAGGATAGGATAGAGGATAGGATAGGATAGAGGAGAGGATCGGATAGAGGATAGGATAGGATAGAGGATAGGATAGGATAGAGGCAGGATAGGATAGAGGATAGGATAGGATAGAGGATAGGATAGGATAGAGGATAGGATAGGATAGAGGATAGGATAGGATAGAGGATAGGATAGACGATAGGATAGGATAGAGCATAGGATAGGGTAGAAGATAGGATAGGATAGAGGATAGGATAGGATAGAGGATAGGATAGGATAGAGGATAGGATAGGATAGAGGCAGGATAGGATAGAGGATAGGATAGGATAGAGGATAGGATAGGATAGAGGATAGGATAGGATAGAGGATAGGATAGGATAGAGGATAGGATAGGATAGAGGATAGGATTGGATAGAGGATAGGATAGGATAGAGGATAGGATAGGATAGAGGATAGGATAGGATAGAGGAGAGGATCGGATAGAGGATAGGATAGGATAGAGGATAGGATAGGATAGAGGCAGAATAGGATAGAGGATACGATAGGATAGAGGATAGGATAGGATAGAGGATAGGATAGACGATAGGATAGGATAGAGCAAAGGATAGGATAAAGGATAGGGTAGGATAGTGGATTGGATAGGATACAGGAAAGGATAGACTTGAGGATAGATGATAGGATTGGATAGGATACAGGATAGGATAGTATAAAGGATAGGATAGGATAGAAGATAGGATAGGATAGAGGATACGATAGGATAGAGGATAGGATAGGATAGAGGATAGGATAGGATAGAGGATAGGATAGGATAGAGGATAGGATAGGATAGAGGATAGGATAGGATAGAGGAGAGGATAGGATAGAGGATAGGATAGGATAGAGGAGAGGATAGGATAGAGGATAGGATAGGGGATTTGATAGGATAGAGGATAGGATAGGATAGCAGATAGGATAGGATAGAGGATACGATAGTGGATTGGATAGGATATAGTATAGTATAGGATAGAGAATAGCATAGGATAGGGGGCGGGATAGGATAGGGGATAGGATAGGATAGAGGATAGGATAGGATAGAGGATACGATAGTGGATTGGATAGGATATAGGATAGTATAGGATAGAGAATAGGATAGGATAGGGGGCAGGATAGGATAGAGGATAGGATAGGATAGAGGATAGGATAGGATAGAGGATAGGATAGCATAGAGGATACGATAGGATAGAGGATAGGATAGGATAGAGCATAGGATAGGATAGAGGACACGATAGTGGATAGGATAGGATATAGGATAGTATAGGATAGAGAATAGAATAGGATAGAGGATAGGATAGGATAGAGGATAGGATAGGATAGAGGATAGGATAGGATAGAGGATAGGATAGGATAGAGGATAGGATAGAGGATAGGATAGGATAGAGGATAGGATAGAGGATAGGATAGGATAGAAGATAGGATAGGATAGAAGATAGGATAGGATAGACGATAGGATAGGATAGAGGATAGGATAGGATAGAGGATAGGATAGGATAGAGGATTGGATAGAGGATAGGATAGAGAATAATATAGGATAGAGAATAGGAAGGATAGATGATATTATAGGGTAAGAGGATAGGATATGATAGAGTATACGATATTATAGAGGGTAGGATAGGATAGAGCATAGGATAGGGGATTGGATAGGATAGGGTATAGAATAGGATAGGATAGAGGATTGGATAGAGGATAGAGGATAGGATAGGATAGAGGATAGGATAGGATAGAGGATAGGATAGACGATAGGATAGGATAGAGCATAGGATAGGATAGAGGATAGGGTAGGATAGAGGATAGGATAGGATAGAGGATACGATAGGATAGAGGATAGGATAGGATAGAGGATAGGATAGACGATAGGATAGGATAGAGCAAAGGATAGGATAAAGGATAGGGTAGGATAGTGGATTGGATAGGATACAGGAAAGGATAGACTTGAGGATAGATGATAGGATTGGATAGGATACAGGATAGGATAGTATAGAGGATAGGATAGGATAGAAGATAGGATAGGATAGAGGATACGATAGGATAGAGGATAGGATAGGATAGAGGATAGGATAGGATAGAGGATAGGATAGGATAGAGGATAGGATAGGATAGAGGATAGGATAGGATAGAGGAGAGGATAGGATAGAGGATAGGATAGGATAGAGGATAGGATAGGATAGAGGATAGGATCGGATAGAGGATAGGATAGGATAGAGGCAGGATAGGATAGAGGATAGGATAGGATAGAGGATAGGATAGGATAGAGGATAGGATAGGATAGAGGATAGGATAGGATAGAGGATAGGATAGGATAGAGGATAGGATAGGATAGAGGATAGGATTGGATAGAGGATAGGATAGGATAGAGGATAGGATAGGATAGAGGATAGGATAGGATAGAGGAGAGGATCGGATAGAGGATAGGATAGGATAGAGGATAGGATAGGATAGAGGCAGGATAGGATAGAGGATAGGATAGGATAGAGGATAGGATAGGATAGAGGATAGGATAGGATAGAGGATAGGATAGGATAGAGGATAGGATAGACGATAGGATAGGATAGAGCATAGGATAGGGTAGAAGATAGGATAGGATAGAGGATAGGATAGGATAGAGGATAGGATAGGATAGAGGATAGGATAGGATAGAGGATAGGATAGGATAGAGGATAGGATAGGATAGAGGATAGGATAGAGGATTGGATAGGATAGAGGATAGGATAGGGGACTTGATAGGATAGAGCATAGGATAGGACAGAAGATAGGATAGGATAGAGGATACGATAGGATAGAGGATAGGATAGGATAGAGGATAGGATAGGATAGAGGAGAGGATAGGATAGAGGATAGGATAGGTTAGAGCATAGGATAGGATAGAGGATAGGATAGGATAGAGGATAGGATAGGATAGAGGATAGGATAGGATAGAGGATAGGATAGGATAGAGGATAGGATAGGATAGAGGATAGGATAGACGATAGGATAGGAAAGAGCATAGGATAGGATAGAAGATAGGATAGGATACAGGATAGGATAGGATAGAGGATAGGATAGGATAGAGGATAGGATAGGATAGAGGATAGAGGATAGGATAGGATAGAGGATAGGATAGGGTAGAGGATAGGATAGGATAGAGGATAGGATAGAGGATTGGATAGGATAGAGGATAGGATAGAGGATTGGATAGGATAGAAGATATTATAGGATAGACGATAGGATAGGATAGAGGATGGGATAGGATAGGGTAGAGGATTGGTTATGATAGAGGATAGCATTTAGGATAGGATAGAGGATAGGATAGGATAGAGGATAGGATAGGATAGAGGAGAGGATAGGATAGAGGATAGGATAGGGGATTTGATAGGATAGAGGATAGGATAGGATAGAAGATAGGATAGGATAGAGGATACGATAGTGGATTGGATAGGATATAGTATAGTATAGGATAGAGAAAAGCATAGGATAGGGGGCGGGATAGGATAGGGGATAGGATAGGATAGAGGATAGGATAGGATAGAGGATACGATAGTGGATTGGATAGGATATAGGATAGTATAGGATAGAGAATAGGATAGGATAGGGGGCAGGATAGGATAGAGGATAGGATAGGATAGAGGATAGGATAGGATAGAGGATAGGATAGGATAGAGGATAGGATAGCATAGAGGATACGATAGGATAGAGGATAGGATAGGATAGAGCATAGGATAGGATAGAGGACACGATAGTGGATAGGATAGGATATAGGATAGTATAGGATAGAGAATAGAATAGGATAGAGGATAGGATAGGATAGAGGATAGGATAGGATAGAGGATAGGATAGGATAGAGGATAGGATAGGATAGAGGATAGGATAGACGATAGGATAGGATAGAGCATAGGATAGGATAGAGGATAGGGTAGGATAGAGGATAGGATAGGATAGAGGATACGATAGGATAGAGGATAGGATAGGATAGAGGATAGGATAGACGATAGGATAGGATAGAGCATAGGATAGGATAAAGGATAGGGTAGGATAGTGGATTGGATAGGATACAGGAAAGGATAGACTTGAGGATAGATGATAGGATTGGATAGGATACAGGATAGGATAGTATAGAGGATAGGATAGGATAGAAGATAGGATAGGATAGAGGATACGATATGATAGAGGATAGGATAGGATAGAGGATAGGATAGGATAGAGGATAGGATAGGATAGAGGATAGGATAGGATAGAGGATAGGATAGGATAGAGGAGAGGATAGGATAGAGGATAGGATAGGATAGAGGATAGGATAGGATAGAGGATAGGATCGGATAGAGGATAGGATAGGATAGAGGCAGGATAGGATAGAGGATAGGATAGGATAGAGGATAGGATAGGATAGAGGATAGGATAGGATAGAGGATAGGATAGGATAGAGGATAGGATAGGATAGAGGATAGGATAGGATAGAGGATAGGATTGGATAGAGGATAGGATAGGATAGAGGATAGGATAGGATAGAGGATAGGATAGGATAGAGGAGAGGATCGGATAGAGGATAGGATAGGATAGAGGATAGGATAGGATAGAGGCAGGATAGGATAGAGGATAGGATAGGATAGAGGATAGGATAGGATAGAGGATAGGATAGGATAGAGGATAGGATAGGATAGAGGATAGGATAGGATAGAGGATAGGATTGGATAGAGGATAGGATAGGATAGAGGATAGGATAGGATAGAGGATAGGATAGGATAGAGGAGAGGATCGGATAGAGGATAGGATAGGATAGAGGATAGGATAGGATAGAGGCAGGATAGGATAGAGGATAGGATAGGATAGAGGATAGGATAGGATAGAGGATAGGATAGGATAGAGGATAGGATAGGATAGAGGATAGGATAGGATAGAGGATAGGATAGGATAGAGGATAGGATAGGATAGAGGATAGGATAGGATAGAGGATAGGATAGGATAGAGGATAGGATAGGATAGAGGATAGGATAGGATAGAGGATAGGATCGGATAGAGGATAGGATAGGATAGAGGATAGGATAGGATAGAGGCAGGATAGGATAGAGGATAGGATAGGATAGAGGATAGGATAGGATAGAGGATAGGATAGGATAGAGGATAGGATAGGATAGAGGATAGGATAGACGATAGGATAGGATAGAGCATAGGATAGGGTAGAAGATAGGATAGGATAGAGGATAGGATAGGATAGAGGATAGGATAGGATAGAGGATAGGATAGGATAGAGGATAGGATAGGATAGAGGATAGGATAGGATAGAGGATAGGATAGAGGATTGGATAGGATAGAGGATAGGATAGGGGACTTGATAGGATAGAGCATAGGATAGGATAGAAGATAGGATAGGATAGAGGATACGATAGGATAGAGGATAGGATAGGATAGAGGATAGGATAGGATAGAGGAGAGGATAGGATAGAGGATAGGATAGGTTAGAGCATAGGATAGGATAGAGGATAGGATAGGATAGAGGATAGGATAGGATAGAGGATAGGATAGGATAGAGGATAGGATAGGATAGAGGATAGGATAGGATAGAGGATAGGATAGACGATAGGATAGGAAAGAGCATAGGATAGGATAGAAGATAGGATAGGATACAGGATAGGATAGGATAGAGGATAGGATAGGATAGAGGATAGGATAGGATAGAGGATAGAGGATAGGATAGGATAGAGGATAGGATAGGGTAGAGGATAGGATAGGATAGAGGATAGGATAGAGGATTGGATAGGATAGAGGATAGGATAGAGGATTGGATAGGATAGAAGATATTATAGGATAGACGATAGGATAGGATAGAGGATGGGATAGGATAGGGTAGAGGATTGGTTATGATAGAGGATAGCATTTAGGATAGGATAGAGGATAGGATAGGATAGAGGATAGGATAGGATAGAGGAGAGGATAGGATAGAGGATAGGATAGGGGATTTGATAGGATAGAGGATAGGATAGGATAGAAGATAGGATAGGATAGAGGATACGATAGTGGATTGGATAGGATATAGTATAGTATAGGATAGAGAATAGCATAGGATAGGGGGCGGGATAGGATAGGGGATAGGATAGGATAGAGGATAGGATAGGATAGAGGATACGATAGTGGATTGGATAGGATATAGGATAGTATAGGATAGAGAATAGGATAGGATAGGGGGCAGGATAGGATAGAGGATAGGATAGGGTAGAGGATAGGATAGGATAGAGGATAGGATAGGATAGAGGATAGGATAGCATAGAGGATACGATAGGATAGAGGATAGGATAGGATAGAGCATAGGATAGGATAGAGGACACGATAGTGGATAGGATAGGATATAGGATAGTATAGGATAGAGAATAGAATAGGATAGAGGATAGGATAGGATAGAGGATAGGATAGGATAGAGGATAGGATAGGATAGAGGATAGGATAGGATAGAGGATAGGATAGACGATAGGATAGGATAGAGCATAGGATAGGATAGAGGATAGGGTAGGATAGAGGATAGGATAGGATAGAGGATACGATAGGATAGAGGATAGGATAGGATAGAGGATAGGATAGACGATAGGATAGGATAGAGCATAGGATAGGATAAAGGATAGGGTAGGATAGTGGATTGGATAGGATACAGGAAAGGATAGACTTGAGGATAGATGATAGGATTGGATAGGATACAGGATAGGATAGGATAGAAGATAGGATAGGATAGAGGATACGATATGATAGAGGATAGGATAGGATAGAGGATAGGATAGGATAGAGGATAGGATAGGATAGAGGATAGGATAGGATAGAGGATAGGATAGGATAGAGGAGAGGATAGGATAGAGGATAGGATAGGATAGAGGATAGGATAGGATAGAGGATAGGATCGGATAGAGGATAGGATAGGATAGAGGCAGGATAGGATAGAGGATAGGATAGGATAGAGGATAGGATAGGATAGAGGATAGGATAGGATAGAGGATAGGATAGGATAGAGGATAGGATAGGATAGAGGATAGGATAGGATAGAGGATAGGATTGGATAGAGGATAGGATAGGATAGAGGATAGGATAGGATAGAGGATAGGATAGGATAGAGGAGAGGATCGGATAGAGGATAGGATAGGATAGAGGATAGGATAGGATAGAGGCAGGATAGGATAGAGGATAGGATAGGATAGAGGATAGGATAGGATAGAGGATAGGATAGGATAGAGGATAGGATAGGATAGAGGATAGGATAGGATAGAGGATAGGATTGGATAGAGGATAGGATAGGATAGAGGATAGGATAGGATAGAGGATAGGATAGGATAGAGGAGAGGATCGGATAGAGGATAGGATAGGATAGAGGATAGGATAGGATAGAGGCAGGATAGGATAGAGGATAGGATAGGATAGAGGATAGGATAGGATAGAGGATAGGATAGGATAGAGGATAGGATAGGATAGAGGATAGGATAGGATAGAGGATAGGATAGGATAGAGGATAGGATAGGATAGAGGATAGGATAGGATAGAGGATAGGATAGGATAGAGGATAGGATAGGATAGAGGATAGGATAGGATAGAGGATAGGATAGAGGATTGGATAGGATAGAGGATAGGATAGAGGATTGGATAGGATAGAGGATAGGATAGGATAGAGGATAGGATAGGATAGAGGATAGGATAGGATAGAGGATAGGATAGGATAGAGGATAGGATAGGATAGAGGATAGGATAGGATAGAGGATAGGATTGGATAGAGGATAGGATAGGATAGAGGATAGGATAGGATAGAGGATAGGATAGGATAGAGGAGAGGATCGGATAGAGGATAGGATAGGATAGAGGATAGGATAGGATAGAGGCAGGATAGGATAGAGGATAGGATAGGATAGAGGATAGGATAGGATAGAGGATAGGATAGGATAGAGGATAGGATAGGATAGAGGATAGGATAGGATAGAGGATAGGATTGGATAGAGGATAGGATAGGATAGAGGATAGGATAGGATAGAGGATAGGATAGGATAGAGGAGAGGATCGGATAGAGGATAGGATAGGATAGAGGATAGGATAGGATAGAGGCAGGATAGGATAGAGGATAGGATAGGATAGAGGATAGGATAGGATAGAGGATAGGATAGGATAGAGGATAGGATAGAGGATTGGATAGGATAGAGGATAGGATAGAGGATTGGATAGGATAGAAGATATTATAGGATAGACGATAGGATAGGATAGAGGATGGGATAGGATAGGATAGAGGATTGGATATGATAGAGGATAGCATTTAGGATAGGATAGGATAGAGGATAGGACCGAGGATAGGATAGAGGATAGGATAGGATAGAGGTTAGAATAGGCGATGGGATAGGATAGAGAATATTAAAGGATATAGGATAGGATAGGATAGAGGATAGGATACGATAGAGGATGAGATAGGATCGAGGATACGATAGGATAGAGGATAGGATAGTGGATAGGATAGGATAGAGGATGGGATAGGTTAGTGGATAGTATAGGATAGGGGATTGGATAGGATAGAGGATAGGATAGGATAGAGGATATTATAGGATAGAGGATAGGATGGGGGATTGGATAGGATAGAGGATAGGATAGGATAGAGGAGAGGATAGGATAGAGGATAGGATATTTTAGAGCATAGGATAGGATAGAGGATAGGATAGGATAGAGGATAGGATAGGATAGAGGATAGGATAGGATAGGATAGAGGATAGGATAGGATAGAGGATAGGATAGGATGGTGGATAGGATAGGATAGAGGATGGGATAGGTTAGTGGATAGTATAGGATAGGGGATTGGATAGGATAGAGGATAGGATAGGATAGGGGAGAGGATAGGATAGAGGATAGGATAGGATAGAGGATAGGATAGGATAGAGGGTAGGATCGGATAGAGGATAGGATAGGATAGAGGCAGGATAGGATAGAGGATAGGATAGGATAGAGGATACGATAGTGGATTGGATAGGATATAGGATAGTATAGAATAGAGAATAGGATAGGATAGGGGGCGGGATAGGATAGAGGATAGGATAGGATAGAGGATAGGATAGGATAGAGGATACGATAGTGGATTGGATAGGATATAGGATAGTATAGGATAGAGAATAGGATAGGATAGGGGGCAGGATAGGATAGAGGATAGGATAGGATAGAGGATAGGATAGCATAGAGGATACGAAAGTGGATAGGATAGGATATAGGATAGTATAGGATAGAGAATAGAATAGGATAGAGGATAGGATAGGATAGAGGATAGGATAGGATAGAGGATAGGATAGGATAGAGGATAGGATAGGATAGAGGATAGGATAGGATAGAGGATAGGATAGGATAGAGGATAGGATAGGATAGAGGATAGGATAGGATAGAGGATAGGATAGGATAGAGGATAGGATAGGATAGAGGATAGGATAGGATAGAGGATAGGATAGGATAGAGGATAGGATAGGATAGAGGATAGGATAGGATAGAGGATAGGATAGGATAGAGGATAGGATAGGATAGAGGATAGGATAGGATAGAGGATAGGATAGGATAGAGGATAGGATAGGATAGAGGATAGGATAGGATAGAGGATAGGATAGGATAGAGGATAGGATAGGATAGAGGATAGGATAGGATAGAGGATAGGATAGGATATCGGATAGGATAGGATAGAGGATATGATAGGATAGAGGATAGGATAGACGATAGGATAGGATAGAGGATAGGGTAGGATACAGGAAAGGATAGACTTGAGGATAGATGATAGGATAGGATAGAGGATTGGATAGGATACAGGATAGGATAGGATAGAGGATAGGATAGGATAGAAGATAGGATAGGATAGAGGATACGATAGGATAGAGGATAGGATAGTATAGAGGATAGGATAGGATAGAGGATAGGATAGGATAGAGGATAGGATAGGATAGAGGAGAGGATAGGATAGAGGATATGATAGGATAGAGAATAGGATAGGATAGAGGATAGGATCGGATAGAGGATAGGATAGGATAGAGGCAGGATAGGATAGAGGATAGGATAGGATAGAGGATAGGATAGGATAGAGGATAGGATAGGATAGAGGATAGGATAGCATAGAGGATAGGATAGGATAGAGGATAGGATAGGATAGAGGATAGGATAGGATAGAGGATAGGATAGGATAGAGGATAGGATAGGATAGAGGATAGGATAGGATAGAGGATAGGATAGGATAGAGGATAGGATAGGATAGAGGATAGGATAGACGATAGGATAGGATAGAGCATAGGATAAGATAGAAGATAGGATAGGATAGAGGATAGGATAGGATAGAGGATAGGATAGGATAGAGGATAGGACAGGATAGAGGATAGGATAGGATAGAGGATAGGATAGGATAGAGGATAGGATAGGATAGAGGATAGGATAGGATAGAGGATAGGATAGGATAGAGGATAGGATAGCATAGAGGATACGAAAGTGGATAGGATAGGATATAGGATAGTATAGGATAGAGAATAGAATAGGATAGAGGATAGGATAGGATAGAGGATAGGATAGGATAGAGGATAGGATAGGATAGAGGATAGGATAGGATAGAGGATAGGATAGGATAGAGGATAGGATAGGATAGAGGATAGGATAGGATAGAGGATAGGATAGGATAGAGGATAGGATAGGATAGAGGATAGGATAGGATAGAGGATAGGATAGGATAGAGGATAGGATAGGATAGAGGATAGGATAGGATAGAGGATAGGATAGGATAGAGGATAGGATAGGATAGAGGATAGGATAGGATAGAGGATAGGATAGGATATCGGATAGGATAGGATAGAGGATATGATAGGATAGAGGATAGGATAGACGATAGGATAGGATAGAGGATAGGGTAGGATAGAGGATTGGATAGGATACAGGAAAGGATAGACTTGAGGATAGATGATAGGATAGGATAGAGGATTGGATAGGATACAGGATAGGATAGGATAGAGGATAGGATAGGATAGAAGATAGGATAGGATAGAGGATACGATAGGATAGAGGATAGGATAGTATAGAGGATAGGATAGGATAGAGGATAGGATAGGATAGAGGATAGGATAGGATAGAGGAGAGGATAGGATAGAGGATATGATAGGATAGAGAATAGGATAGGATAGAGGATAGGATCGGATAGAGGATAGGATAGGATAGAGGCAGGATAGGATAGAGGATAGGATAGGATAGAGGATAGGATAGGATAGAGGATAGGATAGGATAGAGGATAGGATAGCATAGAGGATAGGATAGGATAGAGGATAGGATAGGATAGAGGATAGGATAGGATAGAGGATAGGATAGGATAGAGGATAGGATAGGATAGAGGATAGGATAGGATAGAGGATAGGATAGGATAGAGGATAGGATAGGATAGAGGATAGGATAGACGATAGGATAGGATAGAGCATAGGATAAGATAGAAGATAGGATAGGATAGAGGATAGGATAGGATAGAGGATAGGATAGGATAGAGGATAGAGGATAGAGGATAGGATAGAGGATAGGATAGGATAGAGGATAGGATAGGATAGAGGATAGGATAGGATAGAGGATAGGATAGGATAGAGGATAGGATAGGATAGAGGATAGGATAGGATACAGGATAGGATAGGATAGAGGATTGGATAGGATAGAGGATACGATAGTGGATTGGATAGGATATAGGATAGTATAGAATAGAGAATAGGATAGGATAGGGGGCGGGATAGGATAGAGGATAGGATAGGATAGAGGATACGATAGTGGATTGGATAGGATATAGGATAGTATAGGATAGAGAATAGGATAGGATAGGGGGCAGGATAGGATAGAGGATAGGATAGGATAGAGGATAGGATAGCATAGAGGATACGAAAGTGGATAGGATAGGATATAGGATAGTATAGGATAGAGAATAGAATAGGATAGAGGATAGGATAGGATAGAGGATAGGATAGGATAGAGGATAGGATAGGATAGAGGATAGGATAGGATAGAGGATAGGATAGGATAGAGGATAGGATAGGATAGAGGATAGGATAGGATAGAGGATAGGATAGGATAGAGGATAGGATAGGATAGAGGATAGGATAGGATAGAGGATAGGATAGGATAGAGGATAGGATAGGATAGAGGATAGGATAGGATAGAGGATAGGATAGGATAGAGGATAGGATAGGATAGAGGATAGGATAGGATAGAGGATAGGATAGGATAGAGGATAGGATAGGATAGAGGATAGGATAGACGATAGGATAGGATAGAGGATAGGGTAGGATAGAGGATTGGATAGGATACAGGAAAGGATAGACTTGAGGATAGATGATAGGATATGATAGAGGATTGGATAGGATACAGGATAGGATAGGATAGAGGATAGGATAGGATAGAAGATAGGATAGGATAGAGGATACGATAGGATAGAGGATAGGATAGTATAGAGGATAGGATAGGATAGAGGATAGGATAGGATAGAGGATAGGATAGGATAGAGGAGAGGATAGGATAGAGGATATGATAGGATAGAGAATAGGATAGGATAGAGGATAGGATCGGATAGAGGATAGGATAGGATAGAGGCAGGATAGGATAGAGGATAGGATAGGATAGAGGATAGGATAGGATAGAGGATAGGATAGGATAGAGGATAGGATAGCATAGAGGATAGGATAGGATAGAGGATAGGATAGGATAGAGGATAGGATAGGATAGAGGATAGGATAGGATAGAGGATAGGATAGGATAGAGGATAGGATAGGATAGAGGATAGGATAGGATAGAGGATAGGATAGACGATAGGATAGGATAGAGCATAGGATAAGATAGAAGATAGGATAGGATAGAGGATAGGATAGGATAGAGGATAGGATAGGATAGAGGATAGAGGATAGAGGATAGGATAGAGGATAGGATAGGATAGAGGATAGGATAGGATAGAGGATAGGATAGGATAGAGGATAGGATAGGATAGAGGATAGGATAGGATAGAGGATAGGATAGGATACAGGATAGGATAGGATAGAGGATTGGATAGGATAGAGGATACGATAGTGGATTGGATAGGATATAGGATAGTATAGAATAGAGAATAGGATAGGATAGGGGGCGGGATAGGATAGAGGATAGGATAGGATAGAGGATAGGATAGGATAGAGGATAGGATAGGATAGAGGATACGATAGTGGATTGGATAGGATATAGGATAGTATAGGATAGAGAATAGGATAGGATAGGGGGCAGGATAGGATAGAGGATAGGATAGGATAGAGGATAGGATAGCATAGAGGATACGAAAGTGGATAGGATAGGATATAGGATAGTATAGGATAGAGAATAGAATAGGATAGAGGATAGGATAGGATAGAGGATAGGATAGGATAGAGGATAGGATAGGATAGAGGATAGGATAGGATAGAGGATAGGATAGGATAGAGGATAGGATAGGATAGAGGATAGGATAGGATAGAGGATAGGATAGGATAGAGGATAGGATAGGATAGAGGATAGGATAGGATAGAGGATAGGATAGGATAGAGGATAGGATAGGATAGAGGATAGGATAGGATAGAGGATAGGATAGGATAGAGGATAGGATAGGATAGAGGATAGGATAGGATAGAGGATAGGATAGGATAGAGGATAGGATAGGATAGAGGATAGGATAGGATATCGGATAGGATAGGATAGAGGATATGATAGGATAGAGGATAGGATAGACGATAGGATAGGATAGAGGATAGGGTAGGATAGAGGATTGGATAGGATACAGGAAAGGATAGACTTGAGGATAGATGATAGGATATGATAGAGGATTGGATAGGATACAGGATAGGATAGGATAGAGGATAGGATAGGATAGAAGATAGGATAGGATAGAGGATACGATAGGATAGAGGATAGGATAGTATAGAGGATAGGATAGGATAGAGGATAGGATAGGATAGAGGATAGGATAGGATAGAGGAGAGGATAGGATATAGGATAGTATAGGATAGAGAATAGAATAGGATAGAGGATAGGATAGGATAGAGGATAGGATAGGATAGAGGATAGGATAGGATAGAGGATAGGATAGGATAGAGGATAGGATAGGATAGAGGATAGGATAGGATAGAGGATAGGATAGGATAGAGGATAGGATAGGATAGAGGATAGGATAGGATAGAGGATAGGATAGGATATCGGATAGGATAGGATAGAGGATAGGATAGGATATCGGATAGGATAGGATAGAGGATATGATAGGATAGAGGATAGGATAGACGATAGGATAGGATAGAGGATAGGGTAGGATAGAGGATTGGATAGGATACAGGAAAGGATAGACTTGAGGATAGATGATAGGATAGGATAGAGGATTGGATAGTATACAGGATAGGATAGGATAGAGGATAGGATAGGATAGAAGATAGGATAGGATAGAGGATACGATAGGATAGAGGATAGGATAGTATAGAGGATAGGATAGGATAGAGGATAGGATAGGATAGAGGATAGGATAGGATAGAGGAGAGGATAGGATAGAGGATATGATAGGATAGAGAATAGGATAGGATAGAGGATAGGATCGGATAGAGGATAGGATAGGATAGAGGCAGGATAGGATAGAGGATAGGATAGGATAGAGGATAGGATAGGATAGAGGATAGGATAGGATAGAGGATAGGATACTATAGAGGATAGGATAGGATAGAGGATAGGATAGGATAGAGGATAGGATAGGATAGAGGATAGGATAGGATAGAGGATAGGATAGGATAGAGGATAGGATAGGATAGAGGATAGGATAGGATAGAGGATAGGATAGGATAGAGGATAGGATAGGATAGAGGATAGGATAGGATAGAGGATAGGATAGGATACAGGATAGGATAGGATAGAGGATAGGATAGAGGATTGGATAGGATAGAGGATAGGATAGAGGATTGGATAGGATAGAGGATAGGATAGAGGATTGGATAGGATAGAAGATATTATAGGATAGACGATAGGATAGGATAGAGGATGGGATAGGATAGGATAGAGGATTGGATATGATAGAGGATAGCATTTAGGATAGGATAGGATAGAGGATAGGACCGAGGATAGGATAGAGGATAGGATAGGATAGAGGTTAGAATAGGCGATGGGATAGGATAGAGAATATTAAAGGATATAGGATAGGATACGATAGAGGATGAGATAGGATCGAGGATACGATAGGATAGAGGATAGGATAGTGGATAGGATAGGATAGAGGATGGGATAGGTTAGTGGATAGTATAGGATAGGGGATTGGATAGGATAGAGGATAGGATAGGATAGAGGATATTATAGGATAGAGGATAGGATGGGGGATTGGATAGGATAGAGGATAGGATAGGATAGAGGTTATTATAGGATATAGGATGGGATAGGATAGAGGATAGGATAGGATAGAGGATACGATAGGATAGAGGATACGATAGTGGATTGGATAGGATATAGGATAGTATAGAATAGAGAATAGGATAGGATAGGGGGCGGGATAGGATAGAGGATAGGATAGGATAGAGGATAGGATAGGATAGAGGATACGATAGTGGATTGGATAGGATATAGGATAGTATAGGATAGAGAATAGGATAGGATAGGGAAGCAGGATAGGATAGAGCATAGGATAGGATAGAGGATAGGATAGGATAGAGGATAGGATAGGATAGAGGATAGGATAGCATAGAGGATACGATAGTGGATAGGATAGGATATAGGATAGTATAGGATAGAGAATAGAATAGGATAGAGGATAGGATAGGATAGAGGATAGGATAGGATAGAGGATAGGATAGGATAGAGGATAGGATAGATTAGAGGATAGGATAGGATAGAGGATAGGATATGATAGAGGATAGGATAGGATAGAGGATAGGATTGGATAGAGGATAGGATAGGATAGAGGATAGGATAGGATAGAGGATATGATAGGATAGAGGAGAGGATCGGATAGAGGATAGGATAGGATAGAGGATAGGATAGGATAGAGGCTGGATAGGATAGAGGTTATTATAGGATATAGGATGGGATAGGATAGAGGATAGGATAGGATAGAGGATAGGATAGGATAGAGGATACGATAGTAGATTGGATAGGATATAGGATAGTATAGAATAGAGAATAGGATAGGATAGGGGGCGGGATAGGATAGAGGATAGGATAGGATAGAGGATAGGATAGGATAGAGGATAGGATAGACGATAGGATAGACGATAGGATAGGATATAGCATAGGATAGGATAGAAGATAGGATAGGATAGAGGATAGGATAGGATAGAGGATAGGATAGGATAGAGGATAAAGGATAGAGGATAGAGGATAGGATAGAGGATAGGATAGGATAGAGGATAGGATAGGATAGAGGATAGGATAGGATAGAGGATAGGATAGGATAGAGGATAGGATAGAGGATAGGATAGGATAGAGGATAGTATAGGATAGAGGATAGGATAGGATAGAGGATAGGATAGGATAGAGGATAGGATAGACGATAGAGGATAGGATAGACGATAGGATAGGATAGAGCATAGGATAGGATAGAAGATAGGATAGGATAGAGGATAGGATAGGATAGAGGATAGGATAGGATAGAGGATAGGATTGGATAGAGGATAGGATAGGATAGAGGATAGGATAGGATAGAGGATAGGATAGGATAGAGGAGAGGATCGGATAGAGGATAGGATAGGATAGAGGATAGGATAGGATAGAGGCTGGATAGGATAGAGGATAGGATAGGATAGAGGATAGGATAGGATACAGGATAGGATAGGATAGAGGATAGGATAGGATAGAGGATTGGATATGATAGAGGATAGCATTTAGGATAGGATAGGATAGAGGATAGGACCGAGGATAGGATAGAGGATAGGATAGGATAGAGGTTAGAATAGGCGATGGGATAGGATAGAGAATATTAAAGGATATAGGATAGGATAGGATAGAGGATAGGATACGATAGAGGATGAGATAGGATCGAGGATACGATAGGATAGAGGATAGGATAGTGGATAGGATAGGATAGAGGATAGGATACGATAGAGGATGAAATAGGATCGAGGATACGATAGGATAGAGGATAGGATAGTGGATAGGATAGGATAGAGGATGGGATAGGTTAGTGGATAGTATAGGATAGGGGATTGGATAGGATAGAGGATAGGATAGGATAGAGGATATTATAGGATAGAGGATAGGATGGGGGATTGGATAGGATAGAGGATAGGATAGGATAGAGGTTATTATAGGATATAGGATGGGATAGGATAGAGGATAGGATAGGATAGAGGATAGGAAAGGATAGAGGATACGATAGTGGATTGGATAGGATATAGGATAGTATAGAATAGAGAATAGGATAGGATAGGGGGCGGGATAGGATAGAGGATAGGATAGGATAGAGGATAGGATAGGATAGAGGATACGATAGTGGATTGGATAGGATATAGGATAGTATAGGATAGAGAATAGGATAGGATAGGGGGCAGGATAGGATAGAGGATAGGATAGGATAGAGGATAGGATAGGATAGAGGATAGGATAGGATAGAGGATAGGATAGCATAGAGGATACGATAGTGGATAGGATAGGATATAGGATAGTATAGGATAGAGAATAGAATAGGATAGAGGATAGGATAGGATAGAGGATAGGATAGGATAGAGGATAGGATAGGATAGACGATAGGATAGGATAGAGGATAGGATAGGATAGAGGATAGGATAGGATAGAGGATAGGATAGGATAGAGGATAGGATAGACGATAGGATAGGATAGACGATAGGATAGGATAGACGATAGGATAGGATAGAGCATAGGATAGGATAGAGGATAGGGTAGGATAGAGGATAGGATAGGATAGAGGATAGGATAGGATAGAGGATAGGATAGACGATAGGATAGGATAGACGATAGGATAGGATAGAGCATAGGATAGGATAGATGATAGGATAGGATAGAGGATTGGATAGGATACAGGATAGGATAGGATAGAGGATAGGATAGGGGATTTGATAGGATAGAGGATATGATAGGATAGAAGATAGGATAGGATAGAGGATACGATAGGATAGAGGATAGGATAGGATAGAGGATAGGATAGCATAGAGGATAGGATAGGATAGAGGATAGGATAGGATAGAGGATGGGATAGGATAGAGGATAGGATAGGATAGAGGATAGGTTAGGATAGAAGATAGGATAGGATAGAGGATACGATAGGATAGAGGATAGGATAGGGGATTTGATAGGATAGATGATAGGGTAGGATAGAAGATAGGATAGGATAGAGGATAGGATAGGATAGAGGATAGGATAGGATAGAGGATAGGATAGGATAGAGGATTGGATAGAGGATAGAATAGAGAATAGGTTAGGATAGAGAATAGGAACGGATAGATGATATTATAGGATAGCGGACTGGATAGGATACAGGAAAGGATAGACTTGAGGATAGATGATAGGATAAGATAGAGGATCGGATAGGATACAGGATAGGATAGGATAGAGGATAGGATAGGGGATTTGATAGGATTGAGGATAGGATAGGATAGAAGATAGGATAGGATAGAGGATAGGATAGGATAGAGGATAGCATAGGATAGAGGATAGGATAGGATAGAGGATAGGATAGACGATAGGATAGGATAGAGGATAGGATAGGATAGAGGATAGGATAGAGGATAGGATAGAGGATAGGATAGAGGATAGGATAGGATACAGGATAGGATAGGATAGAGGATAGGATAAGATAGAGGATAGGATAGGATAGAGGATAGGATAGGACAGAGGATAGGATAGGGCATTTGATAGGATAGAGGAGAGGATAGGATAGAAGATAGGATAGGATAGAGGATAGGATAGGATAGAGGATACGATAGGATAGGATAGAGGTTGCGATAGGATAGAGGATAGGATAGGGTAGAGGATAGGATAGACGATAGGATAGGATAGAGGATAGTATAGGATAGGGGATTAGATATGATAGATTATAGGATAGGATAGAAGATAGGATAGGATAGAGGATAGGATAGGATAGAGGATAGGATAGGATAGAGGATAGGATAGGATAGAGGATAGGATAGGATAGAAGATAGGATAGGATAGAGGATAGGATAGACGATAGGATAGGATAGAGCATAGGATAGGATAGAGGATAGGGTAGGATAGAGGATAGGATAGGATAGAGGATAGGATAGGATAGAGGATAGGATAGGATAGAGGATAGGATAGGATAGAGGATAGGATAGACGATAGGATAGGATAGAGCATAGGATAGGATAGAGGATAGGATAGGATAGAGAATAGGATAGGATAGAGGATAGAGGATAGGTTAGGATAGAGGATAGGATAGGATAGAGGATAGGATAGGATAGAGGATAGGATAGGATAGAGGATAGGATAGGATAGAGGATAGGATCGGATAGAGGATAGGATAGGATAGAGGCAGGATAGGATAGAGGATAGGATAGGAAAGAGGATAGGATAGGATAGAGGATAGGATAGGATAGAGGATAGGATAGGATAGAGGATAGGATAGGATAGAGGATAGGATAGGATAGAGGATAGGATAGGATAGAGGATAGGATAGGATAGAGGATAGGATAGAGGATTGGATAGGATAGAGGATAGGATAGAGGATTGGATAGGATAGAAGATATTATAGGATAGACGATAGGATAGGATAGAGGATGGGATAGGATAGGATAGAGGATTGGATATGATAGAGGATAGCATTTAGGATAGGATAGGATAGAGGATAGGACCGAGGATAGGATAGAGGATAGGATAGGATAGAGGTTAGGATAGGCGATAGGATAGGATAGAGAATATTAAAGGATATAGGATAGGATAGGATAGAGGATAGGATACGATAGAGGATGAGATAGGATCGAGGATACGATAGGATAGAGGATAGGATAGTGGATAGGATAGGATAGAGGATGGGATAGGTTAGTGGATAGTATAGGATAGAGGATAGGATAGGATAGAGGATATTATAGGATAGAGGATAGGATGGGGGATTGGATAGTATAGGATAGGGGATTGGATAGGATAGAGGATAGGATAGGATAGAGGATATTATAGGATAGAGGATAGGATGGGGGATTGGATAGGATAGTGGATAGGATAGGATAGAGGATAGGATAGGATAGAGGATAGGATAGGAAAGAGGATAGGATAGGATAGAGGATAGGATAGGATAGAGGATAGGATAGGATAGAGGATAGGATAGCATAGAGGATACGATAGTGGATAGGATAGGATATGGGATAGTATAGGATAGAGAATAGAATAGGATAGAGGATAGGATACGATAGAGGATAGGATAGGATAGAGGATAGGATAGGATAGAGGATAGGATAGGATAGAGGATAGGATAGGATAGAGGATAGGATAGGATAGAGGATAGGATAGGATAGAGGATAGGATAGGATAGAGGATAGGATAGACGATAGGATAGGATAGAGCATAGGATACGATAGAGGATAGGGTAGGATAGAGGATAGGATAGGATAGAGGATAGGATAGGATAGAGGATAGGATAGGATAGAGGATAGGATAGGATAGAGGATAGGATAGACGATAGGATAGGATAGAGCATAGGATAGGATAGAGGATAGGGTAGGATAGAGGATTGGATAGGATACAGGAAAAGATAGACTTGAGGATGGATGATAGGATAGGATAGAGGATTGGATAGGATACAGGATAGGATAGGATACAGGATAGGATAGGATAGAGGATAGGATAGACGATAGGATGGGATAGAGCATAGGATAGGATAGAAGATAGGATAGGATAGAGGATAGGATAGAGGATAGGATAGGATAGAGGATAGGATAGGATAGAGGATAGGATAGGATAGAGGATAGGATAGGATAGAGGATAGGATAGGATAGAGGATAGGATAGGATAGAGGATAGGATAGGATAGAGGATAGAGGATATGATAGGATAGAGGATAGGATAGGATAGAGGATAGGATAGGATAGAGGATAGGATAGGATAGAGGATAGGATAGGATAGAGGATAGGATAGGATAGAGGATAGGTTACGATAGCAGATAGGATAGGATAGAGGATACGATAGGATAGAGGATAGGATAGGATAGAGGATAGGATAGACGATAGGATAGGATAGAGCATAGGATAGGATAGAGGATAGGATAGGATAGAGGATAGGATAGGATAGAGGATAGAGGATAGGATAGGATAGAGGATAGGATAGGATAGAGGATAGGATAGGATAGAGGATAGGATAGGATAGAGGATAGGATGGGATAGAGGATAGGATCGGATTGAGGATAGGATAGGATAGAGGCAGGATAGGATAGAGGATAGGATAGGAAAGAGGATAGGATAGGATAGAGGATAGGATAGGATAGAGGATAGGATAGGATAGAGGATAGGATAGGATAGAGGATAGGATAGGATAGAGGATAGGATAGGATAGAGGATAGGATAGAGGATTGGATAGGATAGAGGATAGGATAGAGGATTGGATAGGATAGAAGATATTATAGGATAGACGATAGGATAGGATAGAGGATGGGATAGGATAGGATAGAGGATTGGATATGATAGAGGATAGCATTTAGGATAGGATAGGTTAGAGGATAGGACCGAGGATAGGATAGAGGATAGGATAGGATAGAGGTTAGGATAGGCGATAGGATAGGATAGAGAATATTAAAGGATATAGGATAGGATAGGATAGAGGATAGGATACGATAGAGGATGAGATAGGATCGGGGATACGATAGGATAGAGGATAGGATAGTGGATAGGATAGGATAGAGGATGGGATAGGTTAGTGGATAGTATAGGATAGGGGATTGGATAGGATAGAGGATAGGATAGGATAGAGGATATTATAGGATAGAGGATAGGATGGGGGATTGGATAGTATAGGATAGGGGATTGGATAGGATAGAGGATAGGATAGGATAGAGGATATTATAGGATAGAGGATAGGATGGGGGATTGGATAGGATAGTGGATAGGATAGGATAGAGGATAGGATAGGATAGAGGATAGGATAGGAAAGAGGATAGGATAGGATAGAGGATAGGATAGGATAGAGGATAGGATAGGATAGAGGATAGGATAGACGATAGGATAGGATAGAGCATAGGATAGGATAGAGGATAGGATAGGATAGAGGATAGGATAGCATAGAGGATACGATAGTGGATAGGATAGGATATGGGATAGTATAGGATAGAAAATAGAATAGGATAGAGGATAGGATAGGATAGAGGATAGGATAGGATAGAGGATAGGATAGGATAGAGGATAGGATAGGATAGAGGATAGGATAGGATAGAGGATAGGATAGGATAGAGGATAGGATAGGATAGAGGATAGGATAGGATAGAGGATAGGATAGGATAGAGGATAGGATAGACGATAGGATAGGATAGAGCATAGGATAGGATAGAGGATAGGGTAGGATAGAGGATAGGATAGGATAGAGGATAGGATAGGATAGAGGATAGGATAGGATAGAGGATAGGATAGGATAGAGGATAGGATAGACGATAGGATAGGATAGAGCATAGGATAGGATAGAGGATAGGGTAGGATAGAGGATTGGATAGGATACAGGATAGGATAGGATACAGGATAGGATAGGATAGAGGATAGGATAGACGATAGGATGGGATAGAGCATAGGATAGGATAGAAGATAGGATAGGATAGAGGATAGGATAGAGGATAGGATAGGATAGAGGATAGGATAGGATAGAGGATAGGATAGGATAGAGGATAGAGGATATGATAGGATAGAGGATAGGATAGGATAGAGGATAGGATAGGATAGAGGATAGGATAGGATAGAGGATAGGATAGGATAGAGGATAGGTTACGATAGCAGATAGGATAGGATAGAGGATACGATAGGATAGAGGATAGGATAGGATAGAGGATAGGATAGACGATAGGATAGGATAGAGCATAGGATAGGATAGAGGATAGGATAGGATAGAGGATAGGATAGGATAGAGGATAGAGGATAGGATAGGATAGAGGATAGGATAGGATAGAGGATAGGATACGATAGAGGATAGGATAGGATAGAGGATAGGATAGGATAGAGGATAGGATCGGATAGAGGATAGGATAGGATAGAGGCAGGATAGGATAGAGGATAGGATAGGAAAGAGGATAGGATAGGATAGAGGATAGGATAGGATACAGGATAGGATAGGATAGAGGATAGGATAGGATAGAGGATAGGATAGGATAGAGGATAGGATAGGATAGAGGATAGGATAGAGGATTGGATAGGATAGAGGATAGGATAGAGGATTGGATAGGATAGAAGATATTATAGGATAGACGATAGGATAGGATAGAGGATGGGATAGGATAGGATAGAGGATTGGATATGATAGAGGATAGCATTTAGGATAGGATAGGATAGAGGATAGGACCGAGGATAGGATAGAGGATAGGATAGGATAGAGGTTAGGATAGGCGATAGGATAGGATAGAGAATATTAAAGGATACAGGATAGGATAGGATAGAGGATAGGATACGATAGAGGATGAGATAGGATCGAGGATACGATAGGATAGAGGATGGGATAGGTTAGTGGATAGTATAGGATAGGGGATTGGATAGGATAGAGGATAGGATAGGATAGAGGATATTATAGGATAGAGGATAGGATGGGGGATTGGATAGTATAGGATAGGGGATTGGATAGGATAGAGGATAGGATAGGATAGAGGATATTATAGGATAGAGGATAGGATGGGGGATTGGATAGGATAGTGGATAGGATAGGATAGAGGATAGGATAGGATAGAGGATAGGATAGGATAGAGGATAGGATAGGATAGAGGATAGGATAGGATAGAGGATAGGATAGGATAGAGGATAGGATAGCATAGAGGATACGATAGTGGATAGGATAGGATATGGGATAGTATAGGATAGAGAATAGAATAGGATAGAGGATAGGATAGGATAGGATAGAGGATAGGATAGGATAGAGGATAGGATAGGATAGAGGATAGGATAGGATAGAGGATAGGATAGGATAGAGGATAGGATAGGATAGAGGATAGGATAGGATAGAGGATAGGATAGGATAGAGGATAGGATAGGATAGAGGATAGGATAGGATAGAGGATAGGATAGGATAGAGGATAGGATAGGATAGAGGATAGGATAGACGATAGGATAGGATAGAGCATAGGATAGGATAGAGGATAGGGTAGGATAGAGGATAGGATAGGATAGAGGATAGGATAGGATAGAGGATAGGATAGGATAGAGGATAGGATAGGATAGAGGATAGGATAGACGATAGGATAGGATAGAGCATAGGATAGGATAGAGGATAGGGTAGGATAGAGGATTGGATAGGATACAGGAAAAGATAGACTTGAGGATGGATGATAGGATAGGATAGAGGATTGGATAGGATACAGGATAGGATAGGATACAGGATAGGATAGGATAGAGGATAGGATAGACGATAGGATGGGATAGAGCATAGGATAGGATAGAAGATAGGATAGGATAGAGGATAGGATAGAGGATAGGATAGGATAGAGGATAGGATAGGATAGAGGATAGGATAGGATAGAGGATAGGATAGGATAGAGGATAGAGGATATGATAGGATAGAGGATAGGATAGGATAGAGGATAGGATAGGATAGAGGATAGGATAGGATAGAGGATAGGATAGGATAGAGGATAGGATAGGATAGAGGATAGGTTACGATAGCAGATAGGATAGGATAGAGGATACGATAGGATAGAGGATAGGATAGGATAGAGGATAGGATAGACGATAGGATAGGATAGAGCATAGGATAGGATAGAGGATAGGATAGGATAGAGGATAGGATAGGATAGAGGATAGAGGATAGGATAGGATAGAGGATAGGATAGGATAGAGGATAGGATACGATAGAGGATAGGATAGGATAGAGGATAGGATAGGATAGAGGATAGGATCGGATAGAGGATAGGATAGGATAGAGGCAGGATAGGATAGAGGATAGGATAGGAAAGAGGATAGGATAGGATAGAGGATAGGATAGGATAGAGGATAGGATAGGATAGAGGATAGGATAGGATAGAGGATAGGATAGGATAGAGGATAGGATAGAGGATTGGATAGGATAGAGGATAGGATAGAGGATTGGATAGGATAGAAGATATTATAGGATAGACAATAGGATAGGATAGAGGATGGGATAGGATAGGATAGAGGATTGGATATGATAGAGGATAGCATTTAGGATAGGATAGGATAGAGGATAGGACCGAGGATAGGATAGAGGATAGGATAGGATAGAGGTTAGGATAGGCGATAGGATAGGATAGAGAATATTAAAGGATACAGGATAGGATAGGATAGAGGATAGGATACGATAGAGGATGAGATAGGATCGAGGATACGATAGGATAGAGGATGGGATAGGTTAGTGGATAGTATAGGATAGGGGATTGGATAGGATAGAGGATAGGATAGGATAGAGGATATTATAGGATAGAGGATAGGATGGGGGATTGGATAGTATAGGATAGGGGATTGGATAGGATAGAGGATAGGATAGGATAGAGGATATTATAGGATAGAGGATAGGATGGGGGATTGGATAGGATAGTGGATAGGATAGGATAGAGGATAGGATAGGATAGAGGATAGGATAGCATAGAGGATACGATAGTGGATAGGATAGGATATGGGATAGTATAGGATAGAGAATAGAATAGGATAGAGGATAGGATAGGATAGGATAGAGGATAGGATAGGATAGAGGATAGGATAGGATAGAGGATAGGATAGGATAGAGGATAGGATAGGATAGAGGATAGGATAGGATAGAGGATAGGATAGGATAGAGGATAGGATAGGATAGAGCATAGGATAGGATAGAGGATAGGGTAGGATAGAGGATAGGATAGGATAGAGGATAGGATAGGATAGAGGATAGGATAGGATAGAGGATAGGATAGGATAGAGGATAGGATAGACGATAGGATAGGATAGAGCATAGGATAGGATAGAGGATAGGGTAGGATAGAGGATTGGATAGGATACAGGAAAAGATAGACTTGAGGATGGATGATAGGATAGGATAGAGGATTGGATAGGATACAGGAAAAGATAGACTTGAGGATGGATGATAGGATAGGATAGAGGATTGGATAGGATACATGATAGGATAGGATACAGGATAGGATAGGATAGAGGATAGGATAGACGATAGGATAGGATAGAGCATAGGATAGGATAGAAGATATTATAGGATAGAGGATAGGATAGAGGATAGGATAGGATAGAGGATAGGATAGGATAGAGGATAGGATAGGATAGAGGATAGGATAGGATAGAGGATAGAGGATATGATAGGATAGAGGATAGGATAGGATAGAGGATAGGATAGGATAGAAGATAGGATAGGATAGAGGATAGGATAGGATAGAGGATAGGATAGGATAGAGGATAGGATAGGATAGAGGATTGGATAGAGGATAGAATAGAGAATAGGTTAGGATAGAGAATAGGAACGGATAGATGATATTATAGGATACAGGATAGGATATGATAGAGTATACGATATTATAGAGGGTAGGATAGGATAGAGCATAGGATAGGGGATTGGATAGGATTGGATAGAGGATAGGATAGGATAGCGGATTGGATAGGATACAGGAAAGGATAGGATACAGGATAGGATAGGGGATTTGATAGGATACAGGATAGGATAGGATAGAGGATAGGATAGGGGATTTGATAGGATTGAGGATAGGATAGGATAGAAGATAGGATAGGATAGAGGATAGGATAGGATAGAGGATAGCATAGGATAGAGGATAGGATAGAGGATAGGATAGGATAGAGGATAGGATAAGATAGAGGATAGGATAGGATAGAGGATAGGATAGGACAGAGGATAGGATAGGATAGAGGATAGGATAGAGGATAGGATAGAGGATAGGATAGGATAGAGGATAGGATAAGATAGAGGATAGGATAGGATAGAGGATAGGATAGGACAGAGGATAGGATAGGGCATTTGATAGGATAGAGGATAGGATAGGATAGAAGATAGGATAGGATAGAGGATAGGATAGGATAGAGGATACGATAGGATAGGATAGAGGATGGGATAGGATAGAAGATAGGATAGGTTAGAGGATAGGATAGACGATAGGATAGGATAGAGGATAGGATAGGATAGGGGATTAGATATGATAGATTATAGGATAGGATAGAAGATAGGATAGGATAGAGGATAGGATAGGATAGAGGATAGGATAGGATAGAGGATAGGATAGGATAGAGGATAGGATAGGGGATTTGATAGGATAGAGGATAGGATAGGATAGAAGATAGGATAGGATAGAGTATACAATAGGATAGAGGATAGGATAGGATAGAGGATTGGATAGGATACAGGAAAGGATAGACTTGAGGATAGATGATAGGATAGGATAGAGGATTGGATAGGATACAGGATAGGATAGGATAGAGGATAGGATAGGGGATTTGATAGGATAGAGGATAGGATAGGATAGAGGATAGGATAGGATAGAGGATAGGATAGGACAGAGGATAGGATAGGGGATTTTATAGGATGGAGGATAGGATAGGATAGAAGATAGGATAGGATAGAGGATAGGATAGAGGATAGGATAGGATAGGATAGAGGATAGGATAGGATAGAGGATAGGATAGAGGATAGGATAGAGGATAGGATAGAGGATAGGATAGGATAGAGGATAGGATAGACGATAGGATAGGATAGAGGATAGGATAGGATAGGGGATTAGATATGATAGAGTATAGGATAGGATAGAAGATCGGATAGGGTAGAGCATAGGATAGGATAGAGGATAGATTAGGATAGAGGATTTGATAGGATACAGGAAAGGATAGACTTGAGGATAGATGATAGGATAGGATAGACGATTGGATAGGATAGGATAGAGGATAGGATAGGATAGAGGATTGGATAGGATAGGATAGAGGATAGGATAGGGGATTTGATAGGATAGAGGATAGGATAGGATAGAAGATAGGATAGGATAGAGGATACGATAGGATAGAGGATAGGATAGGATAGAGGATAGGATAGGATAGAGGATAGGATAGGATAGAGGATAGGATAGGATAGAGGATAGGATCGGATAGAGGATAGGATAGGATAGAGGATAGGATAGGATAGAACATAGGATAGGATAGAGGATAGGATAGAGGATAGGATAGAGGATAGGATAGAGGATAGGATAGGATAGAGGATAGGATACAATAGAGGATAGGATAAGATAGAGGATACGATAGGATAGAGGATAGGATAGGACAGAGGATTAGATAGGATACAGGAAAGGATAGACTTGAGGATAGATGATAGGATAGGATAGAGGATTGGATAGGATACAGGATAGGATAGGATAGAGGATAGGATAGGGGATTTGATAGGATAGAGGATAGGATAGGATAGAGGATAGGATAGGATAGAGGATAGGATAGGATAGAGGATAGGATAGGATAGAGGATAGGATAGGATAGAGGATAGGATAGGGGATTTGATAGGATAGAGGATAGGATAGGATAGAAGATAGGATAGGATAGAGGATACAATAGGATAGAGGATAGGATAGGATAGAGGATTGGATAGGATACAGGAAAGGATAGACTTGAGGATAGATGATAGGATAGGATAGAGGATTGGATAGGATACAGGATAGGATAGGATAGAGGATAGGATAGGGGATTTGATAAGATAGAGGATAGGATAGGATAGAGGATAGGATAGGATAGAGGATAGGATAGGACAGAGGATAGGATAGGGGATTTTATAGGATGGAGGATAGGATAGGATAGAAGATAGGATAGGATAGAGGATAGGATAGAGGATAGGATAGGATAGGATAGAGGATAGGATAGGATAGAGGATAGGATAGAGGATAGGATAGAGGATAGGATAGAGGATAGGATAGGATAGAGGATAGGATAGACGATAGGATAGGATAGAGGATAGGATAGGATAGGGGATTAGATATGATAGATTATAGGATAGGATAGAAGATCGGATAGGGTAGAGCATAGGATAGGATAGAGGATAGATTAGGATAGAGGATTTGATAGGTATACAGGAAAGGATAGACTTGAGGATAGATGATAGGATAGGATAGACGATTGGATAGGATAGGATAGAGGATAGGATAGGATAGAGGATTGGATAGGATAGGATAGAGGATAGGATAGGGGATTTGATAGGATAGAGGATAGGATAGGATAGAAGATAGGATAGGATAGAGGATACGATAGGATAGAGGATAGGATAGGATAGAGGATAGGATAGGATAGAGGATAGGATAGGATAGAGGATAGGATAGGATAGAGGATAGGATCGGATAGAGGATAGGATAGGATAGAGGATAGGATAGGATAGAACATAGGATAGGATAGAGGATAGGATAGAGGATAGGATAGAGGATAGGATAGGATAGAGGATAGGATACAATAGAGGATAGGATAAGATAGAGGATACGATAGGATAGGATAGAGGATGGGATAGGATAGAGGATAGGATAGGATAGAGGATAGGATAGGATAGAGGATAGGATAGGAAGGAGGATAGGATAGGATAGAGGATAGGATAGGATAGAGGATAGGATAGGATAGAGGATAGGATAGGATAGAGGATAGGATAGGATAGAGGATAGGATAGGATAGAGGATAGGATAGGATAGAGGATAGGATAGACGATAGGATAGGATAGAGCATAGGATAGGATAGAGGATAGGGTAGGATAGAGGATAGGATAGGATAGAGGATAGGATAGGATAGAGGATAGGATAGGATAGAGGATAGGATAGGATAGAGGATAGGATAGGATAGAGGATAGGATAGACGATAGGATAGGATAGAGCATAGGATAGGATAGAGGATAGGGTAGGATAGAGGATTGGATAGGATACAGGAAAGGATAGACTTGAGGATAGATGATAGGATAGGATAGAGGATTGGATAGGATACAGGATAGGATAGGATAGAGGATAGGATAGGGGATTTGATAGGATAGAGGATAGGATAGGATAGAAGATAGGATAGGATAGAGGATACGATAGGATAGAGGATAGGATAGGATAGAGGATAGGATAGGATAGAGGATAGGATAGGATAGAGGATAGGATAGGATAGAGGATAGGATAGGATAGAGGATAGGATAGGATAGAGGATAGGATAGGATAGAGGATAGGATAGAGGATTGGATAGGATAGAGGATAGGATAGAGGATTGGATAGGATAGAAGATATTATAGGATAGACGATAGGATAGGATAGAGGATGGGATAGGATAGAGGATAGGATAGAGGATAGGATAGAGGATAGGATAGAGGATAGGATAGGATAGGGGATTAGATATGATAGATTATAGGATAGGATAGAAGATAGGATAGGATAGAGGATAGGATAGGATAGAGGATAGGATAGGATAGAGGATAGGATATGATAGAGGATAGGATAGGGGATTTGATAGGATAGAGGATAGGATAGGATAGAAGATAGGATAGGATAGAGGATACAATAGGATAGAGGATAGGATAGGATAGAGGATTGGATAGGATACAGGAAAGGATAGACTTGAGGATAGATGATAGGATAGGATAGAGGATTGGATAGGATACAGGATAGGATAGGAGAGAGGATAGGATAGGGGATTTGATAGGATAGAGGATAGGATAGGATAGAGGATAGGATAGGATAGAGGATAGGATAGGACAGAGGATAGGATAGGGGATTTTATAGGATGGAGGATAGGATAGGATAGAAGATAGGATAGGATAGAGGATAGGATAGGATAGGGGATTAGATATGATAGATTATAGGATAGGATAGAAGATCGGATAGGGTAGAGCATAGGACAGGATAGAGGATAGGATAGGATAGAGGATAGGATAGACGATAGGATAGGATAGAGGATAGGATAGGATAGGGGATTAGATATGATAGATTATAGGATAGGATAGAAGATCGGATAGGGTAGAGCATAGGACAGGATAGAGGATAGATTAGGATAGAGGATTTGATAGGATACAGGAAAGGATAGACTTGAGGATAGATGATAGGATAGGATAGAGGATAGGATAGGATAGAGGATTGGATAGGATAGGATAGAGGATAGGATAGGGGATTTGATAGGATAGAGGATAGGATAGGATAGAAGATAGGATAGGATAGAGGATACGATAGGATAGAGGATAGGATAGGATAGAGGATATGATAGGATAGAGGATAGGATAGGATAGAGGATAGGATCGGATAGAGGATAGGATAGGATAGAGGATAGGATAGGATAGAACATAGGATAGGATAGAGGATAGGATAGAGGATAGGATAGAGGATAGGATAGAGGATAGGATAGGATAGAGGATAGGATACAATAGAGGATAGGATAAGATAGAGGATAGGATAGGATAGAGGATAGGATAGGACAGAGGATAGGATAGGATAGAGGATAGGATAGGATAGAGGATAGGATAGGATAGAAGATAGGATAGGAGAGAGGATACGATAGGATAGAGGATAGGATAGGATAGAGGATAGGATAGGATAGAGGATAGGATAGGATAGAGGATAGGATAGGATAGAGGAGAGGATAGGATAGAGGATAGGATAGGATAGAGGATAGGATAGGATAGAGGATAGGATCGGATAGAGGATAGGATAGGATAGAGGATAGGATAGACGATAGGATAGGATAGAGCATAGGATAGGATAGAGGATAGGGTAGGATAGAGGATTGGATAGGATACAGGAAAGGATAGACTTGAGGATAGATGATAGGATAGGATAGAGGATTGGATAGGATACAGGATAGGATAGGATAGAGGATAGGATAGGGGATTTGATAGGATAGAGGATAGGATAGGATAGAAGATAGGATAGGATAGAGGATACGATAGGATAGAGGATAGGATAGGATAGAGGATAGGATAGGATAGAGGATAGGATAGGATAGAGGATAGGATAGGATAGAGGAGAGGGTAGGATAGAGGATAGGATAGGATAGAGGATAGGATAGGATAGAGGATAGGATCGGATAGAGGATAGGATAGGATAGAGGCAGGATAGGATAGAGGATATTATAGGATAGAGGATAGGATAGGATAGAGGAGAGGATAGGATAGAGGATAGGATAGGATAGAGGATAGGATAGACAATAGGATAGGATAGAGCATAGGATAGGATAGAAGATAGGATAGGATAGAGGATAGGATAGGATAGAGGATAGGATAGACGATAGGATAGGATAGAGGATAGGATAGGATAGGGGATTAGATATGATAGATTATAGGATAGGATAGAAGATCGGATAATGTAGAGCATAGGATAGGATAGAGGATAGATTAGGATATAGGATTTGATAGAATACAGGAAAGGATAGACTTGAGGATAGAGGATAGGATAGGATAGAGGATAGGATACAATAGAGGATAGGATAAGATAGAGGATAGGATAGGATAGAGGATAGGATAGGACAGAGGATAGGATAGGGCATTTGATAGGATAGAGGATAGGATAGGATAGAGGATACGATAGGATAGGATAGAGGATGGGATAGGATAGAGGATAGGATAGGGTAGAGGATAGGATAGACGATAGGATAGGATAGAGGATAGGATAGGATAGAGGATAGGATAGGATAGAGGATAGGATAGGATAGAGGATAGGATAGGATAGAGGATAGGATAGGATAGAGGATAGGATAGGATAGAGGATAGGATAGGATAGAGGATAGGATAGGATAGAGGATAGGATAGGATAGAGGATAGGATAGGATAGAGGATAGGATAGGATAGAGGATAGGATAGGATAGAGGATAGGATAGGATAGAGGATAGGATAGGATAGAGGATAGGATAGGATAGAGGATAGGATAGGATAGAGGATAGGATAGACGATAGGATAGGATAGAGCATAGGATAGGATAGAGGATAGGGTAGGATAGAGGATAGGATAGGATAGAGGATAGGATAGGATAGAGGATAGGATAGGATAGAGGATAGGATAGGATAGAGGATAGGATAGACGATAGGATAGGATAGAGCATAGGATAGGATAGAGGATAGGGTAGGATAGAGGATTGGATAGGATACAGGAAAGGATAGACTTGAGGATAGATGATAGGATAGGATAGAGGATTGGATAGGATACAGGATAGGATAGGATAGAGGATAGGATAGGATAGAGGATAGGATAGGATAGAGGATAGGATAGACGATAGGATAGGATAGAGCATAGGATAGGATAGAGGATAGGGTAGGATAGAGGATTGGATAGGATACAGGAAAAGATAGACTTGAGGATAGATGATAGGATAGGATAGAGGATTGGATAGGATAGAGGATAGGATAGGATAGAGGATAGGATAGGATAGAGGATAGGATAGGATAGAGGATAGGATAGGATAGAGGATAGGATAGGATAGAGGATAGGATAGGATAGAGGATAGGATAGGATAGAGGATAGAGGATGTGATAGGATAGAGGATAGGATAGGATAGAGGATAGGATAGAGGATTGGATAGGATAGAGGATAGGATAGAGGATTGGATAGGATAGAAGATATTATAGGATAGACGATAGGATAGGATAGAGGATGGGATAGGATAGGATAGAGGATTGGATATGATAGAGGATAGCATTTAGGATAGGATAGGATAGAGGATAGGACCGAGGATAGGATAGAGGATAGGATCGGATAGAGGTTAGGATAGGCGATAGGATAGGATAGAGAATATTAAAGGATATAGGATAGGATACGATAGAGGATGAGATAGGATCGAGGATACGATAGGATAGAGGATAGGATAGTGGATAGGATAGGATAGAGGATGGGATAGGTTAGTGGATAGTATAGGATAGGGGATTGGATAGGATAGAAGATAGGATAGGATAGAGGATATTATAGGATAGAGGATAGGATGGGGGATTGGATAGGATAGAGGATAGGATAGGATAGAGGTTATTATAGGATATAGGATGGGATAGGATAGAGGATAGGATAGGATAGAGGATAGGATAGGATAGAGGATACGATAGTGGATTGGATAGGATATAGGATAGTATAGAATAGAGAATAGGATAGGATAGGGGGCGGGATAGGATAGAGGATAGGATAGGATAGAGGATAGGATAGGATAGAGGATACGATAGTGGATTGGATAGGATATAGGATAGTATAGGATAGAAAATAGGATAGGATAGAGGATAGGATAGGATAGAGGATAGGATAGGATAGAGGATAGGATAGGATAGAGGATAGGATAGGATAGAGGATAGGATAGGATAGAGGATAGGATAGGATAGAGGATAGGATAGGATAGGATAGAGGATAGGATAGGATAGAGGATAGGATAGACGATAGGATAGGATAGAGCATAGGATAGGATAGAGGATAGGGTAGGATAGAGGATAGGATAGGATAGAGGATAGGATAGGATAGAGGATAGGATAGGATAGAGGATAGGATAGGATAGAGGATAGGATAGGATAGAGGATAGGATAGGATAGAGGATAGGATAGGATAGAGGATAGGATAGGATAGGATAGGATAGAGGATAGGATAGGATAGAGGATAGGATAGGATAGAGGATAGGATAGGATAGAGGATAGGATAGAAGATAGGATAGGATAGAGGATAGGATAGGATAGAGGATACGATAGGATAGAGGATAGGATAGGATAGAGGATAGGATAGGATAGAGGAGAGGATAGGATAGAGGATAGGATAGGATAGAGGATAGGATAGGATAGAGGATAGGATCGGATAGAGGATAGCATTTAGGATAGGATAGGATAGAGGATAGGACCGAGGATAGGATAGAGGATAGGATCGGATAGAGGTTAGGATAGGCGATAGGATAGGATAGAGAATATTAAAGGATATAGGATAGGATACGATAGAGGATGAGATAGGATCGAGGATACGATAGGATAGAGGATAGGATAGTGGATAGGATAGGATAGAGGATGGGATAGGTTAGTGGATAGTATAGGATAGGGGATTGGATAGGATAGAAGATAGGATAGGATAGAGGATATTATAGGATAGAGGATAGGATGGGGGATTGGATAGGATAGAGGATAGGATAGGATAGAGGTTATTATAGGATATAGGATGGGATAGGATAGAGGATAGGATAGGATAGAGGATAGGATAGGATAGAGGATACGATAGTGGATTGGATAGGATATAGGATAGTATAGAATAGAGAATAGGATAGGATAGGGGGCGGGATAGGATAGAGGATAGGATAGGATAGAGGATAGGATAGGATAGAGGATACGATAGTGGATTGGATAGGATATAGGATAGTATAGGATAGAAAATAGGATAGGATAGAGGATAGGATAGGATAGAGGATAGGATAGGATAGAGGATAGGATAGGATTGAGGATAGGATAGGATAGAGGATAGGATAGGATAGAGGATAGGATAGGATAGAGGATAGGATAGGATAGGATAGAGGATAGGATAGGATAGAGGATAGGATAGACGATAGGATAGGATAGAGCATAGGATAGGATAGAGGATAGGGTAGGATAGAGGATAGGATAGGATAGAGGATAGGATAGGATAGAGGATAGGATAGGATAGAGGATAGGATAGGATAGAGGATAGGATAGGATAGAGGATAGGATAGGATAGAGGATAGGATAGGATAGAGGATAGGATAGGATAGAGGATAGGATAGGATAGGATAGGATAGAGGATAGGATAGGATAGAGGATAGGATAGGATAGAGGATAGGATAGGATAGAGGATAGGATAGAAGATAGGATAGGATAGAGGATAGGATAGGATAGAGGATACGATAGGATAGAGGATACGATAGGATAGAGGATAGGATAGGATAGGGGATAGGATAGGATAGAGGAGAGGATAGGATAGAGGATAGGATAGGATAGAGGATAGGATAGGATAGAGGATAGGATCGGATAGAGGATAGCATTTAGGATAGGATAGGATAGAGGATAGGACCGAGGATAGGATAGAGGATAGGATCGGATAGAGGTTAGGATAGGCGATAGGATAGGATAGAGAATATTAAAGGATATAGGATAGGATACGATAGAGGATGAGATAGGATCGAGGATACGATAGGATAGAGGATAGGATAGTGGATAGGATAGGATAGAGGATGGGATAGGTTAGTGGATAGTATAGGATAGGGGATTGGATAGGATAGAAGATAGGATAGGATAGAGGATATTATAGGATAGAGGATAGGATGGGGGATTGGATAGGATAGAGGATAGGATAGGATAGAGGTTATTATAGGATATAGGATGGGATAGGATAGAGGATAGGATAGGATAGAGGATAGGATAGGATAGAGGATACGATAGTGGATTGGATAGGATATAGGATAGTATAGAATAGAGAATAGGATAGGATAGGGGGCGGGATAGGATAGAGGATAGGATAGGATAGAGGATAGGATAGGATAGAGGATACGATAGTGGATTGGATAGGATATAGGATAGTATAGGATAGAAAATAGGATAGGATAGAGGATAGGATAGGATAGAGGATAGGATAGGATAGAGGATAGGATAGGATAGAGGATAGGATAGGATAGAGGATAGGATAGGATAGAGGATAGGATAGGATAGAGGATAGGATAGGATAGGATAGAGGATAGGATAGGATAGAGGATAGGATAGACGATAGGATAGGATAGAGCATAGGATAGGATAGAGGATAGGGTAGGATAGAGGATAGGATAGGATAGAGGATAGGATAGGATAGAGGATAGGATAGGATAGAGGATAGGATAGGATAGAGGATAGGATAGGATAGAGGATAGGATAGGATAGAGGATAGGATAGGATAGAGGATAGGATAGGATAGGATAGGATAGAGGATAGGATAGGATAGAGGATAGGATAGGATAGAGGATAGGATAGGATAGAGGATAGGATAGAAGATAGGATAGGATAGAGGATAGGATAGGATAGAGGATACGATAGGATAGAGGATAGGATAGGATAGAGGATAGGATAGGATAGAGGAGAGGATAGGATAGAGGATAGGATAGGATAGAGGATAGGATAGGATAGAGGGTAGGATCGGATAGAGGATAGGATAGGATAGAGGCAGGATAGGATAGAGGATAGGATAGGATAGAGGATAGGATAGGATAGAGGATAGGATAGGATAGAGGATAGGATAGGATAGAGGATAGGATAGACAATAGGATAGGATAGAGCATAGGATAGGATAGAAGATAGGATAGGATAGAGGATAGGATAGGATAGAGGATAGGATAGGATAGGGGATTAGATATGATAGATTATAGGATAGGATAGAAGATCGGATAATGTAGAGCATAGGATAGGATAGAGGATAGATTAGGATAGAGGATTTGATAGGATACAGGAAAGGATAGACTTGAGGATAGAGGATAGGATAGGATAGAGGATAGGATACAATAGACGATAGGATAAGATAGAGGATAGGATAGGATAGAGGATAGGATAGGACAGAGGATAGGATAGGGCATTTGATAGGATAGAGGATAGGATAGGATAGAAGATAGGATAGGATAGAGGATAGGATAGGATAGAGGATACGATAGGATAGGATAGAGGATGGGATAAAATAGAGGATAGGATAGGGTAGAGGATAGGATAGACGATAGGATAGGATAGAGGATAGGATAGGATAGGGGATTAGATATGATAGATTATAGGATAGGATAGAAGATAGGATAGGATAGAGGATAGGATAGGATAGAGGATAGGATAGGATAGAGGATAGGATAGGATAGAGGATAGGATAGGATAGAGGATAGGATAGGATAGAGGATAGGATAGGATAGAGGATAGGATAGGATAGAGGATAGGATAGGATAGAGGATAGGATAGGATAGAGGATAGGATAGGATAGAGGATAGGATAGGATAGAGGATAGGATAGACGATAGGATAGGATAGAGCATAGGATAGGATAGAGGATAGGGTAGGATAGAGGATAGGATAGGATAGAGGTTATTATAGGATATAGGATGGGATAGGATAGAGGATAGGATAGGATAGAGGATAGGATAGGATAGAGGATACGATAGTGGATTGGATAGGATAGAGGACAGTATAGAATAGAGAATAGGATAGGATAGGGGGCGGGATAGGATAGAGGATAGGATAGGATAGAGGATAGGATAGGATAGAGGATACGATAGTGGATTGGATAGGATAAAGGATAGTATAGGATAGAGAATAGGATAGGATAGAGGATAGGATAGGATAGAGGACAGGATAGGATAGAGGATAGGATAGGATAGAGGATAGGATAGGATAGAGGATAGGATAGGATAGAGGATAGGATAGGATAGAGGATAGGATAGGATAGAGGATAGGATAGGATAGAGGATAGGATAGGATAGAGGATAGGATAGGATAGAGGATAGGATAGGATAGAGGATAGGATAGGATAGGATAGGATAGAGGATAGGATAGGATAGAGGATAGGATAGGATAGAGGATAGGATAGGATAGAGGATAGGATAGAAGATAGGATAGGATAGAGGATAGGATAGGATAGAGGATACGATAGGATAGAGGATAGGATAGGATAGAGGATAGGATAGGATAGAGGAGAGGATAGGATAGAGGATAGGATAGGATAGAGGATAGGATAGGATAGAGGATAGGATCGGATAGAGGATAGCATTTAGGATAGGATAGGATAGAGGATAGGACCGAGGATAGGATAGAGGATAGGATCGGATAGAGGTTAGGATAGGCGATAGGATAGGATAGAGAATATTAAAGGATATAGGATAGGATACGATAGAGGATGAGATAGGATCGAGGATACGATAGGATAGAGGATAGGATAGTGGATAGGATAGGATAGAGGATGGGATAGGTTAGTGGATAGTATAGGATAGGGGATTGGATAGGATAGAAGATAGGATAGGATAGAGGATATTATAGGATAGAGGATAGGATGGGGGATTGGATAGGATAGAGGATAGGATAGGATAGAGGTTATTATAGGATATAGGATGGGATAGGATAGAGGATAGGATAGGATAGAGGATAGGATAGGATAGAGGATACGATAGTGGATTGGATAGGATATAGGATAGTATAGAATAGAGAATAGGATAGGATAGGGGGCGGGATAGGATAGAGGATAGGATAGGATAGAGGATAGGATAGGATAGAGGATACGATAGTGGATTGGATAGGATATAGGATAGTATAGGATAGAAAATAGGATAGGATAGAGGATAGGATAGGATAGAGGATAGGATAGGATAGAGGATAGGATAGGATTGAGGATAGGATAGGATAGAGGATAGGATAGGATAGAGGATAGGATAGGATAGAGGATAGGATAGGATAGGATAGAGGATAGGATAGGATAGAGGATAGGATAGACGATAGGATAGGATAGAGCATAGGATAGGATAGAGGATAGGGTAGGATAGAGGATAGGATAGGATAGAGGATAGGATAGGATAGAGGATAGGATAGGATAGAGGATAGGATAGGATAGAGGATAGGATAGGATAGAGGATAGGATAGGATAGAGGATAGGATAGGATAGAGGATAGGATAGGATAGGATAGGATAGAGGATAGGATAGGATAGAGGATAGGATAGGATAGAGGATAGGATAGGATAGAGGATAGGATAGAAGATAGGATAGGATAGAGGATAGGATAGGATAGAGGATACGATAGGATAGAGGATACGATAGGATAGAGGATAGGATAGGATAGAGGATAGGATAGGATAGAGGAGAGGATAGGATAGAGGATAGGATAGGATAGAGGATAGGATAGGATAGAGGATAGGATCGGATAGAGGATAGCATTTAGGATAGGATAGGATAGAGGATAGGACCGAGGATAGGATAGAGGATAGGATCGGATAGAGGTTAGGATAGGCGATAGGATAGGATAGAGAATATTAAAGGATATAGGATAGGATACGATAGAGGATGAGATAGGATCGAGGATACGATAGGATAGAGGATAGGATAGTGGATAGGATAGGATAGAGGATGGGATAGGTTAGTGGATAGTATAGGATAGGGGATTGGATAGGATAGAAGATAGGATAGGATAGAGGATATTATAGGATAGAGGATAGGATGGGGGATTGGATAGGATAGAGGATAGGATAGGATAGAGGTTATTATAGGATATAGGATGGGATAGGATAGAGGATAGGATAGGATAGAGGATAGGATAGGATAGAGGATACGATAGTGGATTGGATAGGATATAGGATAGTATAGAATAGAGAATAGGATAGGATAGGGGGCGGGATAGGATAGAGGATAGGATAGGATAGAGGATAGGATAGGATAGAGGATACGATAGTGGATTGGATAGGATATAGGATAGTATAGGATAGAAAATAGGATAGGATAGAGGATAGGATAGGATAGAGGATAGGATAGGATAGAGGATAGGATAGGATAGAGGATAGGATAGGATAGAGGATAGGATAGGATAGAGGATAGGATAGGATAGAGGATAGGATAGGATAGGATAGAGGATAGGATAGGATAGAGGATAGGATAGACGATAGGATAGGATAGAGCATAGGATAGGATAGAGGATAGGGTAGGATAGAGGATAGGATAGGATAGAGGATAGGATAGGATAGAGGATAGGATAGGATAGAGGATAGGATAGGATAGAGGATAGGATAGGATAGAGGATAGGATAGGATAGAGGATAGGATAGGATAGAGGATAGGATAGGATAGAGGATAGGATAGGATAGGATAGGATAGAGGATAGGATAGGATAGAGGATAGGATAGGATAGAGGATAGGATAGGATAGAGGATAGGATAGAAGATAGGATAGGATAGAGGATAGGATAGGATAGAGGATACGATAGGATAGAGGATAGGATAGGATAGAGGATAGGATAGGATAGAGGAGAGGATAGGATAGAGGATAGGATAGGATAGAGGATAGGATAGGATAGAGGATAGGATCGGATAGAGGATAGGATAGGATAGAGGCAGGATAGGATAGAGGATAGGATAGGATAGAGGATAGGATAGGATAGAGGATAGGATAGGATAGAGGATAGGATAGGATAGAGGATAGGATAGACAATAGGATAGGATAGAGCATAGGATAGGATAGAAGATAGGATAGGATAGAGGATAGGATAGGATAGAGGATAGGATAGGATAGGGGATTAGATATGATAGATTATAGGATAGGATAGAAGATCGGATAATGTAGAGCATAGGATAGGATAGAGGATAGATTAGGATAGAGGATTTGATAGGATACAGGAAAGGATAGACTTGAGGATAGAGGATAGGATAGGATAGAGGATAGGATACAATAGACGATAGGATAAGATAGAGGATAGGATAGGATAGAGGATAGGATAGGACAGAGGATAGGATAGGGCATTTGATAGGATAGAGGATAGGATAGGATAGAAGATAGGATAGGATAGAGGATAGGATAGGATAGAGGATACGATAGGATAGGATAGAGGATGGGATAAAATAGAGGATAGGATAGGGTAGAGGATAGGATAGACGATAGGATAGGATAGAGGATAGGATAGGATAGGGGATTAGATATGATAGATTATAGGATAGGATAGAAGATAGGATAGGATAGAGGATAGGATAGGATAGAGGATAGGATAGGATAGAGGATAGGATAGGATAGAGGATAGGATAGGATAGAGGATAGGATAGGATAGAGGATAGGATAGGATAGAGGATAGGATAGGATAGAGGATAGGATAGGATAGAGGATAGGATAGGATAGAGGATAGGATAGGATAGAGGATAGGATAGGATAGAGGATAGGATAGACGATAGGATAGGATAGAGCATAGGATAGGATAGAGGATAGGGTAGGATAGAGGATAGGATAGGATAGAGGTTATTATAGGATATAGGATGGGATAGGATAGAGGATAGGATAGGATAGAGGATAGGATAGGATAGAGGATACGATAGTGGATTGGATAGGATAGAGGACAGTATAGAATAGAGAATAGGATAGGATAGGGGGCGGGATAGGATAGAGGATAGGATAGGATAGAGGATAGGATAGGATAGAGGATACGATAGTGGATTGGATAGGATAAAGGATAGTATAGGATAGAGAATAGGATAGGATAGAGGATAGGATAGGATAGAGGACAGGATAGGATAGAGGATAGGATAGGATAGAGGATAGGATAGGATAGAGGATAGGATAGGATAGAGGATAGGATAGGATAGAGGATAGGATAGACGATAGGATAGGATAGAGCATAGGATAGGATAGAGGATAGGGTAGGATAGAGGATAGGATAGGATAGAGGATAGGATAGGATATAGGATAGTATAGAATAGAGAATAGGATAGGATAGGGGGCGGGATAGGATAGAGGATAGGATAGGATAGAGGATAGGATAGGATAGAGGATACGATAGTGGATTGGATAGGATATAGGATAGTATAGGATAGAGAATAGGATAGGATAGAGGATAGGATAGGATAGAGGACAGGATAGGATAGAGGATAGGATAGGATAGAGGATAGGATAGGATAGAGGATAGGATAGGATAGAGGATAGGATAGGATAGAGGATAGGATAGGATAGAGGATAGGATAGGATAGAGGATAGGATAGACGATAGGATAGGATAGAGCATAGGATAGGATAGAGGATAGGGTAGGATAGAGGATAGGATAGGATAGAGGATAGGATAGGATAGAGGATAGGATAGGATAGAGGATAGGATAGGATAGAGGATAGGATAGGATAGAGGATAGGATAGGATAGAGGATAGGATAGACGATAGGATAGGATAGAGCATAGGATAGGATAGAGGATAGGGTAGGATAGAGGATTGGAAAGGTACAGGAAAAGATAGACTTGAGGATAGATGATAGGATAGGATAGAGGATTGGATAGGATACAGGATAGGATAGGATAGAGGATAGGATAGGATAGAGGATAGGATAGAGGATAGGATAGGATAGAGGATAGGATAGGATAGAGAATAGAGGATATGATAGGATAGAGGGTAGGATAGGATAGAGGATAGGATAGGATAGAGGATAGGATAGGATAGAGGTTATTATAGGACATAGGATGGGATAGGATAGAGGATAGGATAGGATAGAGGATAGGATAGGATAGAGGATACGATAGTGGATTGGATAGGATATAGGATAGTATAGAATAGAGAATAGGATAGGATAGGGGGCGGGATAGGATAGAGGATAGGATAGGATAGAGGATAGGATAGGATAGAGGTTAGGATAGGATAGAGGATAGGATAGAGGATGGGATAGGATAGAGGATAGGATAGGATAGAGGATAGGATAGGATAGAGGATAGAGGATATGATAGGATAGAGGATAGGATAGGATAGAGGATAGAGGATATGATAGGATAGAGGATAGGATAGGATAGAGGATAGGATAGGATAGACGATAGGATAGGATAGAGCATAGGATAGGATAGAGGATAGGGTAGGATAGAGGATAGGGTAGGATAGAGGATAGGATAGGATAGAGGATAGGATAGGATAGAGGATAGGATAGGATAGAGGATAGGATAGGATAGAGGATAGGATAGACGATAGGATAGGATAGAGCATAGGATAGGATAGAGGATAGGGTAGGATAGAGGATTGGAAAGGTACAGGAAAAGATAGACTTGAGGATAGATGATAGGATAGGATAGAGGATTGGATAGGATACAGGATAGGATAGGATAGAGGATAGGATAGGATAGAGGATATAATAGAGGATAGGATAGGATAGAGGATAGGATAGGATAGAGAATAGAGGATATGATAGGATAGAGGGTAGGATAGGATAGAGGATAGGATAGGATAGAGGATAGGATAGGATAGAGGTTATTATAGGACATAGGATGGGATAGGATAGAGGATAGCATAGGATAGAGGATAGGATAGGATAGAGGATACGATAGTGGATTGGATAGGATATAGGATAGTATAGAATAGAGAATAGGATAGGATAGGGGGCGGGATAGGATAGAGGATAGGATAGGATAGAGGATAGGATAGGATAGAGGATACGATAGTGGATTGGATAGGATATAGGATAGTATAGGTAGAGAATAGGATAGGATAGGGGGCAGGATAGGATAGAGGATAGGATAGGATAGAGGTTAGGATAGGATAGAGGATAGGATAGAGGATGGGATAGGATAGAGGATAGGATAGGATAGAGGATAGGATAGGATAGAGGATAGAGGATATGATAGGATAGAGGATAGGATAGGATAGAGGATATGATAGGATAGAGGATAGGATAGGATAGAGGATAGGATAGGATAGAGGATAGGATAGGATAGAGGATAGGGTAGAGGATAGGTTAGGATAGAGGATAGGATAGGATAGAGGATACGATAGGATAGAGGATAGGATAGGGGATTTGATAGGATAGATGATAGGGTAGGATACAAGATAGGATAGGATAGAGGATAGGATAGGATAGAGGATAGGATAGGATAGAAGATAGGATAGGATAGGATAGAGGATAGGATAGGATAGAGGATAGGATAGGATAGAGGGTAGGATAGGATAGAGGATAGGATAGGATAGAGGATAGGATAGACGATAGGATAGGATAGAGGATAGGATAGGATAGAGGATAGGATAGGATAGAGGATAGGATAGAAGATAGGATAGGATAGAGGATAGGATAGGATAGAGGATACGATAGGATAGAGGATAGGATAGGATAGAGGATAGGATAGGATAGAGGAGAGGATAGGATAGAGGATAGGATAGGATAGAGGATAGGATAGGATAGAGGATAGGATCGGATAGAGGATAGGATAGGATAGAGGCAGGATAGGATAGAGGATAGGATAGGATAGAGGATAGGATAGGATAGAGGATACGATAGGATAGGATAGAGGATGGGATAGGATAGAGGATAGGATAGGGTAGAGGATAGGATAGACGATAGGATAGGATAGAGGATAGGATAGGATAGGGGATTAGATATGATAGATTATAGGATAGGATAGAAGATAGGATAGGATAGAGGATAGGATAGGATAGAGGATAGGATAGGATAGAGGATAGGATAGGATAGAGGATAGGATAGGATAGAGGATAGGATAGGATAGAGGATAGGATAGGATAGAGGATAGGATAGGATAGAGGATAGGATAGGATAGAGGATAGGATAGGATAGAGGATAGGATAGGATAGAGGATAGGATAGACGATAGGATAGGATAGAGCACAGGATAGGATAGAGGATAGGGTAGGATAGAGGATAGGATAGGATAGAGGTTATTATAGGATATAGGATGGGATAGGATAGAGGATAGGATAGGATAGAGGATAGGATAGGATAGAGGATACGATAGTGGATTGGATAGGATAGAGGACAGTATAGAATAGAGAATAGGATAGGATAGGGGGCGGGATAGGATAGAGGATAGGATAGGATAGAGGATAGGATAGGATAGAGGATACGATAGTGGATTGGATAGGATAAAGGATAGTATAGGATAGAGAATAGGATAGGATAGAGGATAGGATAGGATAGAGGACAGGATAGGATAGAGGATAGGATAGGATAGAGGATAGGATAGGATAGAGGATAGGATAGGATAGAGGATAGGATAGGATAGAGGATAGGATAGGATAGAGGATAGGATAGACGATAGGATAGGATAGAGCATAGGATAGGATAGAGGATAGGGTAGGATAGAGGATAGGATAGGATAGAGGATAGGATAGGATATAGGATAGTATAGAATAGAGAATAGGATAGGATAGGGGGCGGGATAGGATAGAGGATAGGATAGGATAGAGGATAGGATAGGATAGAGGATACGATAGTGGATTGGATAGGATATAGGATAGTATAGGATAGAGAATAGGATAGGATTGAGGATAGGATAGGATAGGATAGGATAGAGGATAGGATGAGATAAAGGATAGGATAGGGTTGAGGATAGGATTGGATAGAGGATAGGATAGGATAGAGGATAGGATAGGATAGAGGATAGGATAGGATAGAGGATAGGATAGGATAGAGGATAGGATAGGATAGAGGATAGGATAGGATAGAGGATAGGATAGGATAGAGGATAGGATAGGATAGAGGATAGGATAGGATAGAGGATAGGATAGGATAGAGGATAGGATAGGATAGAGGATAGGATAGGATAGAGGATAGGATAGGATAGAGGATAGGATAGGATAGAGGATAGGATAGACGATAGGATAGGATAGAGCATAGGATAGGATAGAGGATAGGGTAGGATAGAGGATAGGATAGGATAGAGGATAGGATAGGATAGAGGATAGGATAGGATAGAGGATAGGATAGGATAGAGGATAGGATAGACGATAGGATAGGATAGAGCATAGGATAGGATAGAGGATAGGGTAGGATAGAGGATTGGATAGGATACAGGAAAGGATAGACTTGAGGATAGATGATAGGATAGGATAGAGGATTGGATAGGATACAGGATAGGATAGGATAGAGGATAGGATAGGATAGAGGATAGGATAGGATAGAGGATAGGATAGACGATAGGATAGGATAGAGCATAGGATAGGATAGAGGATAGGGTAGGATAGAGGATTGGATAGGATACAGGAAAAGATAGACTTGAGGATAGATGATAGGATAGGATAGAGGATTGGATAGGATAGAGGATAGGATAGGATAGAGGATAGGATAGGATAGAGGATAGGATAGGATAGAGGATAGGATAGGATAGAGGATAGGATAGGATAGAGGATAGGATAGGATAGAGGATAGGATAGGATAGAGGATAGAGGATGTGATAGGATAGAGGATAGGATAGGATAGAGGATAGGATAGAGGATTGGATAGGATAGAGGATAGGATAGAGGATTGGATAGGATAGAAGATATTATAGGATAGACGATAGGATAGGATAGAGGATGGGATAGGATAGGATAGAGGATTGGATATGATAGAGGATAGCATTTAGGATAGGATAGGATAGAGGATAGGACCGAGGATAGGATAGAGGATAGGATCGGATAGAGGTTAGGATAGGCGATAGGATAGGATAGAGAATATTAAAGGATATAGGATAGGATACGATAGAGGATGAGATAGGATCGAGGATACGATAGGATAGAGGATAGGATAGTGGATAGGATAGGATAGAGGATGGGATAGGTTAGTGGATAGTATAGGATAGGGGATTGGATAGGATAGAAGATAGGATAGGATAGAGGATATTATAGGATAGAGGATAGGATGGGGGATTGGATAGGATAGAGGATAGGATAGGATAGAGGTTATTATAGGATATAGGATGGGATAGGATAGAGGATAGGATAGGATAGAGGATAGGATAGGATAGAGGATACGATAGTGGATTGGATAGGATATAGGATAGTATAGAATAGAGAATAGGATAGGATAGGGGGCGGGATAGGATAGAGGATAGGATAGGATAGAGGATAGGATAGGATAGAGGATACGATAGTGGATTGGATAGGATATAGGATAGTATAGGATAGAAAATAGGATAGGATAGAGGATAGGATAGGATAGAGGATAGGATAGGATAGAGGATAGGATAGGATAGAGGATAGGATAGGATAGAGGATAGGATAGGATAGAGGATAGGATAGGATAGAGGATAGGATAGGATAGGATAGAGGATAGGATAGTATAGAGGATAGGATAGACGATAGGATAGGATAGAGCATAGGATAGGATAGAGGATAGGGTAGGATAGAGGATAGGATAGGATAGAGGATAGGATAGGATAGAGGATAGGATAGGATAGAGGATAGGATAGGATAGAGGATAGGATAGGATAGAGGATAGGATAGGATAGAGGATAGGATAGGATAGAGGATAGGATAGGATAGGATAGGATAGAGGATAGGATAGGATAGAGGATAGGATAGGATAGAGGATAGGATAGGATAGAGGATAGGATAGAAGATAGGATAGGATAGAGGATAGGATAGGATAGAGGATACGATAGGATAGAGGATAGGATAGGATAGAGGATAGGATAGGATAGAGGAGAGGATAGGATAGAGGATAGGATAGGATAGAGGATAGGATAGGATAGAGGATAGGATCGGATAGAGGATAGCATTTAGGATAGGATAGGATAGAGGATAGGACCGAGGATAGGATAGAGGATAGGATCGGATAGAGGTTAGGATAGGCGATAGGATAGGATAGAGAATATTAAAGGATATAGGATAGGATACGATAGAGGATGAGATAGGATCGAGGATACAATAGGATAGAGGATAGGATAGTGGATAGGATAGGATAGAGGATGGGATAGGTTAGTGGATAGTATAGGATAGAGGATTGGATAGGATAGAAGATAGGATAGGATAGAGGATATTATAGGATAGAGGATAGGATGGGGGATTGGATAGGATAGAGGATAGGATAGGATAGAGGTTATTATAGGATATAGGATGGGATAGGATAGAGGATAGGATAGGATAGAGGATAGGATAGGATAGAGGATACGATAGTGGATTGGATAGGATATAGGATAGTATAGAATAGAGAATAGGATAGGATAGGGGGCGGGATAGGATAGAGGATAGGATAGGATAGAGGATAGGATAGGATAGAGGATACGATAGTGGATTGGATAGGATATAGGATAGTATAGGATAGAAAATAGGATAGGATAGAGGATAGGATAGGATAGAGGATAGGATAGGATAGAGGATAGGATAGGATAGAGGATAGGATAGGATAGAGGATAGGATAGGATAGAGGATAGGATAGGATAGAGGATAGGATAGGATAGAGGATAGGATAGGATAGAGGATAGGATAGGATAGGATAGAGGATAGGATAGGATAGAGGATAGGATAGACGATAGGATAGGATAGAGCATAGGATAGGATAGAGGATAGGGTAGGATAGAGGATAGGATAGGATAGAGGATAGGATAGGATAGAGGATAGGATAGGATAGAGGATAGGATAGGATAGAGGATAGGATAGGATAGAGGATAGGATAGGATAGAGGATAGGATAGGATAGAGGATAGGATAGGATAGGATAGGATAGAGGATAGGATAGGATAGAGGATAGGATAGGATAGAGGATAGGATAGGATAGAGGATAGGATAGAAGATAGGATAGGATAGAGGATAGGATAGGATAGAGGATACGATAGGATAGAGGATACGATAGGATAGAGGATAGGATAGGATAGAGGATAGGATAGGATAGAGGAGAGGATAGGATAGAGGATAGGATAGGATAGAGGATAGGATAGGATAGAGGATAGGATCGGATAGAGGATAGCATTTAGGATAGGATAGGATAGAGGATAGGACCGAGGATAGGATAGAGGATAGGATCGGATAGAGGTTAGGATAGGCGATAGGATAGGATAGAGAATATTAAAGGATATAGGATAGGATACGATAGAGGATGAGATAGGATAGAGAATATTAAAGGATATAGGATAGGATACGATAGAGGATGAGATAGGATCGAGGATACGATAGGATAGAGGATAGGATAGTGGATAGGATAGGATAGAGGATGGGATAGGTTAGTGGATAGTATAGGATAGGGGATTGGATAGGATAGAAGATAGGATAGGATAGAGGATATTATAGGATAGAGGATAGGATGGGGGATTGGATAGGATAGAGGATAGGATAGGATAGAGGTTATTATAGGATATAGGATGGGATAGGATAGAGGATAGGATAGGATAGAGGATAGGATAGGATAGAGGATACGATAGTGGATTGGATAGGATATAGGATAGTATAGAATAGAGAATAGGATAGGATAGGGGGCGGGATAGGATAGAGGATAGGATAGGATAGAGGATAGGATAGGATAGAGGATACGATAGTGGATTGGATAGGATATAGGATAGTATAGGATAGAAAATAGGATAGGATAGAGGATAGGATAGGATAGAGGATAGGATAGGATAGAGGATAGGATAGGATAGAGGATAGGATAGGATAGAGGATAGGATAGGATAGAGGATAGGATAGGATAGAGGATAGGATAGGATAGGATAGAGGATAGGATAGGATAGAGGATAGGATAGACGATAGGATAGGATAGAGCATAGGATAGGATAGAGGATAGGGTAGGATAGAGGATAGGATAGGATAGAGGATAGGATAGGATAGAGGATAGGATAGGATAGAGGATAGGATAGGATAGAGGATAGGATAGTATAGAGGATAGGATAGGATAGAGGATAGGATAGGATAGAGGATAGGATAGGATAGGATAGGATAGAGGATAGGATAGGATAGAGGATAGGATAGGATAGAGGATAGGATAGGATAGAGGATAGGATAGAAGATAGGATAGGATAGAGGATAGGATAGGATAGAGGATACGATAGGATAGAGGATAGGATAGGATAGAGGATAGGATAGGATAGAGGAGAGGATAGGATAGAGGATAGGATAGGATAGAGGATAGGATAGGATAGAGGATAGGATCGGATAGAGGATAGGATAGGATAGAGGCAGGATAGGATAGAGGATAGGATAGGATAGAGGATAGGATAGGATAGAGGATAGGATAGGATAGAGGATAGGATAGGATAGAGGATAGGATAGACAATAGGATAGGATAGAGCATAGGATAGGATAGAAGATAGGATAGGATAGAGGATAGGATAGGATAGAGGATAGGATAGGATAGGGGATTAGATATGATAGATTATAGGATAGGATAGAAGATCGGATAATGTAGAGCATAGGATAGGATAGAGGATAGATTAGGATAGAGGATTTGATAGGATACAGGAAAGGATAGACTTGAGGATAGAGGATAGGATAGGATAGAGGATAGGATACAATAGACGATAGGATAAGATAGAGGATAGGATAGGATAGAGGATAGGATAGGACAGAGGATAGGATAGGGCATTTGATAGGATAGAGGATAGGATAGGATAGAAGATAGGATAGGATAGAGGATAGGATAGGATAGAGGATACGATAGGATAGGATAGAGGATGGGATAGGATAGAGGATAGGATAGGGTAGAGGATAGGATAGACGATAGGATAGGATAGAGGATAGGATAGGGTAGGGGATTAGATATGATAGATTATAGGATAGGATAGAAGATAGGATAGGATAGAGGATAGGATAGGATAGAGGATAGGATAGGATAGAGGATAGGATAGGATAGAGGATAGGATAGGATAGAGGATAGGATAGGATAGAGGATAGGATAGGATAGAGGATAGGATAGGATAGAGGATAGGATAGGATAGAGGATAGGATAGGATAGAGGATAGGATAGGATAGAGGATAGGATAGACGATAGGATAGGATAGAGCATAAGATAGGATAGAGGATAGGGTAGGATAGAGGATAGGATAGGATAGAGGTTATTATAGGATATAGGATGGGATAGGATAGAGGATAGGATAGGATAGAGGATAGGATAGGATAGAGGATACGATAGTGGATTGGATAGGATAGAGGACAGTATAGAATAGAGAATAGGATAGGATAGGGGGCGGGATAGGATAGAGGATAGGATAGGATAGAGGATAGGATAGGATAGAGGATACGATAGTGGATTGGATAGGATAAAGGATAGTATAGGATAGAGAATAGGATAGGATAGAGGATAGGATAGGATAGAGGACAGGATAGGATAGAGGATAGGATAGGATAGAGGATAGGATAGGATAGAGGATAGGATAGGATAGAGGATAGGATAGGATAGAGGATAGGATAGGATAGAGGATAGGATAGACGATAGGATAGGATAGAGCATAGGATAGGATAGAGGATAGGGTAGGATAGAGGATAGGATAGGATAGAGGATAGGATAGGATATAGGATAGTATAGAATAGAGAATAGGATAGGATAGGGGGCGGGATAGGATAGAGGATAGGATAGGATAGAGGATAGGATAGGATAGAGGATACGATAGTGGATTGGATAGGATATAGGATAGTATAGGATAGAGAATAGGATAGGATAGAGGATAGGATAGGATAGAGGACAGGATAGGATAGAGGATAGGATAGGATAGAGGATAGGATAGGATAGAGGATAGGATAGGATAGAGGATAGGATAGGATAGAGGATAGGATAGGATAGAGGATAGGATAGGATAGAGGATAGGATAGACGATAGGATAGGATAGAGCATAGGATAGGATAGAGGATAGGGTAGGATAGAGGATAGGATAGGATAGAGGATAGGATAGGATAGAGGATAGGATAGGATAGAGGATAGGATAGGATAGAGGATAGGATAGGATAGAGGATAGGATAGGATAGAGGATAGGATAGACGATAGGATAGGATAGAGCATAGGATAGGATAGAGGATAGGGTAGGATAGAGGATTGGAAAGGTACAGGAAAAGATAGACTTGAGGATAGATGATAGGATAGGATAGAGGATTGGATAGGATACAGGATAGGATAGGATAGAGGATAGGATAGGATAGAGGATAGGATAGAGGATAGGATAGGATAGAGGATAGGATAGGATAGAGAATAGAGGATATGATAGGATAGAGGGTAGGATAGGATAGAGGATAGGATAGGATAGAGGATAGGATAGGATAGAGGTTATTATAGGACATAGGATGGGATAGGATAGAGGATAGGATAGGATAGAGGATAGGATAGGATAGAGGATACGATAGTGGATTGGATAGGATATAGGATAGTATAGAATAGAGAATAGGATAGGATAGGGGGCGGGATAGGATAGAGGATAGGATAGGATAGAGGATAGGATAGGATAGAGGTTAGGATAGGATAGAGGATAGGATAGAGGATGGGATAGGATAGAGGATAGGATAGGATAGAGGATAGGATAGGATAGAGGATAGAGGATATGATAGGATAGAGGATAGGATAGGATAGAGGATAGAGGATATGATAGGATAGAGGATAGGATAGGATAGAGGATAGGATAGGATAGACGATAGGATAGGATAGAGCATAGGATAGGATAGAGGATAGGGTAGGATAGAGGATAGGGTAGGATAGAGGATAGGATAGGATAGAGGATAGGATAGGATAGAGGATAGGATAGGATAGAGGATAGGATAGGATAGAGGATAGGATAGACGATAGGATAGGATAGAGCATAGGATAGGATAGAGGGTAGGGTAGGATAGAGGATTGGAAAGGTACAGGAAAAGATAGACTTGAGGATAGATGATAGGATAGGATAGAGGATTGGATAGGATACAGGATAGGATAGGATAGAGGATAGGATAGGATAGAGGATAGGATAGAGGATAGGATAGGATAGAGGATAGGATAGGATAGAGAATAGAGGATATGATAGGATAGAGGGTAGGATAGGATAGAGGATAGGATAGGATAGAGGATAGGATAGGATAGAGGTTATTATAGGACATAGGATGGGATAGGATAGAGGATAGCATAGGATAGAGGATAGGATAGGATAGAGGATACGATAGTGGATTGGATAGGATATAGGATAGTATAGAATAGAGAATAGGATAGGATAGGGGGCGGGATAGGATAGAGGATAGGATAGGATAGAGGATAGGATAGGATAGAGGATACGATAGTGGATTGGATAGGATATAGGATAGTATAGGTAGAGAATAGGATAGGATAGGGGGCAGGATAGGATAGAGGATAGGATAGGATAGAGGTTAGGATAGGATAGAGGATAGGATAGAGGATGGGATAGGATAGAGGATAGGATAGGATAGAGGATAGGATAGGATAGAGGATAGAGGATATGATAGGATAGAGGATAGGATAGGATAGAGGATATGATAGGATAGAGGATAGGATAGGATAGAGGATAGGATAGGATAGAGGATAGGATAGGATAGAGGATAGGGTAGAGGATAGGTTAGGATAGAAGATAGGATAGGATAGAGGATACGATAGGATAGAGGATAGGATAGGGGATTTGATAGGGTAGATGATAGGGTAGGATACAAGATAGGATAGGATAGAGGATAGGATAGGATAGAGGATAGGATAGGATAGAAGATAGGATAGGATAGGATAGAGGATAGGATAGGATAGAGGATAGGATAGGATAGAGGGTAGGATAGGATAGAGGATAGGATAGGATAGAGGATAGGATAGACGATAGGATAGGATAGAGGATAGGATAGGATAGGGGATTAGATATGATAGATTATAGGATAGGATAGAAGATAGGATAGGATAGAGGATAGGATAGAGGATAGGATAGGATAGAGGATAGGATAGGATAGAGGATAGGATAGGATAGAGGATAGGATAGGATAGAGGATAGGATAGGATAGAGGATAGGATAGGATAGAGGATAGGATAGGATAGAGGATAGGATAGGATAGAGGATAGGATAGGATAGAGGATAGGATAGGATAGAGGATAGGATAGGATAGAGGATAGGATAGGATAGAGGATAGGATAGGATAGAGGATAGGATAGGATAGAGGATAGGATAGGATAGAGGATAGGGTAGAGGATAGGTTAGGATAGAAGATAGGATAGGATAGAGGATACGATAGGATAGAGGATAGGATAGAGGATAGGATAGGATAGAGGATAGGATAGGATATAGGATAGGATAGGATAGAGGATAGGATAGGATAGAGGATAGGATAGGATAGAGGATAGGATAGGATAGAGGATAGGATAGGATAGAGGATAGGATAGGATAGAGGATAGGATAGGATAGAGGATAGGATAGGATAGAGGATAGGATAGGATAGAGGATAGGATAGGATAGAGGATAGGATAGGATAGAGGATAGGATAGACGATAGGATAGGATAGAGCATAGGATAGGATAGAGGATAGGGTAGGATAGAGGATTGGAAACGTACAGGAAAAGATAGACTTGAGGATAGATGATAGGATAGGATAGAGGATTGGATAGGATACAGGATAGGATAGGATAGAGGATAGGATAGGATAGAGGATAGGATAGAGGATAGGATAGGATAGAGGATAGGATAGGATAGAGAATAGAGGATATGATAGGATAGAGGGTAGGATAGGATAGAGGATGGGATAGGATAGAGGATAGGATAGGATAGAGGATAGGATAGGATATAGGATAGGATAGGATAGAGGATAGGATAGGATAGAGGATAGGATAGGATAGAGGATAGGATAGGATAGAGGATAGGATAGGATAGAGGATAGGATAGGATAGAGGATAGGATAGGATAGAGGATAGGATAGGATAGAGGATAGGATAGGATAGAGGATAGGATAGGATAGAGGATAGGATAGGATAGAGGATAGGATAGACGATAGGATAGGATAGAGCATAGGATAGGATAGAGGATAGGGTAGGATAGAGGATTGGAAACGTACAGGAAAAGATAGACTTGAGGATAGATGATAGGATAGGATAGAGGATTGGATAGGATACAGGATAGGATAGGATAGAGGATAGGATAGGATAGAGGATAGGATAGAGGATAGGATAGGATAGAGGATAGGATAGGATAGAGAATAGAGGATATGATAGGATAGAGGGTAGGATAGGATAGAGGATGGGATAGGATAGAGGATAGGATAGGATAGAGGATAGGATAGGATAGAGGATACGATAGTGGATTGGATAGGATATAGGATAGTATAGAATAGAGAATAGGATAGGATAGGGGGCGGGATAGGATAGAGGATAGGATAGGATAGAGGATAGGATAGGATAGAGGATAGGATAGGATAGAGGATACGATAGTGGATTGGATAGGATATAGGATAGTATAGGTAGAGAATAGGATAGGATAGGGGTCAGGATAGGATAGAGGATAGGATAGGATAGAGGTTAGGATAGGATAGAGGATAGGATAGAGGATGGGATAGGATAGAGGATAGGATAGGATAGAGGATAGGATAGGATAGAGGATAGAGGATATGATAGGATAGGATAGAGGATAGGATAGAGGATAGGATAGGATAGAGGATAGGGTAGAGGATAGGTTAGGATAGAAGATAGGATAGGATAGAGGATACGATAGGATAGAGGATAGGATAGAGGATAGGATAGACGATAGGACAGGATAGAGCATAGGATAGGATAGAGGATAGTATAGGATAGAGGATAGGATATAATAGAGGATAGGATAGGATAAGGGATAGGATAGGATAGAGGATAGGATTGGATAGAGGATAGGATAGGGGATTTGATAGGATAGAGGATAGGATAGGATAGAAGATAGGATAGAGGATAGGATAGGATAGAAGATAGGATAGGATAGAGGATACGATAGGATAGAGGATAGGATAGGGGATTTGATAGGATAGATGATAGGGTAGGATAGAAGATAGGATAGGATAGAGGATAGGATAGGATAGAAGATAGGATAGGATAGAGGATAGGATAGGGTAGAGGATAGGATAGGATAGAGGATAGGATAGGATAGAGGATTGGATAGAGGATAGGATAGAGAATAGGAACGGATAGATGATATTATAGGATAGAGCATAGGATAGGGGATTGGATAGGATAGGATAGCGGATTGGACAGGATACAGGAAAGGATAGACTTGAGGATAGATGATAGGATAGGATAGAGGATTGGATAGGATACAGGATAGGATAGGATAGAGGATAGGATAGGGGATTTGATAGGATAGAGGATAGGATAGGATAGAAGATAGGATAGGATAGAGGATACGATAGGATAGAGGATAGGATAGGATAGAGGATAGGATAGGATAGAGGATAGGATAGGATAGAGGATAGGATAGGATAGAGGAGAGGATAGGATAGAGGATGGGATAGGATAGAGCATAGGATAGGATAGAGGATAGGATAGAATACAGGATAGGATAGGATAGAGGATAGGATAGGATAGAGGATAGGATAGGATAGAGCAAAGGGATAGGATAGAGGATAGGATAGGATAGAGGATAGGATAGGATAGAGGATAGGATAGGATAGAGGATAGGATAGGATAGAGGTTAGGATAGGATAGAGGATAGGATAGGATAGAGGATAGGATAGGATAGAGGATAGAGGATAGGAGAGGATAGAGAATAATTTAGGATAGAGAATAGGAAGGATAGATGATATTATAGGATAAGAGGATAGGATATGATAGAGTATACGATATTATAGAGGGTAGGATAGGATAGAGCATAGGATAGGGGATTGGATAGGATAGGATAGAGGATAGGATAGGATAGAGGATTGGATAGAGGATAGAGGATAGGATAGGATAGAGGATAGGATAGGATAGAGGATAGGATAGGATAGAGGATAGGATAGGATAGAGGATAGGATAGGATAGAGGATAGGATAGGATAGAGGATAGGATAGGATAGAGGATGGGATAGGATAGAGGGTAGGATAGGATAGAGGATAGGATAGGATAGAGGATAGGATAGGATAGAGGATAGGATAGGATAGAGGATAGGATAGGATAGAGGATAGTATAGGATAGCGGATAGGATAGGATAGAGGATAGGATAGAGGATAGAGGATAGAGGATAGGATAGAGGATAGGATAGGATAGAGGATAGGATAGGATAGAGGATAGGATAGGATAGAGGATAGGATAGGATAGAGGATAGGATAGGATAGAGGATAGGATAGGATACAGGATAGGATAGGATAGAGGATAGGATAGAGGATTGGATAGGATAGAGGATTGGATAGGATACAGGATAGGATAGGATAGAGGATAGGATAGAGGATTGGATAGGATAGAGGATTGGATAGGATAGAGGATAGGATAGAGGATTGGATAGGATAGAGGATAGGATAGAGGATTGGATAGGATAGAAGATATTATAGGATAGAGGATGGGATAGGATAGGATAGAGGATTGGATATGATAGAGGATAGCATTTAGGATAGGATAGGATAGAGGATAGGACCGAGGATAGGATAGAGGATAGGATAGGATAGAGGTTAGAATAGGCGATGGGATAGGATAGAGAATATTAAAGGATATAGGATAGGATAGGATAGAGGATAGGATACGATAGAGGATGAGATAGGATCGAGGATACGATAGGATAGAGGATAGGATAGTGGATAGGATAGGATAGAGGATGGGATAGGTTAGTGGATAGTATAGGATAGGGGATTGGATAGGATAGAGGATAGGATACGATAGAGGATATTATAGGATAGAGGATAGGATGTGGGATTGGATAGGATAGAGGATAGGATAGGATAGAGGTTATTATAGGATATAGGATGGGATAGGATAGAGGATAGGATAGGATAGAGGATAGGATAGGATAGAGGATAGGATAGGATAGAGGATAGGATAGGATAGAGGATAGGATAGGATAGAGGATATGATAGGATAGAGGAGAGGATCGGATAGAGGATAGGATAGGATAGAGGATAGGATAGGATAGAGGCTGGATAGGATAGAGGTTATTATAGGATATAGGATGGGATAGGATAGAGGATAGGATAGGATAGAGGATAGGATAGGATAGAGGATAGGATAGGATAGAGGATACGATAGTGGATTGGATAGGATATAGGATAGTATAGAATAGAGAATAGGATAGGATAGGGGGCGGGATAGGATAGAGGATAGGATAGGATAGAGGATAGGATAGGATAGAGGATAGGATAGACGATAGGATAGGATATAGCATAGGATAGGATAGAAGATAGGATAGGATAGAGGATAGGATAGGATAGAGGATAGGATAGGATAGAGGATAGAGGATAGAGGATAGAGGATAGGATAGAGGATAGGATAGGATAGAGGATAGGATAGGATAGAGGATAGGATAGGATAGAGGATAGGATAGGATAGAGGATAGGATAGGATAGAGGATAGGATAGGATAGAGGATAGGATAGGATAGAGGATAGGATAGGATAGAGGATAGGATAGGATAGAGGATAGGATAGGATAGAGGATAGGATAGGATAGAGGATAGGATAGACGATAGGATAGGATAGAGCATAGGATAAGATAGAAGATAGGATAGGATAGAGGATAGGATAGGATAGAGGATAGGATAGGATAGAGGATAGAGGATAGAGGATAGGATAGAGGATAGGATAGGATAGAGGATAGGATAGGATAGAGGATAGGATAGGATAGAGGATAGGATAGGATAGAGGATAGGATAGGATAGAGGATAGGATAGGATACAGGATAGGATAGGATAGAGGATAGGATAGAGGATTGGATAGGATAGAGGATTGGATAGGATAGAGGATAGGATAGAGGATTGGATAGGATAGAGGATAGGATAGAGGATTGGATAGGATAGAAGATATTATAGGATAGAGGATGGGATAGGATAGGATAGAGGATTGGATATGATAGAGGATAGCATTTAGGATAGGATAGGATAGAGGATAGGACCGAGGATAGGATAGAGGATAGGATAGGATAGAGGTTAGAATAGGCGATGGGATAGGATAGAGAATATTAAAGGATATAGGATAGGATAGGATAGAGGATAGGATACGATAGAGGATGAGATAGGATCGAGGATACGATAGGATAGAGGATAGGATAGTGGATAGGATAGGATAGAGGATGGGATAGGTTAGTGGATAGTATAGGATAGGGGATTGGATAGGATAGAGGATAGGATAGGATAGAGGATATTATAGGATAGAGGATAGGATGGGGGATTGGATAGGATAGAGGATAGGATACGATAGAGGATGAGATAGGATCGAGGATACGATAGGATAGAGGATAGGATAGTGGATAGGATAGGATAGAGGATGGGATAGGTTAGTGGATAGTATAGGATAGGGGATTGGATAGGATAGAGGATAGGATAGGATAGAGGATATTATAGGATAGAGGATAGGATGGGGGATTGGATAGGATAGAGGATAGGATAGGATAGAGGAGAGGATAGGATAGAGGATAGGATATTTTAGAGCATAGGATAGGATAGAGGATAGGATAGGATAGAGGATAGGATAGGATAGAGGATAGGATAGGATAGAGGATAGGATAGGATAGGATAGAGGATAGGATAGGATAGAGGATAGGATAGGATAGTGGATAGGATAGGATAGAGGATGGGATAGGTTAGTGGATAGTATAGGATAGGGGATTGGATAGGATAGAGGATAGGATAGGATAGAGGAGAGGATAGGATAGGATAGAGGATAGGATAGGATAGAGGATAGGATAGGATAGAGGATAGGATCGGATAGAGGATAGGATAGGATAGAGGCAGGATAGGATAGAGGATAGGATAGGATAGAGGATACGATAGTGGATTGGATAGGATATAGGATAGTATAGAATAGAGAATAGGATAGGATAGGGGGCGGGATAGGATAGAGGATAGGATAGGATAGAGGATAGGATAGGATAGAGGATACGATAGTGGATTGGATAGGATATAGGATAGTATAGGATAGAGAATAGGATAGGATAGGGGGCAGGATAGGATAGAGCATAGGATAGGATAGAGGATAGGTTAGGATAGAGGATAGGATAGGATAGAGGATAGGATAGCATAGAGGATACGAAAGTGGATAGGATAGGATATAGGATAGTATAGGATAGAGAATAGAATAGGATAGAGGATAGGATAGGATAGAGGATAGGATAGGATAGAGGATAGGATAGGATAGAGGATAGGATAGGATAGAGGATAGGATAGGATAGAGGATAGGATAGGATAGAGGATAGGATAGGATAGAGGATAGGATAGGATAGAGGATAGGATAGGATAGAGGATAGGATAGGATAGAGGATAGGATAGGATAGAGGATAGGATAGGATAGAGGATAGGATAGGATATCGGATAGGATAGGATAGAGGATATGATAGGATAGAGGATAGGATAGACGATAGGATAGGATAGAGGATAGGGTAGGATAGAGGATTGGATAGGATACAGGAAAGGATAGACTTGAGGATAGATGATAGGATAGGATAGAGGATTGGATAGGATACAGGATAGGATAGGATAGAGGATAGGATAGGATAGAAGATATGATAGGATAGAGGATACGATAGGATAGAGGATAGGATAGTATAGAGGATAGGATAGGATAGAGGATAGGATAGGATAGAGGATAGGATAGGATAGAGGAGAGGATAGGATAGAGGATAGGATAGGATAGAGGATAGGATAGGATAGAGTATACGATATTATAGAGGGTAGGATAGGATAGAGCATAGGATAGGGGATTGGATAGGATAGGATAGCGGATTGGACAGGATACAGGAAAGGATAGACTTGAGGATAGATGATAGGATAGGATAGAGGATTGGATAGGATACAGGATAGGATAGGATAGAGGATAGGATAGGATAGAGGATAGGATAGGATAGAGGATAGGATAGGATAGAGGATAGGATAGGATAGAGGATAGGATAGAGGATTGGATAGGATAGAGGATAGGATAGGATAGAGGATAGGATAGGATAGAGGATAGGATAGGATAGAGGATAGGATAGGATAGAGGATAGGGTAGAGGATTGGATAGGATAGAGGATAGGATAGAGGATTGGATAGGATAGAAGATATTATAGGATAGACGATAGGATAGGATAGAGGATGGGATAGGATAGGATAGAGGATTGGATATGATAGAGGATAGCATTTAGGATAGGATAGGATAGAGGATAGGACCGAGGATAGGATAGAGGATAGGATAGGATAGAGGTTAGAATAGGCGATGGGATAGGATAGAGAATATTAAAGGATATAGGATAGGATAGGATAGAGGATAGGATACGATAGAGGATGAGATAGGATCGAGGATACGATAGGATAGAGGATAGGATAGTGGATAGGATAGGATAGAGGATGGGATAGGTTAGTGGATAGTATAGGATAGGGGATTGGATAGGATAGAGGATAGGATAGGATAGAGGATATTATAGGATAGAGGATAGGATGGGGGATTGGATAGGATAGAGGATAGGATAGGATAGAGGAGAGGATAGGATAGAGGATAGGATATTTTAGAGCATAGGATAGGATAGAGGATAGGATAGGATAGAGGATAGGATACGATAGAGGATAGGATAGGATAGAGGATAGGATAGGATAGAGGATAGGATAGGATAGAGGATAGGATAGGATAGAGGATAGGATAGGATAGGATAGAGGATAGGATAGGATAGAGGATAGGATAGGATAGTGGATAGGATAGGATAGAGGATGGGATAGGTTAGTGGATAGTATAGGATAGGGGATTGGATAGGATAGAGGATAGGATAGGATAGAGGAGAGGATAGGATAGGATAGAGGATAGGATAGGATAGAGGATAGGATAGGATAGAGGATAGGATCGGATAGAGGATAGGATAGGATAGAGGCAGGATAGGATAGAGGATAGGATAGGATAGAGGATACGATAGTGGATTGGATAGGATATAGGATAGTATAGAATAGAGAATAGGATAGGATAGGGGGCGGGATAGGATAGAGGATAGGATAGGATAGAGGATAGGATAGGATAGAGGATACGATAGTGGATTGGATAGGATATAGGATAGTATAGGATAGAGAATAGGATAGGATAGGGGGCAGGATAGGATAGAGCATAGGATAGGATAGAGGATAGGATAGGATAGAGGATAGGATAGGATAGAGGATAGGATAGCATAGAGGATACGAAAGTGGATAGGATAGGATATAGGATAGTATAGGATAGAGAATAGAATAGGATAGAGGATAGGATAGGATAGAGGATAGGATAGGATAGAGGATAGGATACGATAGAGGATAGGATAGGATAGAGGATAGGATAGGATAGAGGATAGGATAGGATAGAGGATAGGATAGGATAGAGGATAGGATAGGATAGAGGATAGGATAGGATAGAGGATAGGATAGGATAGAGGATAGGATAGGATAGAGGATAGGATAGGATAGAGGATAGGATAGGATAGAGGATAGGATAGGATATCGGATAGGATAGGATAGAGGATATGATAGGATAGAGGATAGGATAGACGATAGGATAGGATAGAGGATAGGGTAGGATAGAGGATTGGATAGGATACAGGAAAGGATAGACTTGAGGATAGATGATAGGATAGGATAGAGGATTGGATAGGATACAGGATAGGATAGGATAGAGGATAGGATAGGATAGAAGATAGGATAGGATAGAGGATACGATAGGATAGAGGATAGGATAGTATAGAGGATAGGATAGGATAGGATAGAGGATAGGATAGGATAGAGGAGAGGATAGGATAGAGGATATGATAGGATAGAGAATAGGATAGGATAGAGGATAGGATCGGATAGAGGATAGGATAGGATAGAGGCAGGATAGGATAGAGGATAGGATAGGATAGAGGATAGGATAGGATAGAGGATAGGATAGGATAGAGGATAGGATAGGATAGAGGATAGGATAGGATAGAGTATACGATATTATAGAGGGTAGGATAGGATAGAGCATAGGATAGGGGATTGGATAGGATAGGATAGCGGATTGGACAGGATACAGGTAAGGATAGACTTGAGGATAGATGATAGGATAGGATAGAGGATTGGATAGGATACAGGATAGGATAGGATAGAGGATAGGATAGGTTATTTGATAGGATAGAGGATAGGATAGGATAGAAGATAGGATAGGATAGAGGATACGATAGGATAGAGGATAGGATAGGATAGAGGATAGGATAGGATAGAGGATAGGATAGGATAGAGTATACGATATTATAGAGGGTAGGATAGGATAGAGCATAGGATAGGGGATTGGATAGGATAGGATAGCGGATTGGACAGGATACAGGAAAGGATAGACTTGAGGATAGATGATAGGATAGGATAGAGGATTGGATAGGATACAGGATAGGATAGGATAGAGGATAGGATAGGATAGAGGATAGGATAGGATAGAGGATAGGATAGGATAGAGGATAGGATAGGATAGAGGATAGGATAGAGGATTGGATAGGATAGAGGATAGGATAGGATAGAGGATAGGATAGGATAGAGGATAGGATAGGATAGAGGATAGGATAGGATAGAGGATAGGGTAGAGGATTGGATAGGATAGAGGATAGGATAGAGGATTGGATAGGATAGAAGATATTATAGGATAGACGATAGGATAGGATAGAGGATGGGATAGGATAGGATAGAGGATTGGATATGATAGAGGATAGCATTTAGGATAGGATAGGATAGAGGATAGGACCGAGGATAGGATAGAGGATAGGATAGGATAGAGGTTAGAATAGGCGATGGGATAGGATAGAGAATATTAAAGGATATAGGATAGGATAGGATAGAGGATAGGATACGATAGAGGATGAGATAGGATCGAGGATACGATAGGATAGAGGATAGGATAGTGGATAGGATAGGATAGAGGATGGGATAGGTTAGTGGATAGTATAGGATAGGGGATTGGATAGGATAGAGGATAGGATAGGATAGAGGATATTATAGGATAGAGGATAGGATGGGGGATTGGATAGGATAGAGGATAGGATAGGATAGAGGAGAGGATAGGATAGAGGATAGGATATTTTAGAGCATAGGATAGGATAGAGGATAGGATAGGATAGAGGATAGGATACGATAGAGGATAGGATAGGATAGAGGATAGGATAGGATAGAGGATAGGATAGGATAGAGGATAGGATAGGATAGAGGATAGGATAGGACAGGATAGAGGATAGGATAGGATAGAGGATAGGATAGGATAGTGGATAGGATAGGATAGAGGATGGGATAGGTTAGTGGATAGTATAGGATAGGGGATTGGATAGGATAGAGGATAGGATAGGATAGAGGAGAGGATAGGATAGGATAGAGGATAGGATAGGATAGAGGATAGGATAGGATAGAGGATAGGATCGGATAGAGGATAGGATAGGATAGAGGCAGGATAGGATAGAGGATAGGATAGGATAGAGGATACGATAGTGGATTGGATAGGATATAGGATAGTATAGAATAGAGAATAGGATAGGATAGGGGGCGGGATAGGATAGAGGATAGGATAGGATAGAGGATAGGATAGGATAGAGGATACGATAGTGGATTGGATAGGATATAGGATAGTATAGGATAGAGAATAGGATAGGATAGGGGGCAGGATAGGATAGAGCATAGGATAGGATAGAGGATAGGATAGGATAGAGGATAGGATAGGATAGAGGATAGGATAGCATAGAGGATACGAAAGTGGATAGGATAGGATATAGGATAGTATAGGATAGAGAATAGAATAGGATAGAGGATAGGATAGGATAGAGGATAGGATAGGATAGAGGATAGGATACGATAGAGGATAGGATAGGATAGAGGATAGGATAGGATAGAGGATAGGATAGGATAGAGGATAGGATAGGATAGAGGATAGGATAGGATAGAGGATAGGATAGGATAGAGGATAGGATAGGATAGAGGATAGGATAGGATAGAGGATAGGATAGGATAGAGGATAGGATAGGATAGAGGATAGGATAGGATATCGGATAGGATAGGATAGAGGATATGATAGGATAGAGGATAGGATAGACGATAGGATAGGATAGAGGATAGGGTAGGATAGAGGATTGGATAGGATACAGGAAAGGATAGACTTGAGGATAGATGATAGGATAGGATAGAGGATTGGATAGGATACAGGATAGGATAGGATAGAGGATAGGATAGGATAGAAGATAGGATAGGATAGAGGATACGATAGGATAGAGGATAGGATAGTATAGAGGATAGGATAGGATAGGATAGACGATAGGATAGGATAGAGGATAGGGTAGGATAGAGGATTGGATAGGATACAGGAAAGGATAGACTTGAGGATAGATGATAGGATAGGATAGAGGATTGGATAGGATACAGGATAGGATAGGATAGAGGATAGGATAGGATAGAAGATAGGATAGGATAGAGGATACGATAGGATAGAGGATAGGATAGTATAGAGGATAGGATAGGATAGGATAGAGGATAGGATAGGATAGAGGAGAGGATAGGATAGAGGATATGATAGGATAGAGAATAGGATAGGATAGAGGATAGGATCGGATAGAGGATAGGATAGGATAGAGGCAGGATAGGATAGAGGATAGGATAGGATAGAGGATAGGATAGGATAGAGGATAGGATAGGATAGAGGATAGGATAGGATAGAGGATAGGATAGGATAGAGTATACGATATTATAGAGGGTAGGATAGGATAGAGCATAGGATAGGGGATTGGATAGGATAGGATAGCGGATTGGACAGGATACAGGTAAGGATAGACTTGAGGATAGATGATAGGATAGGATAGAGGATTGGATAGGATACAGGATAGGATAGGATAGAGGATAGGATAGGTTATTTGATAGGATAGAGGATAGGATAGGATAGAAGATAGGATAGGATAGAGGATACGATAGGATAGAGGATAGGATAGGATAGAGGATAGGATAGGATAGAGGATAGGATAGGATAGACAATAGGATAGGATAGAGCATAGGATAGGATAGAGGATAGGGTAGGATAGAGGATCGGATAGGATACAGGAAAGGATAGACTTGAGGATAGATGATAGGATAGGATAGAGGATTGGATAGGTTACAGGAAAGGATAGGATAGAGGATAGGATAGGGGATTTGATAGGATAGAGCATAGGATAGGATAGAAGATAGGATAGGATAGAGGATACGATAGGATAGAGGATAGGATAGGATAGAGGATAGGATAGGATAGAGGAGAGGATAGGATAGAGGATAGGATAGGTTAGAGCATAGGATAGGATAGAGGATAGGATAGTGTTCGTTCCCACCGAGTTTTTCAGCATATAGTAAATCGTCGCGAGGCAACAGCTACAAGTAAGAAAGCTGAAAGCCATAAATAAAGCCCTTCTCCGATTTCAAGCCGTCCTTCGAAAATTAGAAGAATGCTAATGCTCGAGTGGCCATGCGCCACTCGAGGGTTTTTTAGCTGATGGCATTGGAAAGTGGCCATAAAGTCAATCCGGGAAACCCTCGCTCCGCGTACCACCCGCAATGTACCGGAGGTCCCGGATTCGGACAAAGCGAGCCTTATAGCCCGCACGAGCGTCGACCAGGCTAAGAGCGCAACCCCTCTTGAGCCACATGTACGCGTGTCCTTAGCCTTCGTCACCGGACCCAAGCTAAGGGGTCATAAATTCGTTCGCGAGCCACTTAGGCTATTTACTCGGGCTGTTCCGGGGTCCTGTTATTCGTTACAGCAATTTTCCTGGTTTGACTTGTGGGTGGAGACTTCCTCCTCCACCGGTGAGGGCTGTCCCGGAAGATTCTTCTCCCTCAAGTCAACCAGCGAATAGGAAAGACTTTACCCCCAAATTAGGAACTTTTCTTGACACCACCGAGGTGACCAGCGAACGGACCCCGGGACAGAAAAGCAGAACCATTTCACTACTCGGAGAGAACTGCTAAACACTCTGAGAACAGTCTCAATTCGCGAACAGTCAGAACTGTCTCATCATTCGGAGACAACAATCTCACCATTCGGAGAGAACAATCTCATCATTCGGAGAATTGTCTCGAAACCCATTTAAAAATACTCAAATATTGTACCGCTCCAGATCACTGGCTCTGTAAATTAGTTGCCCAACGTTAATTCAGCAGGCAACATATTGTTAAGTGTTAAGTTTTGAAAATAAAGACATTTTTTATACACGAAAAAACATTTTGGTCCTTCGAGCCGGATCCAGTGACTATTTCGGAGTGCGGTACTAGTGAAGAACTTAAAAGACATTAAGTCACGTGCTTCATACTGTGACAAGTGCAAAAAAATCGGTTCTACGGGAAGCTGCAAACACACCTTGGGACCAGACGTCTTTGGCAGCATACGGACCAGAGACGAATACATCAACCAAAGGTTTGGTGTTGGCTACTACACCCGAAAACCACATCCAGGAAAAACAACCAGGAAGCGGAACCTCCAGTATACTGCGGATCCAGACGTCTCCTGCACCTATTCGGCCGTTGACGACTACGAAGACTAATTCAGCCAAAGGTAGACTCGTTTGTTGAATTACCAATTTCCTTCCTTCTATTTACTCGATTTTCCTGATCCCGAATTCGGTTTTGAACAATGGCATCTGCAAATTCGGAAAAGGAGCAGACCGAAAGGCAATTAATACGCGCGATTTCCCAAAAAAGTTGTTACTTCAAGGCTCAGATGACATCACTGAGCAACTATGTAAAGAAATTTCAAAATACCACACGAGAGCAACTAAAGCTCAATGAAAAAATCATTCGCCTACGTACATTATTTGATAAATTTAACCAGAACCAGGATGAATTAGCTCTCCTGACAAATGACTACGATAAAATAGAAACACAGCGCGAGGAAATAATCGACCAATATGACGACGTTCTTTCGGCCGCGTTAGAAGTTCAAGCTTTATTCAAAGTCATTCCGGACAAACAATCGAATAATGAAAATACAAACGAAAGTCAAACATATCCGAAGGCCGCACAGATGAATGTAAAATTACCAAAAATAGATTTACCAAAATTCAATGGCCGAATGGAGAAATGGATCACCTTCAAGGATGCTTTCTTGACGATGATCCATTCTCAGTCCGGACTGAGTAACATTCAAAAATTAAATTACTTAAAACTCTCATTAACAGACAAGGCTGAAACCGCGATCAGCGCTTTCACTATTTGCGACGAGAATTACGAAATCGCGTGGAATCATTTAGTGGAGATTTATGATAACAAACGCGCATTAGTTTTGCGACACGCGGCTTTATTGAGGGATACCCCAAGCATGTCAAACGATTCGTCGGAAGCAATCCGAGATTTGGTAAACTATATGCAACTGCACATCAGATCCCTTCAAGCGTTAGGACGGACTTGGGAGGATATCGCGAATGACCTCCTCATCAGTATTTTAGTAACCCGTATGGGAAGGGACACGCGCAAAAACTGGGAACATACTCTTTCAGACACAGAAATGCCAAAATTACTAGACGTTTTTAAATATCTACATATCGCATCGCATCAATCGAGAGAGGACGAACCGGTGCCTCAGTCTCCGAAAGGAAATGTTCCCAGCAGACCCGTAACAAGGCTTCAGACAGCTAATCGGGTACATCAAAATCAGGGAACTCGAACCCGATATTCTCCGCCATCGTCCCCTAAATTTAATCGACGACAGACCTTCGCGACAATCACAACACGGCTATCGACTTGTGCAATCTGTGAAAAGGGAAATCATAAGACATTTCAGTGTAAACACTTCGATAAAATGAATGTCGACAAACGGATAGAAGCAGTAAAAAACGCGAAGCATTGCCTCAATTGTTTAGCTCCAGGACACACGGCTGAACAGTGCAATGCTAGTAAATGTAGAGTTTGCAATTTACCACACAACACCAGATTGCACAAAGATTCGAGACCACAGTTTCAAAAAAGAGAAGAACGTGCCGACAGCCCGAAACCCGGGTGCAGTTCTTGACTTTCTCAGCATCTCGATGTTTCACACAAGCTCCCATACACTTCCTTATTGACAGACGGTTCTACGCATGATCTCATGACCACCGCAATTGTACACGCTTTCGACTGTAACAATCGGCCTCTCGAGTGTCGTACGTTACTCGACACGTGTTCAAATGCGAATTTCATTACAGAGGCTTTTGCCAAAAAATTAAATATAATCAGTCAGGAACGAAGTGTGAACATCGAGGTGTTGAATGAGCTAAAAACGGTAACGAACAAAACGCTACGAATAAAGGTCAAATCGCGCATTAACGGATTCAATCGCACTCTCAATTTTTTCATTATTCCACATATTTCCAGTCAGTTACCCGATCGTCAAATTAACAAATCGCAATTGCACATCCCATCAAATATACAACTTGCTGATCCTCATTTTCATCGGCCGTCACATGTAGACATGTTAATCGGTACCGGAACAACTTTGGCGTGTCTTAGCATAGGTCAGATCGAGATTGGTTCTAAACAACAGTCCGATCTGATACTGCAAAAGACACAATTCGGATGGATCATCGGGGGGAGTGCACCGGTTTCATCAATTCGCGAAACACACAAAACCTTATTAACAAATGTGGAATTTGATATGAAAAAATTTTGGGAGGTTGAAGAGGGACCGCATAACTCATATTTTTCACCTTCAGAAAATGAATGCGAGTCCCATTTCAAACGGACAGTCAGACGATTGAAATCTGGACGATATATAGTAGCGCTTCCGTTCAATGAGAAGAAGCAGCTAATCGGCGAATCCCGTACGCACGCTCTAAATCGCTTTTTGTCTTTGGAACGTAAACTTACTCGCGACTCGCAACTCAGGACCGAGTATAATCGAATCATGGACGAATATATTGATTTAGGTCACATGACACAGGTAAAAAATGACCAAGAAACACACGGGTATTATTTGCCTCATCACGCCGTCATCAAACCCACCAGCTCGACCACAAAATGTCGAGTTGTATTCGATGGTTCGGCTAAATCCACAACCGGGATTTCTTTAAATGACTCGCTACATACAGGACCGACCATACAGGACGACATTTTTACTTTATTGAATCGCTTTCGGATGCACACCTATGTTATATCAGGTGACATAGAAAAAATGTATCGCCAATTTCTCGTACGTCCTGAAGATCGTCAATTTCAAAGGATTATCTGGAGAAATAACAAAAACGAAATTACTACATTCGAACTCAACACAATAACATTCGGTTTAACCTCTGCACCATATTTAGCCATCAGATGTTTACAACAATTGGCATCTGAGGAATTCATACATTTCCCAAGGGCTTGCGAGGTTATTTCCAAGGACATATACGTAGACGATCTTTTAACCGGCACAGATAACTATGACGAGACGCTACGACTACGTAACGACATTATTCTAGTATTAAAACGAGGAGGTTTAAACATTCGGCAGTGGGTATCAAACGACCCAAACCTCTTATCCGGACTTTCCGAAGAAGACATTCATCCAAAATTCTTCGGCGACACCACAGTAAAAACGTTAGGTATTGCATGGGATCCGAAGGACGATTCAATAAATTATCAAGTTCACGTTACGCCACGACATACATATACGAAACGGACGATTCTTTCAACGATCGCGAAGATTTTTGACCCGTTAGGTTTACTCGGTCCAGTCACAGTCGTTGCAAAGATATTAATGCAACGGTTATGGCAATTGAAGGTCGATTGGGACGAATCGTTGCCCATGAGCCTCCAGACTGAATGGTCATATTATCAAGAAGAGCTCAGCCTCTTGGAAGGTTTAAAGTTTGAGCGACATGTCTCTCAACCCTCAGTCAAACGATTAGAGCTGCATGGCTTCTGCGATGCAAGCGAGCGGGCGTACGGGGCTTGCATATATATTCGGTCCCTTGACGTATCGGGGAATATAAGGGTACGACTTCTTTGTGCAAAATCACGCGTTGCACCCTTAAAAACCATCAGTTTAGCTCGTCTGGAGCTTTGCGGGGCTGTCCTCCTTTCGTCACTATACGATTCAATCACGAGGTGTCTGAACCACAAAATTCACGAGACGATTTTGTGGACAGACTCTACCATAGTTCTACATTGGTTGCATAAACCGCCTAACATATTAAAAACCTTTGTGGCCAACCGGGTTGTGGAAATTCAGACTAAAACAAACATACTCGCATGGCGACATATTCGGTCTTCAGACAATCCTGCGGATTTGTTATCACGCGGCACAACTCCCAGGATTTTGATAAATAGCAAAATCTGGTGCAACGGACCAGATTGGCTCGCTACTGACGAATCGCTATGGCCAGCATCTTGCTTTGAGCCTCCTCCAGAAACGCCTGAAATGCGTAATATACAATGCTTTACAGTCACCAGTGCGCAACCATTCGATTTGTTATTACGGTATTCATGCATAGACCGTCTACGCCGAATTATTTCATATTGTTTACGATTTCGTCCGACAAATCGCAAAACTGGATCCATTTCCATTCAAGAATTAGAACGCGCCAACGAAATCATAATTAAGTCAACTCAGACAAACGCGTTTTCCGAGGAGATCGCAGCTCTTAAATCAAAGGCCGGTTTGAATCCTAAGAGCAAACTATTATCTCTAAACCCGTTCATCGATGAACAAGGGATACTTCGCGTAGGTGGTCGACTGCAATATTCTGATCTAGAATACAACACAAAACATCCAATACTTTTGCCAAAGAGCCATCACATAACCGATTTGATAATCCGCGATATTCACATTCGAAATTGTCATTCTGGATTGACTTCTACCCTATACAACGTTCGACAAAAATACTGGCCAATCGATGGTAAGAACATTACCCGAAAAATCATCCGGAATTGTATCAAATGCTTTCGATTCAGCCCACCAACGACAAATTACCTAATGGGTAATTTACCCACCACGCGCATTACCGAATCCAGACCATTTTCAAACGTTGGAACAGACTTTTGCGGACCGTTTTATATCAAAGAACGTCGTCATCGAAATCGGACGCGCGTTAAGGTTTACGTTGCCGTATTTATCTGTTTTTCCACCAAGGCAGTCCATTTAGAAGTGGTGGGCGATCTAACTACGGACGCCTTTTTAGCAGCCTTGAAAAGATTCATCGCGAGGAGGGGCATTTGTAGTAACATTTATTCGGACAATGGCACTAATTTCGTAGGTGCCAACAACGAATTGAACGAACTTCACAGAGTTCTACGAGAGGATGAGAGGGTCAATCGATTTGTCTCTGACAAAAAGATTTCATGGCATTTTATGCCTGCCTTGTCTCCTCACTTCGGTGGACTCTGGGAAGCAGCTGTAAAGTCGTTCAAACATCATTTAAGGCGTGTTGTCGGTGATCAGCTTTTCACGTATGAGCAATTTGCCACGTTCGTAACCGAAATCGAGGGAATCCTAAATTCCCGACCATTGACTCCTCTTTCTTCCGATCCAAACGACCCCGCAGCATTGACTCCTGCCCATTTCCTTATTGGTACTGCGATAACGAGTGTGCCTGAAGCTGACTTCACCGCAAGTCCGAGCAATCGGCTGTCAAATTGGCAGCACATACAAAAGGTTAAGCAGGACTTCTGGGCCAGGTGGTCCAAGGAATACATCCACCAACTACAAACCCGGACCAAGTGGATGAAGGGATCCCACGACATCCAGGAAGGCACGGTTGTCATCCTGAAGGACGATCACCTGCCTCCACTCCAGTGGAATCTTGGAAGAATCTTGGAGATCCATCCCGGCGCCGACAACATCATACGTGCTGTCACAGTTAAAACCAGTAATGGTGTATATAAACGAAATGTGAAGCAGCTTGCCCCCCTTCCGATTGCTTCCGATACCAATTGAATAATTTCATGAACAATTGCGTTAATTTTACTCGTTTCTTCCTTTATTCTTTGCGTTATCATTCGTTCGTATATAATTACGTAAATCTTCATTTTATGTAGTTATATTAGCGGTAGGATTTTATGCGTTTTATCATTTATTTTTCTTTTGCATTTACTCGTATTATATTAATCGTTTACTCGTTTAGCGCTTAATCCTATAATTACGTTCGATTGCGTTTTTTCATATTTTATTCGTCTTATTTAATATATTATTTATATTCTTATCTCATTCGCGCTGCCATCATAGGGCATTAGATAATCCGATTCGTTTCATTGAACTATGCGTACAGTTCAACGGGGGGAGCATGTTCGTTCCCACCGAGTTTTTCAGCATATAGTAAATCGTCGCGAGGCAACAGCTACAAGTAAGAAAGCTGAAAGCCATAAATAAAGCCCTTCTCCGATTTCAAGCCGTCCTTCGAAAATTAGAAGAATGCTAATGCTCGAGTGGCCATGCGCCACTCGAGGGTTTTTTAGCTGATGGCATTGGAAAGTGGCCATAAAGTCAATCCGGGAAACCCTCGCTCCGCGTACCACCCGCAATGTACCGGAGGTCCCGGATTCGGACAAAGCGAGCCTTATAGCCCGCACGAGCGTCGACCAGGCTAAGAGCGCAACCCCTCTTGAGCCACATGTACGCGTGTCCTTAGCCTTCGTCACCGGACCCAAGCTAAGGGGTCATAAATTCGTTCGCGAGCCACTTAGGCTATTTACTCGGGCTGTTCCGGGGTCCTGTTATTCGTTACAGCAATTTTCCTGGTTTGACTTGTGGGTGGAGACTTCCTCCTCCACCGGTGAGGGCTGTCCCGGAAGATTCTTCTCCCTCAAGTCAACCAGCGAATAGGAAAGACTTTACCCCCAAATTAGGAACTTTTCTTGACACCACCGAGGTGACCAGCGAACGGACCCCGGGACAGAAAAGCAGAACCATTTCACTACTCGGAGAGAACTGCTAAACACTCTGAGAACAGTCTCAATTCGCGAACAGTCAGAACTGTCTCATCATTCGGAGACAACAATCTCACCATTCGGAGAGAACAATCTCATCATTCGGAGAATTGTCTCGAAACCCATTTAAAAATACTCAAATATTGTACCGCTCCAGATCACTGGCTCTGTAAATTAGTTGCCCAACGTTAATTCAGCAGGCAACATATTGTTAAGTGTTAAGTTTTGAAAATAAAGACATTTTTTATACACGAAAAAACAGATAGGATAGAGGTTAGGATAGGATAGAGGATAGGATAGGATAGAGGATAGGATAGGATAGAGGATAGGATAGGATAGAGGATAGGATAGGATAGAGGATAGGATAGGATAGAGGATAGGATAGGATAGAGGATAGGATAGGATAGAGGATAGGATAGGATAGAGGATAGGATAGGATAGAGGATAGGATAGGATAGAGGATAGGATAGGATAGAGGATAGGATAGGATAGAGGATAGGATAGGATAGAGGATAGGATAGGATAGAGGATAGGATAGGATAGAGGATAGGATAGGATAGAGGATAGGATAGGATAGAGGATAGGATAGGATAGAGGATAGGATAGGATAGAGGATAGGATAGGATAGAGGATAGGATAGGATAGAGGATAGGATAGGATAGAGGATAGGATAGGATAGAGGATAGGATAGGATAGAGGATAGGATAGAGGATAGGATAGGATAGAAGATAGGATAGGATAGAAGATAGGATAGGATAGACGATAGGATAGGATAGAGGATAGGATAGGATAGAGGATAGGATAGGATAGAGGATAGAGGATAGGATAGGATAGAGAATAATTTAGGATAGAGAATAGGAAGGATAGATGATATTATAGGATAAGAGGATAGGATATGATAGAGTATACGATATTATAGAGGGTAGGATAGGATAGAGCATAGGATAGGGGATTGGATAGGATAGAGGATAGGATAGGATAGAGGATAGGATAGGATAGAGGATAGGATAGACAATAGGATAGGATAGAGCATAGGATAGGATAGAGGATAGGGTAGGATAGAGGATTGGATAGGATACAGCAAAGGATAGACTTGAGGATAGATGATAGGATAAGATAGAGGATTGGATAGGTTACAGGAAAGGATAGGATAGAGGATAGGATAGGGGACTTGATAGGATAGAGCATAGGATAGGATAGAAGATAGGATAGGATAGAGGATACGATAGGATAGAGGATAGGATAGGATAGAGGATAGGATAGGATAGAGGAGAGGATAGGATAGAGGATAGGATAGGTTAGAGCATAGGATAGGATAGAGGATAGGATAGGATAGAGGATAGGATAGGATAGAGGATAGGATAGGATAGAGGATAGGATAGGATAGAGGATAGGATAGACGATAGGATAGGAAAGAGCATAGGATAGGATAGAAGATAGGATAGGATACAGGATAGGATAGGATAGGATAGAGGATAGGATAGGATAGAGGATAGAGGATAGGATAGGATAGAGGATAGGATAGGGTAGAGGATAGGATAGGATAGAGGATAGGATAGAGGATTGGATAGGATAGAGGATAGGATAGAGGATTGGATAGGATAGAAGATATTATAGGATAGACGATAGGATAGGATAGAGGATGGGATAGGATAGGATAGAGGATTGGTTATGATAGAGGATAGCATTTAGGATAGGATAGAGGATAGGATAGGATAGAGGATAGGATAGGATAGAGGATAGGATAGGATAGAGGAGAGGATAGGATAGAGGATAGGATAGATGATTTGATAGGATAGAGGATAGGATAGGATAGAAGATAGGATAGGATAGAGGATACGATAGTGGATTGGATAGGATATAGTATAGTATAGGATAGAGAATAGCATAGGATAGGGGGCGGGATATTATAGGGGATAGGATAGGATAGAGGATAGGATAGGATAGAGGATACGATAGTGGATTGGATAGGATATAGGATAGTATAGGATAGAGAATAGGATAGGATAGGGGGCAGGATAGGATAGAGGATAGGATAGGATAGAGGATAGGATAGGATAGAGGATAGGATAGGATAGAGGATAGGATAGCATAGAGGATACGATAGGATAGAGGATAGGATAGGATAGAGCATAGGATAGGATAGAGGACACGATAGTGGATAGGATAGGATATAGGATAGTATAGGATAGAGAATAGAATAGGATAGAGGATAGGATAGGATAGAGGATAGGATAGGATAGAGGATAGGATAGGATAGAGGATAGGATAGGATAGAGGATAGGATAGAGGATAGGATAGGATAGAAGATAGGATAGGATAGAAGATAGGATAGGATAGACGATAGGATAGGATAGAGGATAGGATAGGATAGAGGATAGGATAGGATAGAGGATTGGATAGAGGATAGGATAGAGAATAATATAGGATAGAGAATAGGAAGGATAGATGATATTATAGGGTAAGAGGATAGGATATGATAGAGTATACGATATTATAGAGGGTAGGATAGGATAGAGCATAGGATAGGGGATTGGATAGGATAGGATATAGAATAGGATAGGATAGAGGATTGGATAGAGGATAGAGGATAGGATAGGATAGAGGATAGGATAGGATAGAGGATAGGATAGACGATAGGATAGGATAGAGCATAGGATAGGATAGAGGATAGGGTAGGATAGAGGATAGGATAGGATAGAGGATACGATAGGATAGAGGATAGGATAGGATAGAGGATAGGATAGACGATAGGATAGGATAGAGCATAGGATAGGATAAAGGATAGGGTAGGATAGTGGATTGGATAGGATACAGGAAAGGATAGACTTGAGGATAGATGATAGGATTGGATAGGATACAGGATAGGATAGTATAGAGGATAGGATAGGATAGAAGATAGGATAGGATAGAGGATACGATAGGATAGAGGATAGGATAGGATAGAGGATAGGATAGGATAGAGGATAGGATAGGATAGAGGATAGGATAGGATAGAGGATAGGATAGGATAGAGGAGAGGATAGGATAGAGGATAGGATAGGATAGAGGATAGGATAGGATAGAGGATAGGATCGGATAGAGGATAGGATAGGATAGAGGCAGGATAGGATAGAGGATAGGATAGGATAGAGGATAGGATAGGATAGAGGATAGGATAGGATAGAGGATAGGATAGGATAGAGGATAGGATAGGATAGAGGATAGGATAGGATAGAGGATAGGATAGGATAGAGGATAGGATAGGATAGAGGATAGGATTGGATAGAGGATAGGATAGGATAGAGGATAGGATAGGATAGAGGATAGGATAGGATAGAGGAGAGGATCGGATAGAGGATAGGATAGGATAGAGGATAGGATAGGATAGAGGCAGGATAGGATAGAGGATAGGATAGGATAGAGGATAGGATAGGAAAGAGGATAGGATAGGATAGAGGATAGGATAGGATAGAGGATAGGATAGGATAGAGGATAGGATTGGATAGAGGATAGGATAGGATAGAGGATAGGATAGGATAGAGGATAGGATAGGATAGAGGAGAGGATCGGATAGAGGATAGGATAGGATAGAGGATAGGATAGGATAGAGGCAGGATAGGATAGAGGATAGGATAGGATAGAGGATAGGATAGGATAGAGGATAGGATAGGATAGAGGATGGGATAGGATAGAGGATAGGATAGGATAGAGGATAGGATAGGATAGAGGATAGGATAGGATAGAGGATAGGATAGGATAGAGGATAGGATAGAGGATTGGATAGGATAGAGGATAGGATAGAGGATTGGATAGGATAGAAGATATTATAGGATAGACGATAGGATAGGATAGAGGATGGGATAGGATAGGATAGAGGATTGGATATGATAGAGGATAGCATTTAGGATAGGATAGGATAGAGGATAGGACCGAGGATAGGATAGAGGATAGGATAGGATAGAGGTTAGAATAGGCGATGGGATAGGATAGAGAATATTAAAGGATATAGGATAGGATAGGATAGAGGATAGGATACGATAGAGGATGAGATAGGATCGAGGATACGATAGGATAGAGGATAGGATAGTGGATAGGATAGGATAGAGGATGGGATAGGTTAGTGGATAGTATAGGATAGGGGATTGGATAGGATAGAGGATAGGATAGGATAGAGGAGAGGATAGGATAGAGGATAGGATATTTTAGAGCATAGGATAGGATAGAGGATAGGATAGGATAGAGGATAGGATAGGATAGAGGATAGGATAGGATAGAGGATAGGATAGGATAGAGGATAGGATAGGATAGGATAGAGGATAGGATAGGATAGAGGATAGGATAGGATGGTGGATAGGATAGGATAGAGGATGGGATAGGTTAGTGGATAGTATAGGATAGGGGATTGGATAGGATAGAGGATAGGATAGGATAGAGGAGAGGATAGGATAGAGGATAGGATAGGATAGAGGCAGGATAGGATAGAGGATAGGATAGGATAGAGGATACGATAGTGGATTGGATAGGATATAGGATAGTATAGGATAGAGAATAGGATAGGATAGGGGGCAGGATAGGATAGAGGATAGGATAGGATAGAGGATAGGATAGGATAGAGGATAGGATAGCATAGAGGATACGAAAGTGGATAGGATAGGATATATTATAGTATAGGATAGAGAATAGAATAGGATAGAGGATAGGATAGGATAGAGGATAGGATAGGATAGAGGATAGGATAGGATAGAGGATAGGATAGGATAGAGGATAGGATAGGATAGAGGATAGGATAGGATAGAGGATAGGATAGGATAGAGGATAGGATAGGATAGAGGATAGGATAGGATAGAGGATAGGATAGGATAGAGGATGGGATAGGATAGAGGATAGGATAGGATAGAGGATAGGATAGGATAGAGGATAGGATAGGATAGAGGATAGGATAGGATAGAGGATAGGATAGGATAGAGGATAGGATAGGATATCGGATAGGATAGGATAGAGGATATGATAGGATAGAGGATAGGATAGACGATAGGATAGGATAGAGGATAGGGTAGGATAGAGGATTGGATAGGATACAGGAAAGGATAGACTTGAGGATAGATGATAGGATAGGATAGAGGATTGGATAGGATACAGGATAGGATAGGATAGAGGATAGGATAGGATAGAGGATAGGATAGGATAGAGGATAGGATAGGATAGAGGATACGATAGTGGATTGGATAGGATATAGGATAGTATAGAATAGAGAATAGGATAGGATAGGGGGCGGGATAGGATAGAGGATAGGATAGGATAGAGGATAGGATAGGATAGAGGATAGGATAGACGATAGGATAGGATATAGCATAGGATAGGATAGAAGATAGGATAGGATAGAGGATAGGATAGGATAGAGGATAGGATAGGATAGAGGATAGAGGATAGAGGATAGAGGATAGGATAGAGGATAGGATAGGATAGAGGATAGGATAGGATAGAGGATAGGATAGGATAGAGGATAGGATAGCATAGAGGATAGGATAGGATAGAGGATAGGATAGGATAGAGGATAGGATAGGATAGAGGATAGGATAGGATAGAGGATAGGATAGGATAGAGGATAGGATAGGATAGAGGATAGGATAGGATAGAGGATAGGATAGGATAGAGGATAGGATAGACGATAGGATAGGATAGAGCATAGGATAAGATAGAAGATAGGATAGGATAGAGGATAGGATAGGATAGAGGATAGGATAGGATAGAGGATAGAGGATAGAGGATAGGATAGAGGATAGGATAGGATAGAGGATAGGATAGGATAGAGGATAGGATAGGATAGAGGATAGGATAGGATAGAGGATAGGATAGGATACAGGATAGGATAGGATAGAGGATAGGATAGAGGATTGGATAGGATAGAGGATAGGATAGAGGATTGGATAGGATAGAGGATAGGATAGAGGATTGGATAGGATAGAAGATATTATAGGATAGAGGATGGGATAGGATAGGATAGAGGATTGGATATGATAGAGGATAGCATTTAGGATAGGATAGGATAGAGGATAGGACCGAGGATAGGATAGAGGATAGGATAGGATAGAGGTTAGAATAGGCGATGGGATAGGATAGAGAATATTAAAGGATATAGGATAGGATAGGATAGAGGATAGGATACGATAGAGGATGAGATAGGATCGAGGATACGATAGGATAGAGGATAGGATAGTGGATAGGATAGGATAGAGGATGGGATAGGTTAGTGGATAGTATAGGATAGGGGATTGGATAGGATAGAGGATAGGATAGGATAGAGGATATTATAGGATAGAGGATAGGATGGGGGATTGGATAGGATAGAGGATAGGATAGGATAGAGGTTATTATAGGATATAGGATGGGATAGGATAGAGGATAGGATAGGATAGAGGATAGGATAGGATAGAGGATAGGATAGGATAGAGGATAGGATAGGATAGAGGATAGGATAGGATAGAGGATATGATAGGATAGAGGAGAGGATCGGATAGAGGATAGGATAGGATAGAGGATAGGATAGGATAGAGGCTGGATAGGATAGAGGTTATTATAGGATATAGGATGGGATAGGATAGAGGATAGGATAGGATAGAGGATAGGATAGGATAGAGGATAGGATAGGATAGAGGATACGATAGTGGATTGGATAGGATATAGGATAGTATAGAATAGAGAATAGGATAGGATAGGGGGCGGGATAGGATAGAGGATAGGATAGGATAGAGGATAGGATAGGATAGAGGATAGAGGATAGAGGATAGAGGATAGGATAGAGGATAGGATAGGATAGAGGATAGGATAGGATAGAGGATAGGATAGGATAGAGGATAGGATAGGATAGAGGATAGGATAGAGGATAGGATAGGATAGAGGATAGTATAGGATAGAGGATAGGATAGGATAGAGGATAGGATAGACGATAGGATAGGATAGAGCATAGGATAGGATAGAAGATAGGATAGGATAGAGGATAGGATAGGATAGAGGATAGGATAGGATAGAGGATAGGATTGGATAGAGGATAGGATAGGATAGAGGATAGGATAGGATAGAGGATAGGATAGGATAGATAAGAGGATCGGATAGAGGATAGGATAGGATAGAGGATAGGATAGGATAGAGGCTGGATAGGATAGAGGATAGGATAGGATAGAGGATAGGATAGGATACAGGATAGGATAGGATAGAGCATAGGATAGGATAGAAGATAGGATAGGATAGAGGATACGATAGGATAGAGGATAGGATAGGATAGAGGATAGGATAGGATAGAGGAGAGGATAGGATAGAGGATAGGATAGGTTAGAGCATAGGATAGGATAGAGGATAGGATAGGATAGAGGATAGGATAGGATAGAGGATAGGATAGGATAGAGGACAGGATAGGATAGAGGATAGGATAGACGATAGGATAGGAAAGAGCATAGGATAGGATAGAAGATAGGATAGGATACAGGATAGGATAGGATAGAGGATAGGATAGGATAGAGGATAGGATAGGATAGAGGATAGAGGATAGGATAGGATAGAGGATAGGATAGGGTAGAGGATAGGATAGGATAGAGGATAGGATAGAGGATTGGATAGGATAGAGGATAGGATAGAGGATTGGATAGGATAGAAGATATTATAGGATAGACGATAGGATAGGATAGAGGATGGGATAGGATAGGATAGAGGATTGGTTATGATAGAGGATAGCATTTAGGATAGGATAGAGGATAGGATAGGATAGAGGATAGGATAGGATAGAGGAGAGGATAGGATAGAGGATAGGATAGGGGATTTGATAGGATAGAGGATAGGATAGGATAGCAGATAGGATAGGATAGAGGATACGATAGTGGATTGGATAGGATATAGTATAGTATAGGATAGAGAATAGCATAGGATAGGGGGCTGGATAGGATAGGGGATAGGATAGGATAGAGGATAGGATAGGATAGAGGATACGATAGTGGATTGGATAGGATATAGGATAGTATAGGATAGAGAATAGGATAGGATAGGGGGCAGGATAGGATAGAGGATAGGATAGGATAGAGGATAGGATAGGATAGAGGATAGGATAGGATAGAGGATAGGATAGCATAGAGGATACGATAGGATAGAGGATAGGATAGGATAGAGCATAGGATAGGATAGAGGACACGATAGTGGATAGGATAGGATATAGGATAGTATAGGATAGAGAATAGAATAGGATAGAGGATAGGATAGGATAGAGGATAGGATAGGATAGAGGATAGGATAGGATAGAGGATAGGATAGGATAGAGGATAGGATAGAGGATAGGATAGGATAGAGGATAGGATAGAGGATAGGATAGGATAGAAGATAGGATAGGATACAGGATAGGATAGGATAGAGGATAGGATAGGATAGAGGATAGGATAGGATAGAGGATAGAGGATAGGATAGGATAGAGGATAGGATAGGGTAGAGGATAGGATAGGATAGAGGATAGGATAGAGGATTGGATAGGATAGAGGATAGGATAGAGGATTGGATAGGATAGAAGATATTATAGGATAGACGATAGGATAGGATAGAGGATGGGATAGGATAGGATAGAGGATTGGTTATGATAGAGGATAGCATTTAGGATAGGATAGAGGATAGGATAGGATAGAGGATAGGATAGGATAGAGGAGAGGATAGGATAGAGGATAGGATAGGGGATTTGATAGGATAGAGGATAGGATAGGATAGCAGATAGGATAGGATAGAGGATACGATAGTGGATTGGATAGGATATAGTATAGTATAGGATAGAGAATAGCATAGGATAGGGGGCGGGATAGGATAGGGGATAGGATAGGATAGAGGATAGGATAGGATAGAGGATACGATAGTGGATTGGATAGGATATAGGATAGTATAGGATAGAGAATAGGATAGGATAGGGGGCAGGATAGGATAGAGGATAGGATAGGATAGAGGATAGGATAGGATAGAGGATAGGATAGGATAGAGGATAGGATAGCATAGAGGATACGATAGGATAGAGGATAGGATAGGATAGAGCATAGGATAGGATAGAGGACACGATAGTGGATAGGATAGGATATAGGATAGTATAGGATAGAGAATAGAATAGGATAGAGGATAGGATAGGATAGAGGATAGGATAGGATAGAGGATAGGATAGGATAGAGGATAGGATAGGATAGAGGATAGGATAGAGGATAGGATAGGATAGAGGATAGGATAGAGGATAGGATAGGATAGAAGATAGGATAGGATAGAAGATAGGATAGGATAGACGATAGGATAGGATAGAGGATAGGATAGGATAGAGGATAGGATAGGATAGAGGATTGGATAGAGGATAGGATAGAGAATAATATAGGATAGAGAATAGGAAGGATAGATGATATTATAGGGTAAGAGGATAGGATATGATAGAGTATACGATATTATAGAGGGTAGGATAGGATAGAGCATAGGATAGGGGATTGGATAGGATAGGGTATAGAATAGGATAGGATAGAGGATTGGATAGAGGATAGAGGATAGGATAGGATAGAGGATAGGATAGGATAGAGGATAGGATAGACGATAGGATAGGATAGAGCATAGGATAGGATAGAGGATAGGGTAGGATAGAGGATAGGATAGGATAGAGGATACGATAGGATAGAGGATAGGATAGGATAGAGGATAGGATAGACGATAGGATAGGATAGAGCAAAGGATAGGATAAAGGATAGGGTAGGATAGTGGATTGGATAGGATACAGGAAAGGATAGACTTGAGGATAGATGATAGGATTGGATAGGATACAGGATAGGATAGTATAGAGGATAGGATAGGATACAAGATAGGATAGGATAGAGGATACGATAGGATAGAGGATAGGATAGGATAGAGGATAGGATAGGATAGAGGATAGGATAGGATAGAGGATAGGATAGGATAGAGGATAGGATAGGATAGAGGAGAGGATAGGATAGAGGATAGGATAGGATAGAGGATAGGATAGGATAGAGGATAGGATCGGATAGAGGATAGGATAGGATAGAGGCAGGATAGGATAGAGGATAGGATAGGATAGAGGATAGGATAGGATAGAGGATAGGATAGGATAGAGGATAGGATAGGATAGAGGATAGGATAGGATAGAGGATAGGATAGGATAGAGGATAGGATTGGATAGAGGATAGGATAGGATAGAGGATAGGATAGGATAGAGGATAGGATAGGATAGAGGAGAGGATCGGATAGAGGATAGGATAGGATAGAGGATAGGATAGGATAGAGGCAGCATAGGATAGAGGATAGGATAGGATAGAGGATAGGATAGGATAGAGGATAGGATAGGATAGAGGATAGGATAGGATAGAGGATAGGATAGGATAGAGGATAGGATAGACGATAGGATAGGATAGAGCATAGGATAGGGTAGAAGATAGGATAGGATAGAGGATAGGATAGGATAGAGGATAGGATAGGATAGAGGATAGGATAGGATAGAGGATAGGATAGGATAGAGGATAGGATAGGATAGAGGATAGGATAGAGGATTGGATAGGATAGAGGATAGGATAGGGGACTTGATAGGATAGAGCATAGGATAGGATAGAAGATAGGATAGGATAGAGGATACGATAGGATAGAGGATAGGATAGGATAGAGGATAGGATAGGATAGAGGAGAGGATAGGATAGAGGATAGGATAGGTTAGAGCATAGGATAGGATAGAGGATAGGATAGGATAGAGGATAGGATAGGATAGAGGATAGGATAGGATAGAGGATAGGATAGGATAGAGGATAGGATAGACGATAGGATAGGAAAGAGCATAGGATAGGATAGAAGATAGGATAGGATACAGGATAGGATAGGATAGAGGATAGGATAGGATAGAGGATAGGATAGGATAGAGGATAGAGGATAGGATAGGATAGAGGATAGGATAGGGTAGAGGATAGGACAGGATAGAGGATAGGATAGAGGATTGGATAGGATAGAGGATAGGATAGAGGATTGGATAGGATAGAAGATATTATAGGATAGACGATAGGATAGGATAGAGGATGGGATAGGATAGGGTAGAGGATTGGTTATGATAGAGGATAGCATTTAGGATAGGATAGAGGATAGGATAGGATAGAGGATAGGATAGGATAGAGGAGAGGATAGGATAGAGGATAGGATAGGGGATTTGATAGGATAGAGGATAGGATAGGATAGAAGATAGGATAGAGGATAGGATAGGATAGAAGATAGGATAGGATAGAGGATACGATAGTGGATTGGATAGGATATAGTATAGTATAGGATAGAGAATAGCATAGGATAGGGGGCGGGATAGGATAGGGGATAGGATAGGATAGAGGATAGGATAGGATAGAGGATGCGATAGTGGATTGGATAGGATATAGGATAGTATAGGATAGAGAATAGGATAGGATAGGGGGCAGGATAGGATAGAGGATAGGATAGGATAGAGGATAGGATAGGATAGAGGATAGGATAGGATAGAGGATAGGATAGCATAGAGGATACGATAGGATAGAGGATAGGATAGGATAGAGCATAGGATAGGATAGAGGACACGATAGTGGATAGGATAGGATATAGGATAGTATAGGATAGAGAATAGAATAGGATAGAGGATAGGATAGGATAGAGGATAGGATAGGATAGAGGATAGGATAGGATAGAGGATAGGATAGGATAGAGGATAGGATAGAGGATAGGATAGAGGATAGGATAGGATAGAAGATAGGATAGGATAGAAGATAGGATAGGATAGACGATAGGATAGGATAGAGGATAGGATAGGATAGAGGATAGGATAGGATAGAGGATTGGATAGAGGATAGGATAGAGAATAATATAGGATAGAGAATAGGAAGGATAGATGATATTATAGGGTAAGAGGATAGGATATGATAGAGTATACGATATTATAGAGGGTAGGATAGGATAGAGCATAGGATAGGGGATTGGATAGGATAGGATATAGAATAGGATAGGATAGAGGATTGGATAGAGGATAGAGGATAGGATAGGATAGAGGATAGGATAGGATAGAGGATAGGATAGACGATAGGATAGGATAGAGCATAGGATAGGATAGAGGATAGGGTAGGATAGAGGATAGGATAGGATAGAGGATACGATAGGATAGAGGATAGGATAGGATAGAGGATAGGATAGGATAGAGGATAGAGGATAGAGGATAGGATAGAGGATAGGATAGGATAGAGGATAGGATAGGATAGAGGATAGGATAGGATAGAGGATAGGATAGGATAGAGGATAGGATAGGATACAGGATAGGATAGGATAGAGGATTGGATAGGATAGAGGATACGATAGTGGATTGGATAGGATATAGGATAGTATAGAATAGAGAATAGGATAGGATAGGGGGCGGGATAGGATAGAGGATAGGATAGGATAGAGGATAGGATAGGATAGAGGATACGATAGTGGATTGGATAGGATATAGGATAGTATAGGATAGAGAATAGGATAGGATAGGGGGCAGGATAGGATAGAGGATAGGATAGGATAGAGGATAGGATAGCATAGAGGATACGAAAGTGGATAGGATAGGATATAGGATAGTATAGGATAGAGAATAGAATAGGATAGAGGATAGGATAGGATAGAGGATAGGATAGGATAGAGGATAGGATAGGATAGAGGATAGGATAGGATAGAGGATAGGATAGGATAGAGGATAGGATAGGATAGAGGATAGGATAGGATAGAGGATAGGATAGGATAGAGGATAGGATAGGATAGAAGATAGGATAGGATAGAGGATAGGATAGGATAGAGGATAGGATAGGATAGATGATAGGATAGGATAGAGGATAGGATAGGATAGAGGATAGGATAGGATAGAGGATAGGATAGGATAGAGGATAGGATAGGATAGAGGATAGGATAGGATAGAGGATAGGATAGGATAGAGGATAGGATAGGATAGAGGATAGGATAGGATATCGGATAGGATAGGATAGAGGATATGATAGGATAGAGGATAGGATAGACGATAGGATAGGATAGAGGATAGGGTAGGATAGAGGATTGGATAGGATACAGGAAAGGATAGACTTGAGGATAGATGATAGGATAGGATAGAGGATTGGATAGGATACAGGATAGGATAGGATAGAGGATAGGATAGGATAGAAGATAGGATAGGATAGAGGATACGATAGGATAGAGGATAGGATAGTATAGAGGATAGGATAGGATAGAGGATAGGATAGGATAGAGGATAGGATAGGATAGAGGAGAGGATAGGATAGAGGATATGATAGGATAGAGAATAGGATAGGATAGAGGATAGGATCGGATAGAGGATAGGATAGGATAGAGGCAGGATAGGATAGAGGATAGGATAGGATAGAGGATAGGATAGGATAGAGGATAGGATAGGATAGAGGATAGGATAGCATAGAGGATAGGATAGGATAGAGGATAGGATAGGATAGAGGATAGGATAGGATAGAGGATAGGATAGGATAGAGGATAGGATAGGATAGAGGATAGGATAGGATAGAGGATAGGATAGGATAGAGGATAGGATAGGATAGAGGATAGGATAGACGATAGGATAGGATAGAGCATAGGATAAGATAGAAGATAGGATAGGATAGAGGATAGGATAGGATAGAGGATAGGATAGGATAGAGGATAGAGGATAGAGGATAGGATAGAGGATAGGATAGGATAGAGGATAGGATAGGATAGAGGATAGGATAGGATAGAGGATAGGATAGGATAGAGGATAGGATAGGATACAGGATAGGATAGGATAGAGGATTGGATAGGATAGAGGATAGGATAGAGGATTGGATAGGATAGAGGATAGGATAGAGGATTGGATAGGATAGAAGATATTATAGGATAGAGGATGGGATAGGATAGGATAGAGGATTGGATATGATAGAGGATAGCATTTAGGATAGGATAGGATAGAGGATAGGACCGAGGATAGGATAGAGGATAGGATAGGATAGAGGTTAGAATAGGCGATGGGATAGGATAGAGAATATTAAAGGATATAGGATAGGATAGGATAGAGGATAGGATACGATAGAGGATGAGATAGGATCGAGGATACGATAGGATAGAGGATAGGATAGTGGATAGGATAGGATAGAGGATGGGATAGGTTAGTGGATAGTATAGGATAGGGGATTGGATAGGATAGAGGATAGGATAGGATAGAGGATATTATAGGATAGAGGATAGGATGGGGGATTGGATAGGATAGAGGATAGGATAGGATAGAGGTTATTATAGGATATAGGATGGGATAGGATAGAGGATAGGATAGGATAGAGGATAGGATAGGATAGAGGATACGATAGTGGATTGGATAGGATATAGGATAGTATAGAATAGAGAATAGGATAGGATAGGGGGCGGGATAGGATAGAGGATAGGATAGGATAGAGGATAGGATAGGATAGAGGATAGGATAGGATAGAGGATAGGATTGGATAGAGGATAGGATAGGATAGAGGATAGGATAGGATAGAGGATAGGATAGGATAGAGGAGAGGATCGGATAGAGGATAGGATAGGATAGAGGATAGGATAGGATAGAGGATAGGGTAGGATAGAGGATTGGATAGGATACAGGAAAGGATAGACTTGAGGATAGATGATAGGATAGGATAGAGGATTGGATAGGATACAGGATAGGATAGGATAGAGGATAGGATAGGATAGAAGATAGGATAGGATAGAGGATACGATAGGATAGAGGATAGGATAGTATAGAGGATAGGATAGGATAGAGGATAGGATAGGATAGAGGATAGGATAGGATAGAGGAGAGGATAGGATAGAGGATATGATAGGATAGAGAATAGGATAGGATAGAGGATAGGATCGGATAGAGGATAGGATAGGATAGAGGCAGGATAGGATAGAGGATAGGATAGGATAGAGGATAGGATAGGATAGAGGATAGGATAGGATAGAGGATAGGATAGCATAGAGGATAGGATAGGATAGAGGATAGGATAGGATAGAGGATAGGATAGGATAGAGGATAGGATAGGATAGAGGATAGGATAGGATAGAGGATAGGATAGGATAGAGGATAGGATAGGATAGAGGATAGGATAGGATAGAGGATAGGATAGGATAGAGGATAGGATAGACGATAGGATAGGATAGAGCATAGGATAAGATAGAAGATAGGATAGGATAGAGGATAGGATAGGATAGAGGATAGGATAGGATAGAGGATAGAGGATAGAGGATAGGATAGAGGATAGGATAGGATAGAGGATAGGATAGGATAGAGGATAGGATAGGATAGAGGAATAGGATAGGATAGAGGATAGGATAGGATACAGGATAGGATAGGATAGAGGATTGGATAGGATAGAGGATAGGATAGAGGATTGGATAGGATAGAGGATAGGATAGAGGATTGGATAGGATAGAAGATATTATAGGATAGAGGATGGGATAGGATAGGATAGAGGATTGGATATGATAGAGGATAGCATTTAGGATAGGATAGGATAGAGGATAGGACCGAGGATAGGATAGAGGATAGGATAGGATAGAGGTTAGAATAGGCGATGGGATAGGATAGAGAATATTAAAGGATATAGGATAGGATAGGATAGAGGATAGGATACGATAGAGGATGAGATAGGATCGAGGATACGATAGGATAGAGGATAGGATAGTGGATAGGATAGGATAGAGGATGGGATAGGTTAGTGGATAGTATAGGATAGGGGATTGGATAGGATAGAGGATAGGATAGGATAGAGGATATTATAGGATAGAGGATAGGATGGGGGATTGGATAGGATAGAGGATAGGATAGGATAGAGGTTATTATAGGATATAGGATGGGATAGGATAGAGGATAGGATAGGATAGAGGATAGGATAGGATAGAGGATACGATAGTGGATTGGATAGGATATAGGATAGTATAGAATAGAGAATAGGATAGGATAGGGGGCGGGATAGGATAGAGGATAGGATAGGATAGAGGATAGGATAGGATAGAGGATAGGATAGGATAGAGGATAGGATTGGATAGAGGATAGGATAGGATAGAGGATAGGATAGGATAGAGGATAGGATAGGATAGAGGAGAGGATCGGATAGAGGATAGGATAGGATAGAGGATAGGATAGGATAGAGGCAGGATAGGATAGAGGATAGGATAGGATAGAGGATAGGATAGGATAGAGGATAGGATAGGATAGAGGATAGGATAGGATAGAGGATAGGATAGACGATAGGATAGGATAGAGCATAGGATAGGGTAGAAGATAGGATAGGATAGAGGATAGGATAGGATAGAGGATAGGATAGGATAGAGGATAGGATAGGATAGAGGATAGGATAGGATAGAGGATAGGATAGGATAGAGGATAGGATAGAGGATTGGATAGGATAGAGGATAGGATAGGATAGAGGATAGGATAGGATAGAGGATAGGATAGGATAGAGGATAGGATAGGATAGAGGATAGGATAGAGGATTGGATAGGATAGAGGATAGGATAGAGGATTGGATAGGATAGAAGATATTATAGGATAGACGATAGGATAGGATAGAGGATGGGATAGGATAGGATAGAGGATTGGATATGATAGAGGATAGCATTTAGGATAGGATAGGATAGAGGATAGGACCGAGGATAGGATAGAGGATAGGATAGGATAGAGGTTAGAATAGGCGATGGGATAGGATAGAGAATATTAAAGGATATAGGATAGGATAGGATAGAGGATAGGATACGATAGAGGATGAGATAGGATCGAGGATACGATAGGATAGAGGATAGGATAGTGGATAGGATAGGATAGAGGATGGGATAGGTTAGTGGATAGTATAGGATAGGGGATTGGATAGGATAGAGGATAGGATAGGATAGAGGATATTATAGGACAGAGGATAGGATGGGGGATTGGATAGGATAGAGGATAGGATAGGATAGAGGAGAGGATAGGATAGAGGATAGGATATTTTAGAGCATAGGATAGGATAGAGGATAGGATAGGATAGAGGATAGGATAGGATAGAGGATAGGATAGGATAGAGGATAGGATAGGATAGAGGATAGGATAGGATAGGATAGAGGATAGGATAGGATAGAGGATAGGATAGGATAGTGGATAGGATAGGATAGAGGATGGGATAGGTTAGTGGATAGTATAGGATAGGGGATTGGATAAGATAGAGGATAGGATAGGATAGAGGAGAGGATAGGATATCGGATAGGATAGGATAGAGGATATGATAGGATAGAGGATAGGATAGACGATAGGATAGGATAGAGGATAGGGTAGGATAGAGGATTGGATAGGATACAGGAAAGGATAGAGTTGAGGATAGATGATAGGATAGGATAGAGGATTGGATAGGATACAGGATAGGATAGGATAGAGGATAGGATAGGATAGAAGATAGGATAGGATAGAGGATACGATAGGATAGAAGATAGGATAGTATAGAGGATAGGATAGGATAGAGGATAGGATAGGATAGAGGATAGGATAGGATAGAGGAGAGGATAGGATAGAGGATATGATAGGATAGAGAATAGGATAGGATAGAGGATAGGATCGGATAGAGGATAGGATAGGATAGAGGCAGGATAGGATAGAGGATAGGATAGGATAGAGGATAGGATAGGATAGAGGATAGGATAGGATAGAGGATAGGATAGCATAGAGGATAGGATAGGATAGAGGATAGGATAGGATAGAGGATAGGATAGGATAGAGGATAGGATAGGATAGAGGATAGGATAGGATAGAGGATAGGATAGGATAGAAGATAGGATAGGATAGAGGATAGGATAGGATAGAGGATAGGATAGGATAGATGATAGGATAGGATAGAGGATAGGATAGGATAGAGGATAGGATAGGATAGAGGATAGGATAGGATAGAGGATAGGATAGGATAGAGGATAGGATAGGATAGAGGATAGGATAGGATAGAGGATAGGATAGGATAGAGGATAGGATAGGATATCGGATAGGATAGGATAGAGGATATGATAGGATAGAGGATAGGATAGACGATAGGATAGGATAGAGGATAGGGTAGGATAGAGGATTGGATAGGATACAGGAAAGGATAGACTTGAGGATAGATGATAGGATAGGATAGAGGATTGGATAGGATACAGGATAGGATAGGATAGAGGATAGGATAGGATAGAAGATAGGATAGGATAGAGGATACGATAGGATAGAGGATAGGATAGTATAGAGGATAGGATAGGATAGAGGATAGGATAGGATAGAGGATAGGATAGGATAGAGGAGAGGATAGGATAGAGGATATGATAGGATAGAGAATAGGATAGGATAGAGGATAGGATCGGATAGAGGATAGGATAGGATAGAGGCAGGATAGGATAGAGGATAGGATAGGATAGAGGATAGGATAGGATAGAGGATAGGATAGGATAGAGGATAGGATAGCATAGAGGATAGGATAGGATAGAGGATAGGATAGGATAGAGGATAGGATAGGATAGAGGATAGGATAGGATAGAGGATAGGATAGGATAGAGGATAGGATAGGATAGAGGATAGGATAGGATAGAGGATAGGATAGGATAGAGGATAGGATAGACGATAGGATAGGATAGAGCATAGGATAAGATAGAAGATAGGATAGGATAGAGGATAGGATAGGATAGAGGATAGGATAGGATAGAGGATAGAGGATAGAGGATAGGATAGAGGATAGGATAGGATAGAGGATAGGATAGGATAGAGGATAGGATAGGATAGAGGATAGGATAGGATAGAGGATAGGATAGGATACAGGATAGGATAGGATAGAGGATTGGATAGGATAGAGGATAGGATAGAGGATTGGATAGGATAGAGGATAGGATAGAGGATTGGATAGGATAGAAGATATTATAGGATAGAGGATGGGATAGGATAGGATAGAGGATTGGATATGATAGAGGATAGCATTTAGGATAGGATAGGATAGAGGATAGGACCGAGGATAGGATAGAGGATAGGATAGGATAGAGGTTAGAATAGGCGATGGGATAGGATAGAGAATATTAAAGGATATAGGATAGGATAGGATAGAGGATAGGATACGATAGAGGATGAGATAGGATCGAGGATACGATAGGATAGAGGATAGGATAGTGGATAGGATAGGATAGAGGATGGGATAGGTTAGTGGATAGTATAGGATAGGGGATTGGATAGGATAGAGGATAGGATAGGATAGAGGATATTATAGGATAGAGGATAGGATGGGGGATTGGATAGGATAGAGGATAGGATAGGATAGAGGTTATTATAGGATATAGGATGGGATAGGATAGAGGATAGGATAGGATAGAGGATAGGATAGGATAGAGGATACGATAGTGGATTGGATAGGATATAGGATAGTATAGAATAGAGAATAGGATAGGATAGGGGGCGGGATAGGATAGAGGATAGGATAGGATAGAGGATAGGATAGGATAGAGGATAGGATAGGATAGAGGATAGGATTGGATAGAGGATAGGATAGGATAGAGGATAGGATAGGATAGAGGATAGGATAGGATAGAGGAGAGGATCGGATAGAGGATAGGATAGGATAGAGGATAGGATAGGATAGAGGATAGGGTAGGATAGAGGATTGGATAGGATACAGGAAAGGATAGACTTGAGGATAGATGATAGGATAGGATAGAGGATTGGATAGGATACAGGATAGGATAGGATAGAGGATAGGATAGGATAGAAGATAGGATAGGATAGAGGATACGATAGGATAGAGGATAGGATAGTATAGAGGATAGGATAGGATAGAGGATAGGATAGGATAGAGGATAGGATAGGATAGAGGAGAGGATAGGATAGAGGATATGATAGGATAGAGAATAGGATAGGATAGAGGATAGGATCGGATAGAGGATAGGATAGGATAGAGGCAGGATAGGATAGAGGATAGGATAGGATAGAGGATAGGATAGGATAGAGGATAGGATAGGATAGAGGATAGGATAGCATAGAGGATAGGATAGGATAGAGGATAGGATAGGATAGAGGATAGGATAGGATAGAGGATAGGATAGGATAGAGGATAGGATAGGATAGAGGATAGGATAGGATAGAGGATAGGATAGGATAGAGGATAGGATAGGATAGAGGATAGGATAGGATAGAGGATAGGATAGACGATAGGATAGGATAGAGCATAGGATAAGATAGAAGATAGGATAGGATAGAGGATAGGATAGGATAGAGGATAGGATAGGATAGAGGATAGAGGATAGAGGATAGGATAGAGGATAGGATAGGATAGAGGATAGGATAGGATAGAGGATAGGATAGGATAGAGGATAGGATAGGATAGAGGATAGGATAGGATACAGGATAGGATAGGATAGAGGATTGGATAGGATAGAGGATAGGATAGAGGATTGGATAGGATAGAGGATAGGATAGAGGATTGGATAGGATAGAAGATATTATAGGATAGAGGATGGGATAGGATAGGATAGAGGATTGGATATGATAGAGGATAGCATTTAGGATAGGATAGGATAGAGGATAGGACCGAGGATAGGATAGAGGATAGGATAGGATAGAGGTTAGAATAGGCGATGGGATAGGATAGAGAATATTAAAGGATATAGGATAGGATAGGATAGAGGATAGGATACGATAGAGGATGAGATAGGATCGAGGATACGATAGGATAGAGGATAGGATAGTGGATAGGATAGGATAGAGGATGGGATAGGTTAGTGGATAGTATAGGATAGGGGATTGGATAGGATAGAGGATAGGATAGGATAGAGGATATTATAGGATAGAGGATAGGATGGGGGATTGGATAGGATAGAGGATAGGATAGGATAGAGGTTATTATAGGATATAGGATGGGATAGGATAGAGGATAGGATAGGATAGAGGATAGGATAGGATAGAGGATACGATAGTGGATTGGATAGGATATAGGATAGTATAGAATAGAGAATAGGATAGGATAGGGGGCGGGATAGGATAGAGGATAGGATAGGATAGAGGATAGGATAGGATAGAGGATAGGATAGGATAGAGGATAGGATTGGATAGAGGATAGGATAGGATAGAGGATAGGATAGGATAGAGGATAGGATAGGATAGAGGAGAGGATCGGATAGAGGATAGGATAGGATAGAGGATAGGATAGGATAGAGGCAGGATAGGATAGAGGATAGGATAGGATAGAGGATAGGATAGGATAGAGGATAGGATAGGATAGAGGATAGGATAGGATAGAGGATAGGATAGACGATAGGATAGGATAGAGCATAGGATAGGGTAGAAGATAGGATAGGATAGAGGATAGGATAGGATAGAGGATAGGATAGGATAGAGGATAGGATAGGATAGAGGATAGGATAGGATAGAGGATAGGATAGGATAGAGGATAGGATAGAGGATTGGATAGGATAGAGGATAGGATAGGATAGAGGATAGGATAGGATAGAGGATAGGATAGGATAGAGGATAGGATAGGATAGAGGATAGGATAGAGGATTGGATAGGATAGAGGATAGGATAGAGGATTGGATAGGATAGAAGATATTATAGGATAGACGATAGGATAGGATAGAGGATGGGATAGGATAGGATAGAGGATTGGATATGATAGAGGATAGCATTTAGGATAGGATAGGATAGAGGATAGGACCGAGGATAGGATAGAGGATAGGATAGGATAGAGGTTAGAATAGGCGATGGGATAGGATAGAGAATATTAAAGGATATAGGATAGGATAGGATAGAGGATAGGATACGATAGAGGATGAGATAGGATCGAGGATACGATAGGATAGAGGATAGGATAGTGGATAGGATAGGATAGAGGATGGGATAGGTTAGTGGATAGTATAGGATAGGGGATTGGATAGGATAGAGGATAGGATAGGATAGAGGATATTATAGGACAGAGGATAGGATGGGGGATTGGATAGGATAGAGGATAGGATAGGATAGAGGAGAGGATAGGATAGAGGATAGGATATTTTAGAGCATAGGATAGGATAGAGGATAGGATAGGATAGAGGATAGGATAGGATAGAGGATAGGATAGGATAGAGGATAGGATAGGATAGAGGATAGGATAGGATAGGATAGAGGATAGGATAGGATAGAGGATAGGATAGGATAGTGGATAGGATAGGATAGAGGATGGGATAGGTTAGTGGATAGTATAGGATAGGGGATTGGATAAGATAGAGGATAGGATAGGATAGAGGAGAGGATAGGATATCGGATAGGATAGGATAGAGGATATGATAGGATAGAGGATAGGATAGACGATAGGATAGGATAGAGGATAGGGTAGGATAGAGGATTGGATAGGATACAGGAAAGGATAGAGTTGAGGATAGATGATAGGATAGGATAGAGGATTGGATAGGATACAGGATAGGATAGGATAGAGGATAGGATAGGATAGAAGATAGGATAGGATAGAGGATACGATAGGATAGAAGATAGGATAGTATAGAGGATAGGATAGGATAGAGGATAGGATAGGATAGAGGATAGGATAGGATAGAGGAGAGGATAGGATAGAGGATATGATAGGATAGAGAATAGGATAGGATAGAGGATAGGATCGGATAGAGGATAGGATAGGATAGAGGCAGGATAGGATAGAGGATAGGATAGGATAGAGGATAGGATAGGATAGAGGATAGGATAGGATAGAGGATAGGATAGCATAGAGGATAGGATAGGATAGAGGATAGGATAGGATAGAGGATAGGATAGGATAGAGGATAGGATAGGATAGAGGATAGGATAGGATAGAGGATAGGATAGGATAGAGGATAGGATAGGATAGAGGATAGGATAGGATAGAGGATAGGATAGACGATAGGATAGGATAGAGCATAGGATAAGATAGAAGATAGGATAGGATAGAGGATAGGATAGGATAGAGGATAGGATAGGATAGAGGATAGAGGATAGAGGATAGGATAGAGGATAGGATAGGATAGAGGATAGGATAGGATAGAGGATAGGATAGGATAGAGGATAGGATAGGATAGAGGATAGGATAGGATACAGGATAGGATAGGATAGAGGATTGGATAGGATAGAGGATAGGATAGAGGATTGGATAGGATAGAGGATAGGATAGAGGATTGGATAGGATAGAAGATATTATAGGATAGAGGATGGGATAGGATAGGATAGAGGATTGGATATGATAGAGGATAGCATTTAGGATAGGATAGGATAGAGGATAGGACCGAGGATAGGATAGAGGATAGGATAGGATAGAGGTTAGAATAGGCGATGGGATAGGATAGAGAATATTAAAGGATATAGGATAGGATAGGATAGAGGATAGGATACGATAGAGGATGAGATAGGATCGAGGATACGATAGGATAGAGGATAGGATAGTGGATAGGATAGGATAGAGGATGGGATAGGTTAGTGGATAGTATAGGATAGGGGATTGGATAGGATAGAGGATAGGATAGGATAGAGGATATTATAGGATAGAGGATAGGATGGGGGATTGGATAGGATAGAGGATAGGATAGAATAGAGGTTATTATAGGATATAGGATGGGATAGGATAGAGGATAGGATAGGATAGAGGATAGGATAGGATAGAGGATAGGATAGGATATAGGATAGGATAGCATAGAGGATAGGATAGGATAGAGGATAGGATAGGATAGAGGATAGGATAGGATAGAGGATAGGATAGGATAGAGGATAGGATAGGATAGAGGATAGGATAGGATAGAGGATAGGATAGGATAGAGGATAGGATAGGATAGAGGATAGGATAGACGATAGGATAGGATAGAGCATAGGATAAGATAGAAGATAGGATAGGATAGAGGATAGGATAGGATAGAGGATAGGATAGGATAGAGGATAGAGGATAGAGGATAGGATAGAGGATAGGATAGGATAGAGGATAGGATAGGATAGAGGATAGGATAGGATAGAGGATAGGATAGGATAGAGGATAGGATAGGATACAGGATAGGATAGGATAGAGGATTGGATAGGATAGAGGATAGGATAGAGGATTGGATAGGATAGAGGATAGGATAGAGGATTGGATAGGATAGAAGATATTATAGGATAGAGGATGGGATAGGATAGGATAGAGGATTGGATATGATAGAGGATAGCATTTAGGATAGGATAGGATAGAGGATAGGACCGAGGATAGGATAGAGGATAGGATAGGATAGAGGTTAGAATAGGCGATGGGATAGGATAGAGAATATTAAAGGATATAGGATAGGATAGGATAGAGGATAGGATACGATAGAGGATGAGATAGGATCGAGGATACGATAGGATAGAGGATAGGATAGTGGATAGGATAGGATAGAGGATAGGATAGGATAGAGGATAGGATAGGATAGAGGATAGGATAGGATAGAGGATAGGATAGACGATAGGATAGGATAGAGCATAGGATAAGATAGAAGATAGGATAGGATAGAGGATAGGATAGGATAGAGGATAGGATAGGATAGAGGATAGAGGATAGAGGATAGGATAGAGGATAGGATAGGATAGAGGATAGGATAGGATAGAGGATAGGATAGGATAGAGGATAGGATAGGATAGAGGATAGGATAGGATACAGGATAGGATAGGATAGAGGATTGGATAGGATAGAGGATAGGATAGAGGATTGGATAGGATAGAGGATAGGATAGAGGATTGGATAGGATAGAAGATATTATAGGATAGAGGATGGGATAGGATAGGATAGAGGATTGGATATGATAGAGGATAGCATTTAGGATAGGATAGGATAGAGGATAGGACCGAGGATAGGATAGAGGATAGGATAGGATAGAGGTTAGAATAGGCGATGGGATAGGATAGAGAATATTAAAGGATATAGGATAGGATAGGATAGAGGATAGGATACGATAGAGGATGAGATAGGATCGAGGATACGATAGGATAGAGGATAGGATAGTGGATAGGATAGGATAGAGGATGGGATAGGTTAGTGGATAGTATAGGATAGGGGATTGGATAGGATAGAGGATAGGATAGGATAGAGGATATTATAGGATAGAGGATAGGATGGGGGATTGGATAGGATAGAGGATAGGATAGAATAGAGGTTATTATAGGATATAGGATGGGATAGGATAGAGGATAGGATAGGATAGAGGATAGGATAGGATAGAGGATACGATAGTGGATTGGATAGGATATAGGATAGTATAGAATAGAGAATAGGATAGGATAGGGGGCGGGATAGGATAGAGGATAGGATAGGATAGAGGATAGGATAGGATAGAGGATAGGATAGGATAGAGGATAGGATTGGATAGAGGATAGGATAGGATAGAGGATAGGATAGGATAGAGGATAGGATAGGATAGAGGAGAGGATCGGATAGAGGATAGGATAGGATAGAGGATAGGATAGGATAGAGGCAGGATAGGATAGAGGATAGGATAGGATAGAGGATAGGATAGGATAGAGGATAGGATAGGATAGAGGATAGGATAGGATAGAGGATAGGATAGGATAGAGGATAGGATAGACGATAGGATAGGATAGAGCATAGGATAGGGTAGAAGATAGGATAGGATAGAGGATAGGATAGGATAGAGGATAGGATAGGATAGAGGATAGGATAGGATAGAGGATAGGATAGGATAGAGGATAGGATAGGATAGAGGATAGGATAGAGGATTGGATAGGATAGAGGATAGGATAGGATAGAGGATAGGATAGGATAGAGGATAGGATAGGATAGAGGATAGGATAGGATAGAGGATAGGATAGAGGATTGGATAGGATAGAGGATAGGATAGAGGATTGGATAGGATAGAAGATATTATAGGATAGACGATAGGATAGGATAGAGGATGGGATAGGATAGGATAGAGGATTGGATATGATAGAGGATAGCATTTAGGATAGGATAGGATAGAGGATAGGACCGAGGATAGGATAGAGGATAGGATAGGATAGAGGTTAGAATAGGCGATGGGATAGGATAGAGAATATTAAAGGATATAGGATAGGATAGGATAGAGGATAGGATACGATAGAGGATGAGATAGGATCGAGGATACGATAGGATAGAGGATAGGATAGTGGATAGGATAGGATAGAGGATGGGATAGGTTAGTGGATAGTATAGGATAGGGGATTGGATAGGATAGAGGATAGGATAGGATAGAGGATATTATAGGATAGAGGATAGGATGGGGGATTGGATAGGATAGAGGATAGGATAGGATAGAGGAGAGGATAGGATAGAGGATAGGATATTTTAGAGCATAGGATAGGATAGAGGATAGGATAGGATAGAGGATAGGATAGGATAGAGGATAGGATAGGATAGAGGATAGGATAGGATAGAGGATAGGATAGGATAGGATAGAGGATAGGATAGGATAGAGGATAGGATAGGATAGTGGATAGGATAGGATAGAGGATGGGATAGGTTAGTGGATAGTATAGGATAGGGGATTGGATAGGATAGAGGATAGGATAGGATAGAGGAGAGGATAGGATAGAGGATAGGATAGGATAGAGGATAGGATAGGATAGAGGATAGGATCGGATAGAGGATAGGATAGGATAGAGGCAGGATAGGATAGAGGATAGGATAGGATAGAGGATACGATAGTGGATTGGATAGGATATAGGATAGTATAGAATAGAGAATAGGATAGGATAGGGGGCGGGATAGGATAGAGGATAGGATAGGATAGAGGATAGGATAGGATAGAGGATACGATAGTGGATTGGATAGGATATAGGATAGTATAGGATAGAGAATAGGATAGGATAGGGGGCAGGATAGGATAGAGCATAGGATAGGATAGAGGATAGGATAGGATAGAGGATAGGATAGGATAGAGGATAGGATAGCATAGAGGATACGAAAGTGGATAGGATAGGATATAGGATAGTATAGGATAGAGAATAGAATAGGATAGAGGATAGGATAGGATAGAGGATAGGATAGGATAGAGGATAGGATAGGATAGAGGATAGGGTAGGATAGAGGATAGGATAGGATAGAGGATAGGATAGGATAGAGGATAGGATAGGATAGAGGATAGGATAGGATAGAGGATAGGATAGGATAGAGGATAGGATAGGATAGAGGATAGGATAGGATAGAGGATAGGATAGGATAGAGGATAGGATAGGATAGAGGATAGGATAGGATATCGGATAGGATAGGATAGAGGATAGGATAGGATATCGGATAGGATAGGATAGAGGATATGATAGGATAGAGGATAGGATAGACGATAGGATAGGATAGAGGATAGGGTAGGATAGAGGATTGGATAGGATACAGGAAAGGATAGACTTGAGGATAGATGATAGGATAGGATAGAGGATTGGATAGTATACAGGATAGGATAGGATAGAGGATAGGATAGGATAGAAGATAGGATAGGATAGAGGATACGATAGGATAGAGGATAGGATAGTATAGAGGATAGGATAGGATAGAGGATAGGATAGGATAGAGGATAGGATAGGATAGAGGAGAGGATAGGATAGAGGATATGATAGGATAGAGAATAGGATAGGATAGAGGATAGGATCGGATAGAGGATAGGATAGGATAGAGGCAGGATATTATAGAGGATAGGATAGGATAGAGGATAGGATAGGATAGAGGATAGGATAGGATAGAGGATAGGATACTATAGAGGATAGGATAGGATAGAGGATAGGATAGGATAGAGGATAGGATAGGATAGAGGATAGGATAGGATAGAGGATAGGATAGGATAGAGGATAGGATAGGATAGAGGATAGGATAGGATAGAGGATAGGATAGGATAGAGGATAGGATAGGATAGAGGATAGGATAGGATAGAGGATAGGATAGGATAGAGGATAGGATAGGATACAGGATAGGATAGGATAGAGGATAGGATAGAGGATTGGATAGGATAGAGGATAGGATAGAGGATTGGATAGGATAGAGGATAGGATAGAGGATTGGATAGGATAGAAGATATTATAGGATAGACGATAGGATAGGATAGAGGATGGGATAGGATAGGATAGAGGATTGGATATGATAGAGGATAGCATTTAGGATAGGATAGGATAGAGGATAGGACCGAGGATAGGAAAGAGGATAGGATAGGATAGAGGTTAGAATAGGCGATGGGATAGGATAGAGAATATTAAAGGATATAGGATAGGATACGATAGAGGATGAGATAGGATCGAGGATACGATAGGATAGAGGATAGGATAGTGGATAGGATAGGATAGAGGATGGGATAGGTTAGTGGATAGTATAGGATAGGGGATTGGATAGGATAGAGGATAGGATAGGATAGAGGATATTATAGGATAGAGGATAGGATGGGGGATTGGATAGGATAGAGGATAGGATAGGATAGAGGTTATTATAGGATATAGGATGGGATAGGATAGAGGATAGGATAGGATAGAGGATACGATAGGATAGAGGATACGATAGTGGATTGGATAGGATATAGGATAGTATAGAATAGAGAATAGGATAGGATAGGGGGCGGGATAGGATAGAGGATAGGATAGGATAGAGGATAGGATAGGATAGAGGATACGATAGTGGATTGGATAGGATATAGGATAGTATAGGATAGAGAATAGGATAGGATAGGGAAGCAGGATAGGATAGAGCATAGGATAGGATAGAGGATAGGATAGGATAGAGGATAGGATAGGATAGAGGATAGGATAGCATAGAGGATACGATAGTGGATAGGATAGGATATAGGATAGTATAGGATAGAGAATAGAATAGGATAGAGGATAGGATAGGATAGAGGATAGGATAGGATAGAGGATAGGATAGGATAGAGGATAGGATAGAATAGAGGATAGGATAGGATAGAGGATAGGATAGGATAGAGGATAGGATAGGATAGAGGATAGGATAGGATAGGGAAGCAGGATAGGATAGAGCATAGGATAGGATAGAGGATAGGATAGGATAGAGGATAGGATAGGATAGAGGATATGATAGGATAGAGGAGAGGATCGGATAGAGGATAGGATAGGATAGAGGATAGGATAGGATAGAGGCTGGATAGGATAGAGGTTATTATAGGATATAGGATGGGATAGGATAGAGGATAGGATAGGATAGAGGATAGGATAGGATAGAGGATACGATAGTAGATTGGATAGGATATAGGATAGTATAGAATAGAGAATAGGATAGGATAGGGGGCGGGATAGGATAGAGGATAGGATAGGATAGAGGATAGGATAGGATAGAGGATAGGATAGACGATAGGATAGGATATAGCATAGGATAGGATAGAAGATAGGATAGGATAGAGGATAGGATAGGATAGAGGATAGGATAGGATAGAGGATAGAGGATAGAGGATAGAGGATAGGATAGAGGATAGGATAGGATAGAGGATAGGATAGGATAGAGGATAGGATAGGATAGAGGATAGGATAGGATAGAGGATAGGATAGGATAGAGGATAGGATAGAGGATAGGATAGGATAGAGGATAGTATAGGATAGAGGATAGGATAGGATAGAGGATAGGATAGGATAGAGGATAGGATAGACGATAGGATAGGATAGAGCATAGGATAGGATAGAAGATAGGATAGGATAGAGGATAGGATAGGATAGAGGATAGGATAGGATAGAGGATAGGATTGGATAGAGGATAGGATAGGATAGAGGATAGGATAGGATAGAGGATAGGATAGGATAGAGGAGAGGATCGGATAGAGGATAGGATAGGATAGAGGATAGGATAGGATAGAGGCTGGATAGGATAGAGGATAGGATAGGATAGAGGATAGGATAGGATACAGGATAGGATAGGATAGAGGATAGGATAGGATAGAGGATTGGATATGATAGAGGATAGCATTTAGGATAGGATAGGATAGAGGATAGGACCGAGGATAGGATAGAGGATAGGATAGGATAGAGGTTAGAATAGGCGATGGGATAGGATAGAGAATATTAAAGGATATAGGATAGGATAGGATAGAGGATAGGATACGATAGAGGATGAGATAGGATCGAGGATACGATAGGATAGAGGATAGGATAGTGGATAGGATAGGATAGAGGATAGGATACGATAGAGGATGAAATAGGATCGAGGATACGATAGGATAGAGGATAGGATAGTGGATAGGATAGGATAGAGGATGGGATAGGTTAGTGGATAGTATAGGATAGGGGATTGGATAGGATAGAGGATAGGATAGGATAGAGGATATTATAGGATAGAGGATAGGATGGGGGATTGGATAGGATAGAGGATAGGATAGGATAGAGGTTATTATAGGATATAGGATGGGATAGGATAGAGGATAGGATAGGATAGAGGATAGGAAAGGATAGAGGATACGATAGTGGATTGGATAGGATATAGGATAGTATAGAATAGAGAATAGGATAGGATAGGGGGCGGGATAGGATAGAGGATAGGATAGGATAGAGGATAGGATAGGATAGAGGATACGATAGTGGATTGGATAGGATATAGGATAGTATAGGATAGAGAATAGGATAGGATAGGGGGCAGGATAGGATAGAGGATAGGATAGGATAGAGGATAGGATAGGATAGAGGATAGGATAGGATAGAGGATAGGATAGCATAGAGGATACGATAGTGGATAGGATAGGATATAGGATAGTATAGGATAGAGAATAGAATAGGATAGAGGATAGGATAGGATAGAGGATAGGATAGGATAGAGGATAGGATAGGATAGAGGATAGGATAGGATAGAGGATAGGATAGGATAGAGGATAGGATAGGATAGAGGATAGGATAGGATAGAGGATAGGATAGACGATAGGATAGGATAGACGATAGGATAGGATAGACGATAGGATAGGATAGAGCATAGGATAGGATAGAGGATAGGGTAGGATAGAGGATAGGATAGGATAGAGGATAGGATAGGATAGAGGATAGGATAGACGATAGGATAGGATAGACGATAGGATAGGATAGAGCATAGGATAGGATAGATGATAGGATAGGATAGAGGATTGGATAGGATACAGGATAGGATAGGATAGAGGATAGGATAGGGGATTTGATAGGATAGAGGATATGATAGGATAGAAGATAGGATAGGATAGAGGATACGATAGGATAGAGGATAGGATAGGATAGAGGATAGGATAGCATAGAGGATAGGATAGGATAGAGGATAGGATAGGATAGAGGATGGGATAGGTAGAGGATAGGATAGGATAGAGGATAGGTTAGGATAGAAGATAGGATAGGATAGAGGATACGATAGGATAGAGGATAGGATAGGGGATTTGATAGGATAGATGATAGGGTAGGATAGAAGATAGGATAGGATAGAGGATAGGATAGGATAGAGGATAGGATAGGATAGAGGATAGGATAGGATAGAGGATTGGATAGAGGATAGAATAGAGAATAGGTTAGGATAGAGAATAGGAACGGATAGATGATATTATAGGATAGCGGACTGGATAGGATACAGGAAAGGATAGACTTGAGGATAGATGATAGGATAGGATAGAGGATCGGATAGGATACAGGATAGGATAGGATAGAGGATAGGATAGGGGATTTGATAGGATTGAGGATAGGATAGGATAGAAGATAGGATAGGATAGAGGATAGGATAGGATAGAGGATAGCATAGGATAGAGGATAGGATAGGATAGAGGATAGGATAGACGATAGGATAGGATAGAGGATAGGATAGGATAGAGGATAGGATAGAGGATAGGATAGAGGATAGGATAGAGGATAGGATAGGATACAGGATAGGATAGGATAGAGGATAGGATAAGATAGAGGATAGGATAGGATAGAGGATAGGATAGGACAGAGGATAGGATAGGGCATTTGATAGGATAGAGGATAGGATAGGATAGAAGATAGGATAGGATAGAGGATAGGATAGGATAGAGGATACGATAGGATAGGATAGAGGTTGCGATAGGATAGAGGATAGGATAGGGTAGAGGATAGGATAGACGATAGGATAGGATAGAGGATAGTATAGGATAGGGGATTAGATATGATAGATTATAGGATAGGATAGAAGATAGGATAGGATAGAGGATAGGATAGGATAGAGGATAGGATAGGATAGAGGATAGGATAGGATAGAGGATAGGATAGGATAGAAGATAGGATAGGATAGAGGATAGGATAGACGATAGGATAGGATAGAGCATAGGATAGGATAGAGGATAGGGTAGGATAGAGGATAGGATAGGATAGAGGATAGGATAGGATAGAGGATAGGATAGGATAGAGGATAGGATAGGATAGAGGATAGGATAGACGATAGGATAGGATAGAGCATAGGATAGGATAGAGGATAGGATAGGATAGAGAATAGGATAGGATAGAGGATAGAGGATAGGTTAGGATAGAGGATAGGATAGGATAGAGGATAGGATAGGATAGAGGATAGGATAGGATAGAGGATAGGATAGGATAGAGGATAGGATCGGATAGAGGATAGGATAGGATAGAGGCAGGATAGGATAGAGGATAGGATAGGAAAGAGGATAGGATAGGATAGAGGATAGGATAGGATAGAGGATAGGATAGGATAGAGGATAGGATAGGATAGAGGATAGGATAGGATAGAGGATAGGATAGGATAGAGGATAGGATAGAGGATTGGATAGGATAGAGGATAGGATAGAGGATTGGATAGGATAGAAGATATTATAGGATAGACGATAGGATAGGATAGAGGATGGGATAGGATAGGATAGAGGATTGGATATGATAGAGGATAGCATTTAGGATAGGATAGGATAGAGGATAGGACCGAGGATAGGATAGAGGATAGGATAGGATAGAGGTTAGGATAGGCGATAGGATAGGATAGAGAATATTAAAGGATATAGGATAGGATAGGATAGAGGATAGGATACGATAGAGGATGAGATAGGATCGAGGATACGATAGGATAGAGGATAGGATAGTGGATAGGATAGGATAGAGGATGGGATAGGTTAGTGGATAGTATAGGATAGGGGATTGGATAGGATAGTGGATAGGATAGGATAGAGGATATTATAGGATAGAGGATAGGATGGGGGATTGGATAGTATAGGATAGGGGATTGGATAGGATAGAGGATAGGATAGGATAGAGGATATTATAGGATAGAGGATAGGATGGGGGATTGGATAGGATAGTGGATAGGATAGGATAGAGGATAGGATAGGATAGAGGATAGGATAGGATAGAGGATAGGATAGGATAGAGGATAGGATAGGATAGAGGATAGGATAGGATAGAGGATAGGATAGGATAGAGGATAGGATAGACGATAGGATAGGATAGAGCATAGGATACGATAGAGGATAGGGTAGGATAGAGGATAGGATAGGATAGAGGATAGGATAGGATAGAGGATAGGATAGGATAGAGGATAAGATAGGATAGAGGATAGGATAGACGATAGGATAGGATAGAGCATAGGATAGGATAGAGGATAGGGTAGGATAGAGGATTGGATAGGATACAGGAAAAGATAGACTTGAGGATGGATGATAGGATAGGATAGAGGATTGGATAGGATACAGGATAGGATAGGATACAGGATAGGATAGGATAGAGGATAGGATAGACGATAGGATGGGATAGAGCATAGGATAGGATAGAAGATAGGATAGGATAGAGGATAGGATAGAGGGTAGGATAGGATAGAGGATAGGATAGGATAGAGGATAGGATAGGATAGAGGATAGGATAGGATAGAGGATAGAGGATATGATAGGATAGAGGATAGGATAGGATAGAGGATAGGATAGGATAGAGGATAGGATAGGATAGAGGATAGGATAGGATAGAGGATAGGATAGGATAGAGGATAGGTTACGATAGCAGATAGGATAGGATAGAGGATACGATAGGATAGAGGATAGGATAGGATAGAGGATAGGATAGACGATAGGATAGGATAGAGCATAGGATAGGATAGAGGATAGGATAGGATAGAGGATAGGATAGGATAGAGGATAGAGGATAGGATAGGATAGAGGATAGGATAGGATAGAGGATAGGATAGGATAGAGGATAGGATAGGATAGAGGATAGGATAGGATAGAGGATAGGATCGGATTGAGGATAGGATAGGATAGAGGCAGGATAGGATAGAGGATAGGATAGGAAAGAGGATAGGATAGGATAGAGGATAGGATAGGATAGAGGATAGGATAGGATAGAGGATAGGATAGGATAGAGGATAGGATAGGATAGAGGATAGGATAGGATAGAGGATAGGATAGAGGATTGGATAGGATAGAGGATAGGATAGAGGATTGGATAGGATAGAAGATATTATAGGATAGACGATAGGATAGGATAGAGGATGGGATAGGATAGGATAGAGGATTGGATATGATAGAGGATAGCATTTAGGATAGGATAGGTTAGAGGATAGGACCGAGGATAGGATAGAGGATAGGATAGGATAGAGGTTAGGATAGGCGATAGGATAGGATAGAGAATATTAAAGGATATAGGATAGGATAGGATAGAGGATAGGATACGATAGAGGATGAGATAGGATCGAGGATACGATAGGATAGAGGATAGGATAGTGGATAGGATAGGATAGAGGATGGGATAGGTTAGTGGATAGTATAGGATAGGGGATTGGATAGGATAGAGGATAGGATAGGATAGAGGATATTATAGGATAGAGGATAGGATGGGGGATTGGATAGTATAGGATAGGGGATTGGATAGGATAGAGGATAGGATAGGATAGAGGATATTATAGGATAGAGGATAGGATGGGGGATTGGATAGGATAGTGGATAGGATAGGATAGAGGATAGGATAGGATAGAGGATAGGATAGGAAAGAGGATAGGATAGGATAGAGGATAGGATAGGATAGAGGATAGGATAGGATAGAGGATAGGATAGCATAGAGGATACGATAGTGGATAGGATAGGATATGGGATAGTATAGGATAGAGAATAGAATAGGATAGAGGATAGGATAGGATAGAGGATAGGATAGGATAGAGGATAGGATAGGATAGAGGATAGGATAGGATAGAGGATAGGATAGGATAGAGGATAGGATAGGATAGAGGATAGGATAGGATAGAGGATAGGATAGGATAGAGGATAGGATAGACGATAGGATAGGATAGAGCATAGGATAGGATAGAGGATAGGATAGGATAGAGGATAGGATAGCATAGAGGATACGATAGTGGATAGGATAGGATATGGGATAGTATAGGATAGAAAATAGAATAGGATAGAGGATAGGATAGGATAGAGGATAGGATAGGATAGAGGATAGGATAGGATAGAGGATAGGATAGGATAGAGGATAGGATAGGATAGAGGATAGGATAGGATAGAGGATAGGATAGGATAGAGGATAGGATAGACGATAGGATAGGATAGAGCATAGGATAGGATAGAGGATAGGGTAGGATAGAGGATTGGATAGGATACAGGAAAAGATAGACTTGAGGATGGATGATAGGATAGGATAGAGGATTGGATAGGATACATGATAGGATAGGATACAGGATAGGATAGGATAGAGGATAGGATAGACGATAGGATAGGATAGAGCATAGGATAGGATAGAAGATAGGATAGGATAGAGGATAGGATAGAGGATAGGATAGGATAGAGGATAGGATAGGATAGAGGATAGGATAGGATAGAGGATAGGATAGGATAGAGGATAGAGGATATGATAGGATAGAGGATAGGATAGGATAGAGGATAGGATAGGATAGAAGATAGGATAGGATAGAGGATAGGATAGGATAGAGGATAGGATAGGATAGAGGATAGGATAGGATAGAGGATTGGATAGAGGATAGAATAGAGAATAGGTTAGGATAGAGAATAGGAACGGATAGATGATATTATAGGATACAGGATAGGATATGATAGAGTATACGATATTATAGAGGGTAGGATAGGATAGAGCATAGGATAGGGGATTGGATAGGATTGGATAGAGGATAGGATAGGATAGCGGATTGGATAGGATACAGGAAAGGATAGGATACAGGATAGGATAGGGGATTTGATAGGATACAGGATAGGATAGGATAGAGGATAGGATAGGGGATTTGATAGGATTGAGGATAGGATAGGATAGAAGATAGGATAGGATAGAGGATAGGATAGGATAGAGGATAGCATAGGATAGAGGATAGGATAGAGGATAGGATAGAGGATAGGATAGGATAGAGGATAGGATAAGATAGAGGATAGGATAGGATAGAGGATAGGATAGGACAGAGGATAGGATAGGATAGAGGATAGGATAGAGGATAGGATAGAGGATAGGATAGGATAGAGGATAGGATAAGATAGAGGATAGGATAGGATAGAGGATAGGATAGGACAGAGGATAGGATAGGGCATTTGATAGGATAGAGGATAGGATAGGATAGAAGATAGGATAGGATAGAGGATAGGATAGGATAGAGGATACGATAGGATAGGATAGAGGATGGGATAGGATAGAAGATAGGATAGGGTAGAGGATAGGATAGACGATAGGATAGGATAGAGGATAGGATAGGATAGGGGATTAGATATGATAGATTATAGGATAGGATAGAAGATAGGATAGGATAGAGGATAGGATAGGATAGAGGATAGGATAGGATAGAGGATAGGATAGGATAGAGGATAGGATAGGGGATTTGATAGGATAGAGGATAGGATAGGATAGAAGATAGGATAGGATAGAGTATACAATAGGATAGAGGATAGGATAGGATAGAGGATTGGATAGGATACAGGAAAGGATAGACTTGAGGATAGATGATAGGATAGGATAGAGGATTGGATAGGATACAGGATAGGATAGGATAGAGGATAGGATAGGGGATTTGATAGGATAGAGGATAGGATAGGATAGAGGATAGGATAGGATAGAGGATAGGATAGGACAGAGGATAGGATAGGGGATTTTATAGGATGGAGGATAGGATAGGATAGAAGATAGGATAGGATAGAGGATAGGATAGAGGATAGGATAGGATAGGATAGAGGATAGGATAGGATAGAGGATAGGATAGAGGATAGGATAGAGGATAGGATAGAGGATAGGATAGGATAGAGGATAGGATAGACGATAGGATAGGATAGAGGATAGGATAGGATAGGGGATTAGATATGATAGAGTATAGGATAGGATAGAAGATCGGATAGGGTAGAGCATAGGATAGGATAGAGGATAGATTAGGATAGAGGATTTGATAGGATACAGGAAAGGATAGACTTGAGGATAGATGATAGGATAGGATAGACGATTGGATAGGATAGGATAGAGGATAGGATAGGATAGAGGATTGGATAGGATAGGATAGAGGATAGGATAGGGGATTTGATAGGATAGAGGATAGGATAGGATAGAAGATAGGATAGGATAGAGGATACGATAGGATAGAGGATAGGATAGGATAGAGGATAGGATAGGATAGAGGATAGGATAGGATAGAGGATAGGATAGGATAGAGGATAGGATCGGATAGAGGATAGGATAGGATAGAGGATAGGATAGGATAGAACATAGGATAGGATAGAGGATAGGATAGAGGATAGGATAGAGGATAGGATAGGATAGAGGATAGGATACAATAGAGGATAGGATAAGATAGAGGATACGATAGGATAGAGGATAGGATAGGACAGAGGATTAGATAGGATACAGGAAAGGATAGACTTGAGGATAGATGATAGGATAGGATAGAGGATTGGATAGGATACAGGATAGGATAGGATAGAGGATAGGATAGGGGATTTGATAGGATAGAGGATAGGATAGGATAGAGGATAGGATAGGATAGAGGATAGGATAGGATAGAGGATAGGATAGGATAGAGGATAGGATAGGGGATTTGATAGGATAGAGGATAGGATAGGATAGAAGATAGGATAGGATAGAGGATACAATAGGATAGAGGATAGGATAGGATAGAGGATTGGATAGGATACAGGAAAGGATAGACTTGAGGATAGATGATAGGATAGGATAGAGGATAGGATAGGATAGAGGATAGGATAGGATAGAGGATAGGATAGGATAGAGGATAGGATAGGATAGAGGATAGGATAGACGATAGGATAGGATAGAGCATAGGATAGGATAGAGGATAGGATAGGATAGAGGATAGGATAGCATAGAGGATACGATAGTGGATAGGATAGGATATGGGATAGTATAGGATAGAAAATAGAATAGGATAGAGGATAGGATAGGATAGAGGATAGGATAGGATAGAGGATAGGATAGGATAGAGGATAGGATAGGATAGAGGATAGGATAGGATAGAGGATAGGATAGGATAGAGGATAGGATAGGATAGAGGATAGGATAGGATAGAGGATAGGATAGGATAGAGGATAGGATAGACGATAGGATAGGATAGAGCATAGGATAGGATAGAGGATAGGGTAGGATAGAGGATAGGATAGGATAGAGGATAGGATAGGATAGAGGATAGGATAGGATAGAGGATAGGATAGGATAGAGGATAGGATAGACGATAGGATAGGATAGAGCATAGGATAGGATAGAGGATAGGGTAGGATAGAGGATTGGATAGGATACAGGATAGGATAGGATACAGGATAGGATAGGATAGAGGATAGGATAGACGATAGGATGGGATAGAGCATAGGATAGGATAGAAGATAGGATAGGATAGAGGATAGGATAGAGGATAGGATAGGATAGAGGATAGGATAGGATAGAGGATAGGATAGGATAGAGGATAGAGGATATGATAGGATAGAGGATAGGATAGGATAGAGGATAGGATAGGATAGAGGATAGGATAGGATAGAGGATAGGATAGGATAGAGGATAGGTTACGATAGCAGATAGGATAGGATAGAGGATACGATAGGATAGAGGATAGGATAGGATAGAGGATAGGATAGACGATAGGATAGGATAGAGCATAGGATAGGATAGAGGATAGGATAGGATAGAGGATAGGATAGGATAGAGGATAGAGGATAGGATAGGATAGAGGATAGGATAGGATAGAGGATAGGATACGATAGAGGATAGGATAGGATAGAGGATAGGATAGGATAGAGGATAGGATCGGATAGAGGATAGGATAGGATAGAGGCAGGATAGGATAGAGGATAGGATAGGAAAGAGGATAGGATAGGATAGAGGATAGGATAGGATAGAGGATAGGATAGGATAGAGGATAGGATAGGATAGAGGATAGGATAGGATAGAGGATAGGATAGGATAGAGGATAGGATAGAGGATTGGATAGGATAGAGGATAGGATAGAGGATTGGATAGGATAGAAGATATTATAGGATAGACGATAGGATAGGATAGAGGATGGGATAGGATAGGATAGAGGATTGGATATGATAGAGGATAGCATTTAGGATAGGATAGGATAGAGGATAGGACCGAGGATAGGATAGAGGATAGGATAGGATAGAGGTTAGGATAGGCGATAGGATAGGATAGAGAATATTAAAGGATACAGGATAGGATAGGATAGAGGATAGGATACGATAGAGGATGAGATAGGATCGAGGATACGATAGGATAGAGGATGGGATAGGTTAGTGGATAGTATAGGATAGGGGATTGGATAGGATAGAGGATAGGATAGGATAGAGGATATTATAGGATAGAGGATAGGATGGGGGATTGGATAGTATAGGATAGGGGATTGGATAGGATAGAGGATAGGATAGGATAGAGGATATTATAGGATAGAGGATAGGATGGGGGATTGGATAGGATAGTGGATAGGATAGGATAGAGGATAGGATAGGATAGAGGATAGGATAGGATAGAGGATAGGATAGGATAGAGGATAGGATAGGATAGAGGATAGGATAGGATAGAGGATAGGATAGCATAGAGGATACGATAGTGGATAGGATAGGATATGGGATAGTATAGGATAGAGAATAGAATAGGATAGAGGATAGGATAGGATAGGATAGAGGATAGGATAGGATAGAGGATAGGATAGGATAGAGGATAGGATAGGATAGAGGATAGGATAGGATAGAGGATAGGATAGGATAGAGGATAGGATAGGATAGAGGATAGGATAGGATAGAGGATAGGATAGGATAGAGGATAGGATAGACGATAGGATAGGATAGAGCATAGGATAGGATAGAGGATAGGGTAGGATAGAGGATAGGATAGGATAGAGGATAGGATAGGATAGAGGATAGGATAGGATAGAGGATAGGATAGGATAGAGGATAGGATAGGATAGAGGATAGGATAGGATAGAGGATAGGATAGGATAGAGGATAGGATAGACGATAGGATAGGATAGAGCATAGGATAGGATAGAGGATAGGATAGGATAGAGGATAGGATAGCATAGAGGATACGATAGTGGATAGGATAGGATATGGGATAGTATAGGATAGAAAATAGAATAGGATAGAGGATAGGATAGGATAGAGGATAGGATAGGATAGAGGATAGGATAGGATAGAGGATAGGATAGGATAGAGGATAGGATAGGATAGAGGATAGGATAGGATAGAGGATAGGATAGGATAGAGGATAGGATAGGATAGAGGATAGGATAGACGATAGGATAGGATAGAGCATAGGATAGGATAGAGGATAGGGTAGGATAGAGGATAGGATAGGATAGAGGATAGGATAGGATAGAGGATAGGATAGGATAGAGGATAGGATAGGATAGAGGATAGGATAGACGATAGGATAGGATAGAGCATAGGATAGGATAGAGGATAGGGTAGGATAGAGGATTGGATAGGATACAGGAAAAGATAGACTTGAGGATGGATGATAGGATAGGATAGAGGATTGGATAGGATACAGGATAGGATAGGATACAGGATAGGATAGGATAGAGGATAGGATAGACGATAGGATGGGATAGAGCATAGGATAGGATAGAAGATAGGATAGGATAGAGGATAGGATAGAGGATAGGATAGGATAGAGGATAGGATAGGATAGAGGATAGGATAGGATAGAGGATAGAGGATATGATAGGATAGAGGATAGGATAGGATAGAGGATAGGATAGGATAGAGGATAGGATAGGATAGAGGATAGGATAGGATAGAGGATAGGATAGAGGATTGGATAGGATAGAGGATAGGATAGAGGATTGGATAGGATAGAAGATATTATAGGATAGACAATAGGATAGGATAGAGGATGGGATAGGATAGGATAGAGGATTGGATATGATAGAGGATAGCATTTAGGATAGGATAGGATAGAGGATAGGACCGAGGATAGGATAGAGGATAGGATAGGATAGAGGTTAGGATAGGCGATAGGATAGGATAGAGAATATTAAAGGATACAGGATAGGATAGGATAGAGGATAGGATACGATAGAGGATGAGATAGGATCGAGGATACGATAGGATAGAGGATGGGATAGGTTAGTGGATAGTATAGGATAGGGGATTGGATAGGATAGAGGATAGGATAGGATAGAGGATATTATAGGATAGAGGATAGGATGGGGGATTGGATAGTATAGGATAGGGGATTGGATAGGATAGAGGATAGGATAGGATAGAGGATATTATAGGATAGAGGATAGGATGGGGGATTGGATAGGATAGTGGATAGGATAGGATAGAGGATAGGATAGGATAGAGGATAGGATAGGATAGAGGATAGGATAGGATAGAGGATAGGATAGGATAGAGGATAGGATAGGATAGAGGATAGGATAGCATAGAGGATACGATAGTGGATAGGATAGGATATGGGATAGTATAGGATAGAGAATAGAATAGGATAGAGGATAGGATAGGATAGGATAGAGGATAGGATAGGATAGAGGATAGGATAGGATAGAGGATAGGATAGGATAGAGGATAGGATAGGATAGAGGATAGGATAGGATAGAGGATAGGATAGGATAGAGGATAGGATAGGATAGAGGATAGGATAGACGATAGGATAGGATAGAGCATAGGATAGGATAGAGGATAGGGTAGGATAGAGGATAGGATAGGATAGAGGATAGGATAGGATAGAGGATAGGATAGGATAGAGGATAGGATAGGATAGAGGATAGGATAGACGATAGGATAGGATAGAGCATAGGATAGGATAGAGGATAGGGTAGGATAGAGGATTGGATAGGATACAGGAAAAGATAGACTTGAGGATGGATGATAGGATAGGATAGAGGATTGGATAGGATACAGGATAGGATAGGATACAGGATAGGATAGGATAGAGGATAGGATAGACGATAGGATGGGATAGAGCATAGGATAGGATAGAAGATAGGATAGGATAGAGGATAGGATAGAGGATAGGATAGGATAGAGGATAGGATAGGATAGAGGATAGGATAGGATAGAGGATAGAGGATATGATAGGATAGAGGATAGGATAGGATAGAGGATAGGATAGGATAGAGGATAGGATAGGATAGAGGATAGGATAGGATAGAGGATAGGATAGAGGATTGGATAGGATAGAGGATAGGATAGAGGATTGGATAGGATAGAAGATATTATAGGATAGACAATAGGATAGGATAGAGGATGGGATAGGATAGGATAGAGGATTGGATATGATAGAGGATAGCATTTAGGATAGGATAGGATAGAGGATAGGACCGAGGATAGGATAGAGGATAGGATAGGATAGAGGTTAGGATAGGCGATAGGATAGGATAGAGAATATTAAAGGATACAGGATAGGATAGGATAGAGGATAGGATACGATAGAGGATGAGATAGGATCGAGGATACGATAGGATAGAGGATGGGATAGGTTAGTGGATAGTATAGGATAGGGGATTGGATAGGATAGAGGATAGGATAGGATAGAGGATATTATAGGATAGAGGATAGGATGGGGGATTGGATAGTATAGGATAGGGGATTGGATAGGATAGAGGATAGGATAGGATAGAGGATATTATAGGATAGAGGATAGGATGGGGGATTGGATAGGATAGTGGATAGGATAGGATAGAGGATAGGATAGGATAGAGGATAGGATAGGATAGAGGATAGGATAGGATAGAGGATAGGATAGGATAGAGGATAGGATAGGATAGAGGATAGGATAGCATAGAGGATACGATAGTGGATAGGATAGGATATGGGATAGTATAGGATAGAGAATAGAATAGGATAGAGGATAGGATAGGATAGGATAGAGGATAGGATAGGATAGAGGATAGGATAGGATAGAGGATAGGATAGGATAGAGGATAGGATAGGATAGAGGATAGGATAGGATAGAGGATAGGATAGGATAGAGGATAGGATAGGATAGAGGATAGGATAGGATAGAGGATAGGATAGACGATAGGATAGGATAGAGCATAGGATAGGATAGAGGATAGGGTAGGATAGAGGATAGGATAGGATAGAGGATAGGATAGGATAGAGGATAGGATAGGATAGAGGATAGGATAGGATAGAGGATAGGATAGACGATAGGATAGGATAGAGCATAGGATAGGATAGAGGATAGGGTAGGATAGAGGATTGGATAGGATACAGGAAAAGATAGACTTGAGGATGGATGATAAGATAGGATAGAGGATTGGATAGGATACATGATAGGATAGGATACAGGATAGGATAGGATAGAGGATAGGATAGACGATAGGATAGGATAGAGCATAGGATAGGATAGAAGATAGGATAGGATAGAGGATAGGATAGAGGATAGGATAGGATAGAGGATAGGATAGGATAGAGGATAGGATAGGATAGAGGATAGGATAGGATAGAGGATAGAGGATATGATAGGATAGAGGATAGGATAGGATAGAGGATAGGATAGGATAGAAGATAGGATAGGATAGAGGATAGGATAGGATAGAGGATAGGATAGGATAGAGGATAGGATAGGATAGAGGATTGGATAGAGGATAGGATAGAGGATAGGATAGGATAGAGGATAGGATAGGACAGAGGATAGGATAGGGCATTTGATAGGATTGAGGATAGGATAGGATAGAAGATAGGATAGGATAGAGGATAGGATAGGATAGAGGATAGCATAGGATAGAGGATAGGATAGAGGATAGGATAGAGGATAGGATAGGATAGAGGATAGGATAAGATAGAGGATAGGATAGGATAGAGGATAGGATAGGACAGAGGATAGGATAGGATAGAGGATAGGATAGAGGATAGGATAGAGGATAGGATAGGATAGAGGATAGGATAAGATAGAGGATAGGATAGGATACAGGATAGGATAGGATAGAGGATAGGATAGGGGATTTGATAGGATTGAGGATAGGATAGGATAGAAGATAGGATAGGATAGAGGATAGGATAGGATAGAGGATAGCATAGGATAGAGGATAGGATAGAGGATAGGATAGAGGATAGGATAGGATAGAGGATAGGATAAGATAGAGGATAGGATAGGATAGAGGATAGGATAGGACAGAGGATAGGATAGGATAGAGGATAGGATAGAGGATAGGATAGAGGATAGGATAGGATAGAGGATAGGATAAGATAGAGGATAGGATAGGATAGAGGATAGGATAGGACAGAGGATAGGATAGGGCATTTGATAGGATAGAGGATAGGATAGGATAGAAGATAGGATAGGATAGAGGATAGGATAGGATAGACGATACGATAGGATAGGATAGAGGATGGGATAGGATAGAAGATAGGATAGGGTAGAGGATAGGATAGACGATAGGATAGGATAGAGGATAGGATAGGATAGGGGATTAGATATGATAGATTATAGGATAGGATAGAAGATAGGATAGGATAGAGGATAGGATAGGATAGAGGATAGGATAGGATAGAGGATAGGATAGGATAGAGGATAGGATAGGGGATTTGATAGGATAGAGGATAGGATAGGATAGAAGATAGGATAGGATAGAGTATACAATAGGATAGAGGATAGGATAGGATAGAGGATTGGATAGACGATAGGATAGGATAGAGGATAGGATAGGATAGGGGATTAGATATGATAGATTATAGGATAGGATAGAAGATCGGATAGGGTAGAGCATAGGATAGGATAGAGGATAGATTAGGATAGAGGATTTGATAGGTATACAGGAAAGGATAGACTTGAGGATAGATGATAGGATAGGATAGACGATTGGATAGGATAGGATAGAGGATAGGATAGGATAGAGGATTGGATACAATAGAGGATAGGATAAGATAGAGGATACGATAGGATAGGATAGAGGATGGGATAGGATAGAGGATAGGATAGGATAGAGGATAGGATAGGATAGAGGATAGGATAGGAAGGAGGATAGGATAGGATAGAGGATAGGATAGGATAGAGGATAGGATAGGATAGAGGATAGGATAGGATAGAGGATAGGATAGGATAGAGGATAGGATAGGATAGAGGATAGGATAGGATAGAGGATAGGATAGGATAGAGGATAGGATAGACGATAGGATAGGATAGAGCATAGGATAGGATAGAGGATAGGGTAGGATAGAGGATAGGATAGGATAGAGGATAGGATAGGATAGAGGATAGGATAGGATAGAGGATAGGATAGGATAGAGGATAGGATAGGATAGAGGATAGGATAGACGATAGGATAGGATAGAGCATAGGATAGGATAGAGGATAGGGTAGGATAGAGGATTGGATAGGATACAGGAAAGGATAGACTTGAGGATAGATGATAGGATAGGATAGAGGATTGGATAGGATACAGGATAGGATAGGATAGAGGATAGGATAGGGGATTTGATAGGATAGAGGATAGGATAGGATAGAAGATAGGATAGGATAGAGGATACGATAGGATAGAGGATAGGATAGGATAGAGGATAGGATAGGATAGAGGATAGGATAGGATAGAGGATAGGATAGGATAGAGGATAGGATAGGATAGAGGATAGGATAGGATAGAGGATAGGATAGGATAGAGGATAGGATAGAGGATTGGATAGGATAGAGGATAGGATAGAGGATTGGATAGGATAGAAGATATTATAGGATAGACGATAGGATAGGATAGAGGATGGGATAGGATAGAGGATAGGATAGAGGATAGGATAGAGGATAGGATAGAGGATAGGATAGGATAGGGGATTAGATATGATAGATTATAGGATAGGATAGAAGATAGGATAGGATAGAGGATAGGATAGGATAGAGGATAGGATAGGATAGAGGATAGGATATGATAGAGGATAGGATAGGGGATTTGATAGGATAGAGGATAGGATAGGATAGAAGATAGGATAGGATAGAGGATACAATAGGATAGAGGATAGGATAGGATAGAGGATTGGATACAATAGAGGATAGGATAAGATAGAGGATAGGATAGGATAGAGGATAGGATAGGATAGAGGATAGGATAGGATAGAGGATAGGATAGGATAGAGGATAGGATAGGATAGAGGATAGGATAGGATAGAGGATAGGATAGGATAGAGGATAGGATAGGATAGAGGATAGGATAGACGATAGGATAGGATAGAGCATAGGATAGGATAGAGGATAGGGTAGGATAGAGGATAGGATAGGATAGAGGATAGGATAGGATAGAGGATAGGATAGGATAGAGGATAGGATAGGATAGAGGATAGGATAGACGATAGGATAGGATAGAGCATAGGATAGGATAGAGGATAGGGTAGGATAGAGGATTGGATAGGATACAGGAAAAGATAGACTTGAGGATGGATGATAGGATAGGATAGAGGATTGGATAGGATACAGGATAGGATAGGATACAGGATAGGATAGGATAGAGGATAGGATAGACGATAGGATGGGATAGAGCATAGGATAGGATAGAAGATAGGATAGGATAGAGGATAGGATAGAGGATAGGATAGGATAGAGGATAGGATAGGATAGAGGATAGGATAGGATAGAGGATAGAGGATATGATAGGATAGAGGATAGGATAGGATAGAGGATAGGATAGGATAGAGGATAGGATAGGATAGAGGATAGGATAGGATAGAGGATAGGATAGAGGATTGGATAGGATAGAGGATAGGATAGAGGATTGGATAGGATAGAAGATATTATAGGATAGACAATAGGATAGGATAGAGGATGGGATAGGATAGGATAGAGGATTGGATATGATAGAGGATAGCATTTAGGATAGGATAGGATAGAGGATAGGACCGAGGATAGGATAGAGGATAGGATAGGATAGAGGTTAGGATAGGCGATAGGATAGGATAGAGAATATTAAAGGATACAGGATAGGATAGGATAGAGGATAGGATACGATAGAGGATGAGATAGGATCGAGGATACGATAGGATAGAGGATGGGATAGGTTAGTGGATAGTATAGGATAGGGGATTGGATAGGATAGAGGATAGGATAGGATAGAGGATATTATAGGATAGAGGATAGGATGGGGGATTGGATAGTATAGGATAGGGGATTGGATAGGATAGAGGATAGGATAGGATAGAGGATATTATAGGATAGAGGATAGGATGGGGGATTGGATAGGATAGTGGATAGGATAGGATAGAGGATAGGATAGGATAGAGGATAGGATAGGATAGAGGATAGGATAGGATAGAGGATAGGATAGGATAGAGGATAGGATAGGATAGAGGATAGGATAGCATAGAGGATACGATAGTGGATAGGATAGGATATGGGATAGTATAGGATAGAGAATAGAATAGGATAGAGGATAGGATAGGATAGGATAGAGGATAGGATAGGATAGAGGATAGGATAGGATAGAGGATAGGATAGGATAGAGGATAGGATAGGATAGAGGATAGGATAGGATAGAGGATAGGATAGGATAGAGGATAGGATAGGATAGAGGATAGGATAGACGATAGGATAGGATAGAGCATAGGATAGGATAGAGGATAGGGTAGGATAGAGGATAGGATAGGATAGAGGATAGGATAGGATAGAGGATAGGATAGGATAGAGGATAGGATAGGATAGAGGATAGGATAGACGATAGGATAGGATAGAGCATAGGATAGGATAGAGGATAGGGTAGGATAGAGGATTGGATAGGATACAGGAAAAGATAGACTTGAGGATGGATGATAGGATAGGATAGAGGATTGGATAGGATACATGATAGGATAGGATACAGGATAGGATAGGATAGAGGATAGGATAGACGATAGGATAGGATAGAGCATAGGATAGGATAGAAGATAGGATAGGATAGAGGATAGGATAGAGGATAGGATAGGATAGAGGATAGGATAGGATAGAGGATAGGATAGGATAGAGGATAGGATAGGATAGAGGATAGAGGATATGATAGGATAGAGGATAGGATAGGATAGAGGATAGGATAGGATAGAAGATAGGATAGGATAGAGGATAGGATAGGATAGAGGATAGGATAGGATAGAGGATAGGATAGGATAGAGGATTGGATAGAGGATAGGATAGAGGATAGGATAGGATAGAGGATAGGATAGGACAGAGGATAGGATAGGGCATTTGATAGGATTGAGGATAGGATAGGATAGAAGATAGGATAGGATAGAGGATAGGATAGGATAGAGGATAGCATAGGATAGAGGATAGGATAGAGGATAGGATAGAGGATAGGATAGGATAGAGGATAGGATAAGATAGAGGATAGGATAGGATAGAGGATAGGATAGGACAGAGGATAGGCTAGGATAGAGGATAGGATAGAGGATAGGATAGAGGATAGGATAGGATAGAGGATAGGATAAGATAGAGGATAGGATAGGATACAGGATAGGATAGGATAGAGGATAGGATAGGGGATTTGATAGGATTGAGGATAGGATAGGATAGAAGATAGGATAGGATAGAGGATAGGATAGGATAGAGGATAGCATAGGATAGAGGATAGGATAGAGGATAGGATAGAGGATAGGATAGGATAGAGGATAGGATAAGATAGAGGATAGGATAGGATAGAGGATAGGATAGGACAGAGGATAGGATAGGATAGAGGATAGGATAGAGGATAGGATAGAGGATAGGATAGGATAGAGGATAGGATAAGATAGAGGATAGGATAGGATAGAGGATAGGATAGGACAGAGGATAGGATAGGGCATTTGATAGGATAGAGGATAGGATAGGATAGAAGATAGGATAGGATAGAGGATAGGATAGGATAGACGATACGATAGGATAGGATAGAGGATGGGATAGGATAGAAGATAGGATAGGGTAGAGGATAGGATAGACGATAGGATAGGATAGAGGATAGGATAGGATAGGGGATTAGATATGATAGATTATAGGATAGGATAGAAGATAGGATAGGATAGAGGATAGGATAGGATAGAGGATAGGATAGGATAGAGGATAGGATAGGATAGAGGATAGGATAGGGGATTTGATAGGATAGAGGATAGGATAGGATAGAAGATAGGATAGGATAGAGTATACAATAGGATAGAGGATAGGATAGGATAGAGGATTGGATAGACGATAGGATAGGATAGAGGATAGGATAGGATAGGGGATTAGATATGATAGATTATAGGATAGGATAGAAGATCGGATAGGGTAGAGCATAGGATAGGATAGAGGATAGATTAGGATAGAGGATTTGATAGGTATACAGGAAAGGATAGACTTGAGGATAGATGATAGGATAGGATAGACGATTGGATAGGATAGGATAGAGGATAGGATAGGATAGAGGATTGGATACAATAGAGGATAGGATAAGATAGAGGATACGATAGGATAGGATAGAGGATGGGATAGGATAGAGGATAGGATAGGATAGAGGATAGGATAGGATAGAGGATAGGATAGAAAGGAGGATAGGATAGGATAGAGGATAGGATAGGATAGAGGATAGGATAGGATAGAGGATAGGATAGGATAGAGGATAGGATAGGATAGAGGATAGGATAGGATAGAGGATAGGATAGGATAGAGGATAGGATAGGATAGAGGATAGGATAGACGATAGGATAGGATAGAGCATAGGATAGGATAGAGGATAGGGTAGGATAGAGGATAGGATAGGATAGAGGATAGGATAGGATAGAGGATAGGATAGGATAGAGGATAGGATAGGATAGAGGATAGGATAGGATAGAGGATAGGATAGACGATAGGATAGGATAGAGCATAGGATAGGATAGAGGATAGGGTAGGATAGAGGATTGGATAGGATACAGGAAAGGATAGACTTGAGGATAGATGATAGGATAGGATAGAGGATTGGATAGGATACAGGATAGGATAGGATAGAGGATAGGATAGGGGATTTGATAGGATAGAGGATAGGATAGGATAGAAGATAGGATAGGATAGAGGATACGATAGGATAGAGGATAGGATAGGATAGAGGATAGGATAGGATAGAGGATAGGATAGGATAGAGGATAGGATAGGATAGAGGATAGGATAGGATAGAGGATAGGATAGGATAGAGGATAGGATAGGATAGAGGATAGGATAGAGGATTGGATAGGATAGAGGATAGGATAGAGGATTGGATAGGATAGAAGATATTATAGGATAGACGATAGGATAGGATAGAGGATGGGATAGGATAGAGGATAGGATAGAGGATAGGATAGAGGATAGGATAGAGGATAGGATAGGATAGGGGATTAGATATGATAGATTATAGGATAGGATAGAAGATAGGATAGGATAGAGGATAGGATAGGATAGAGGATAGGATAGGATAGAGGATAGGATATGATAGAGGATAGGATAGGGGATTTGATAGGATAGAGGATAGGATAGGATAGAAGATAGGATAGGATAGAGGATACAATAGGATAGAGGATAGGATAGGATAGAGGATTGGATACAATAGAGGATAGGATAAGATAGAGGATAGGATAGGATAGAGGATAGGATAGGACAGAGGATAGGATAGGATAGAGGATAGGATAGGATAGAGGATAGGATAGGATAGAAGATAGGATAGGAGAGAGGATACGATAGGATAGAGGATAGGATAGGATAGAGGATAGGATAGGATAGAGGATAGGATAGGATAGAGGATAGGATAGGATAGAGGAGAGGATAGGATAGAGGATAGGATAGGATAGAGGATAGGATAGGATAGAGGATAGGATCGGATAGAGGATAGGATAGGATAGAGGATAGGATAGACGATAGGATAGGATAGAGCATAGGATAGGATAGAGGATAGGGTAGGATAGAAGATAGGATAGGAGAGAGGATACGATAGGATAGAGGATAGGATAGGATAGAGGATAGGATAGGATAGAGGATAGGATAGGATAGAGGATAGGATAGGATAGAGGAGAGGATAGGATAGAGGATAGGATAGGATAGAGGATAGGATAGGATAGAGGATAGGATCGGATAGAGGATAGGATAGGATAGAGGATAGGATAGACGATAGGATAGGATAGAGCATAGGATAGGATAGAGGATAGGGTAGGATAGAGGATTGGATAGGATACAGGAAAGGATAGACTTGAGGATAGATGATAGGATAGGATAGAGGATTGGATAGGATACAGGATAGGATAGGATAGAGGATAGGATAGGGGATTTGATAGGATAGAGGATAGGATAGGATAGAAGATAGGATAGGATAGAGGATACGATAGGATAGAGGATAGGATAGGATAGAGGATAGGATAGACGATAGGATAGGATAGAGGATAGGATAGGATAGGGGATTAGATATGATAGATTATAGGATAGGATAGAAGATCGGATAATGTAGAGCATAGGATAGGATAGAGGATAGATTAGGATAGAGGATTTGATAGGATACAGGAAAGGATAGACTTGAGGATAGAGGATAGGATAGGATAGAGGATAGGATACAATAGAGGATAGGATAAGATAGAGGATAGGATAGGATAGAGGATAGGATAGGACAGAGGATAGGATAGGGCATTTGATAGGATAGAGGATAGGATAGGATAGAGGATACGATAGGATAGGATAGAGGATGGGATAGGATAGAGGATAGGATAGGGTAGAGGATAGGATAGACGATAGGATAGGATAGAGGATAGGATAGGATAGGGGATTAGATATGATAGATTATAGGATAGGATAGAAGATAGGATAGGATAGAGGATAGGATAGGATAGAGGATAGGATAGGATAGAGGATAGGATAGGATAGAGGATAGGATAGGATAGAGGATAGGATAGGATAGAGGATAGGATAGGATAGAGGATAGGATAGGATAGAGGATAGGATAGGATAGAGGATAGGATAGGATAGAGGATAGGATAGGATAGAGGATAGGATAGGATAGAGGATAGGATAGGATAGAGGATAGGATAGGATAGAGGATAGGATAGGATAGAGGATAGGATAGGATAGAGGATAGGATAGACGATAGGATAGGATAGAGCATAGGATAGGATAGAGGATAGGGTAGGATAGAGGATAGGATAGGATAGAGGATAGGATAGGATAGAGGATAGGATAGGATAGAGGATAGGATAGGATAGAGGATAGGATAGACGATAGGATAGGATAGAGCATAGGATAGGATAGAGGATAGGGTAGGATAGAGGATTGGATAGGATACAGGAAAGGATAGACTTGAGGATAGATGATAGGATAGGATAGAGGATTGGATAGGATACAGGATAGGATAGGATAGAGGATAGGATAGGATAGAGGATAGGATAGGATAGAGGATAGGATAGACGATAGGATAGGATAGAGCATAGGATAGGATAGAGGATAGGGTAGGATAGAGGATTGGATAGGATACAGGAAAAGATAGACTTGAGGATAGATGATAGGATAGGATAGAGGATTGGATAGGATAGAGGATAGGATAGGATAGAGGATAGGATAGGATAGAGGATAGGATAGGATAGAGGATAGGATAGGATAGAGGATAGGATAGGATAGAGGATAGGATAGGATAGAGGATAGGATAGGATAGAGGATAGGATAGGATAGAGGATAGAGGATGTGATAGGATAGAGGATAGGATAGGATAGAGGATAGGATAGAGGATTGGATAGGATAGAGGATAGGATAGAGGATTGGATAGGATAGAAGATATTATAGGATAGACGATAGGATAGGATAGAGGATGGGATAGGATAGGATAGAGGATTGGATATGATAGAGGATAGCATTTAGGATAGGATAGGATAGAGGATAGGACCGAGGATAGGATAGAGGATAGGATCGGATAGAGGTTAGGATAGGCGATAGGATAGGATAGTGTTGATTGCTCGTGGTTATCCCGAAGGATGTTCGAGCTTTTGATGTGGATTTACACGCGATGTGTCGACTAAGGATGGGAGTTTCCTCTTGTAAGAAAGGAGACCAAATGTAACAAAACTAAAGCAGTGGACTGTATTTACAAAATGGATTTGAGCCGTAACCGAATACAAAAATGAATAGAGTACAGGAGAGCAGCTAGGAAAAGTCGTTTTCTCTAGCGTGCTTGGAAGCCAATTGATTGGGAGGATCGAGCCAAGAACCCACGTAAGGGTAGATCCTCCCTCTACTTCGGGAATTTCCTCCCTTCCCTGGATGCCGAGAGATATCCCGGATTGGCCAAGACGAGGACCAATTGGGGGGTGGACGGTTGGAAAGTGGAAGATGGGACCGAGGAACATCCTGATGGCCCCAAGGCCATCCTGATGAACCAAGGGCCATCAACCACTCACCACGGGTGAAGAGTTGCCAGAGCCTGGGAAAGACCCAGGGCGTCTGGCAATCGTCAAGTGCGAAACTAGAGAAGGGCAGGATGGGACCACCGGCAGATTTATGGCATGGGCCTAGAAAACTATATACAAGTGCTACGCCCTGGGAACGGACACGAATGGGACATTAGCTAAAACGGTGACAAGGCCACTCCGTACCTAATTTCTAAAAATCCCCAAAGTCACGTTCCAAGAGCGCAAAGCAATACCCATGCCATAACCAGATGTCCCAGGCTGGCCGCTACATACCGCCCACCTTGAACTCACGGAGTTCAATCGAAATGGGCAACTAACAAGAAGGGAGGATAGAACCCTACAAAAATGACAACAAAAGCAACAATGAACAATAGTAACTAAGAACAAAACCAAAACAAGAAAGCATGAGAGAATCACTAATAGCTAAGAACAACGTAAAACAAAATACTAACGAAGGACATGAGATGCGGAACACAAACAAATATCGACTAATACCGAGAACGAAATGTATACATGGAGTAACATTTAAACTAAATCAAATATACACGCAAGATACTAACTAAGGAAACGAAAAGCGGAACATAAAAGTATCAACTAATACAATGGACGAAGTATATACAGTGAATAACTGAATCAAACATCACAAAATGGAATCATTTTCCGCGATCGACAAAAACAAATTTTGGTGACGGGTCTCTTCAAAGTGTCAGACGCCGTCCGAAGGGAAACAGCAGGTGTCTTCCCGTCATGGCCTGGATGAAGTTCCAAGATGCGTCCCAACATCAATTTCATTGGAGGCGTGTTGTGCTCTTGGATGAGAACCATGGCTCCAGTCCTGGGCTCAGCAAGAGGGTCGACCTTCCATGTGTGTCGCTGCTGCAACCCGTTCAAATGCTCCCGGCACCAACGTTTCCAAAAATGTTGCAGCCTTTGCTGTATTAGCTGAAACCGACTAAGCCTGTTCTGTCGAACAGCTGTGAGGTTGACCTGAGGAAGTGCGGTCAACGCGTCACCAACAAGGAAGTGCCTAGGAGTCAAGGAATTTAGATCGGAAGGATCAGCGGATAATGGATGTATTGGGCGGGAATTTAAACAAGCTTCAACCCGAGTAAGCAATGTGTACAATTCATTTCTAGCCCCAACCAAATTTGTTCCGTTATCGGAGTGAATGACCTTACATTTACCCCGGCGAGCAATGAATCTACGGAGACAACTAATAAAAGCGTCCGACGGAAGGTCAACTACGCGTTCTAGGTGAATGGCCTTTGTGACCATACAAACAAAAATACAAATATACGCCTTCCGAGCCGTACGCGAGCGTCCGCGGTCAACAACTATCAAAGGACCGGCAGAATCGACTCCGCAGGTATGGAAAGGCCTAGCACGTGTAACCCGGTCGGCAGGTAGATTGCCCATCAGAGGTTGCGCGCTGACGGTACCTGTCCTAAAACAGGTGACGCAGCGACGCAAGACCTTTCTGACAATCCGCCTACCTGAAATAATCCAATATCTAGAATTAACAGAAGCTAAGATTTGTTGACCTCCTGCGCGCAAAAAACAAAAATGTTCCTTGCGGACGATTAATTCCGCCAGTGGACCCGAGTTCGGTCTAACTACGAGGTGCGTCTGTTCGTACGGAACAGGAGCATTTCCTAATCGGCCGCCCACCCTAATGAGCCCGTGCTCATCAAGATAGGGGTTCAATGATATCAATGAACTATTTTTGTTTAATTTCTTTCGTTGTGTCAAGCTGCGATAATCACTATCAAGGTAATGGTTATGGGCGGCTCGAATCAAGATCCGTTCGGCCGAAATCAATTCCGAAACGGATGGAGAGCCACGATGACCCGTATGAGTGCCTTTTGCATATCTACAGTTTATTGCGAATCTAAGTGTGTCTAATAATTTTATTTCGAATTGGCTGCGATTTGCGGTGACGCTCAAATGAACTACAGGCATGGGGCGAGCGTCAGGCACGTCGACCATGCTAGCGTCTGATATGGGCCAATCCTTGGCGTCTAGAGATAGCCAACTTGGACCATACCACCACAAATCATGCCCTATAAGCAAGTGTGCACTAAAACCGCGAGACAAAATATCCGCAGGATTATCCGCGGTACGTATATGTTTCCAGGTGCAAGATGCTGACGAAAGCTCATCTAATTCAACTTTGAAATTCAACCATCGTAGATGAAGATCTTGGGAGAGGGTTTCATCCCAACCAACCTTCATCTGCCAAAATTCTTGCATAAAAAGTCTGGATTTAACTATAACCGGGCCGATGAGGCCCAAGGGTTCGAATATTTGTGCTATTTCAGCCAAAATGTTACGCTTTGTAATTCTACTATGTTTTTTACTTTGCGTACTAGAAAACAATTGGTCGGAGGACACAGACCACGATAGCCCGAGTGTTTTCGGCTCTTTATCTAAGATTCTAAATTCTACGTTCTGTGTCACGCCGCTAACGTGTCCAATTGCTTTAGGATCGTTGCTTGCCCATTTTCGCAAGGAAAAACCGGCCTTAGCTGAGATCCCTTCGAGAGATTCGCGTAATGCACTGGCTTCTACTACCGAGTCACAGCCAGTGAGCAAATCATCGACGTAAAAATCGTGCAATAATCTATCGCTAGCAGGGGGAGATGAGCGCGCGCAATCTACTTGATGTAGAGAGCGAGTTGCCAAAAATTCCGGATCATCGTACCTCTGCTTTAAACGCGACCAAGCTAGATTGTAGTTCGTGGCTGACACGCTAAACGATTCTAATATTCGCGCAGCCGGACCGGACAACGAAGAAACTAAATAACTAAGTCGATCTACATCGGTTAGTTTGTCGCAGTCATGAACTAGGGATGTGAAAGTGTCCCGAAATCGAATCCACTGACTATAATTGCCATCGAAAGTGGGAATCTGTATTACGGGCAAACAAATCGCGGTGTGCGAATCCGAAGGCGTAGGAGTGGGATTAATAGTGGACGCACTATTAATTGCTAATTCACCGCGAGCAGCAATCAATCGCCTTTCGGCGAGAGAAAGAGTGCCAAAAAAGGTGTTCTCAAATTGGTCACGCTCGGCAAGATGCGTTTCCAATGCAGGCGTTTCTACGACGAATACTTCAATTTGTGTTTGAATTCTATCAAATTCGTCGTATAGACCCTCAATGACTCGAACGCGCTTCTCGAAAGCTAAGATGTCCGCGTTGACATCGGCTGACTCTACCAAGTTTCTATAAATTGTCAGCTTAGTCTTAGCGGCCCCGCGTTCGGAAATTAAACCTTTGAATTGAGCTTCCATACTTGTACACTATCGCGAACTCAAGTTAAAACCAAGGAAAAACTTACGGAGAATGACAGGAGTGGATCAGCGCTAACAAACAACTTCAGCAGGATCGTCTCACGGGATGCTCGTCGGTTCCTGGCAGTCAGCTAGTTCCAGAGAGCGGCCGTGTTCCAAGTACGTCTTGGGCACGCAAACGCCTTCCTGGAAACTGCAGGCTTGATGACGGCAGCTACAGTCCCGTAGTCTCCTGGTAGTCCCAAAATGCTGCAGCCCAATGAGGATTGTCCAGTCGGACACGAAATGGCAGCAGCAAGACTCCTTGTCTTCCGTGAAGCACGAACTTATTCGAGTATCCGGCTCGAAGGACCAAATGTTGATTGCTCGTGGTTATCCCGAAGGATGTTCGAGCTTTTGATGTGGATTTACACGCGATGTGTCGACTAAGGATGGGAGTTTCCTCTTGTAAGAAAGGAGACCAAATGTAACAAAACTAAAGCAGTGGACTGTATTTACAAAATGGATTTGAGCCGTAACCGAATACAAAAATGAATAGAGTACAGGAGAGCAGCTAGGAAAAGTCGTTTTCTCTAGCGTGCTTGGAAGCCAATTGATTGGGAGGATCGAGCCAAGAACCCACGTAAGGGTAGATCCTCCCTCTACTTCGGGAATTTCCTCCCTTCCCTGGATGCCGAGAGATATCCCGGATTGGCCAAGACGAGAACCAATTGGGGGGTGGACGGTTGGAAAGTGGAAGATGGGACCGAGGAACATCCTGATGGCCCCAAGGCCATCCTGATGAACCAAGGGCCATCAACCACTCACCACGGGTGAAGAGTTGCCAGAGCCTGGGAAAGACCCAGGGCGTCTGGCAATCGTCAAGTGCGAAACTAGAGAAGGGCAGGATGGGACCACCGGCAGATTTATGGCATGGGCCTAGAAAACTATATACAAGTGCTACGCCCTGGGAACGGACACGAATGGGACATTAGCTAAAACGGTGACAAGGCCACTCCGTACCTAATTTCTAAAAATCCCCAAAGTCACGTTCCAAGAGCGCAAAGCAATACCCATGCCATAACCAGATGTCCCAGGCTGGCCGCTACAGATAGAGAATATTAAAGGATATAGGATAGGATACGATAGAGGATGAGATAGGATCGAGGATACGATAGGATAGAGGATAGGATAGTGGATAGGATAGGATAGAGGATGGGATAGGTTAGTGGATAGTATATAATAGGGGATTGGATAGGATAGAAGATAGGATAGGATAGAGGATATTATAGGATAGAGGATAGGATGGGGGATTGGATAGGATAGAGGATAGGATAGGATAGAGGTTATTATAGGATATAGGATGGGATAGGATAGAGGATAGGATAGGATAGAGGATAGGATAGGATAGAGGATACGATAGTGGATTGGATAGGATATAGGATAGTATAGAATAGAGAATAGGATAGGATAGGGGGCGGGATAGGATAGAGGATAGGATAGGATAGAGGATAGGATAGGATAGAGGATACGATAGTGGATTGGATAGGATATAGGATAGTATAGGATAGAAAATAGGATAGGATAGAGGATAGGATAGGATAGAGGATAGGATAGGATAGAGGATAGGATAGGATAGCGGATAGGATAGGATAGAGGATAGGATAGGATAGAGGATAGGATAGGATAGAGGATAGGATAGGATAGGATAGAGGATAGGATAGGATAGAGGATAGGATAGACGATAGGATAGGATAGAGCATAGGATAGGATAGAGGATAGGGTAGGATAGAGGATAGGATAGGATAGAGGATAGGATAGGATAGAGGATAGGATAGGATAGAGGATAGGATAGGATAGAGGATAGGATAGGATAGAGGATAGGATAGGATAGAGGATAGGATAGGATAGAGGATAGGATAGGATAGGATAGGATAGAGGATAGGATAGGATAGAGGATAGGATAGGATAGAGGATAGGATAGGATAGAGGATAGGATAGGATAGAGGATAGGATAGAAGATAGGATAGGATAGAGGATAGGATAGGATAGAGGATACGATAGGATAGAGGATAGGATAGGATAGAGGATAGGATAGGATAGAGGAGAGGATAGGATAGAGGATAGGATAGGATAGAGGATAGGATAGGATAGAGGATAGGATCGGATAGAGGATAGCATTTAGGATAGGATAGGATAGAGGATAGGACCGAGGATAGGATAGAGGATAGGATCGGATAGAGGTTAGGATAGGCGATAGGATAGGATAGAGAATATTAAAGGATATAGGATAGGATACGATAGAGGATGAGATAGGATCGAGGATACGATAGGATAGAGGATAGGATAGTGGATAGGATAGGATAGAGGATGGGATAGGTTAGTGGATAGTATAGGATAGGGGATTGGATAGGATAGAAGATAGGATATGATAGAGGATATTATAGGATAGAGGATAGGATGGGGGATTGGATAGGATAGAGGATAGGATAGGATAGAGGTTATTATAGGATATAGGATGGGATAGGATAGAGGATAGGATAGGATAGAGGATAGGATAGGATAGAGGATACGATAGTGGATTGGATAGGATATAGGATAGTATAGAATAGTGAATAGGATAGGATAGGGGGCGGGATAGGATAGAGGATAGGATAGGATAGAGGATAGGATAGGATAGAGGATACGATAGTGGATTGGATAGGATATAGGATAGTATAGGATAGAAAATAGGATAGGATAGAGGATAGGATAGGATAGAGGATAGGATAGGATAGAGGATAGGATAGGATAGAGGATAGGATAGGATAGAGGATAGGATAGGATAGAGGATAGGATAGGATAGAGGATAGGATAGGATAGAGGATAGGATAGGATAGGATAGAGGATAGGATAGGATAGAGGATAGGATAGACGATAGGATAGGATAGAGCATAGGATAGGATAGAGGATAGGGTAGGATAGAGGATAGGATAGGATAGAGGATAGGATCGGATAGAGGATAGGATAGGATAGAGGATAGGATAGGATAGAGGATAGGATAGGATAGAGGATAGGATAGGATAGAGGATAGGATAGGATAGAGGATAGGATAGGATAGGATAGGATAGAGGATAGGATAGGATAGAGGATAGGATAGGATAGAGGATAGGATAGGATAGAGGATAGGATAGAAGATAGGATAGGATAGAGGATAGGATAGGATAGAGGATACGATAGGATAGAGGATAGGATAGGATAGAGGATAGGATAGGATAGAGGAGAGGATAGGATAGAGGATAGGATAGGATAGAGGATAGGATAGGATAGAGGATAGGATCGGATAGAGGATAGCATTTAGGATAGGATAGGATAGAGGATAGGACCGAGGATAGGATAGAGGATAGGATCGGATAGAGGTTAGGATAGGCGATAGGATAGGATAGAGAATATTAAAGGATATAGGATAGGATACGATAGAGGATGAGATAGGATCGAGGATACGATAGGATAGAGGATAGGATAGTGGATAGGATAGGATAGAGGATGGGATAGGTTAGTGGATAGTATAGGATAGGGGATTGGATAGGATAGAAGATAGGATAGGATAGAGGATATTATAGGATAGAGGATAGGATGGGGGATTGGATAGGATAGAGGATAGGATAGGATAGAGGTTATTATAGGATATAGGATGGGATAGGATAGAGGATAGGATAGGATAGAGGATAGGATAGGATAGAGGATACGATAGTGGATTGGATAGGATATAGGATAGTATAGAATAGAGAATAGGATAGGATAGGGGGCGGGATAGGATAGAGGATAGGATAGGATAGAGGATACGATAGTGGATTGGATAGGATATAGGATAGTATAGGATAGAAAATAGGATAGGATAGAGGATAGGATAGGATAGAGGATAGGATAGGATAGAGGATAGGATAGGATAGAGGATAGGATAGGATAGAGGATAGGATAGGATAGAGGATAGGATAGGATAGAGGATAGGATAGGATAGAGGATAGGATAGGATAGGATAGAGGATAGGATAGGATAGAGGATAGGATAGACGATAGGATAGGATAGAGCATAGGATAGGATAGAGGATAGGGTAGGATAGAGGATAGGATAGGATAGAGGATAGGATAGGATAGAGGATAGGATAGGATAGAGGATAGGATAGGATAGAGGATAGGATAGGATAGGATAGGATAGAGGATAGGATAGGATAGAGGATAGGATAGGATAGAGGATAGGATAGGATAGAGGATAGGATAGAAGATAGGATAGGATAGAGGATAGGATAGGATAGAGGATACGATAGGATAGAGGATAGGATAGGATAGAGGATAGGATAGGATAGAGGAGAGGATAGGATAGAGGATAGGATAGGATAGAGGATAGGATAGGATAGAGGATAGGATCGGATAGAGGATAGGATAGGATAGAGGCAGGATAGGATAGAGGATAGGATAGGATAGAGGATAGGATAGGATAGAGGATAGGATAGGATAGAGGATAGGATAGGATAGAGGATAGGATAGACAATAGGATAGGATAGAGCATAGGATAGGATAGAAGATAGGATAGGATAGAGGATAGGATAGGATAGAGGATAGGATAGGATAGGGGATTAGATATGATAGATTATAGGATAGGATAGAAGATCGGATAATGTAGAGCATAGGATAGGATAGAGGATAGATTAGGATAGAGGATTTGATAGGATACAGGAAAGGATAGACTTGAGGATAGAGGATAGGATAGGATAGAGGATAGGATACAATAGACGATAGGATAAGATAGAGGATAGGATAGGATAGAGGATAGGATAGGACAGAGGATAGGATAGGGCATTTGATAGGATAGAGGATAGGATAGGATAGAAGATAGGATAGGATAGAGGATAGGATAGGATAGAGGATACGATAGGATAGGATAGAGGATGGGATAGGATAGAGGATAGGATAGGGTAGAGGATAGGATAGACGATAGGATAGGATAGAGGATAGGATAGGATAGGGGATTAGATATGATAGATTATAGGATAGGATAGAAGATAGGATAGGATAGAGGATAGGATAGGATAGAGGATAGGATAGGATAGAGGATAGGATAGGATAGAGGATAGGATAGGATAGAGGATAGGATAGGATAGAGGATAGGATAGGATAGAGGATAGGATAGGATAGAGGATAGGATAGGATAGAGGATAGGATAGGATAGAGGATAGGATAGGATAGAGGATAGGATAGACGATAGGATAGGATAGAGCATAGGATAGGATAGAGGATAGGGTAGGATAGAGGATAGGATAGGATAGAGGTTATTATAGGATATAGGATGGGATAGGATAGAGGATAGGATAGGATAGAGGATAGGATAGGATAGAGGATACGATAGTGGATTGGATAGGATAGAGGACAGTATAGAATAGAGAATAGGATAGGATAGGGGGCGGGATAGGATAGAGGATAGGATAGGATAGAGGATAGGATAGGATAGAGGATACGATAGTGGATTGGATAGGATAAAGGATAGTATAGGATAGAGAATAGGATAGGATAGAGGATAGGATAGGATAGAGGACAGGATAGGATAGAGGATAGGATAGGATAGAGGATAGGATAGGATAGAGGATAGGATAGGATAGAGGATAGGATAGGATAGAGGATAGGATAGGATAGAGGATAGGATAGACGATAGGATAGGATAGAGCATAGGATAGGATAGAGGATAGGGTAGGATAGAGGATAGGATAGGATAGAGGATAGGATAGGATATAGGATAGTATAGAATAGAGAATAGGATAGGATAGGGGGCGGGATAGGATAGAGGATAGGATAGGATAGAGGATAGGATAGGATAGAGGATACGATAGTGGATTGGATAGGATATAGGATAGTATAGGATAGAGAATAGGATAGGATAGAGGATAGGATAGGATAGAGGACAGGATAGGATAGAGGATAGGATAGGATAGAGGATAGGATAGGATAGAGGATAGGATAGGATAGAGGATAGGATAGGATAGAGGATAGGATAGGATAGAGGATAGGATAGGATAGAGGATAGGATAGACGATAGGATAGGATAGAGCATAGGATAGGATAGAGGATAGGGTAGGATAGAGGATAGGATAGGATAGAGGATAGGATAGGATAGAGGATAGGATAGGATAGAGGATAGGATAGGATAGAGGATAGGATAGGATAGAGGATAGGATAGGATAGAGGATAGGATAGACGATAGGATAGGATAGAGCATAGGATAGGATAGAGGATAGGGTAGGATAGAGGATTGGAAAGGTACAGGAAAAGATAGACTTGAGGATAGATGATAGGATAGGATAGAGGATTGGATAGGATACAGGATAGGATAGGATAGAGGATAGGATAGGATAGAGGATAGGATAGAGGATAGGATAGGATAGAGGATAGGATAGGATAGAGAATAGAGGATATGATAGGATAGAGGGTAGGATAGGATAGAGGATAGGATAGGATAGAGGATAGGATAGGATAGAGGTTATTATAGGACATAGGATGGGATAGGATAAAGGATAGGATAGGATAGAGGATAGGATAGGATAGAGGATACGATAGTGGATTGGATAGGAAATAGGATAGTAAAGAATAGAGAATAGGATAGGATAGGGGGCGGGATAGGATAGAGGATAGGATAGGATAGAGGATAGGATAGGATAGAGGTTAGGATAGGATAGAGGATAGGATAGAGGATGGGATAGGATAGAGGATAGGATAGGATAGAGGATAGGATAGGATAGAGGATAGAGGATATGATAGGATAGAGGATAGGATAGGATAGAGGATAGAGGATATGATAGGATAGAGGATAGGATAGGATAGAGGATAGGATAGGATAGACGATAGGATAGGATAGAGCATAGGATAGGATAGAGGATAGGGTAGGATAGAGGATAGGGTAGGATAGAGGATAGGATAGGATAGAGGATAGGATAGGATAGAGGATAGGATAGGATAGAGGATAGGATAGGATAGAGGATAGGATAGACGATAGGATAGGATAGAGCATAGGATAGGATAGAGGATAGGGTAGGATAGAGGATTGGAAAGGTACAGGAAAAGATAGACTTGAGGATAGATGATAGGATAGGATAGAGGATTGGATAGGATACAGGATAGGATAGGATAGAGGATAGGATAGGATAGAGGATAGGATAGAGGATAGGATAGGATAGAGGATAGGATAGGATAGAGAATAGAGGATATGATAGGATAGAGGGTAGGATAGGATAGAGGATAGGATAGGATAGAGGATAGGATAGGATAGAGGTTATTATAGGACATAGGATGGGATAGGATAGAGGATAGCATAGGATAGAGGATAGGATAGGATAGAGGATACGATAGTGGATTGGATAGGATATAGGATAGTATAGAATAGAGAATAGGATAGGATAGGGGGCGGGATAGGATAGAGGATAGGATAGGATAGAGGATAGGATAGGATAGAGGATACGATAGTGGATTGGATAGGATATAGGATAGTATAGGTAGAGAATAGGATAGGATAGGGGGCAGGATAGGATAGAGGATAGGATAGGATAGAGGTTAGGATAGGATAGAGGATAGGATAGAGGATGGGATAGGATAGAGGATAGGATAGGATAGAGGATAGGATAGGATAGAGGATAGAGGATATGATAGGATAGAGGATAGGATAGGATAGAGGATATGATAGGATAGAGGATAGGATAGGATAGAGGATAGGATAGGATAGAGGATAGGATAGGATAAAGGATAGGGTAGAGGATAGGTTAGGATAGAAGATAGGATAGGATAGAGGATACGATAGGATAGAGGATAGGATAGGGGATTTGATAGGATAGATGATAGGGTAGGATACAAGATAGGATAGGATAGAGGATAGGATAGGATAGAGGATAGGATAGGATAGAAGATAGGATAGGATAGGATAGAGGATAGGATAGGATAGAGGATAGGATAGGATAGAGGGTAGGATAGGATAGAGGATAGGATAGGATAGAGGATAGGATAGACGATAGGATAGGATAGAGGATAGGATAGTATAGGGGATTAGATATGATAGATTATAGGATAGGATAGAAGATAGGATAGGATAGAGGATTGGATAGAGGATAGGATAGGATAGAGGATAGGGTAGGATAGAGGATTGGATAGGATACAGGAAAGGATAGACTTGAGGATAGATGATAGGATAGGATAGAGGATTGAATAGGATACAGGATAGGATAGGATAGAGGATAGGATAGGGGATTTGATAGGATAGAGGATAGGATAGGATAGAAGATAGGATAGGATAGAGGATACGATAGGATAGAGGATAGGATAGGATAGAGGATAGGATAGGATAGAGGATAGGATAGGATAGAGGATAGGATAGGATAGAGGATAGGATAGGATAGAGGATAGGATAGGATAGAGGATAGGATAGGATAGAGGATAGGATAGAGGATTGGATAGGATAGAGGATAGGATAGAGGATTGGATAGGATAGAAGATATTATAGGATAGACGATAGGATAGGATAGAGGATGGGATAGGATAGAGGATAGGATAGAGGATAGGATAGAGGATAGGATAGAGGATAGGATAGGATAGGGGATTAGATATGATAGATTATAGGATAGGATAGAAGATAGGATAGGATAGAGGATAGGATAGGATAGAGGATAGGATAGGATAGAGGATAGGATATGATAGAGGATAGGATAGGGGATTTGATAGGATAGAGGATAGGATAGGATAGAAGATAGGATAGGATAGAGGATACAATAGGATAGAGGATAGGATAGGATAGAGGATTGGATAGGATACAGGAAAGGATAGACTTGAGGATAGATGATAGGATAGGATAGAGGATTGGATAGGATACAGGATAGGATAGGATAGAGGATAGGATAGGGGATTTGATAGGATAGAGGATAGGATAGGATAGAGGATAGGATAGGATAGAGGATAGGATAGGACAGAGGATAGGATAGGGGATTTTATAGGATGGAGGATAGGATAGGATAGAAGATAGGATAGGATAGAGGATAGGATAGAGGATAGGATAGGATAGGATAGAGTATAGGATAGGATAGAGGATAGGATAGAGGATAGGATAGAGGATAGGATAGAGGATAGGATAGGATAGAGGATAGGATAGACGATAGGATAGGATAGAGGATAGGATAGGATAGGGGATTAGATATGATAGATTATAGGATAGGATAGAAGATCGGATAGGGTAGAGCATAGGACAGGATAGAGGATAGATTAGGATAGAGGATTTGATAGGATACAGGAAAGGATAGACTTGAGGATAGATGATAGGATAGGATAGAGGATAGGATAGGATAGAGGATTGGATAGGATAGGATAGAGGATAGGATAGGGGATTTGATAGGATAGAGGATAGGATAGGATAGAAGATAGGATAGGATAGAGGATACGATAGGATAGAGGATAGGATAGGATAGAGGATATGATAGGATAGAGGATAGGATAGGATAGAGGATAGGATCGGATAGAGGATAGGATAGGATAGAGGATAGGATAGGATAGAACATAGGATAGGATAGAGGATAGGATAGAGGATAGGATAGAGGATAGGATAGAGGATAGGATAGGATAGAGGATAGGATACAATAGAGGATAGGATAAGATAGAGGATAGGATAGGATAGAGGATAGGATAGGACAGAGGATAGGATAGGATAGAGGATAGGATAGGATAGAGGATAGGATAGGATAGAAGATAGGATAGGAGAGAGGATACGATAGGATAGAGGATAGGATAGGATAGAGGATAGGATAGGATAGAGGATAGGATAGGATAGAGGATAGGATAGGATAGAGGAGAGGATAGGATAGAGGATAGGATAGGATAGAGGATAGGATAGGATAGAGGATAGGATCGGATAGAGGATAGGATAGGATAGAGGATAGGATAGACGATAGGATAGGATAGAGCATAGGATAGGATAGAGGATAGGGTAGGATAGAGGATTGGATAGGATACAGGAAAGGATAGACTTGAGGATAGATGATAGGATAGGATAGAGGATTGGATAGGATACAGGATAGGATAGGATAGAGGATAGGATAGGGGATTTGATAGGATAGAGGATAGGATAGGATAGAAGATAGGATAGGATAGAGGATACGATAGGATAGAGGATAGGATAGGATAGAGGATAGGATAGGATAGAGGATAGGATAGGATAGAGGATAGGATAGGATAGAGGAGAGGATAGGATAGAGGATAGGATAGGATAGAGGATAGGATAGGATAGAGGATAGGATCGGATAGAGGATAGGATAGGATAGAGGCAGGATAGGATAGAGGATATTATAGGATAGAGGATAGGATAGGATAGAGGATAGGATAGGATAGAGGATAGGATAGGATAGAGGATAGGATAGACAATAGGATAGGATAGAGCATAGGATAGGATAGAAGATAGGATAGGATAGAGGATAGGATAGGATAGAGGATAGGATAGACGATAGGATAGGATAGAGGATAGGATAGGATAGGGGATTAGATATGATAGATTATAGGATAGGATAGAAGATCGGATAATGTAGAGCATAGGATAGGATAGAGGATAGATTAGGATAGAGGATTTGATAGGATACAGGAAAGGATAGACTTGAGGATAGAGGATAGGATAGGATAGAGGATAGGATACAATAGAGGATAGGATAAGATAGAGGATAGGATAGGATAGAGGATAGGATAGGACAGAGGATAGGATAGGGCATTTGATAGGATAGAGGATAGGATAGGATAGAGGATACGATAGGATAGGATAGAGGATGGGATAGGATAGAGGATAGGATAGGGTAGAGGATAGGATAGACGATAGGATAGGATAGAGGATAGGATAGGATAGGGGATTAGATATGATAGATTATAGGATAGGATAGAAGATAGGATAGGATAGAGGATAGGATAGGATAGAGGATAGGATAGGATAGAGGATAGGATAGGATAGAGGATAGGATAGGATAGAGGATAGGATAGGATAGAGGATAGGATAGGATAGAGGATAGGATAGGATAGAGGATAGGATAGGATAGAGGATAGGATAGGATAGAGGATAGGATAGGATAGAGGATAGGATAGGATAGAGGATAGGATAGGATAGAGGATAGGATAGGATAGAGGATAGGATAGGATAGAGGATAGGATAGGATAGAGGATAGGATAGGATAGAGGATAGGATAGGATAGAGGATAGGATAGACGATAGGATAGGATAGAGCATAGGATAGGATAGAGGATAGGGTAGGATAGAGGATAGGATAGGATAGAGGATAGGATAGGATAGGATAGGATAGAGGATAGGATAGGATAGAGGATAGGATAGGATAGAGGATAGGATAGGATAGAGGATAGGATAGAAGATAGGATAGGATAGAGGATAGGATAGGATAGAGGATACGATAGGATAGAGGATAGGATAGGATAGAGGATAGGATAGGATAGAGGAGAGGATAGGATAGAGGATAGGATAGGATAGAGGATAGGATAGGATAGAGGATAGGACCGAGGATAGGATAGAGGATAGGATCGGATAGAGGTTAGGATAGGCGATAGGATAGGATAGAGAATATTAAAGGATATAGGATAGGATACGATAGAGGATGAGATAGGATCGAGGATACGATAGGATAGAGGATAGGATAGTGGATAGGATAGGATAGAGGATGGGATAGGTTAGTGGATAGTATATAATAGGGGATTGGATAGGATAGAAGATAGGATAGGATAGAGGATATTATAGGATAGAGGATAGGATGGGGGATTGGATAGGATAGAGGATAGGATAGGATAGAGGTTATTATAGGATATAGGATGGGATAGGATAGAGGATAGGATAGGATAGAGGATAGGATAGGATAGAGGATACGATAGTGGATTGGATAGGATATAGGATAGTATAGAATAGAGAATAGGATAGGATAGGGGGCGGGATAGGATAGAGGATAGGATAGGATAGAGGATAGGATAGGATAGAGGATACGATAGTGGATTGGATAGGATATAGGATAGTATAGGATAGAAAATAGGATAGGATAGAGGATAGGGTAGGATAGAGGATAGGATAGGATAGAGGATAGGATAGGATAGAGGATAGGATAGGATAGAGGATAGGATAGGATAGAGGATAGGATAGGATAGAGGATAGGATAGGATAGGATAGAGGATAGGATAGGATAGAGGATAGGATAGACGATAGGATAGGATAGAGCATAGGATAGGATAGAGGATAGGGTAGGATAGAGGATAGGATAGGATAGAGGATAGGATAGGATAGAGGATAGGATAGGATAGAGGATAGGATAGGATAGAGGATAGGATAGGATAGAGGATAGGATAGGATAGAGGATAGGATAGGATAGAGGATAGGATAGGATAGGATAGGATAGAGGATAGGATAGGATAGAGGATAGGATAGGATAGAGGATAGGATAGGATAGAGGATAGGATAGAAGATAGGATAGGATAGAGGATAGGATAGGATAGAGGATACGATAGGATAGAGGATAGGATAGGATAGAGGATAGGAGAGGATAGAGGAGAGGATAGGATAGAGGATAGGATAGGATAGAGGATAGGATAGGATAGAGGATAGGATCGGATAGAGGATAGCATTTAGGATAGGATAGGATAGAGGATAGGACCGAGGATAGGATAGAGGATAGGATCGGATAGAGGTTAGGATAGGCGATAGGATAGGATAGAGAATATTAAAGGATATAGGATAGGATACGATAGAGGATGAGATAGGATCGAGGATACGATAGGATAGAGGATAGGATAGTGGATAGGATAGGATAGAGGATGGGATAGGTTAGTGGATAGTATAGGATAGGGGATTGGATAGGATAGAAGATAGGATAGGATAGAGGATATTATAGGATAGAGGATAGGATGGGGGATTGGATAGGATAGAGGATAGGATAGGATAGAGGTTATTATAGGATATAGGATGGGATAGGATAGAGGATAGGATAGGATAGAGGATAGGATAGGATAGAGGATACGATAGTGGATTGGATAGGATATAGGATAGTATAGAATAGAGAATAGGATAGGATAGGGGGCGGGATAGGATAGAGGATAGGATAGGATAGAGGATAGGATAGGATAGAGGATACGATAGTGGATTGGATAGGATATAGGATAGTATAGGATAGAAAATAGGATAGGATAGAGGATAGGATAGGATAGAGGATAGGATAGGATAGAGGATAGGATAGGATAGAGGATAGGATAGGATAGAGGATAGGATAGGATAGAGGATAGGATAGGATAGAGGATAGGATAGGATAGAGGATAGGATAGGATAGAGGATAGGATAGGATAGAGGATAGGATAGGATAGGATAGGATAGAGGATAGGATAGGATAGAGGATAGGATAGGATAGAGGATAGGATAGGATAGAGGATAGGATAGAAGATAGGATAGGATAGAGGATAGGATAGGATAGAGGATACGATAGGATAGAGGATAGGATAGGATAGAGGATAGGATAGGATAGAGGAGAGGATAGGATAGAGGATAGGATAGGATAGAGGATAGGATAGGATAGAGGATAGGATCGGATAGAGGATAGCATTTAGGATAGGATAGGATAGAGGATAGGACCCAGGATAGGATAGAGGATAGGATCGGATAGAGGTTAGGATAGGCGATAGGATAGGATAGAGAATATTAAAGGATATAGGATAGGATACGATAGAGGATGAGATAGGATCGAGGATACGATAGGATAGAGGATAGGATAGTGGATAGGATAGGATAGAGGATGGGATAGGTTAGTGGATAGTATAGGATAGGGGATTGGATAGGATAGAAGATAGGATAGGATAGAGGATATTATAGGATAGAGGATAGGATGGGGGATTGGATAGGATAGAGGATAGGATAGGATAGAGGTTATTATAGGATATAGGATGGGATAGGATAGAGGATAGGATAGGATAGAGGATAGGATAGGATAGAGGATACGATAGTGGATTGGATAGGATATAGGATAGTATAGAATAGAGAATAGGATAGGATAGGGGGCGGGATAGGATAGAGGATAGGATAGGATAGAGGATAGGATAGGATAGAGGATACGATAGTGGATTGGATAGGATATAGGATAGTATAGGATAGAAAATAGGATAGGATAGAGGATAGGATAGGATAGAGGATAGGATAGGATAGAGGATAGGATAGGATAGAGGATAGGATAGGATAGAGGATAGGATAGGATAGAGGATAGGATAGGATAGAGGATAGGATAGGATAGAGGATAGGATAGGATAGGATAGAGGATAGGATAGGATAGAGGATAGGATAGACGATAGGATAGGATAGAGCATAGGATAGGATAGAGGATAGGGTAGGATAGAGGATAGGATAGGATAGAGGATAGGATAGGATAGAGGATAGGATAGGATAGAGGATAGGATAGGATAGAGGATAGGATAGGATAGAGGATAGGATAGGATAGAGGATAGGATAGGATAGAGGATAGGATAGGATAGGATAGGATAGAGGATAGGATAGGATAGAGGATAGGATAGGATAGAGGATAGGATAGGATAGAGGATAGGATAGAAGATAGGATAGGATAGAGGATAGGATAGGATAGAGGATACGATAGGATAGAGGATAGGATAGGATAGAGGATAGGATAGGATAGAGGAGAGGATAGGATAGAGGATAGGATAGGATAGAGGATAGGATAGGATAGAGGATAGGATCGGATAGAGGATAGGATAGGATAGAGGCAGGATAGGATAGAGGATAGGATAGGATAGAGGATAGGATAGGATAGAGGATAGGATAGGATAGAGGATAGGATAGGATAGAGGATAGGATAGGCAATAGGATAGGATAGAGCATAGGATAGGATAGAAGATAGGATAGGATAGAGGATAGGATAGGATAGAGGATAGGATAGGATAGGGGATTAGATATGATAGATTATAGGATAGGATAGAAGATCGGATAATGTAGAGCATAGGATAGGATAGAGGATAGATTAGGATAGAGGATTTGATAGGATACAGGAAAGGATAGACTTGAGGATAGAGGATAGGATAGGATAGAGGATAGGATACAATAGACGATAGGATAAGATAGAGGATAGGATAGGATAGAGGATAGGATAGGACAGAGGATAGGATAGGGCATTTGATAGGATAGAGGATAGGATAGGATAGAAGATAGGATAGGATAGAGGATAGGATAGGATAGAGGATACGATAGGATAGGATAGAGGATGGGATAGGATAGAGGATAGGATAGGGTAGAGGATAGGATAGACGATAGGATAGGATAGAGGATAGGATAGGATAGGGGATTAGATATGATAGATTATAGGATAGGATAGAAGATAGGATAGGATAGAGGATAGGATAGGATAGAGGATAGGATAGGATAGAGGATAGGATAGGATAGAGGATAGGATAGGATAGAGGATAGGATAGGATAGAGGATAGGATAGGATAGAGGATAGGATAGGATAGAGGATAGGATAGGATAGAGGATAGGATAGGATAGAGGATAGGATAGGATAGAGGATAGGATAGGATAGAGGATAGGATAGACGATAGGATAGGATAGAGCATAGGATAGGATAGAGGATAGGGTAGGATAGAGGATAGGATAGGATAGAGGTTATTATAGGATATAGGATGGGATAGGATAGAGGATAGGATAGGATAGAGGATAGGATAGGATAGAGGATACGATAGTGGATTGGATAGGATAGAGGACAGTATAGAATAGAGAATAGGATAGGATAGGGGGCGGGATAGGATAGAGGATAGGATAGGATAGAGGATAGGATAGGATAGAGGATACGATAGTGGATTGGATAGGATAAAGGATAGTATAGGATAGAGAATAGGATAGGATAGAGGATAGGATAGGATAGAGGACAGGATAGGATAGAGGATAGGATACGATAGAGGATAGGATAGGATAGAGGATAGGATAGGATAGAGGATAGGATAGGATAGAGGATAGGATAGGATAGAGGATAGGATAGACGATAGGATAGGATAGAGCATAGGATAGGATAGAGGATAGGGTAGGATAGAGGATAGGATAGGATAGAGGATAGGATAGGATATAGGATAGTATAGAATAGAGAATAGGATAGGATAGGGGGCGGGATAGGATAGAGGATAGGATAGGATAGAGGATAGGATAGGATAGAGGATACGATAGTGGATTGGATAGGATATAGGATAGTATAGGATAGAGAATAGGATAGGATAGAGGATAGGATAGGATAGAGGACAGGATAGGATAGAGGATAGGATAGGATAGAGGATAGGATAGGATAGAGGATAGGATAGGATAGAGGATAGGATAGGATAGAGGATAGGATAGGATAGAGGATAGGATAGGATAGAGGATAGGATAGACGATAGGATAGGATAGAGCATAGGATAGGATAGAGGATAGGGTAGGATAGAGGATAGGATAGGATAGAGGATAGGATAGGATAGAGGATAGGATAGGATAGAGGATAGGATAGGATAGAGGATAGGATAGGATAGAGGATAGGATAGACGATAGGATAGGATAGAGCATAGGATAGGATAGAGGATAGGGTAGGATAGAGGATTGGAAAGGTACAGGAAAAGATAGACTTGAGGATAGATGATAGGATAGGATAGAGGATTGGATAGGATACAGGATAGGATAGGATAGAGGATAGGATAGGATAGAGGATAGGATAGAGGATAGGATAGGATAGAGGATAGGATAGGATAGAGGATAGGATAGGATAGAGAATAGAGGATATGATAGGATAGAGGGTAGGATAGGATAGAGGATAGGATAGGATAGAGGATAGGATAGGATAGAGGTTATTATAGGACATAGGATGGGATAGGATAGAGGATAGGATAGGATAGAGGATAGGATAGGATAGAGGATACGATAGTGGATTGGATAGGATATAGGATAGTATAGAATAGAGAATAGGATAGGATAGGGGGCGGGATAGGATAGAGGATAGGATAGGATAGAGGATAGGATAGGATAGAGGTTAGGATAGGATAGAGGATAGGATAGAGGATGGGATAGGATAGAGGATAGGATAGGATAGAGGATAGGATAGGATAGAGGATAGAGGATATGATAGGATAGAGGATAGGATAGGATAGAGGATAGAGGATATGATAGGATAGAGGATAGGATAGGATAGAGGATAGGATAGGATAGACGATAGGATAGGATAGAGCATAGGATAGGATAGAGGATAGGGTAGGATAGAGGATAGGGTAGGATAGAGGATAGGATAGGATAGAGGATAGGATAGGATAGAGGATAGGATAGGATAGAGGATAGGATAGGATAGAGGATAGGATAGACGATAGGATAGGATAGAGCATAGGATAGGATAGAGGATAGGGTAGGATAGAGGATTGGAAAGGTACAGGAAAAGATAGACTTGAGGATAGATGATAGGATAGGATAGAGGATTGGATAGGATACAGGATAAGATAGGATAGAGGATAGGATAGGATAGAGGATAGGATAGAGGATAGGATAGGATAGAGGATAGGATAGGATAGAGAATAGAGGATATGATAGGATAGAGGGTAGGATAGGATAGAGGATAGGATAGGATAGAGGATAGGATAGGATAGAGGTTATTATAGGACATAGGATGGGATAGGATAGAGGATAGCATAGGATAGAGGATAGGATAGGATAGAGGATACGATAGTGGATTGGATAGGATATAGGATAGTATAGAATAGAGAATAGGATAGGATAGGGGGCGGGATAGGATAGAGGATAGGATAGGATAGAGGATAGGATAGGATAGAGGATACGATAGTGGATTGGATAGGATATAGGATAGTATAGGTAGAGAATAGGATAGGATAGGGGGCAGGATAGGATAGAGGATAGGATAGGATAGAGGTTAGGATAGGATAGAGGATAGGATAGAGGATGGGATAGGATAGAGGATAGGATAGGATAGAGGATAGGATAGGATAGAGGATAGAGGATATGATAGGATAGAGGATAGGATAGGATAGAGGATATGATAGGATAGAGGATAGGATAGGATAGAGGATAGGATAGGATAGAGGATAGGATAGGATAGAGGATAGGGTAGAGGATAGGTTAGGATAGAAGATAGGATAGGATAGAGGATACGATAGGATAGAGGATAGGATAGGGGATTTGATAGGATAGATGATAGGGTAGGATACAAGATAGGATAGGATAGAGGATAGGATAGGATAGAGGATAGGATAGGATAGAAGATAGGATAGGATAGGATAGAGGATAGGATAGGATAGAGGATAGGATAGGATAGAGGGTAGGATAGGATAGAGGATAGGATAGGATAGAGGATAGGATAGACGATAGGATAGGATAGAGGATAGGATAGGATAGGGGATTAGATATGATAGATTATAGGATAGGATAGAAGATAGGATAGGATAGAGGATAGGATAGAGGATAGGATAGGATAGAGGATAGGATAGGATAGAGGATAGGATAGGATAGAGGATAGGATAGGATAGAGGATAGGATAGGATAGAGGATAGGATAGGATAGAGGATAGGATAGGATAGAGGATAGGATAGGATAGAGGATAGGATAGGATAGAGGATAGGATAGGATAGAGGATAGGATAGGATAGAGGATAGGATAGGATAGAGGATAGGATAGGATAGAGGATAGGATAGGATAGAGGATAGGATAGGATAGAGGATAGGGTAGAGGATAGGTTAGGATAGAAGATAGGATAGGATAGAGGATACGATAGGATAGAGGATAGGATAGGGGATTTGATAGGATAGATGATAGGGTAGGATACAAGATAGGATAGGATAGAGGATAGGATAGGATAGAGGATAGGATAGGATAGGATAGAAGATAGGATAGGATAGGATAGAGGATAGGATAGGATAGAGGATAGGATAGGATAGAGGGTGGGATAGGATAGAGGATAGGATAGGATAGAGGATAGGATAGACGATAGGATAGGATAGAGGATAGGATAGGATAGGGGATTAGATATGATAGATTATAGGATAGGATAGAAGATAGGATAGGATAGAGGATAGGATAGAGGATTGGATAGGATAGAGGATAGGATAGGATATACGATAGGATAGGATAGAGGATAGGATAGGATAGAGGATAGGATAGGATAGAGGATAGGATAGGATAGAGGATAGGATAGGATAGAGGATAGGATAGGATAGAGGATAGGATAGGATAGAGGATAGGATAGGATAGAGGATAGGATAGGATAGAGGATAGGATAGGATAGAGGATAGGATAGACGATAGGATAGGATAGAGCATAGGATAGGATAGAGGATAGGGTAGGATAGAGGATTGGAAACGTACAGGAAAAGATAGACTTGAGGATAGATGATAGGATAGGATAGAGGATTGGATAGGATACAGGATAGGATAGGATAGAGGATAGGATAGGATAGAGGATAGGATAGAGGATAGGATAGGATAGAGGATAGGATAGGATAGAGAATAGAGGATATGATAGGATAGAGGGTAGGATAGGATAGAGGATGGGATAGGATAGAGGATAGGATAGGATAGAGGATAGGATAGGATAGAGGATACGATAGTGGATTGGATAGGATATAGGATAGTATAGAATAGAGAATAGGATAGGATAGGGGGCGGGATAGGATAGAGGATAGGATAGGATAGAGGATAGGATAGGATAGAGGATACGATAGTGGATTGGATAGGATATAGGATAGTATAGGTAGAGAATAGGATAGGATAGGGGGCAGGATAGGATAGAGGATAGGATAGGATAGAGGTTAGGATAGGATAGAGGATAGGATAGAGGATGGGATAGGATAGAGGATAGGATAGGATAGAGGATAGGATAGGATAGAGGATAGAGGATATGATAGGATAGGATAGAGGATAGGATAGAGGATAGGATAGGATAGAGGATAGGGTAGAGGATAGGTTAGGATAGAAGATAGGATAGGATAGAGGATACGATAGGATAGAGGATAGGATAGAGGATAGGATAGGATAGAGGATAGGATAGGATAGAGGATAGGATAGGATAGAGGATAGGATAGGATAGAGGATAGGATAGGATAGAGGATAGGATAGGATAGAGAATAGGATAGGATAGAGTATAGGATAGGATAGAGGATAGGATAGGATAGAGGATATGATAGAGGATATAATAGAAGATAGGATAGAGGATACGATAGGATAGAGGATAGGATAGGATAGAGGATAGGATAAGATATAGGATAGGATAGGGTAGAGGATAGGATAGGACAGAGGATAGGATAGGGGATTTGATAGGATAGAGGATAGGATAGGATAGAAGATAGGATAGCATAGAGGATAGGATAGGATAGAGGATAGGATAGGATAGAGGATAGGATAGAGGATATAATAGAAGATAGGATAGAGGATACGATAGGATAGAGGATAGGATAGGACAGAGGATAGGATAAGATATAGGATAGGATAGGGTAGAGGATAGGATAGGACAGAGGATAGGATAGGGGATTTGATAGGATAGAGGATAGGATAGGATAGGGGATTTGATAGGATAGAGGATAGGATAGGATAGAAGATAGGATAGCATAGAGGATAGGATTGGATAGAGGATAGGATAGGATAGGATACAGGATAGGATAGGATAGAGGATATGATAGACGATAGGATAGGATAGAGGATAGGATAGACGATAGGACAGGATAGAGCATAGGATAGGATAGAGGATAGTATAGGATAGAGGATAGGATAGGATAGAGGATAGGATAGGATAGAGGTTAGGATAGGATAGAGGATAGGATAGGATAGAGGATAGGATAGGATAGAGGATAGGATAGGATAGAGGATATTATAGGATAGAGGATAGGATAGGATAGAGGATAGGATAGGATAGAGGATAGGATAGGATAGAGGATAGGATAGGATAGATAATAGGATAGGATGGGGGATAGGATAGGATAGAGGATAGGGTAGAGGATAGGGTAGAGGATAGGATAGGATAGAGGATAGGATAGACGATAGGATAGGATAGAGGATAGGATAGGTTAGAGGATAGGATAGGATAGAGGATAGGATAGAGGATAGGATAGAGGATAGGATAGACGATAGGATAGGATAGAGCATAGGATAGGATAGAGGATAGTATAGGATAGAGGATAGGATTGGATAGAGGATAGGATAGGATAGAAGATAGGATAGGATAGAGGATAGGATAGGATAGAGGATAGGATAGAGAATAGGTTACGATAGAGAATGGGAACGGATAGATGATATTAAAGGATAGAGGATAGGATATGATAGAGTATACGATATTATAGAGGGTAGGATAGGATAGAGAATAGGAACGAATAGATGATATTAAAGGATAGAGGATAGGATATGATATAATATACGATATTATAGAGGGTAGGATAGGATAGAGCATAGGATAGGGGATTGCATAGGATAGGGGATTGGATAGGATACAGGAAAGGATAGACTTGAGGATAGATGATAGGATAGGATAGAGGATTGGAAATAATACAGGATAGGATAGGACAGAGGATAGGATACGGGATTTGATAGGATAGAGAATAGGATAGGATAGAAGATAGGATAGGATAGAGGATAGGATAGGATAGAGGATAGGATAGAGGATAGGATAGAGGATAGGATAGAAGATAGGATAGAGGATACGATAGGATAGAGGATAGGATAGGATAGAGGATAGGATAGGTTAGAGGATAGGATAGGGGATTTCATAGGATACAGGATAGGATAGGAGAGAAGATAGGATAGGATAGAGGATAGGATAGGATAGAGGATAGGATAGGATAGAGGATAGGATAGTGGATTTGATAGGATAGAGGATAGGATAGGATAGGGGATTTGATAGAGGATAGAGAATAGGATAGGATAGAAGATAGGATAGGATAGAGGATAGGATAGAGGATAGGATGGGATAGAGGATAGGATAGGATAGAGGATAGGATAGACGATAGGATAGGATAGAGGATAGGATAGGATAGAGGATAGAGGATAGGATAGGATAGAGGATAGGATAGGATAGAGGATAGGATAGAGGATAGGATAGAGGATAGGATAGAGGATGGATAGGATAGAGGATAGGATAGGATAGAGGATAGGATAGGATAGAGGATAGGATAGGATAGAGGATAGGATAGACGATAGAGGATAGGATGGAGGATAGGATAGAGGATAGGATAGGATAGAGGATAGGATAGGATAGAGGATATTATAGGATAGAGGATAGGATAGGATAGAGGATAGTATAGGATAGAGGACAGGATAGGATAGAGGATTGGATAGGATACAGGAAAGGATAGGACTGAGGATAGATGATAGGATAGGATAGAGGATTGGATAGGATACAGGATAGGATAGGATAGAGGATAGGATAGGGGATTTGATAGGATAGTGGGTAGGATAGGATAGAATATAGGATAGGATAGAGGATAGGATAGGATAGAGGATAGGATAGGATAGAGGATTGGATAGAGGATAGGATAGGATAGAGGATATTATAGGATAGAGGATATGATAGGATAGAGGATAGGATAGGATAGAGGATTGTATAGGATAGAGGATAGATGATAGTATAGGATAGAGGATATTATAGGATAGAGGACATGATAGGATAGAGGATAGGATAGGATAGTGGATAGAATAGGACAAAGGATAGGATAGGATAGAGGATAGGATAGGATAGAGGATAGGATAGGATAGAAGATAGGATAGGATAGAGGATAGGATAGGGGATTTGATAGGATAGAGGATTGGATAGGATAGGGGATTTGATAGGATAGAGGATAGGATAGGATAAAAGATAGGATAGGATAGAGGATAGGATATGATAGAGGATAGGATAGGATAGGATACAGGATAGGATAGGATAGAGGATAGGATAGGATAGAGGATAGGATTGGATAGAGGATAGGATAGGATAGAGGATAGGATAGGATAGAGGATAGGATAGGATAGAGGATAGGATAGGATAGAGGATAGGATAGGATAGAGGATAGCATAGGATAGAGGATAGGATAGGATAGAGGATAGGATAGGATAGAGGAAAGGATAGGATAGAGGATAGGATAGGATAGAGAATAGGATAGGATAGAGGATAGGATAGGGGATTTGTTAGGATAGAGGATAGGATAGGATAGAAGATAGGATAGGGTAGAGGATACGATAGGATAGAGGATTGGATAGAGGATAGGATAGGATAGAGGATAGGATAGGATAGAAGATAGGATAGGGTAGAGGATACGATAGGATAGAGGATAGGATAGGATAGAGGATAGAATACGATAGGATAGAGGATAGGATAGACGATAGGATAGGATAGGGGATTATATATGATAGATTATAGGATAGGATAGAAGATAGGATAGGATAGAGGATAGGATAGAGGATAGGATAGAGGATAGGATAGGATAGAGGATAGAATAGGATAGGATAGAGGATAGGATAGACGATAGGATAGGATAGAGGATAGGATAGGATAGGGGATTAGATATGCTAGATCATAGGATAGGATAGAAGATAGGATAGGATGGAGGAAAGGATAGGATAGAGGATAGGATAGGATAGAGGATAGGATAGGAAAGAGGATAGGATAGGATAGAGGATAGGATAGGATAGAGGATAGGATAGGATAGAGGATAGGATAGACGATAGGATAGTATAGAGGATAGGATAGGATAGAGGATAGGATAGAAGATAGGATAGGATAGAGCATAGGATAGGATAGAGGATAGGATAGGATAGAGGATAGGATAGGATAGAGGATAGGATAGGATAGAGGACAGAATAGGATAGAGGATAGAGGATAGGATAGGATAGAGGATAGGATAGAGGATAGGATAGAGAATAGGATAGGATAGAAGATAGGATAGGATAGAGGATAGGATAGAGGATAGGATAGAGGATAGGATAGAGAATAGGATAGGATAGAAGATAGGATAGGATAGAGGATAGGATAGGATAGAGGATAGGATAGGATAGAAGATAGGATAGGATAGAGGATAGAGGATAGAGGATAGAGGATAGAGGATAGGATAGGATAGAGGATAGGATAGAGGATAGGATAGAGAATAGGTTAGGATAGGATAGAGAATAGGTTAGGATAGAGAATAGGAACGGATAGATGATATTATAGGATAGAGGGTAGGATAGGATAGAAGATAGGATAGGATAGAGGATTTGATAGGATAGAGGATAGGATAGGATAGGATAGAGGATAGGATAGACGATATGATAGGATAGAGGATAGGATAGGATAGGGGATTAGATATGATAGATTATAGGATAGGATAGAAGATGGGATAGGATAGAGGATAGGATAGGATAGAGGATAGGATAGGATAGAGGATAGGATAGGGGATTTGATACGATAGAGGATAGGATAGGATAGGGGATTTGATAGGATAGAGGATAGGATAGGATAAAAGATAGGATAGGATAGAGGATAGGATATGATAGAGGATAGGATAGGATAGGATACAGGATAGGATAGGATAGAGGATAGGATAGGATAGAGGATAGGATTGGATAGAGGATAGGATAGGATAGAGGATAGGATAGGATAGAAGATAGGATAGGATAGAGGATAGGATAGGATAGAGGATAGGATAGGATAGAGGATAGCATAGGATAGAGTATAGGATAGGATAGAGGATAGGATAGGATAGAGGATAGGATAGGATAGAGGATAGGATAGGATAGAGTATATTATAGGATAGAGGATAGGATAGGATAGAGGATAGTATAGGATAGAGGACAGGATAGGATAGAGGATTGGATAGGATACAGGAAAGGATAGGATTGAGGATAGATGATAGGATAGGATACAGGATTGGATAGGATACCGGATAGGATAGGATAGAGGATAGGATAGAGGATAGGATAGGATAGAGGATTGGATAGAGGATAGGATAGGATAGAGGATATTATAGGATAGAGGATATGATAGGATAGAGGATAGGATAGGATAGAGGATTGGATATGATACAGGATAGATGATAGTATAGGATAGAGGATAGATGATAGTATAGGATAGAGGATATTATAGGATAGAGGATATGATAGGATAGAGGATAGGATAGGATAGAGGATAGAATAGGATGAAGGATAGGATAGGATAGAGGATAGGATAGGATAGAGGATAGGATAGGTTAGAGGATAGGATAGGATAGAGGATAGGGTAGGATAGAGGATAGGATAGGATAGAGGATTGGATAGAGGATAGGAACGGATAGATGATATTATAGGATAGAGGATAGGATATGATAGAGTATACGATATTATAGAGGGTAGGATAGGATAGAGCATAGGGTAGGGGATTGGATAGGATAGGATAGAGGATAGGATAGGATAGAGGATTGGATAGGATACAGGAAAGGATAGACTTGAGGATAGATGATAGGATAGGATAGAGGATTGGATAGGATACAGGATAGGATAGGATAGGATAGAGGATAGGATAGGGGATTTGATAGGATAGAGGATAGGATAGGATAGGATACGATAGAGGATAGGATAGGATAGAGGATAGGATAGGATTGAGGATAGGATAGGATAGAGGATAGGATAGGATAGAGGATAGGATAGAGGATAGGATAGGATAGAGGATAGGATAGGATAGAGGATAGGATAGAGGATAGGATAGAGGATAGGATAGAAGATAGGATAGAGGATACGATAGAATAGAGGATAGGATAGGATAGAGGATAGGATAGGTTAGAGGATTGGATAGAGGATAGGATAGGATAGAGGATAGGATAGACGATAGGATAGGTTAGAGGATAGGATAGGATAGAGGATAGGATAGGATAGAGGATTGGATAGGATAGAGGATAGATGATAGTATAGGATTGAGGATATTATAGGATAGAGGATAGGATAGGATAGAGGATAGGATAGGATAGAGGATAGGATTGGATAGAGGATAGGATAGGATAGAGGATAGGATAGGATAGAGGATAGGATAGAGGATAGGATAGAGAATAGGATCGGATAGATGATATTATAGGATAGAGGATAGGATAGGATAGAAGATAGGATAGCACAGAGGATAGGATAGGATAGAGGATAGGATAGGATAGAGGATAGGATAGAGGATATAATAGAAGATAGGATAGAGGATACGATAGGATAGAGGATAGGATAGGATAGAGGATAGGATAAGATATAGGATAGGATAGGGTAGAGGATAGGATAGGACAGAGGATAGGATACGAGATTTGATAGGATAGAGGATAGGATAGGATAGGGGATTTGATAGGATAGAGGATAGGATAGGATAGAAGATAGGATAGGATAGAGGATAGGATATGATAGAGGATAGGATAGGATAGGATACAGGATAGGATAGGATAGAGGATAGGATAGAATAGAGGATAGGATTGGATAGAGGATAGGATAGGATAGAGGATAGGATAGGATAGAGGATAGGATAGGATAGAGGATAGGATAGGATAGAGGATAGGATAGGATAGAGGATAGGATAGGATAGAGGATAGGATAGGATAGAGGATAGCATAGGATAGAGTATAGGATAGGATAGAGGATAGGATAGGATAGAGGATAGGATAGGATAGAGGATAGGATAGGATAGAGGATAGGATAGGATAGAGGATAGGATAGGATAGAGGATAGGATAGGATAGAGGATAGGATAGGATAGAGGATAGGATAGGGGATTTGTTAGGATAGAGGATAGGATAGGATAGAAGATAGGATAGGGTAGAGGATACGATAGGATAGAGGATTGGATAGAGGATAGGATAGGATAGAGGATAGGATAGGATAGAAGATAGGATAGGGTAGAGGATACGATAGGATAGAGGATAGGATAGGATAGAGGATAGAATACGATAGGATAGAGGATAGGATAGACGATAGGATAGGATAGACGATAGGATAGGATAGGGGATTAGATATGATAGATTATAGGATAGGATAGAAGATAGGATAGGATAGAGGATAGGATAGAGGATAGGATAGAGGATAGGATAGGATAGAGGATAGAATAGGATAGGATAGAGGATAGGATAGACGATAGGATAGGATAGAGGATAGGATAGGATAGGGGATTAGATATGATAGATCATAGGATAGGATAGAAGATAGGATAGGATGGAGGAAAGGATAGGATAGAGGATAGGATAGGAAAGAGGATAGGATAGGAAAGAGGATAGGATAGGATAGAGGATAGGATAGGATAGAGGATAGGATAGGATAGAGGATAGGATAGAGGATAGGATAGAGGATAGGATAGAGGATAGGATAGAGAATAGGATAGGATAGAAGATAGGATAGGATAGAGGATAGGATAGGATAGAGGATATTATAGGATAGAGGATAGGATAGGATAGAGGATAGTATAGGATAGAGGACAGGATAGGATAGAGGATTGGATAGGATACAGGATAGGATAGGATAGAGGATAGGATAGAGGATTTGATAGGATAGAGGGTAGGATAGGATAGAGGATAGGATAGGATAGAGGATTGGATAGAGGATAGGGTAGGATAGAGGATATTATAGGATAGAGGATATGATATAATAGAGGATAGGATAGGATAGAGGATTGTATAGGATAGAGGATAGATGATAGTATAGGAAAGAGGATATTATAGGATAGAGGATATGATAGGATAGAGGATAGGATAGGATAGAGGATAGAATAGGATAAAGGATAGGATAGGATAGAGGATAGGATAGGATAGAGGATAGGATAGGATAGAAGATAGGATAGGATAGAGGATAGAGGATAGAGGATAGAGGATAGGAAAGGATAGAGGATAGGATAGAGGATAGGATAGAGAATAGGTTAGGATAGGATAGAGAATAGGTTAGGATAGAGAATAGGAACGGATAGATGATATTATAGGATAGAGGGTAGGATAGGATAGAAGATAGGATAGGATAGAGGATTTGATAGGATAGAGGATAGGATAGGATAGGATAGAGGATAGGATAGACGATATGATAGGATAGAGGATAGGATAGGATAGGGGATTGGATATGATAGATTATAGGATAGGATAGAAGATGGGATAGGATAGAGGATAGGATAGGATAGAGGATAGGATAGGATAGAGGATAGGATAGGGGATTTGATAGGATAGAGGATAGGATAGGATAGGGGATTTGATAGGATAGAGGATAGGATAGGATAAAAGATAGGATAGGATAGAGGATAGGATATGATAGAGGATAGGATAGGATAGGATACAGGATAGGATAGGATAGAGGATAGGATAGGATAGAGGATAGGATTGGATAGAGGATAGGATATGATAGAGTATACGATATTATAGAGGGTAGGATAGGATAGAGCATAGGGTAGGGGATTGGATAGGATAGGATAGAGGATAGGATAGGATAGAGGATTGGATAGGATACAGGAAAGGATAGACTTGAGGATAGATGATAGGATAGGATAGAGGATTGGATAGGATACAGGATAGGATAGGATAGGATAGAGGATAGGATAGGGGATTTGATAGGATAGAGGATAGGATAGGATAGGATACGATAGAGGATAGGATAGGATAGAGGATAGGATAGGATAGAGGATAGGATAGGATAGAGGATTGGATAGGATAGAGGATAGATGATAGTATAGGATTGAGGATATTATAGGATAGAGGATAGGATAGGATAGAGGATAGGATAGGATAGAGGATAGGATAGAGGATAGGATAGAGAATAGGATCGGATAGATGATATTATAGAATAGAGGATAGGATAGGATAGAAGATAGGATAGGATAAAGGATAGGATAGGATAGAGGATAGGATAGACGATAGGATAGGATAGAGGATAGGATAGGTTAGAGGATAGGATAGAAGATAGGATAGGATAGAGCATAGGATAGGATAGAGGATAGGATAGGATAGAGGATAGGATAGGATAGAGGATAGGATAGGATAGAGGACAGAATAGGATAGAGGATAGAGGATAGGATAGGATAGAGGATAGGATAGAGGATAGGATAGAGAATAGGATAGGATAGAAGATAGGATAGGATAGAGCATAGGATAGAGGATAGGATAGAGGATAGGATAGAGAATAGGATAGGATAGAAGATAGGATAGGATAGAGGATAGGATAGGATAGAGGATAGGATAGGATAGAAGATAGGATAGGATAGAGGATAGAGGATAGAGGATAGAGGATAGGATAGGATAGAGGATAGGATAGAGGATAGGATAGAGAATAGGTTAGGATAGGATAGAGAATAGGTTAGGATAGAGAATAGGAACGGATAGATGATATTATAGGATAGAGGGTAGGATAGGATAGAAGATAGGATAGGATAGAGGATTTGATAGGATAGAGGATAGGATAGGATAGGATAGAGGATAGGATAGACGATATGATAGGATAGAGGATAGGATAGGATAGGGGATTAGATATGATAGATTATAGGATAGGATAGAAGATGGGATAGGATAGAGGATAGGATAGGATAGAGGATAGGATAGGATAGAGGATAGGATAGGGGATTTGATACGATAGAGGATAGGATAGGATAGGGGATTTGATAGGATAGAGGATAGGATAGGATAAAAGATAGGATAGGATAGAGGATAGGATATGATAGAGGATAGGATAGGATAGGATACAGGATAGGATAGGATAGAGGATAGGATAGGATAGAGGATAGGATTGGATAGAGGATAGGATAGGATAGAGGATAGGATAGGATAGAAGATAGGATAGGATAGAGGATAGGATAGGATAGAGGATAGGATAGGATAGAGGATAGCATAGGATAGAGTATAGGATAGGATAGAGGATAGGATAGGATAGAGGATAGGATAGGATAGAGGATAGGATAGGATAGAGTATATTATAGGATAGAGGATAGGATAGGATAGAGGATAGTATAGGATAGAGGACAGGATAGGATAGAGGATTGGATAGGATACAGGAAAGGATAGGATTGAGGATAGATGATAGGATAGGATACAGGATTGGATAGGATACCGGATAGGATAGGATAGAGGATAGGATAGAGGATAGGATAGGATAGAGGATTGGATAGAGGATAGGATAGGATAGAGGATATTATAGGATAGAGGATATGATAGGATAGAGGATAGGATAGGATAGAGGATTGGATATGATACAGGATAGATGATAGTATAGGATAGAGGATAGATGATAGTATAGGATAGAGGATATTATAGGATAGAGGATATGATAGGATAGAGGATAGGATAGGATAGAGGATAGAATAGGATGAAGGATAGGATAGGATAGAGGATAGGATAGGATAGAGGATAGGATAGGTTAGAGGATAGGATAGGATAGAGGATAGGGTAGGATAGAGGATAGGATAGGATAGAGGATTGGATAGAGGATAGGAACGGATAGATGATATTATAGGATAGAGGATAGGATATGATAGAGTATACGATATTATAGAGGGTAGGATAGGATAGAGCATAGGGTAGGGGATTGGATAGGATAGGATAGAGGATAGGATAGGATAGAGGATTGGATAGGATACAGGAAAGGATAGACTTGAGGATAGATGATAGGATAGGATAGAGGATTGGATAGGATACAGGATAGGATAGGATAGGATAGAGGATAGGATAGGGGATTTGATAGGATAGAGGATAGGATAGGATAGGATACGATAGAGGATAGGATAGGATAGAGGATAGGATAGGATTGAGGATAGGATAGGATAGAGGATAGGATAGGATAGAGGATAGGATAGAGGATAGGATAGGATAGAGGATAGGATAGGATAGAGGATAGGATAGAGGATAGGATAGAGGATAGGATAGAAGATAGGATAGAGGATACGATAGAATAGAGGATAGGATAGGATAGAGGATAGGATAGGTTAGAGGATTGGATAGAGGATAGGATAGGATAGAGGATAGGATAGACGATAGGATAGGTTAGAGGATAGGATAGGATAGAGGATAGGATAGGATAGAGGATTGGATAGGATAGAGGATAGATGATACTATAGGATTGAGGATATTATAGGATAGAGGATAGGATAGGATAGAGGATAGGATAGGATAGAGGATAGGATTGGATAGAGGATAGGATAGGATAGAGGATAGGATAGGATAGAGGATAGGATAGAGGATAGGATAGAGAATAGGATCGGATAGATGATATTATAGGATAGAGGATAGGATAGGATAGAAGATAGGATAGCACAGAGGATAGGATAGGATAGAGGATAGGATAGGATAGAGGATAGGATAGAGGATATAATAGAAGATAGGATAGAGGATACGATAGGATAGAGGATAGGATAGGATAGAGGATAGGATAAGATATAGGATAGGATAGGGTAGAGGATAGGATAGGACAGAGGATAGGATACGGGATTTGATAGGATAGAGGATAGGATAGGATAGGGGATTTGATAGGATAGAGGATAGGATAGGATAGAAGATAGGATAGGATAGAGGATAGGATATGATAGAGGATAGGATAGGATAGGATACAGGATAGGATAGGATAGAGGATAGGATAGAATAGAGGATAGGATTGGATAGAGGATAGGATAGGATAGAGGATAGGATAGGATAGAGGATAGGATAGGATAGAGGATAGGATAGGATAGAGGATAGGATAGGATAGAGGATAGGATAGGATAGAGGATAGCATAGGATAGAGTATAGGATAGGATAGAGGATAGGATAGGATAGAGGATAGGATAGGATAGAGGATAGGATAGGATAGAGGATAGGATAGGATAGAGGATAGGATAGGATAGAGGATAGGATAGGATAGAGGATAGGATAGGATAGAGGATAGGATAGGGGATTTGTTAGGATAGAGGATAGGATAGGATAGAAGATAGGATAGGGTAGAGGATACGATAGGATAGAGGATTGGATAGAGGATAGGATAGGATAGAGGATAGGATAGGATAGAAGATAGGATAGGGTAGAGGATACGATAGGATAGAGGATAGGATAGGATAGAGGATAGAATACGATAGGATAGAGGATAGGATAGACGATAGGATAGGATAGACGATAGGATAGGATAGGGGATTAGATATGATAGATTATAGGATAGGATAGAAGATAGGATAGGATAGAGGATAGGATAGAGGATAGGATAGGATAGAGGATAGAATAGGATAGGATAGAGGATAGGATAGACGATAGGATAGGATAGAGGATAGGATAGGATAGGGGATTAGATATGATAGATCATAGGATAGGATAGAAGATAGGATAGGATGGAGGAAAGGATAGGATAGAGGATAGGATAGGAAAGAGGATAGGATAGGAAAGAGGATAGGATAGGATAGAGGATAGGATAGGATAGAGGATAGGATAGGATAGAGGATAGGATAGAGGATAGGATAGAGGATAGGATAGAGAATAGGATAGGATAGAAGATAGGATAGGATAGAGGATAGGATAGGATAGAGGATATTATAGGATAGAGGATAGGATAGGATAGAAGATAGTATAGGATAGAGGACAGGATAGGATAGAGGATTGGATAGGATACAGGATAGGATAGGATAGAGGATAGGATAGAGGATTTGATAGGATAGAGGGTAGGATAGGATAGAGGATAGGATAGGATAGAGGATTGGATAGAGGATAGGGTAGGATAGAGGATATTATAGGATAGAGGATATGATATAATAGAGGATAGGATAGGATAGAGGATTGTATAGGATAGAGGATAGATGATAGTATAGGATAGAGGATATTATAGGATAGAGGATATGATAGGATAGAGGATAGGATAGGATAGAGGATAGAATAGGATAAAGGATAGGATAGGATAGAGGATAGGATAGGATAGAGGATAGGATAGGATAGAAGATAGGATAGGATAGAGGATAGAGGATAGAGGATAGAGGATAGGAAAGGATAGAGGATAGGATAGAGGATAGGATAGAGAATAGGTTAGGATAGGATAGAGAATAGGTTAGGATAGAGAATAGGAACGGATAGATGATATTATAGGATAGAGGGTAGGATAGGATAGAAGATAGGATAGGATAGAGGATTTGATAGGATAGAGGATAGGATAGGATAGGATAGAGGATAGGATAGACGATATGATAGGATAGAGGATAGGATAGGATAGGGGATAGGATAGGATAGAGGATAGGATAGAGGATAGGATAGAGAATAGGATCGGATAGATGATATTATAGGATAGAGGATAGGATAGGATAGAAGATAGGATAGGATAAAGGATAGGATAGGATAGAGGATAGGATAGACGATAGGATAGGATAGAGGATAGGATAGGTTAGAGGATAGGATAGAAGATAGGATAGGATAGAGCATAGGATAGGATAGAGGATAGGATAGGATAGAGGATAGGATAGGATAGAGGATAGGATAGGATAGAGGACAGAATAGGATAGAGGATAGAGGATAGGATAGGATAGAGGATAGGATAGAGGATAGGATAGAGAATAGGATAGGATAGAAGATAGGATAGGATAGAGGATAGGATAGAGGATAGGATAGAGGATAGGATAGAGAATAGGATAGGATAGAAGATAGGATAGGATAGAGGATAGGATAGGATAGAGGATAGGATAGGATAGAAGATAGGATAGGATAGAGGATAGAGGATAGAGGATAGAGGATAGGATAGGATAGAGGATAGGATAGAGGATAGGATAGAGAATAGGTTAGGATAGGATAGAGAATAGGTTAGGATAGAGAATAGGAACGGATAGATGATATTATAGGATAGAGGGTAGGATAGGATAGAAGATAGGATAGGATAGAGGATTTGATAGGATAGAGGATAGGATAGGATAGGATAGAGGATAGGATAGACGATATGATAGGATAGAGGATAGGATAGGATAGGGGATTAGATATGATAGATTATAGGATAGGATAGAAGATGGGATAGGATAGAGGATAGGATAGGATAGAGGATAGGATAGGATAGAGGATAGGATAGGGGATTTGATACGATAGAGGATAGGATAGGATAGGGGATTTGATAGGATAGAGGATAGGATAGGATAAAAGATAGGATAGGATAGAGGATAGGATATGATAGAGGATAGGATAGGATAGGATACAGGATAGGATAGGATAGAGGATAGGATAGGATAGAGGATAGGATTGGATAGAGGATAGGATAGGATAGAGGATAGGATAGGATAGAAGATAGGATAGGATAGAGGATAGGATAGGATAGAGGATAGGATAGGATAGAGGATAGCATAGGATAGAGTATAGGATAGGATAGAGGATAGGATAGGATAGAGGATAGGATAGGATAGAGGATAGGATAGGATAGAGTATATTATAGGATAGAGGATAGGATAGGATAGAGGATAGTATAGGATAGAGGACAGGATAGGATAGAGGATTGGATAGGATACAGGAAAGGATAGGATTGAGGATAGATGATAGGATAGGATACAGGATTGGATAGGATACCGGATAGGATAGGATAGAGGATAGGATAGAGGATAGGATAGGATAGAGGATTGGATAGAGGATAGGATAGGATAGAGGATATTATAGGATAGAGGATATGATAGGATAGAGGATAGGATAGGATAGAGGATTGGATATGATACAGGATAGATGATAGTATAGGATAGAGGATAGATGATAGTATAGGATAGAGGATATTATAGGATAGAGGATATGATAGGATAGAGGATAGGATAGGATAGAGGATAGAATAGGATGAAGGATAGGATAGGATAGAGGATAGGATAGGATAGAGGATAGGATAGGTTAGAGGATAGGATAGGATAGAGGATAGGGTAGGATAGAGGATAGGATAGGATAGAGGATTGGATAGAGGATAGGAACGGATAGATGATATTATAGGATAGAGGATAGGATATGATAGAGTATACGATATTATAGAGGGTAGGATAGGATAGAGCATAGGGTAGGGGATTGGATAGGATAGGATAGAGGATAGGATAGGATAGAGGATTGGATAGGATACAGGAAAGGATAGACTTGAGGATAGATGATAGGATAGGATAGAGGATTGGATAGGATACAGGATAGGATAGGATAGGATAGAGGATAGGATAGGGGATTTGATAGGATAGAGGATAGGATAGGATAGGATACGATAGAGGATAGGATAGGATAGAGGATAGGATAGGATTGAGGATAGGATAGGATAGAGGATAGGATAGGATAGAGGATAGGATAGAGGATAGGATAGGATAGAGGATAGGATAGGATAGAGGATAGGATAGAGGATAGGATAGAGGATAGGATAGAAGATAGGATAGAGGATACGATAGAATAGAGGATAGGATAGGATAGAGGATAGGATAGGTTAGAGGATTGGATAGAGGATAGGATAGGATAGAGGATAGGATAGACGATAGGATAGGTTAGAGGATAGGATAGGATAGAGGATAGGATAGGATAGAGGATTGGATAGGATAGAGGATAGATGATAGTATAGGATTGAGGATATTATAGGATAGAGGATAGGATAGGATAGAGGATAGGATAGGATAGAGGATAGGATTGGATAGAGGATAGGATAGGATAGAGGATAGGATAGGATAGAGGATAGGATAGAGGATAGGATAGAGAATAGGATCGGATAGATGATATTATAGGATAGAGGATAGGATAGGATAGAAGATAGGATAGCACAGAGGATAGGATAGGATAGAGGATAGGATAGGATAGAGGATAGGATAGAGGATATAATAGAAGATAGGATAGAGGATACGATAGGATAGAGGATAGGATAGGATAGAGGATAGGATAAGATATAGGATAGGATAGGGTAGAGGATAGGATAGGACAGAGGATAGGATACGGGATTTGATAGGATAGAGGATAGCATAGGATAGGGGATTTGATAGGATAGAGGATAGGATAGGATAGAAGATAGGATAGGATAGAGGATAGGATATGATAGAGGATAGGATAGGATAGGATACAGGATAGGATAGGATAGAGGATAGGATAGAATAGAGGATAGGATTGGATAGAGGATAGGATAGGATAGAGGATAGGATAGGATAGAGGATAGGATAGGATAGAGGATAGGATAGGATAGAGGATAGGATAGGATAGAGGATAGGATAGGATAGAGGATAGCATAGGATAGAGTATAGGATAGGATAGAGGATAGGATAGGATAGAGGATAGGATAGGATAGAGGATAGGATAGGATAGAGGATAGGATAGGATAGAGGATAGGATAGGATAGAGGATAGGATAGGATAGAGGATAGGATAGGATAGAGGATAGGATAGGGGATTTGTTAGGATAGAGGATAGGATAGGATAGAAGATAGGATAGGGTAGAGGATACGATAGGATAGAGGATTGGATAGAGGATAGGATAGGATAGAGGATAGGATAGGATAGAAGATAGGATAGGGTAGAGGATACGATAGGATAGAGGATAGGATAGGATAGAGGATAGAATACGATAGGATAGAGGATAGGATAGACGATAGGATAGGATAGACGATAGGATAGGATAGGGGATTAGATATGATAGATTATAGGATAGGATAGAAGATAGGATAGGATAGAGGATAGGATAGAGGATAGGATAGGATAGAGGATAGAATAGGATAGGATAGAGGATAGGATAGACGATAGGATAGGATAGAGGATAGGATAGGATAGGGGATTAGATATGATAGATCATAGGATAGGATAGAAGATAGGATAGGATGGAGGAAAGGATAGGATAGAGGATAGGATAGGAAAGAGGATAGGATAGGAAAGAGGATAGGATAGGATAGAGGATAGGATAGGATAGAGGATAGGATAGGATAGAGGATAGGATAGAGGATAGGATAGAGGATAGGATAGAGAATAGGATAGGATAGAAGATAGGATAGGATAGAGGATAGGATAGGATAGAGGATATTATAGGATAGAGGATAGGATAGGATAGAGGATAGTATAGGATAGAGGACAGGATAGGTTAGAGGATTGGATAGAGGATAGGATAGGATAGAGGATAGGATAGGATAGAAGATAGGATAGGGTAGAGGATACGATAGGATAGAGGATAGGATAGGATAGAGGATAGAATACGATAGGATAGAGGATAGGATAGACGATAGGATAGGATAGACGATAGGATAGGATAGGGGATTAGATATGATAGATTATAGGATAGGATAGAAGATAGGATAGGATAGAGGATAGGATAGAGGATAGGATAGAGGATAGGATAGGATAGAGGATAGAATAGGATAGGATAGAGGATAGGATAGACGATAGGATAGGATAGAGGATAGGATAGGATAGGGGATTAGATATGATAGATCATAGGATAGGATAGAAGATAGGATAGGATGGAGGAAAGGATAGGATAGAGGATAGGATAGGATAGAGGATAGGATATGATAGAGGATAGGATAGGATAGGATACAGGATAGGATAGGATAGAGGATAGGATAGGATAGAGGATAGGATTGGATAGAGGATAGGATAGGATAGAGGATAGGATAGGATAGAAGATAGGATAGGATAGAGGATAGGATAGGATAGAGGATAGGATAGGATAGAGGATAGCATAGGATAGAGTATAGGATAGGATAGAGGATAGGATAGGATAGAGGATAGGATAGGATAGAGGATAGGATAGGATAGAGTATATTATAGGATAGAGGATAGGATAGGATAGAGGATAGTATAGGATAGAGGACAGGATAGGATAGAGGATTGGATAGGATACAGGAAAGGATAGGATTGAGGATAGATGATAGGATAGGATACAGGATTGGATAGGATACCGGATAGGATAGGATAGAGGATAGGATAGAGGATAGGATAGGATAGAGGATTGGATAGAGGATAGGATAGGATAGAGGATATTATAGGATAGAGGATATGATAGGATAGAGGATAGGATAGGATAGAGGATTGGATATGATACAGGATAGATGATAGTATAGGATAGAGGATAGATGATAGTATAGGATAGAGGATATTATAGGATAGAGGATATGATAGGATAGAGGATAGGATAGGATAGAGGATAGAATAGGATGAAGGATAGGATAGGATAGAGGATAGGATAGGATAGAGGATAGGATAGGTTAGAGGATAGGATAGGATAGAGGATAGGGTAGGATAGAGGATAGGATAGGATAGAGGATTGGATAGAGGATAGGAACGGATAGATGATATTATAGGATAGAGGATAGGATATGATAGAGTATACGATATTATAGAGGGTAGGATAGGATAGAGCATAGGGTAGGGGATTGGATAGGATAGGATAGAGGATAGGATAGGATAGAGGATTGGATAGGATACAGGAAAGGATAGACTTGAGGATAGATGATAGGATAGGATAGAGGATTGGATAGGATACAGGATAGGATAGGATAGGATAGAGGATAGGATAGGGGATTTGATAGGATAGAGGATAGGATAGGATAGGATACGATAGAGGATAGGATAGGATAGAGGATAGGATAGGATTGAGGATAGGATAGGATAGAGGATAGGATAGGATAGAGGATAGGATAGAGGATAGGATAGGATAGAGGATAGGATAGGATAGAGGATAGGATAGAGGATAGGATAGAGGATAGGATAGAAGATAGGATAGAGGATACGATAGAATAGAGGATAGGATAGGATAGAGGATAGGATAGGTTAGAGGATTGGATAGAGGATAGGATAGGATAGAGGATAGGATAGACGATAGGATAGGTTAGAGGATAGGATAGGATAGAGGATAGGATAGGATAGAGGATTGGATAGGATAGAGGATAGATGATAGTATAGGATTGAGGATATTATAGGATAGAGGATAGGATAGGATAGAGGATAGGATAGGATAGAGGATAGGATTGGATAGAGGATAGGATAGGATAGAGGATAGGATAGGATAGAGGATAGGATAGAGGATAGGATAGAGAATAGGATCGGATAGATGATATTATAGGATAGAGGATAGGATAGGATAGAAGATAGGATAGCACAGAGGATAGGATAGGATAGAGGATAGGATAGGATAGAGGATAGGATAGAGGATATAATAGAAGATAGGATAGAGGATACGATAGGATAGAGGATAGGATAGGATAGAGGATAGGATAAGATATAGGATAGGATAGGGTAGAGGATAGGATAGGACAGAGGATAGGATACGGGATTTGATAGGATAGAGGATAGCATAGGATAGGGGATTTGATAGGATAGAGGATAGGATAGGATAGAGGATAGGATAGAGGATAGGATAGAGAATAGGATCGGATAGATGATATTATAGGATAGAGGATAGGATAGGATAGAAGATAGGATAGCACAGAGGATAGGATAGGATAGAGGATAGGATAGGATAGAGGATAGGATAGAGGATATAATAGAAGATAGGATAGAGGATACGATAGGATAGAGGATAGGATAGGATAGAGGATAGGATAAGATATAGGATAGGATAGGGTAGAGGATAGGATAGGACAGAGGATAGGATACGGGATTTGATAGGATAGAGGATAGCATAGGATAGGGGATTTGATAGGATAGAGGATAGGATAGGATAGAAGATAGGATAGGATAGAGGATAGGATATGATAGAGGATAGGATAGGATAGGATACAGGATAGGATAGGATAGAGGATAGGATAGAATAGAGGATAGGATTGGATAGAGGATAGGATAGGATAGAGGATAGGATAGGATAGAGGATAGGATAGGATAGAGGATAGGATAGGATAGAGGATAGGATAGGATAGAGGATAGGATAGGATAGAGGATAGCATAGGATAGAGTATAGGATAGGATAGAGGATAGGATAGGATAGAGGATAGGATAGGATAGAGGATAGGATAGGATAGAGGATAGGATAGGATAGAGGATAGGATAGGATAGAGGATAGGATAGGATAGAGGATAGGATAGGATAGAGGATAGGATAGGGGATTTGTTAGGATAGAGGATAGGATAGGATAGAAGATAGGATAGGGTAGAGGATACGATAGGATAGAGGATTGGATAGAGGATAGGATAGGATAGAGGATAGGATAGGATAGAAGATAGGATAGGGTAGAGGATACGATAGGATAGAGGATAGGATAGGATAGAGGATAGAATACGATAGGATAGAGGATAGGATAGACGATAGGATAGGATAGACGATAGGATAGGATAGGGGATTAGATATGATAGATTATAGGATAGGATAGAAGATAGGATAGGATAGAGGATAGGATAGAGGATAGGATAGGATAGAGGATAGAATAGGATAGGATAGAGGATAGGATAGACGATAGGATAGGATAGAGGATAGGATAGGATAGGGGATTAGATATGATAGATCATAGGATAGGATAGAAGATAGGATAGGATGGAGGAAAGGATAGGATAGAGGATAGGATAGGAAAGAGGATAGGATAGGAAAGAGGATAGGATAGGATAGAGGATAGGATAGGATAGAGGATAGGATAGGATAGAGGATAGGATAGAGGATAGGATAGAGGATAGGATAGAGAATAGGATAGGATAGAAGATAGGATAGGATAGAGGATAGGATAGGATAGAGGATATTATAGGATAGAGGATAGGATAGGATAGAGGATAGTATAGGATAGAGGACAGGATAGGTTAGAGGATTGGATAGAGGATAGGATAGGATAGAGGATAGGATAGGATAGAAGATAGGATAGGGTAGAGGATACGATAGGATAGAGGATAGGATAGGATAGAGGATAGAATACGATAGGATAGAGGATAGGATAGACGATAGGATAGGATAGACGATAGGATAGGATAGGGGATTAGATATGATAGATTATAGGATAGGATAGAAGATAGGATAGGATAGAGGATAGGATAGAGGATAGGATAGAGGATAGGATAGGATAGAGGATAGAATAGGATAGGATAGAGGATAGGATAGACGATAGGATAGGATAGAGGATAGGATAGGATAGGGGATTAGATATGATAGATCATAGGATAGGATAGAAGATAGGATAGGATGGAGGAAAGGATAGGATAGAGGATAGGATAGGATAGAGGATAGGATATGATAGAGGATAGGATAGGATAGGATACAGGATAGGATAGGATAGAGGATAGGATAGGATAGAGGATAGGATTGGATAGAGGATAGGATAGGATAGAGGATAGGATAGGATAGAAGATAGGATAGGATAGAGGATAGGATAGGATAGAGGATAGGATAGGATAGAGGATAGCATAGGATAGAGTATAGGATAGGATAGAGGATAGGATAGGATAGAGGATAGGATAGGATAGAGGATAGGATAGGATAGAGTATATTATAGGATAGAGGATAGGATAGGATAGAGGATAGTATAGGATAGAGGACAGGATAGGATAGAGGATTGGATAGGATACAGGAAAGGATAGGATTGAGGATAGATGATAGGATAGGATACAGGATTGGATAGGATACCGGATAGGATAGGATAGAGGATAGGATAGAGGATAGGATAGGATAGAGGATTGGATAGAGGATAGGATAGGATAGAGGATATTATAGGATAGAGGATATGATAGGATAGAGGATAGGATAGGATAGAGGATTGGATATGATACAGGATAGATGATAGTATAGGATAGAGGATAGATGATAGTATAGGATAGAGGATATTATAGGATAGAGGATATGATAGGATAGAGGATAGGATAGGATAGAGGATAGAATAGGATGAAGGATAGGATAGGATAGAGGATAGGATAGGATAGAGGATAGGATAGGTTAGAGGATAGGATAGGATAGAGGATAGGGTAGGATAGAGGATAGGATAGGATAGAGGATTGGATAGAGGATAGGAACGGATAGATGATATTATAGGATAGAGGATAGGATATGATAGAGTATACGATATTATAGAGGGTAGGATAGGATAGAGCATAGGGTAGGGGATTGGATAGGATAGGATAGAGGATAGGATAGGATAGAGGATTGGATAGGATACAGGAAAGGATAGACTTGAGGATAGATGATAGGATAGGATAGAGGATTGGATAGGATACAGGATAGGATAGGATAGGATAGAGGATAGGATAGGGGATTTGATAGGATAGAGGATAGGATAGGATAGGATACGATAGAGGATAGGATAGGATAGAGGATAGGATAGGATTGAGGATAGGATAGGATAGAGGATAGGATAGGATAGAGGATAGGATAGAGGATAGGATAGGATAGAGGATAGGATAGGATAGAGGATAGGATAGAGGATAGGATAGAGGATAGGATAGAAGATAGGATAGAGGATACGATAGAATAGAGGATAGGATAGGATAGAGGATAGGATAGGTTAGAGGATTGGATAGAGGATAGGATAGGATAGAGGATAGGATAGACGATAGGATAGGTTAGAGGATAGGATAGGATAGAGGATAGGATAGGATAGAGGATTGGATAGGATAGAGGATAGATGATAGTATAGGATTGAGGATATTATAGGATAGAGGATAGGATAGGATAGAGGATAGGATAGGATAGAGGATAGGATTGGATAGAGGATAGGATAGGATAGAGGATAGGATAGGATAGAGGATAGGATAGAGGATAGGATAGAGAATAGGATCGGATAGATGATATTATAGGATAGAGGATAGGATAGGATAGAAGATAGGATAGCACAGAGGATAGGATAGGATAGAGGATAGGATAGGATAGAGGATAGGATAGAGGATATAATAGAAGATAGGATAGAGGATACGATAGGATAGAGGATAGGATAGGATAGAGGATAGGATAAGATATAGGATAGGATAGGGTAGAGGATAGGATAGGACAGAGGATAGGATACGGGATTTGATAGGATAGAGGATAGCATAGGATAGGGGATTTGATAGGATAGAGGATAGGATAGGATAGAAGATAGGATAGGATAGAGGATAGGATATGATAGAGGATAGGATAGGATAGGATACAGGATAGGATAGGATAGAGGATAGGATAGAATAGAGGATAGGATTGGATAGAGGATAGGATAGGATAGAGGATAGGATAGGATAGAGGATAGGATAGGATAGAGGATAGGATAGGATAGAGGATAGGATAGGATAGAGGATAGGATAGGATAGAGGATAGCATAGGATAGAGTATAGGATAGGATAGAGGATAGGATAGGATAGAGGATAGGATAGGATAGAAGATAGGATAGGATAGACGATAGGATAGGATAGGGGATTAGATATGATAGATTATAGGATAGGATAGAAGATAGGATAGGATAGAGGATAGGATAGAGGATAGGATAGAGGATAGGATAGGATAGAGGATAGAATAGGATAGGATAGAGGATAGGATAGACGATAGGATAGGATAGAGGATAGGATAGGATAGGGGATTAGATATGATAGATCATAGGATAGGATAGAAGATAGGATAGGATGGAGGAAAGGATAGGATAGAGGATAGGATAGGAAAGAGGATAGGATAGGAAAGAGGATAGGATAGGATAGAGGATAGGATAGGATAGAGGATAGGATAGGATAGAGGATAGGATAGAGGATAGGATAGAGGATAGGATAGAGAATAGGATAGGATAGAAGATAGGATAGGATAGAGGATAGGATAGGATAGAGGATATTATAGGATAGAGGATAGGATAGGATAGAGGATAGTATAGGATAGAGGACAGGATAGGATAGAGGATTGGATAGGATACAGGATAGGATAGGATAGAGGATAGGATAGAGGATTTGATAGGATAGAGGGTAGGATAGGATAGAGGATAGGATAGGATAGAGGATTGGATAGAGGATAGGGTAGGATAGAGGATATTATAGGATAGAGGATATGATATAATAGAGGATAGGATAGGATAGAGGATTGTATAGGATAGAGGATAGATGATAGTATAGGATAGAGGATATTATAGGATAGAGGATATGATAGGATAGAGGATAGGATAGGATAGAGGATAGAATAGGATAAAGGATAGGATAGGATAGAGGATAGGATAGGATAGAGGATAGGATAGGATAGAAGATAGGATAGGATAGAGGATAGAGGATAGAGGATAGAGGATAGGAAAGGATAGAGGATAGGATAGAGGATAGGATAGAGAATAGGTTAGGATAGGATAGAGAATAGGTTAGGATAGAGAATAGGAACGGATAGATGATATTATAGGATAGAGGGTAGGATAGGATAGAAGATAGGATAGGATAGAGGATTTGATAGGATAGAGGATAGGATAGGATAGGATAGAGGATAGGATAGACGATATGATAGGATAGAGGATAGGATAGGATAGGGGATTGGATATGATAGATTATAGGATAGGATAGAAGATGGGATAGGATAGAGGATAGGATAGGATAGAGGATAGGATAGGATAGAGGATAGGATAGGGGATTTGATAGGATAGAGGATAGGATAGGATAGGGGATTTGATAGGATAGAGGATAGGATAGGATAAAAGATAGGATAGGATAGAGGATAGGATATGATAGAGGATAGGATAGGATAGGATACAGGATAGGATAGGATAGAGGATAGGATAGGATAGAGGATAGGATTGGATAGAGGATAGGATATGATAGAGTATACGATATTATAGAGGGTAGGATAGGATAGAGCATAGGGTAGGGGATTGGATAGGATAGGATAGAGGATAGGATAGAATAGAGGATTGGATAGGATACAGGAAAGGATAGACTTGAGGATAGATGATAGGATAGGATAGAGGATTGGATAGGATACAGGATAGGATAGGATAGGATAGAGGATAGGATAGGGGATTTGATAGGATAGAGGATAGGATAGGATAGGATACGATAGAGGATAGGATAGGATAGAGGATAGGATAGGATAGAGGATAGGATAGGATAGAGGATTGGATAGGATAGAGGATAGATGATAGTATAGGATTGAGGATATTATAGGATAGAGGATAGGATAGGATAGAGGATAGGATAGGATAGAGGATAGGATAGAGGATAGGATAGAGAATAGGATCGGATAGATGATATTATAGGATAGAGGATAGGATAGGATAGAAGATAGGATAGGATAAAGGATAGGATAGGATAGAGGATAGGATAGACGATAGGATAGGATAGAGGATAGGATAGGTTAGAGGATAGGATAGTATAGAGGATAGGATAGAGGATATTATAGAGGATAGGATAGGTTAGAGGATAGGATAGGATAGAGGATAGGATAGGATAGAGGATAGGATAGGATAGAGGATAGGATAGGATAGAGGATAGGATAGGATAGAGGATAGGATAGGATAGGGGATAGGATAGGATAGAGGATAGGATAGGATAGAGGATAGGATAGGATAGAGGATAGGGTAGGATAGAGGATAGGATAGGATAGAGGATAGGATAGGATAGAAGATAGGATAGGATAGAGGAAAGGATAGGATAGAGGATAGGATAGACGATAGGATAGTATAGAGGATAGGATAGGATAGAGGATAGGATAGAGGATAGGATAGGATAGAGTATAGGATAGGATAGAGGATAGGATAGAGGATAGGATAGGATAGAGGATAGGATAGGATAGAGGATAGGATAGGATAGAGGATAGGATAGGATAGAGGATAGGATAGGATAGAGGATAGGATAGGATAGAGGATAGGATAGACGATAGGATAGGATAGAGCATAGGATAGGATAGAGGATAGTATAGGATAGAGGATAGGATAGGATAGAGGATAGGATAGGATAGAGGATAGGATTGGATAGAGGATAGGATAGGATAGAGGATAGAGTAGGATAGAGGATAGGATAGGATAGAGGATAGGATAGACGATAGGATAGGATAGAGCATAGGATAGGATAGAGGATAGTATAGGATAGAGGATAGGATAGGATAGAGGATAGGATAGGATAGAGGATAGGATTGGATAGAGGATAGGATAGGATAGAGGATAGGATAGGATAGAGGATAGGATAGAGGATAGGATAGAGAATAGGATCGGATAGATGATATTATAGGATAGAGGATAGGATAGGATAGAAGATAGGATAGGATAGAGGATAGGATAGGATAGAGAATAGGATAGGATAGAGGACAGGATAGGATAGGGGATTAGATATGATAGATTATAGGATAGGATAGAGGATAGGATAGGATAGAGGATAGGATAGGATAAAGGATAGGATAGGATAGAGGATAGGATAGACGATAGGATAGGATAGAGGATAGGATAGTATAGAGGATAGGATAGAGGATAGGATAGAAGAGAGGATAGGATAGAGGATAGGATAGGATAGTGGATAGGATAGGATAGTGGATAGGATAGAGGATAGGATAGGATAGAGTATAGGATAGGATAGAGGATAGGATAGGATAGAGGATAGGATAGGATAGAGGATAGGATAGGATAGAGGATAGGATAGACGATAGGATAGGATAGAGCATAGGATAGGATAGAGGATAGTATAGGATAGAGGATAGGATAGGATAGAGGATAGGATAGGATAGAGGATAGGATTGGATAGAGGATAGGATAGGATAGAGGATAGGATAGGATAGAGGATAGGATAGAGAATAGGATCGGATAGATGATATTATAGGATAGACGATAGGATAGGATAGAGGATAGGATAGGTTAGAGGATAGGATAGTATAGAGGATAGGATAGAGGATAGGATAGAGGATAGGATAGAGGATAGGATAGAGGATAGGATAGGATAGAGGATAGTATAGGATAGAGGACAGGATAGGATAGAGGATTGGATAGGATACTGGAAAGGATAGGATTGAGGATAGAGGATAGTATAGGATAGAGGACAGGATAGGATAGAGGATTGGATAGGATACAGGAAAGGATAGGATTGAGGATAGATGATAGGATAGGATAGAGGATTGGATAGGATACAGGATAGGATAGGATAGAGGATAGGATAGGGGATTTGATAGGATAGAGGATAGGATAGGTTAGAAGATAGGATAGGATAGAGGATAGGATAGGATAGAGGATAGGATAGGATAGAGGTTAGGATAGGATAGAGGATAGGATAGGATAGAGGATAGGATAGAGCATAGGATAGGATAGAGGATAGTATAGGATAGAGGATAGGATAGGATAGAGGATAGGATAGGATAGAGGATAGGATTGGATAGAGGATAGGATAGGATAGAGGATAGGATAGGATAGAGGATAGGATAGAGAATAGGATCGGATAGATGATATTATAGGATAGACGATAGGATAGGATAGAGGATAGGATAGGTTAGAGGATAGGATAGGATAGAGGATAGGATAGGATAGAGGATAGGATAGGTTAGAAGATAGGATAGGATAGAGGATAGGATAGGATAGAGGATAGGATAGGATAGAGGATAGGATAGGATAGAGGATAGGATAGGATAGAGGATTGGATAGAGGATAGGATAGGATAGAGGATATTATAGGATAGAGGATATGATAGGATAGAGGATAGGATAGGATAGAGGATAGGATAGGATAGAGGATAGGATAGGATAGAGGATAGGATAGTCGATAGGATAGGATAGACGATAGGATAGGATAGAGGATAGGATAGACGATAGGATAGGATAGAGGATAGGATAGGATAGAGGATAGGATAGGATAGAGGATAGGATAGGATAGAGGATAGGATAGGATAGAGGATAGGATAGGATAGAGGATAGGATAGGATAGAGGATAGGATATAATAGAGGATAGGATAGGATAGACGATAGTATAGGATAGAGGACAGAATAGGATAGAGGATAGAGGATACGATAGGATAGAGGATAGGATAGAGGATAGGATAGAGAATAGGATAGGATAGAAGATAGGATAGGATAGAGGATAGGATAGGATAGAGGATAGGATAGGATAGGGGATTAGATATAATAGAGGATAGGATAGGATAGAAGATAGGATAGGATAGAGGATAGGATAGGATAGAGGATAGGATAGGATAGAGGATAGGATAGGATAGAGGAGAGGATAGGATAGAGGATAGGATAGGATAGAGGATAGGATAGGATAGAGGATAGGATAGGATAGAGGATAGGATAGACGATAGGATAGGATAGAGGATAGGATAGGATAGAGGAAAGGATAGGATAGAGGATAGGATAGGATAGAGGATAGGATAGGATAGAGGATAGGATAGGATAGAGGATAGGATAGGATAGAGGATAGGATAGACGATAGGATAGGATAGAGGATAGGATAGACGATAGGATAGGATAGAGCATAGGATAGGATAGAGCATAGGATAGGATAGAGGATAGGATAGGATAGAGGATAGGATATAATAGAGGATAGGATAGGATAGAGGATAGGATAGGATAGAGGATAGGATAGGCTAGAGGATAGGATAGAGGATAGGATAGAGAATAGGATCGGATAGATGATATTATAGGATAGACGATAGGATAGGATAGAGGATAGGATAGGTTAGAGGATAGGATAGGATAGAGGATAGGATAGGATAGAGGATAGGATAGGTTAGAAGATAGGATAGGATAGAGGATAGGATAGGATAGAGGATAGGATAGGATAGAGGATAGGATAGGATAGGATAGAGGATTGGATAGAGGATAGGATAGGATAGAGGATATTATAGGATAGAGGATATGATAGGATAGAGGATAGGATAGGATAGAGGATAGGATAGGATAGAGGATAGGATAGGATAGAGGATAGGATAGACGATAGGATAGGATAGACGATAGGATAGGATAGAGGATAGGATAGACGATAGGATAGGATAGAGGATAGGATAGGATAGAGGATAGGATAGGATAGAGGATAGGATAGGATAGAGGATAGGATAGGATAGAGGATAGGATATAATAGAGGATAGGATAGGATAGACGATAGTATAGGATAGAGGACAGAATAGGATAGAGGATAGAGGATACGATAGGATAGAGGATAGGATAGAGGATAGGATAGAGAATAGGATAGGATAGAAGATAGGATAGGATAGAGGATAGGATAGGATAGAGGATAGGATAGGATAGGGGATTAGATATAATAGAGGATAGGATAGGATAGAAGATAGGATAGGATAGAGGATAGGATAGGATAGAGGATAGGATAGAGGATAGGATAGGATAGAGGATATGATAGGATAGAGGATAGGATAGGATAGAGGATAGGATAGGATAGAGGATAGGATAGGATAGAGGATAGGATAGGATAGAGGATAGGATAGGATAGAGGATAGGATAGACGATAGGATAGGATAGAGGATAGGATAGGATAGAGGAAAGGATAGGATAGAGGATAGGATAGGATAGAGGATAGGATAGGATAGAGGATAGGATAGGATAGAGGATAGGATAGGATAGAGGATAGGATAGACGATAGGATAGGATAGAGGATAGGATAGACGATAGGATAGGATAGAGCATAGGATAGGATAGAGGATAGGATAGGATAGAGGATAGGATAGGATAGAGGATAGGATAGGATAGAGGATAGGATATAATAGAGGATAGGTTAGGATAGAGGATAGGATAGGATAGAGGATAGTATAGGATAGAGGACAGAATAGGATAGAGGATAGAGGATACGATAGAGAATAGGATAGGATAGAAGATAGGATAGGATAGAGGATAGGATAGGATAGAGGATAGGATAGGATAAGGGATTAGATATAATAGAGGATAGGATAGGATAGAAGATAGGATAGGATAGAGGATAGGATAGGATAGAGGATAGGATAGGATAGACGATAGGATAGGATAGAGGATAGGATAGGGTAGAGGATAGGATAGGATAGAGCATATTATAGGATAGAGGATATGATAGGATAGAGGATTGGATAGGATAGAGGATAGGATAGGATAGAGGATAGGATAGGATAGAGGATAGGATAGACGATAGGATAGGATAGAGCATAGGATAGGATAGAGGATAGGATAGGATAGAGGATAGGATAGGATAGAGGATAGGATATAATAGAGGATAGGATAGGATAGAGGATAGGATAGGATAGAGGATAGGATAGGCTAGAGGATAGGATAGAGGATAGGATAGAGAATAGGATCGGATAGATGATATTATAGGATAGACGATAGGATAGGATAGAGGATAGGATAGGTTAGAGGATAGGATAGGATAGAGGATAGGATAGGATAGAGGATAGGATAGACGATAGGATAGTATAGAGGATAGGATAGGATAGAGGATAGGATAGAGGATAGGATAGGATAGAGTATAGGATAGGATAGAGGATAGGATAGAGGATAGGATAGGATAGAGGATAGGATAGGATAGAGGATAGGATAGGATAGAGGATAGGATAGGATAGAGGATAGGATAGACGATAGGATAGGATAGAGCATAGGATAGGATAGAGGATAGTATAGGATAGAGGATAGGATAGGATAGAGGATAGGATAGGATAGAGGATAGGATTGGATAGAGGATAGGATAGGATAGAGGATAGGATAGGATAGAGGATAGGATAGGATAGAGGATAGGATAGACGATAGGATAGGATAGAGCATAGGATAGGATAGAGGATAGTATAGGATAGAGGATAGGATAGGATAGAGGATAGGATAGGATAGAGGATAGGATTGGATAGAGGATAGGATAGGATAGAGGATAGGATAGGATAGAGGATAGGATAGAGGATAGGATAGAGAATAGGATCGGATAGATGATATTATAGGATAGAGGATAGGATAGGATAGAAGATAGGATAGGATAGAGGATAGGATAGGATAGAGAATAGGATAGGATAGAGGACAGGATAGGATAGGGGATTAGATATGATAGATTATAGGATAGGATAGAGGATAGGATAGGATAGAGGATAGGATAGGATAAAGGATAGGATAGGATAGAGGATAGGATAGACGATAGGATAGGATAGAGGATAGGATAGTATAGAGGATAGGATAGAGGATAGGATAGAAGAGAGGATAGGATAGAGGATAGGATAGGATAGTGGATAGGATAGGATAGTGGATAGGATAGAGGATAGGATAGGATAGAGTATAGGATAGGATAGAGGATAGGATAGGATAGAGGATAGGATAGGATAGAGGATAGGATAGGATAGAGGATAGGATAGACGATAGGATAGGATAGAGCATAGGATAGGATAGAGGATAGTATAGGATAGAGGATAGGATAGGATAGAGGATAGGATAGGATAGAGGATAGGATTGGATAGAGAATAGGATCGGATAGATGATATTATAGGATAGACGATAGGATAGGATAGAGGATAGGATAGGTTAGAGGATAGGATAGTATAGAGGATAGGATAGAGGATAGGATAGAGGATAGGATAGAGGATAGGAAAGAGGATAGGATAGGATAGAGGATAGTATAGGATAGAGGACAGGATAGGATAGAGGATTGGATAGGATACTGGAAAGGATAGGATTGAGGATAGAGGATAGTATAGGATAGAGGACAGGATAGGATAGAGGATTGGATAGGATACAGGAAAGGATAGGACTGAGGATAGATGATAGGATAGGATAGAGGATTGGATAGGATACAGGATAGGATAGGATAGAGGATAGGATAGGGGATTTGATAGGATAGAGGATAGGATAGGTTAGAAGATAGGATAGGATAGAGGATAGGATAGGATAGAGGATAGGATAGGATAGAGGTTAGGATATTATAGAGGATAGGATAGGATAGAGGATAGGATAGAGCATAGGATAGGATAGAGGATAGTATAGGATAGAGGATAGGATAGGATAGAGGATAGGATAGGATAGAGGATAGGATTGGATAGAGGATAGGATAGGATAGAGGATAGGATAGGCTAGAGGATAGGATAGAGGATAGGATAGAGAATAGGATCGGATAGATGATATTATAGGATAGACGATAGGATAGGATAGAGGATAGGATAGGTTAGAGGATAGGATAGGATAGAGGATAGGATAGGATAGAGGATAGGATAGGTTAGAAGATAGGATAGGATAGAGGATAGGATAGGATAGAGGATAGGATAGGATAGAGGATAGGATAGGATAGAGGATAGGATAGGATAGAGGATTGGATAGAGGATAGGATAGGATAGAGGATATTATAGGATAGAGGATATGATAGGATAGAGGATAGGATAGGATAGAGGATAGGATAGGATAGAGGATAGGATAGGATAGAGGATAGGATAGTCGATAGGATAGGATAGACGATAGGATAGGATAGAGGATAGGATAGACGATAGGATAGGATAGAGGATAGGATAGGATAGAGGATAGGATAGGATAGAGGATAGGATAGTCGATAGGATAGGATAGAGGATAGGATAGGATAGAGGATAGGATATAATAGAGGATAGGATAGGATAGACGATAGTATAGGATAGAGGACAGAATAGGATAGAGGATAGAGGATACGATAGGATAGAGGATAGGATAGAGGATAGGATAGAGAATAGGATAGGATAGAAGATAGGATAGGATAGAGGATAGGATAGGATAGAGGATAGGATAGGATAGGGGATTAGATATAATAGAGGATAGGATAGGATAGAAGATAGGATAGGATAGAGGATAGGATAGGATAGAGGATAGGATAGGATAGAGGATAGGATAGGATAGAGGATAGGATAGGATAGAGGATAGGATAGGATAGAGGATAGGATAGGATAGAGGATAGGATAGGATAGAGGATAGGATAGACGATAGGATAGGATAGAGGATAGGATAGGATAGAGGATAGTATAGGATAGAGGACAGAATAGGATAGAGGATAGAGGATACGATAGAGAATAGGATAGGATAGAAGATAGGATAGGATAGAGGATAGGATAGGATAGAGGATAGGATAGGATAAGGGATTAGATATAATAGAGGATAGGATAGGATAGAAGATAGGATAGGATAGAGGATAGGATAGGATAGAGGATAGGATAGGATAGACGATAGGATAGGATAGAGGATAGGATAGGGTAGAGGATAGGATAGGATAGAGCATATTATAGGATAGAGGATATGATAGGATAGAGGATTGGATAGGATAGAGGATAGGATAGGATAGAGGATAGGATAGGATAGAGGATAGGATAGACGATAGGATAGGATAGAGCATAGGATAGGATAGAGGATAGGATAGGATAGAGGATAGGATAGGATAGACGATAGGATAGGATAGAGGATAGGATAGGTTAGAGGATAGGATAGGATAGACGATAGGATAGGATAGAGGATAGGATAGGGTAGAGGATAGAGAATAGGATCGGATAGATGATATTATAGGATAGACGATAGGATAGGATAGAGGATAGGATAGGTTAGAGGATAGGATAGGATAGAGGATAGGATAGGTTAGAAGATAGGATAGGATAGAGGATAGGATAGGATAGAGGATAGGATAGGATAGAGGATAGGATAGGATAGAGGATAGGATAGGATAGAGGATTGGATAGAGGATAGGATAGGATAGAGGATATTATAGGATAGAGGATATGATAGGATAGAGGATAGGATAGGATAGAGGATAGGATAGGATAGAGGATAGTATAGGATAGAGGATAGGATAGACGATAGGATAGGATAGACGATAGGATAGGATAGAGGATAGGATAGACGATAGGATAGGATAGAGGATAGGATAGGATAGAGGATAGGATAGGATAGAGGATAGGATAGGATAGAGGATAGGATAGGATAGAGGATAGGATAGGATAGAGGATAGGATATAATAAAGGATAGGATAGGATAGACGATAGTATAGGATAGAGGACAGAATAGGATAGAGGATAGAGGATACGATAGGATAGAGGATAGGATAGAGGATAGGATAGAGAATAGGATAGGATAGAAGATAGGATAGGATAGAGGATAGGATAGGATAGAGGATAGGATAGGATAGGGGATTAGATATAATAGAGGATAGGATAGGATAGAAGATAGGATAGGATAGAGGATAGGATAGGATAGAGCATAGGATAGGATAGAGGATAGGATAGGATAGAGGATAGGATAGGATAGAGGATAGGATAGGATAGAGGATAGGATAGGATAGAGGATAGGATAGGATAGAGGATAGGATAGGATAGAGGATAGGATAGACGATAGGATAGGATAGAGGATAGGATAGGATAGAGGAAAGGATAGGATAGAGGATAGGATAGGATAGAGGATAGGATAGGATAGAGGATAGGATAGGATAGAGGATAGGATAGGATAGAGGATAGGATAGACGATAGGATAGGATAGAGGATAGGATAGACGATAGGATAGGATAGAGCATAGGATAGGATAGAGGATAGGATAGGATAGAGGATAGGATAGGATAGAGGATAGGATAGGATAGAGGATAGGATATAATAGAGGATAGGATAGGATAGAGGATAGGATAGGATAGAGGATAGTATAGGATAGAGGACAGAATAGGATAGAGGATAGAGGATAGGATAGAGGATACGATAGAGAATAGGATAGGATAGAAGATAGGATAGGATAGAGGATAGGATAGGATAGAGGATAGGATAGGATAAGGGATTAGATATAATAGAGGATAGGATAGGATAGAAGATAGGATAGGATAGAGGATAGGATAGGATAGAGGATAGGATAGGATAGACGATAGGATAGGATAGAGGATAGGATAGGGTAGAGGATAGGATAGGATAGAGCATATTATAGGATAGAGGATATGATAGGATAGAGGATTGGATAGGATAGAGGATAGGATAGGATAGAGGATAGGATAGGATAGAGGATAGGATAGACGATAGGATAGGATAGAGCATAGGATAGGATAGAGGATAGAATAGGATAAAGGATAGGATAGGATAGAGGATAGGATAGGATAGAGGATAGGATAGGATAGAGGATAGGATAGACGATAGGATAGGATAGAGGATAGGATAGGATAGAGGAAAGGATAGGATAGAGGATAGGATAGGATAGAGGATAGGATAGGATAGAGGATAGGATAGGATAGAGGATAGGATAGGATAGAGGATAGGATAGACGATAGGATAGGATAGAGGATAGGATAGACGATAGGATAGGATAGAGCATAGGATAGGATAGAGGATAGGATAGGATAGAGGATAGGATAGGATAGAGGATAGGATAGGATAGAGGATAGGATATAATAGAGGATAGGATAGGATAGAGGATAGGATAGGATAGAGGATAGGATAGACGATAGGATAGGATAGAGCATAGGATAGGATAGAGGATAGGATAGGATAGAGGATAGGATAGGATAGAGGATAGGATAGGATAGAGGATAGGATAGGATAGAGGATAGGATATAATAGAGGATAGGATAGGATAGGATAGAGGATAGTATAGGATAGAGGACAGAATAGGATAGAGGATAGAGGATAGGATAGAGGATACGATAGAGAATAGGATAGGATAGAAGATAGGATAGGATAGAGGATAGGATAGGATAGAGGATAGGATAGGATAAGGGATTAGATATAATAGAGGATAGGATAGGATAGAAGATAGGATAGGATAGAGGATAGGATAGGATAGAGGATAGGATAGGATAGACGATAGGATAGGATAGAGGATAGGATAGGGTAGAGGATAGGATAGGATAGAGCATATTATAGGATAGAGGATATGATAGGATAGAGGATTGGATAGGATAGAGGATAGGATAGGATAGAGGATAGGATAGGATAGAGGATAGGATAGACGATAGGATAGGATAGAGCATAGGATAGGATAGAGGATAGAATAGGATAAAGGATAGGATAGGATAGAGGATAGGATAGGATAGAGGATAGGATAGAGGATAGGATAGGATAGAAGATAGGATAGGATAGAGGATAGAGGATAGGATAGAATAGAGGATAGGATAGGATAGTGGATAGGATAGGATAGAGGATAGGATAGAGGATAGGATAGGATAGAGTATAGGATAGGATAGGGGATAGGATAGGATAGAGGATAGGATAGGATAGAGGATAGGATAGGATAGAGGATAGGATAGACGATAGGATAGGATAGAGCATAGGATAGGATAGAGGATAGTATAGGATAGAGGATAGGATAGGATAGAGGATAGGATAGGATTGGATAGAGGATAGGATAGGATAGAGGATAGGATAGGATAGAGGATAGGATAGAGGATAGGATAGAGAATAGGATCGGATAGATGATATTATAGGATAGACGATAGGATAGGATAGAGGATAGGATAGGTTAGAGGATAGGATAGGATAGAGGATAGGATAGGATAGAGGATAGGATAGGATAGAGGATTGGATAGAGGATAGGATAGGATAGAGGATATTATAGGATAGAGGATATGATAGGATAGAGGATAGGATAGGATAGGATAGAGGATAGGATAGGATAGAGGATAGGATAGGATAGAGGATAGGATAGACGATAGGATAGGATAGACGATAGGATAGGATAGAGGATAGGATAGACGATAGGATAGGATAGAGGATAGGATAGGATAGAGGATAGGATAGGATAGAGGATAGGATAGGATAGAGGATAGGATAGGATAGAGGATAGGATATAATAGAGAATAGGATAGGATAGAGGATAGGATAGGATAGAGGATAGTATAGGATAGAGGACAGAATAGGATAGAGGATAGAGGATACGATAGGATAGAGGATAGGATAGAGGATAGGATAGAGAATAGGATAGGATAGAAGATAGGATAGGATAGAGGATAGAGGATAGGATAGGATAGAGGATAGGATAGAGGATAATATAGAGAATAGGATAGGATAGAAGATAGGATAGGATAGAGGATAGGATAGGATAGAGGATAGGATAGGATAGGGGATTAGATATAATAGAGGATAGGATAGGATAGAGGATAGGATAGGATAGGGGATTAGATATGATAGATTATAGGATAGGATAGAAGATAGGATAGGATAGAGGATAGGATAGGATAGAGGATAGGATAGGATAAAGGATAGGATAGGATAGAGGATAGGATAGACGATAGGATAGGATAGAGCATAGGATAGGATAGAGGATAGGATAGGATAGAGGATAGGATAGGATAGAGGATAGGATAGGATAGAGGATAGGATATAATAGAGGATAGGATAGGATAGAGGATAGGATAGGATAGAGGATAGTATAGGATAGAGGACAGAATAGGATAGAGGATAGAGGATAGGATAGAGGATACGATAGAGAATAGGATAGGATAGAAGATAGGATAGGATAGAGGATAGGATAGGATAGAGAATAGGATAGGATAAGGGATTAGATATAATAGAGGATAGGATAGGATAGAAGATAGGATAGGATAGAGGATAGGATAGGATAGAGGATAGGATAGGATAGACGATAGGATAAATAGAGGATAGGATAGGGTAGAGGATAGGATAGGATAGAGCATATTATAGGATAGAGGATATGATAGGATAGAGGATTGGATAGGATAGAGGATAGGATAGGATAGAGGATAGGATAGGATAGAGGATAGGATAGACGATAGGATAGGATAGAGCATAGGATAGGATAGAGGATAGAATAGGATAAAGGATAGGATAGGATAGAGGATAGGATAGGATAGAGGATAGGATAGGATAGAGGATAGGATAGACGATAGGATAGGATAGAGGATAGGATAGGATAGAGGAAAGGATAGGATAGAGGATAGGATAGGATAGAGGATAGGATAGGATAGAGGATAGGATAGGATAGAGGATAGGATAGGATAGAGGATAGGATAGACGATAGGATAGGATAGAGGATAGGATAGACGATAGGATAGGATAGAGCATAGGATAGGATAGAGGATAGGATAGGATAGAGGATAGGATAGGATAGAGGATAGGATAGGATAGAGGATAGGATATAATAGAGGATAGGATAGGATAGAGGATAGGATAGGATAGAGGATAGGATAGACGATAGGATAGGATAGAGCATAGGATAGGATAGAGGATAGGATAGGATAGAGGATAGGATAGGATAGAGGATAGGATAGGATAGAGGATAGGATATAATAGAGGATAGGATAGGATAGAGGATAGGATAGGATAGAGGATAGTATAGGATAGAGGACAGAATAGGATAGAGGATAGAGGATAGGATAGAGGATACGATAGAGAATAGGATAGGATAGAAGATAGGATAGGATAGAGGATAGGATAGGATAGAGGATAGGATAGGATAAGGGATTAGATATAATAGAGGATAGGATAGGATAGAAGATAGGATAGGATAGAGGATAGGATAGGATAGAGGATAGGATAGGATAGACGATAGGATAGGATAGAGGATAGGATAGGGTAGAGGATAGGATAGGATAGAGCATATTATAGGATAGAGGATATGATAGGATAGAGGATTGGATAGGATAGAGGATAGGATAGGATAGAGGATAGGATAGGATAGAGGATAGGATAGACGATAGGATAGGATAGAGCATAGGATAGGATAGAGGATAGAATAGGATAAAGGATAGGATAGGATAGAGGATAGGATAGGATAGAGGATAGGATAGAGGATAGGATAGGATAGAAGATAGGATAGGATAGAGGATAGAGGATAGGATAGAATAGAGGATAGGATAGGATAGTGGATAGGATAGGATAGAGGATAGGATAGAGGATAGGATAGGATAGAGTATAGGATAGGATAGGGGATAGGATAGGATAGAGGATAGGATAGGATAGAGGATAGGATAGGATAGAGGATAGGATAGACGATAGGATAGGATAGAGCATAGGATAGGATAGAGGATAGTATAGGATAGAGGATAGGATAGGATAGAGGATAGGATAGGATTGGATAGAGGATAGGATAGGATAGAGGATAGGATAGGATAGAGGATAGGATAGAGGATAGGATAGAGAATAGGATCGGATAGATGATATTATAGGATAGACGATAGGATAGGATAGAGGATAGGATAGGTTAGAGGATAGGATAGGATAGAGGATAGGATAGGATAGAGGATAGGATAGGATAGAGGATTGGATAGAGGATAGGATAGGATAGAGGATATTATAGGATAGAGGATATGATAGGATAGAGGATAGGATAGGATAGGATAGAGGATAGGATAGGATAGAGGATAGGATAGGATAGAGGATAGGATAGACGATAGGATAGGATAGACGATAGGATAGGATAGAGGATAGGATAGACGATAGGATAGGATAGAGGATAGGATAGGATAGAGGATAGGATAGGATAGAGGATAGGATAGGATAGAGGATAGGATAGGATAGAGGATAGGATATAATAGAGAATAGGATAGGATAGAGGATAGGATAGGATAGAGGATAGTATAGGATAGAGGACAGAATAGGATAGAGGATAGAGGATACGATAGGATAGAGGATAGGATAGAGGATAGGATAGAGAATAGGATAGGATAGAAGATAGGATAGGATAGAGGATAGAGGATAGGATAGGATAGAGGATAGGATAGAGGATAGGATAGAGAATAGGATAGGATAGAAGATAGGATAGGATAGAGGATAGGATAGGATAGAGGATAGGATAGGATAGGGGATTAGATATAATAGAGGATAGGATAGGATAGAGGATAGGATAGGATAGGGGATTAGATATGATAGATTATAGGATAGGATAGAAGATAGGATAGGATAGAGGATAGGATAGGATAGAGGATAGGATAGGATAAAGGATAGGATAGGATAGAGGATAGGATAGACGATAGGATAGGATAGAGCATAGGATAGGATAGAGGATAGGATAGGATAGAGGATAGGATAGGATAGAGGATAGGATAGACGATAGGATAGGATAGAGGAGAGGATAGGTTAGAGGATAGGATAGTATAGAGGATAGGATAGAGGATAGGATAGAGGATAGGATAGGATAGAGGATAGGATAGGATAGAGGTTAGGATAGGATAGAGGATAGGATAGAGGATAGGATAGAGGATAGGATAGGATAGAGTGTAGGATAGGATAGAGGATAGATGATAGTATAGGATAGAGGATTGGATAGGATAGAGGATAGGATAGAGGATAGGATAGGATAGAGGATAGGATAGGATAGAGGATAGGATAGAGGATAGGATAGGATAGAGGATAGGATAGGATAGAGGATAGGATAGAGGATAGGATAGAGGATAGGATAGGATAGAGGATAGGATATGATAGAGGATAGGATATGATAGAGGATAGGATAGGATAGAGGATAGGATAGAGGATAGGATAGGATAGAGGATAGGATAGCATAGAGGATATTATAGGATAGAGGATAGGATAGGATAGAGGATAGTACAGGATAGAGGACATGATAGGATAGAGGATTGGATAGGATACTGGAAAGGATAGGATTGAGGATAGAGGATAGTATAGGATAGAGGACAGGATAGGATAGAGGATTGGATAGGATACAGGAAAGGATAGGATTGAGGATAGATGATAGGATAGGATAGAGGATTGGATAGGATACAGGATAGGATAGGATAGAGTATAAGATAGGGGATTTGATAGGATAGAGGATAGGATAGGATAGAAGATAGGATAGGATAGTGGATAGGATAGGATAGAGGACAGGATAGGATAGAGGATAGGATAGGATAGAGGATAGGATAGGATAGAGGATAGGATATATTAGAGGATAGGATAGGATAGAGGATAGGATATAATAGAGGATAGGATAGGATAGAGGATAGGATAGGATAGAGGATAGTATAGGATAGAGGACAGAATAGGATAGAGGATAGAGGATAGGATAGGATAGAGGATAGGATAGAGGATAGGATAGAGAATAGGATAGGATAGAAGATAGGATAGGATAGAGGATAGGATAGGATAGAGGATAGGATAGGATAGGGGATTAGATATAATAGAGGATAGGATAGGATAGAAGATAGGATAGGATAGAGGATAGGATAGGATAGAGGATAGGATAGGATAGAGGATAGGATAGGATAGAGGATAGGATAGACGATAGTATAGGATAGAGGATAGGATAGGATAGAGGATAGGATAGGATAGAGGATAGGATAGGATAGAGGATAGGATAGGATAGAGGATAGGATAGGATAGAGGACAGGATAAGATAGAGGATATTATAGACGATAGGATAGGATAGAGGATAGGATAGACAATAGGATAGGATAGAGCATAGGATAGGATAGAGGATAGGATAGGATAGAGGATAGGATAGGATAGAATATAGGATAGGATAGAGGATAGGATAGACGATAGGATAGGATAGAGGATAGGATAGGATAGAGGATAGGATAGGATAGAGGATAGGATAGGATAGATGATAGGATAGGATAGAGGATAGGATAGGATAGAGGATAGGATAGGATAGAGGATAGGATAGGATAGAGGATAGGATAGGATAGAGGATAGGATAGGATAGAGGATAGGATAGGATAGAGGATAGGATAGGATAGAGGATAGGATAGGATAGAGGATAGGATAGGATAGAGGATAGGATAGACGATAGGATAGGATAGAGGATAGGATAGACGATAGGATAGGATAGAGCATAGGATAGGATAGGGGATAGGATACGATAGAGGATAGGATAGGATACAGGATAGGATAGGATACAGGATAGGATATAATAGTGGATAGGATAGGATAGAGGATAGGATAGGATAGAGGATAGTATAGGATAGAGGACAGAATAGGATAGAGGATAGAGGATAGGATAGGATAGAGGATAGGATAGAGAATAGGATAGGATAGAGAATAGGATAGGATAGAAGATAGGATAGGATAGAGGATAGGATAGGATAGAGGATAGGATAGGATAGGGGATTAGATATAATAGAGGATAGGATAGGATAGAAGATAGGATAGGATAGAGGATAGGATAGGATAGAGGATAGGATAGGATAGACGATAGGATAGGGTAGAGGATATGATAGGGGATTGGATAGGATAGTGGATAGGATAGGTTCGAGGATTGGATAGGATAGAGAATAGGATAGGATAGATGATGTTATAGAAAAGAGGATAGGATAGGATAGAGGATAGATGATAGGATAGGATAGAGGATTGGATAGGATACAGGATAGGATAGGATAGAGGATAGAATAGGGGATTTGATAGGATAGAGGATAGGATAGGATAGAAGATAGGATAGGATTGAGGATAGGATAGGATAGAGGATAGGATAGGATAGAGGATAGGATAGGATAGAGGATACGATAGACGATAGGATAGGATAGAGGATAGGATAGGACAGAGGATACGATAGGGGAATTTACAGGATAGAGGATAGGATAGGATAGAAGATAGGATAGGATAGAGGATAGGATAGGATAGAGGATAGGATAGGATAGAGGATAGGATAGGATAGAGGACAGGATAGGATAGAGGATTGGATAGGATACAGGAAAGGATAGGATTGAGGATAGGATAGGATGGAGGATAGGATAGGATAGAGGATAGGATAGGATAGAAGATAGGATAGGATAGAGGATATGATAGGATAGAGGATAGGATAGGATAGAAGATAGGATAGGATAGAGGATATGATAGGATAGAGGATTGGATAGGATAGAGGATAGGATAGGATAGAGGATAGGATAGGATAGAGGATAGGATAGGATAGAGGATAGGATAGGATAGAGGACATGATAGGATAGAGGATTGGATAGGATACAGGAAAGGATAGGATTGAGGATAGGATAGGATGGAGGATAGGATAGGATAGAGGATAGGATAGGATAGAGGATAGGATAGGATAGGATGGAGGATAGGATAGACGATAGGATAGGATAGATGATAGGAGAGGATAGAGGATTGGATAGGATACAGGATAGGATAGGATAGAGGATAGGATAGGTGATTTGATAGGATAGAGGAAAGGATAGGATAGAAGATAGGATAGGATAGGATAGAGGATAGGATAGGATAGAGGATAGGATAGGATAGGATAGAGGATAGAATAGGATAGAGGATAGGATAGGATAGAGGACAGGATAGGATAGAGGATTGGATAGGATACAGGAAAGGATAGGATTGAAGATAGGATAGGATGGAGGATAGGATAGGATAGAGGATAGGATAGGATAGAGGATTGGATAGAGGATAGGATAGAATAGAGGATATTATGTGATAGATGATAGGATAGGATAGAGGACAGGATAGGATAGAGGATTGGATAGGATACAGGAAAGGATAGGATTGAGGATAGGATAGGATGGAGGATAGGATAGGATAGAGGATAGGATAGGATAGAGGATAGGATAGGATAGGATAGAGGATAGGATAGACGATAGGATAGGATAGATGATAGGATAGGATAGAGGATTGGATAGGATGCAGGATAGGATAGGATAGAGGATAGGATAGGTGATTTGATAGGATAGAGGAAAGGATAGGATAGAAGATAGGATAGGATAGAGGATAGGATAGGATAGAGGATAGGATAGGATAGGATAGAGGATAGAATAGGATAGAGGATAGGATAGGATAGAGGACAGGATAGGATAGAGGATTGGATAGGATACAGGAAAGGATAGGATTGAAGATAGGATAGGATGGAGGATAGGATAGGATAGAGGATAGGATAGGATAGAGGATTGGATAGAGGATAGGATAGAATAGAGGATATTATATGATAGAGGATATGATAGGATAGAGGATAGGATAGGACAGAGGATACGATAGGGGAATTTACAGGATAGAGGATAGGATAGGATAGAAGATAGGATAGGATAGAGGATAGGATAGGATAGAGGATAGGATAGGATAGAGGATAGGATAGGATAGAGGACAGGATAGGATAGAGGATTGGATAGGATACAGGAAAGGATAGGATTGAGGATAGGATAGGATGGAGGATAGGATAGGATAGAGGATAGGATAGGATAGAAGATAGGATAGGATAGAGGATATGATAGGATAGAGGATAGGATAGGATAGAAGATAGGATAGGATAGAGGATATGATAGGATAGAGGATAGGATAGGATAGAGGATAGGATAGGATAGAGGATAGGATAGGATAGAGGATAGGATAGGATAGAGGATAGGATAGGATAGAGGACATGATAGGATAGAGGATTGGATAGGATACAGGAAAGGATAGGATTGAGGATAGGATAGGATGGAGGATAGGATAGGATAGAGGATAGGATAGGATAGAGGATTGGATAGAGGATAGGATAGGATAGAGGATATTATAGGATAGAGGATATGATAGGATAGAGGATAGGATAGGATAGAGGATAGGATAGGATAGAATGTAGGATAGGATAGAGGATATGATAGGATAGAGGATAGGATAGGATAGAGGATAGGATAGGATAGAGGATAGGATAGGATAGGATAGAGGATAGGATAGACGATAGGATAGGATAGAGGATAGGATAGGATAGAGGATAGGATAGTATAGAGGACAGGATAGGACAGAGGATTGGATAGGATACAGGAAAGGGTAGGATTGAGGATAGATGATAGGATAGGATAGAGGATTGGATAGGATACAGGATATGATAGGATAGAGGATAGGATAGGGGATTTGATAGGATAGAGGATAGGATAGGATAGAAGATAGGATAGGATAGAGGATAGGATAGGATAGAGGATAGAGGATAGAGGATAGGATAGGATAGAGGATAGGATAGGATAGAGGATAGGATAGGATAGAGGACAGGATAGGATAGAGGATTGGATAGGATACAGGAAAGGATAGGATTGAGGATAGGATAGGATGGAGGATAGGATAGGATAGAGGATAGGATAGGATAGAGGATAGGATAGGATAGGATGGAGGATAGGATAGACGATAGGATAGGATAGATGATAGGAGAGGATAGAGGATTGGATAGGATACAGGATAGGATAGGATAGAGGATAGGATAGGTGATTTGATAGGATAGAGGAAAGGATAGGATAGAAGATAGGATAGGATAGAGGATAGGATAGGATAGAGGATAGGATAGGATAGGATAGAGGATAGAATAGGATAGAGGATAGGATAGGATAGAGGACAGGATAGGATAGAGGATTGGATAGGATACAGGAAAGGATAGGATTGAAGATAGGATAGGATGGAGGATAGGATAGGATAGAGGATAGGATAGGATAGAGGATTGGATAGAGGATAGGATAGAATAGAGGATATTATGTGATAGATGATAGGATAGGATAGAGGACAGGATAGGATAGAGGATTGGATAGGATACAGGAAAGGATAGGATTGAGGACAGGATAGGATGGAGGATAGGATAGGATAGAGGATAGGATAGGATAGAGGATAGGATAGGATAGGATAGAGGATAGGATAGACGATAGGATAGGATAGATGATAGGATAGGATAGAGGATTGGATAGGATGCAGGATAGGATAGGATAGAGGATAGGATAGGTGATTTGATAGGATAGAGGAAAGGATAGGATAGAAGATAGGATAGGATAGAGGATAGGATAGGATAGAGGATAGGATAGGATAGGATAGAGGATAGAATAGGATAGAGGATAGGATAGGATAGAGGACAGGATAGGATAGAGGATTGGATAGGATACAGGAAAGGATAGGATTGAAGATAGGATAGGATGGAGGATAGGATAGGATAGAGGATAGGATAGGATAGAGGATTGGATAGAGGATAGGATAGAATAGAGGATATTATATGATAGAGGATATGATAGGATAGAGGATAGGATAGGATACAGGATTGGATAGGATAGAGGATAGATGATAGGATAGGATAGAGGATTGGATAGGACACAGGATAGGATAGGATAGAGGATAGGATAGGGGATTTGATAGGATAGAGGATAGGATAGGATAGAAGATAGGATAGGATAGGGGATAGGATAGGATAGAGGATAGGATAGGATAGAGGATAGTATAGACGATAGGATAGGATAGAGGAAAGGATAGGAAAGTGGATAGGATAGGATGGATGATAGGATAGAGGATAGGATAGAGGATTGGACAGGATAGAGGATAGGATAGTGGATAGGATAGGATAGAGGATAGGATAGAGGATAGGATAGGATATAGGATATGATAGAGGATAGGATAGAGGATAATATAGGATAGAGGATAGGATATTATAGAGGATAGGATAGGATTGAGGATAGGATAGGGGATAGGATAGGATAGAGCATAGGATAGGATAGAGGATAGGATAGGATAGAGGATAGAATAGGATAGGGGCTAGGGTAGGGGATTGGATAGGATAGACGATAGGATAGGTTAGAAGATAGGATAGGATAGAGGATAGGATAGGGTAGACTATAGGATAGAATAGACGATAGGATAGGATAGATGATATTATAGGAAAGAGGATAGGATATGATGGAGGATATGATATTATAGAGGATAGGATAGGATAAAGAAAAGGATAGGTTAGAGGACAGGATTGGATAGGATAGAGGATAGATGATAGGATAGGATAGAGGATTGGATAGGACACAGGATAGGATAGGATAGAGGATAGGATAGGGGATTTGATAGGATAGAGGATAGGATAGGATAGAAGATAGGATAGGATAGGGGATAGGATAGGATAGAGGATAGGATAGGATAGAGGATAGTATAGACGATAGGATAGGATAGAGGAAAGGATAGGAAAGTGGATAGGATAGGATGGATGATAGGATAGAGGATAGGATAGAGGATTGGACAGGATAGAGGATAGGATAGTGGATAGGATAGGATAGAGGATAGGATAGGATATAGGATATGATAGAGGATAGGATAGAGGATAATATAGGATAGAGGATAGGATATTATAGAGGATAGGATAGGATTGAGGATAGGATAGGGGATAGGATAGGATAGAGCATAGGATAGGATAGAGGATAGGATAGGATAGAGGATAGAATAGGATAGGGGCTAGGGTAGGGGATTGGATAGGATAGACGATAGGATAGGTTAGAAGATAGGATAGGATAGAGGATAGGATAGGGTAGACTATAGGATAGAATAGACGATAGGATAGGATAGATGATATTATAGGAAAGAGGATAGGATATGATGGAGGATATGATATTATAGAGGATAGGATAGGATAAAGAAAAGGATAGGTTAGAGGACAGGATAGGATAGTGGATAGTATAGGATGGATGATAAGATAGAGGATAGGATAGAGGATTGGATAGGATAGAGGATATTATAGGATAGAGGATTGGATAGGATAGAGGATATTATAGGATAGAGGATATTATAGGATAGGATAGGATAGGATAGAGGATAGGATAGGATAGAGGATAGGATAGGATAGAGGATAGGATAGGATAGAGGATAGGATAGGATAGAGGATAGGATAGGATAGAGGATAGGATAGAGGATAGGATAGAGGATAGGATAGAGGATAGGATAGAGGATAGGATAGAGGATAGGATAGAGGATAGGATAGAGGATAGAGGATAGGATATCATAGAGGATTGGATCGGGGATTTGATAGGATAGAGGATAGGATATGATAGAAGATAGGATAGGATAGAGGACAGGATAGGATAGAGGATAGGATAGGGCAGAGGATAGGATATGATAGAAGATACGATATTATAAAGGATAGGATAGCATAGAGGATAGGATAGGTTAGAGGATAGGATAGGATTGAGGATAGGATAGGAAAGAGGATAGGATAGGATAGAGGATACGATATTATAGAGGATAGGGTAGGATAGAGGATAGGATAGGATAGAGGAAAGGATAGGATAGAGGATAGGATAGGTAATTGCATAGGATAGAGGATCGGATAAGGTAGAGGATAGTACAGGGTAGAGGATAGGATAGGATAGAGGATAGGATAGGATAGAGGATAGGATAGGATAGAGGATAGGATAGAGGATAGGATAGAGGATAGAGGATAGGATATCATAGAGGATTGGATCGGGGATTTGATAGGATAGAGGATAGGATATGATAGAAGATAGGATAGGATAGAGGACAGGATAGGTTAGAGGATAGGATAGGGCAGAGGATAGGATATGATAGAAGATACGATATTATAAAGGATAGGATAGCATAGAGGATAGGATAGGTTAGAGGATAGGATAGGATTGAGGATAGGATAGGAAAGAGGATAGGATACGATAGAGGATACGATATTATAGAGGATAGGGTAGGATAGAGGATCAGCTAGGATAGAGGATTGGATAGGATAGAGGATAGGATAGGGGATAGGATAGGATTGAGGATAGGATAGGATAGAGGATTGGATAGGATAGAGGATAGATGATAGGATAGGATAGAAGATAGGATAGGATAGGGGATAGGATAGGATAGAGGATAGGATAGGATAGAGGATAGTATAGAGGATAGGATAGGATAGATTAAAGGATAGGAAAGTGGATAAGATAGGATGGATGATAGGATAGAGGATAGGATAGAGGATTGGACAGGATAGAGGATAGGATAGGATAGTGGATAGGATAGGATAGAGGATAGGATAGGATAGAGGATAGGATAGAGGATAGGATAGAGGATAGGATAGAGGATAGGATAGAGGATAATATAGGATAGAGGATAGGATAGTATAGAGGATAGGATAGGATTGAGGATAGGATAGGATAGGGGCTAGGGTAGGGGATTGGACAGGATAGACGATAGGATAGGATAGACGATATTATAGGAAAGAGGATAGGATATGATGGAGGATATGATATTATAGAGGATAGGATAGGATAAAGAAAAGGATAGGTTAGAGGACAGGATAGGATAGTGGATAGTATAGGATGGATGATAAGATAGAGGATAGGATAGAGGATTGGATAGGATAGAGGATAGAATAGGATAGGGGCTAGGGTAGGGGATTGGATAGGATAGACGATAGGGTAGGTTAGAAGATAGGATAGGATAGAGGATAGGATAGGGTAGACTATAGGGTAGAATAGACGATAGGATAGGATAGATGATATTATAGGAGAGAGGATAGGATATGATGGAGGATATGATATTATAGAGGATAGGATAGGATAAAGAAAAGGATAGGTTAGAGGACAGGATAGGATAGTGGATAGTATAGGATGGATGATAAGATAGAGGTTAGGATAGAGGATTGGATAGGATAGAGGATATTATAGGATAGAGGATAGGATAGGATTGAGGATAGGATTGAGGATAGGATAGGGGATAGGATAGGATAGAGGATAGGATAGGATAGAGGATAGGATAGGATATGATAAATTATACGATATTATAGAGGATAGGATAGAATAGAGGATAGTCTAGGATAGATAATAGGATAGTATAGAGGATATCACAGGATAGAGGAAAGGATAGGATAGAGGATAGGATAGGATAGGATAGAGAGTAGGATAGGATAGAGGATAGGATAGGATAGAGGATAGGATAGGATAGAGGGTAGGATAGGATAGAGGATAGGATAGGATAGAGGATAGGATAGGATAGACGATAGGATAGGATAGAGGATAGGATAGGATAGAGGAAAGGATAGGATAGAGGATTGGATACGATAGAGGATAGAGGATAGGATAGGATACTGGAAAGGATAGGATTGAGAATAGGATTAGATAGAGCATAGAACAGGATAGATGATAGGATAGGATAGAGGATAGGATAGGATAGAGGATAGGATAGGATAGAGGATAGGATAGGATAGAGGATAGGATCGGATAGAGGATAGGATAGGATAGAGGATAGGATAGGATAGAGGATAGGATAGGATAGAGGATAGGATAGGATAGAGGATAAGATAGGATAGAGGATAGGATAGGATAGAGGACAGGATAGGGGATTTGATAGGATAGAGGATAGGATAGGGTAGAAGATAGGATAGGATAGAGGATACGATAGGTTAGAGGATAGGATAGGGGATTTGATAGGAGAGATGATAGGGTAGGGGATTTTATAGGATAGATGATAGGGTAGGATAGAAGATAGGATAGGATAGAGGATAGGATAGGATAGAGGATAGAGGATAGGATAGGATAGAGGATAGTATAGGAAAGAGGATAGGATAGGATAGAGGATAGGATAGGATAGAGGATAGGATAGGATAGAGGATTGGATAGAGGATAGGATAGAGAATAGGTTAGGATAGAGAATAGGAACGGATAGATGATATTATAGGATAGAGGGTAGGATATGATAGAGTATACGATATTATAGAGGGTAGGATAGGATAGAGCATAGGTTAGGGGATTGGATAGGATACAGGAAAGGATAGACTTCAGGATAGATGATAGGACAGGATAGAGGATTGGATAGGATACAGGGTAGGATAGGATAGAGGATAGGATAGGGGATTTGATAGGATAGAGGATAGGATAGGATAGAAGATAGGATATGATAGAGGGTAGGATAGGATAGAGGACAGGATAGAGGATAGGATAGGATAGAGGATTGGATACGATAGAGGATAGAGGATAGGATAGGATACAGGAAAGGATAGGATTGAGAATAGGATTAGATAGAGCATAGAACAGAATAGATGATAGGATAGGATAGAGGATAGGAGACAGGATAGGATAGAAAATAGGTTAGGATAGAGAATAGGAACGGATAGAGGAGACGATAGGATAGAGGATAGGATAGACGATAGGATAGAGCATAGGATAGGATAGAGGATAGGATAGGATAGGGGATAGGATAGGGGATTTGATAGGATAGATGATAGGGTAGGATAGAAGATAGGATTGGATAGAGGATAGGATAGGATAGAGGATAGAGGATAGGATAGGATAGAGGATAGGATAGGATAGAGGATAGGATAGGATAGAGGATAGGATAGGATAGAGGATAGGATAGCATAGAGGATAGGATAGGATAGAGGATTGGATAGAGGATAGGATAGAGAATAGGTTAGGATAGAGAATAGGAACGGATAGATGATATTATAGGATAGAGGGTAGGATATGATAGAGTATACGATATTATAGAGGGTAGGATAGGATAGAGCATAGGATAGAGGATTGGATAGGATACAGGAAAGGATAGACTTCAGGATAGATGATAGGATAGGATAGAGGATTGCATAGGATACAGGCTAGGATAGGATAGAGGATAGGGTAGGGGATTTGATAGGATCGAGGATAGGATAGGATAGGGGATTTGATAGGATAGAGGATAGGATAGAATAGAGGATAGGATAGGGGATTTGATAATATAGAGGATAGGATAGGATAGAAGATAGGATAGGATAGAGGATACGATAGGATAGAGTATAGGATAGGGTATTTGATAGGATAGAGGATAGGATATGATAGAGTATACGATATTATAGAGGGTAGGATATGATAGAGCATAGGATAGGGGATTGGATAGGATAGGATAGAGGATAGGATAGGATAGAGGATTGGATAGGATACAGGAAAGGATAGACTTGAGGATAGATGATAGGATAGGATCGAGGATTGGATAGGATACAGGATAGGATAGGATAGTGGGTAGGATAGGGGATTTGATAGGATAGAGAATAGGATAGGATAGAGGATAAGATAGGATAGAGGAAAGGATAGGATAGAGGATTGGATACGATAGAGGATAGAGGATAGGATAGGATACAGGAAAGGATAGGATTGAGAATAGGATTAGATAGAGCATAGAACAGGATAGATGACAGGATAGGATAGAGGATAGGATAGGATAGAGGATTGGATAGGATAGAGGATTGGATAGGATAGAGGACAGGCTAGGATGGAGGATAGGATAGGATAGAAAATAGGATAGGACAGAGGATAGTATAGGGTAGAGTATAGGATAGGATAGAGGATAGTATAGGGTAGAGTATAGGATAGGATAGAGGATAGGATAGAGGATAGGATAGAGGATAGGATAGTGGATAGGATAGAGGACAGGATAGAGGATAGGATAGAGGATAGGATAGAGGATAGTATAGGATAGAGGATAGGATAGGATAGAGGATAGGATAGGATAGAGGATAGGATAGGATAGAGGATCGGATAGAGGATAGGATAGGATAGATGATAGGATAGGATAGAGGATAGGATAGGATAGAGGATAGGATAGGATACGATAGAGGATAGGATAGATGATAGGATAGGATAGAGGATCTGATAGAGGATAGGATAGGATAGAGGATAGGATAGGATAGAGGATAGGATAGGATAGTGGATCGGATAGAGGATAGGATAGGGTAGAGGATAGGATAGGATAGAGGATAGGACAGGATAGAGGATAGGATAGGATAGAGGACAGGCTAGGATGAAGGATAGGATAGGATAGAGGATAGGATAGGATAGAGGATAGGATAGGATAGAGGATAGGATAAGATACGATAGAGGATAGGATAGATGATAGGATAGGATAGAGGATTTGATAGAGGATAGAGGATTTGATAGAGGATCGGATAGAGGATAGGATAGGATAGAGGAAAGGATAGGATAGAGGATAGGATAGGTAATTGCATAGGATAGAGGATCGGATAAGGTAGAGGATAGTACAGGATAGAGGATAGGATAGGATAGAGGATAGGATAGGATAGAGGATAGGATAGGATAAAGGATAGGATAGGATAGAGGGCAGGATAGGTTAGAGGATAGGATAGGATAGAGGATAGGATAGGATAGAGGATCGGATAGAGGATAGGATAGGATAGAGGATGGTATAGAGGATAGGATAGGATAGAGGATCGGATAGAGGACAGGATAGGATAGAGGATGGTATAGAGGATAGGATAGAGGATAGGATAGGATAGAGGATAGGATAGGATAGAGGATAGGATAGGATAGAGGATAGGGTAGGATAGAGGATGGTATAGAGGATAGGATAGAGGATAGGATAGGATAGAGGATAGGATAGGATAGAGGATAGGATAGGATAGAGGATAGGATAGGATAGATGATAGGATAGGATAGAGGATAGGGTAGGATAGAGGATAGGATAGGATACGGTAGAGGATAGGATAGATGATAGGATAGGATAGAGGATCTGATAGAGGATAGTGGATCGGATAGAGGATAGGATAGGATAGAGGATAGGATAGGATAGAGGATAGGATAGGATAGTGGATCGGATAGAGGATAGGATAGGATAGAGGATAGGATAGGATAGAGGATAGGATAGGATAGAGGATAGGATAGGATGGAGGATAGGATAGGATAGAGGATAGGATACAATAGAGGATAGGATAGGATAGAGTATAGGATAGGATATAGGATAGGATAGAGGATAGTATAGGATAGAGGATAGGATAGGATAGAGGATAGGATAGGATAGAGGATAGGATAGGATAGAGGATCGGATAGGATAGAGGATAGGATAGGATAGAGGATAGGATAGGATAGAGGATCGGATAGAGGATAGGATAGGATAAATGATAGGATAGGATAGAGGATAGGATAGGATAGAGGATAGGATAGGATACGATAGAGGATAGGATAGATGATAGGATAGGATAGAGGATCTGATAGAGGATAGGATAGGATAGAGGATAGGATAGGATAGTGGATCGGATAGAGGATAGGATAGGGTAGAGGATAGGATAGGATAGAGGATAGGACAGGATAGAGGATAGGATAGGATAGAGGACAGGCTAGGATGGAGGATAGGATAGGATAGAGGATAGGATAGGATAGAGGATAGGATAGGATAGAGGATAGGATAGGATACGATAGAGGATAGGATAGATGATAGGATAGGATAGAGGATTTGATAGAGGATAGAGGATTTGATAGAGGATCGGATAGAGGATAGGATAGGATAGAGGAAAGGATAGGATAGAGGATAGGATAGGTAATTGCATAGGATAGAGGATCGGATAAGGTAGAGGATAGTACAGGATAGAGGATAGGATAGGATAGAGGATAGGATAGGATAGAGGATAGGATAGGATAAAGGATAGGATAGGATAGAGGGCAGGATAGGTTAGAGGATAGGATAGGATAGAGGATAGGATAGGATAGAGGATCGGATAGAGGATAGGATAGGATAGAGGATGGTATAGAGGATAGGATAGGATAGAGGATCGGATAGAGGACAGGATAGGATAGAGGATGGTATAGAGGATAGGATAGAGGATAGGATAGGATAGAGGATAGGATAGGATAGAGGATAGGATAGGATAGAGGATAGGGTAGGATAGAGGATGGTATAGAGGATAGGATAGAGGATAGGATAGGATAGAGGATAGGATAGGATAGAGGATAGGATAGGATAGATGATAGGATAGGATAGAGGATAGGGTAGGATAGAGGATAGGATAGGATACGGTAGAGGATAGGATAGATGATAGGATAGGATAGAGGATCTGATAGAGGATAGGATAGGATAGAGGATAGGATAGGATAGAGGATAGGATAGGATAGAGGATAGGATAGGATAGTGGATCGGATAGAGGATAGGATAGGATAGAGGATAGGATAGGATAGAGGATAGGATAGGATGGAGGATAGGATAGGATAGAGGATAGGATACAATAGAGGATAGGATAGGATAGAGTATAGGATAGGATATAGGATAGGATAGGACAGAGGATAGGATAGGGGATTTGATGGGATAGAGGATAGGATAGGATAGAAGATAGGATAGGATAGAGGATAGGATAGGATAGAGGATAGGATAGGATAGAGGATAGGATAGGATAGAGGATAGGATAGGTAATTGCATAGGATAGAGGATCGGATAAGGTAGAGGATAGTACAGGATAGAGGATAGGATAGGATAGAGGATAGGATAGGATAGAGGATAGGATAGGATAAAGGATAGGATAGGATAGAGGGCAGGATAGGTTAGAGGATAGGATAGGATAGAGGATAGGATAGGATAGAGGATAGGATAGAGGATAGGATAGGATGGAGGATAGGATAGGATAGAGGATAGGATACAATAGAGGATAGGATAGGATAGAGTATAGGATAGGATATAGGATAGGATAGAGGATAGTATAGGATAGAGGATAGGATAGGATAGAGGATAGGATAGGATAGAGGATAGGATAGGATAGAGGATCGGATAGGATAGAGGATAGGATAGGATAGAGGATAGGATAGGATAGAGGATCGGATAGAGGATAGGATAGGATAGATGATAGGATAGGATAGAGGATAGGATAGGATAGAGGATAGGATAGGATACGATAGAGGATAGGATAGATGATAGGATAGGATAGAGGATCTGATAGAGGATAGGATAGGATAGAGGATAGGATAGGATAGAGGATAGGATAGGATAGTGGATCGGATAGAGGATAGGATAGGGTAGAGGATAGGATAGGATAGAGGATAGGACAGGATAGAGGATAGGATAGGATAGAGGACAGGCTAGGATGGAGGATAGGATAGGATAGAGGATAGGATAGGATAGAGGATAGGATAGGATAGAGGATAGGATAGGATACGATAGAGGATAGGATAGATGATAGGATAGGATAGAGGATTTGATAGAGGATAGAGGATTTGATAGAGGATCGGATAGAGGATAGGATAGGATAGAGGAAAGGATAGGATAGAGGATAGGATAGGTAATTGCATAGGATAGGGGATCGGATAAGGTAGAGGATAGTACAGGATAGAGGATAGGATAGGATAGAGGATAGGATAGGATAGAGGATAGGATAGGATAAAGGATAGGATAGGATAGAGGGCAGGATAGGTTAGAGGATAGGATAGGATAGAGGATAGGATAGGATAGAGGATCGGATAGAGGATAGGATAGGATAGAGGATGGTATAGAGGATAGGATAGGATAGAGGATCGGATAGAGGACAGGATAGGATAGAGGATGGTATAGAGGATAGGATAGAGGATAGGATAGGATAGAGGATAGGATAGGATAGAGGATAGGATAGGATAGAGGATAGGGTAGGATAGAGGATGGTATAGAGGATAGGATAGAGGATAGGATAGGATAGAGGATAGGATAGGATAGAGGATAGGATAGGATAGATGATAGGATAGGATAGAGGATAGGGTAGGATAGAGGATAGGATAGGATACGGTAGAGGATAGGATAGATGATAGGATAGGATAGAGGATCTGATAGAGGATAGGATAGGATAGAGGATAGGATAGGATAGAGGACAGGATAGGATAGAGGATAGGATAGGATAGTGGATCGGATAGAGGATAGGATAGGATAGAGGATAGGATAGGATAGAGGATAGGATAGGATGGAGGATAGGATAGGATAGAGGATAGGATACAATAGAGGATAGGATAGGATAGAGTATAGGATAGGATATAGGATAGGATAGGACAGAGGATAGGATAGGGGATTTGATGGGATAGAGGATAGGATAGGATAGAAGATAGGATAGGATAGAGGATAGGATAGGATAGAGGATAGGATAGGATAGAGGATAGGATAAGATAGAGGATTGGATAGGATAGAGGAAAGGATAGGTAATTGGATAGGATAGAGGATCGGATAAGGTAGAGGATAGTATAGGATAGAGGATAGGATAGGATATAGGATAGGATAGGATAAAGGATAGGATACGATAGAGGACAGGATAGGATAGAGGATAGGATAGGATAGAGAATAGGATAGGATAGAAGATAGCATAGAGGATAGGATAGGATAGAGGATTGGATAGGATATAGGATATGATAGAGGATAGGATAGAGGATAATATAGGATTGAGGATAGGATAGTATAGAGGATAGGATAGTATTGAGGATAGGATAGGGGATAGGATAGGATAGAGCATAGGATAGGATAGAGGATAGGATAGGATAGAGGATAGAATAGGATAGGGGCTAGGGTAGGGGATTGGATAGGATAGAGGATTGGATAGGATAGAGGACAGGCTAGGATGGAGGATAGGATAGGATAGAAAATAGGATAGGACAGAGGATAGTATAGGGTAGAGTATAGGATAGGATAGAGGATAGTATAGGGTAGAGTATAGGATAGGATAGAGGATAGGATAGAGGATAGGATAGAGGATAGGATAGTGGATAGGATAGAGGACAGGATAGAGGATAGGATAGAGGATAGGATAGAGGATAGTATAGGATAGAGGATAGGATAGGATAGAGGATAGGATAGGATAGAGGATAGGATAGGATAGAGGATCGGATAGAGGATAGGATAGGATAGATGATAGGATAGGATAGAGGATAGGATAGGATAGAGGATAGGATAGGATACGATAGAGGATAGGATAGATGATAGGATAGGATAGAGGATCTGATAGAGGATAGGATAGGATAGAGGATAGGATAGGATAGAGGATAGGATAGGATAGTGGATCGGATAGAGGATAGGATAGGGTAGAGGATAGGATAGGATAGAGGATAGGACAGGATAGAGGATAGGATAGGATAGAGGACAGGCTAGGATGGAGGATAGGATAGGATAGAGGATAGGATAGGATAGAGGATAGGATAGGATAGAGGATAGGATAGGATACGATAGAGGATAGGATAGATGATAGGATAGGATAGAGGATTTGATAGAGGATAGAGGATTTGATAGAGGATCGGATAGAGGATAGGATAGGATAGAGGAAAGGATAGGATAGAGGATAGGATAGGTAATTGCATAGGATAGAGGATCGGATAAGGTAGAGGATAGTACAGGATAGAGGATAGGATAGGATAGAGGATAGGATAGGATAGAGGATAGGATAGTATAAAGGATAGGATAGGATAGAGGGCAGGATAGGTTAGAGGATAGGATAGGATAGAGGATAGGATAGGATAGAGGATCGGATAGAGGATAGGATAGGATAGAGGATGGTATAGAGGATAGGATAGGATAGAGGATCGGATAGAGGACAGGATAGGATAGAGGATGGTATAGAGGATAGGATAGAGGATAGGATAGGATAGAGGATAGGATAGGATAGAGGATAGGATAGGATAGAGGATAGGGTAGGATAGAGGATGGTATAGAGGATAGGATAGAGGATAGGATAGGATAGAGGATAGGATAGGATAGAGGATAGGATAGGATAGATGATAGGATAGGATAGAGGATAGGGTAGGATAGAGGATAGGATAGGATACGGTAGAGGATAGGATAGATGATAGGATAGGATAGAGGATCTGATAGAGGATAGGATAGGATAGAGGATAGGATAGGATAGAGGATAGGATAGGATAGAGGATAGGATAGGATAGTGGATCGGATAGAGGATAGGATAGGATAGAGGATAGGATAGGATAGAGGATAGGATAGGATAGAGGATAGGATAGGATGGAGGATAGGATAGGATAGAGGATAGGATACAATAGAGGATAGGATAGGATAGAGTATAGGATAGGATATAGGATAGGATAGGACAGAGGATAGGATAGGGGATTTGATGGGATAGAGGATAGGATAGGATAGAAGATAGGATAGGATAGAGGATAGGATAGGATAGAGGATAGGATAGGATAGAGGATAGGATAAGATAGAGGATTGGATAGGATAGAGGAAAGGATAGGTAATTGGATAGGATAGTGATCGGATAAGGTAGAGGATAGTATAGGATAGAGGATAGGATAGGATAGAGGATAGGATAGGATATAGGATAGGATAGGATAAAGGATAGGATACGATAGAGGACAGGATAGGATAGAGGATAGGATAGGATAGAGAATAGGATAGGATAGAAGATAGCATAGAGGATAGGATAGGATAGAGGATTGGATAGGATATAGGATATGATAGAGGATAGGATAGAGGATAATATAGGATTGAGGATAGGATAGTATAGAGGATAGGATAGTATTGAGGATAGGATAGGGGATAGGATAGGATAGAGCATAGGATAGGATAGAGGATAGGATAGGATAGAGGATAGAATAGGATAGGGGCTAGGGTAGGGGATTGGATAGGATAGACGATAGGATAGGTTAGAAGATAGGATAGGATAGAGGATAGGATAGGGTAGACTATAGGATAGAATAGACGATAGGATAGGATAGATGATATTATAGGAAAGAGGATAGGATATGATGGAGGATATGATATTATAGAGGATAGGATAGGATAAAGAAAAGGATAGGTTAGAGGACAGGATAGGATAGTGGATAGTATAGGATGGATGATAAGATAGAGGATAGGATAGAGGATATTATAGGACAGAGGATTGGATAGGATAGAGGATATTATAGGATAGAGGATATTATAGGATAGGATAGGATAGGATAGAGGATAGGATAGGATAGAGGATAGGATAGGATAGAGGATAGGATAGGATAGAGGATAGGATAGGATAGAGGATAGGATAGGATAGAGGATAGGATAGGATAGAGGATAGGATAGGATAGAGGATAGGATAGGATAGAGGATAGGATAGGATAGAGGATAGGATAGGATAGAGGATAGGATAGGATAGAGGATAGGATAGGATAGAGGATAGGATAGGATAGAGGATAGGATATGATAGAAGATAGGATATGATAGAGGACAGGATAGGTTAGAGGATAGGATAGGGCAGAGGAAGGGATATGATAGAAGATACGATATTATAAAGGATAGGATAGCATAGAGGATAGGATAGGTTAGAGGATAGGATAGGATTGAGGATAGGATAGGAAAGAGGATAGGATAGGATAGAGGATACGATATTATAGAGGATAGGGTAGGATAGAGGATCGGCTAGGATAGAGGATTGGATAGGATAGAGGATAGGATAGGGGATAGGATAGGATTGAGGATAGGATAGAGGATAGGATAGGATAGAGGATAGTATAGGTTAGAGGATAGGATAGGATAGAGGATAGCATAGGATAGAGGATAGGATGGGATAGAGGATATGATAGGGGATAGGATAGGATAGTGGATAGGATAGGTTCGAGGATTGGATAGGATAGAGAATAGGATAGGATAGATGATGTTATAGCAAAGAGGATAGGATAGGATAGAGGATAGATGATAGGATAGGATAGAGGATTGGATAGGATACAGGATAGGATAGGATAGAGGATAGGATAGGGGATTTGATAGGATAGAGGATAGGATAGGATAGAAGCTGGATAGGATTGAGGATAGGATAGGATAGAGGATAGGATAGGAAAGAGGATAGGATAGGATAGAGGATACGATATTATAGAGGATAGGGTAGGATAGAGGATCGGCTAGGATAGAGGATTGGATAGGATAGAGTATAGGATAGGGGATAGGATAGGATTGAGGATAGGATAGGGTAGAGGATACGATAGACGATAGGATAGGATAGAGGATATGATAGGATAGAGGATAGGATAGGATAGAGGATAGGATAGGATAGAGGATAGGATAGGATAGAGGATCGGATAGGATAGAGGATAGGATAGGATAGAGGATAGGATAGGATAGAGGATCGGATAGAGGATAGGATAGGACAGATGATAGGATAGGATAGAGGATAGGATAGGATAGAGGATAGGATAGGATACGATAGAGGATAGGATAGATGATAGGATAGGATAGAGGATCTGATAGAGGATAGGATAGGATAGAGGATAGGATAGGATAGAGGATAGGATAGGATAGTGGATCGGATAGAGGATAGGATAGGGTAGAGGATAGGATAGGATAGAGGATAGGACAGGATAGAGGATAGGATAGGATAGAGGACAGGCTAGGATGGAGGATAGGATAGGATAGAGGATAGGATAGGATAGAGGATAGGATAGGATAGAGGATAGGATAGGATAGAGGATAGGATAGGATACGATAGAGGATAGGATAGATGATAGGATAGGATAGAGGATTTGATAGAGGATAGAGGATTTGATAGAGGATCGGATAGAGGATAGGATAGGATAGAGGAAAGGATAGGATAGAGGATAGGATAGGTAATTGCATAGGATAGAGGATCGGATAAGGTAGAGGATAGTACAGGATAGAGGATAGGATAGGATAGAGGATAGGATAGGATAGAGGATAGGATAGGATAAAGGATAGGATAGGATAGAGGGCAGGATAGGTTAGAGGATAGGATAGGATAGAGGATAGGATAGGATAGAGGATCGGATAGAGGATAGGATAGGATAGAGGATGGTATAGAGGATAGGATAGGATAGAGGATCGGATAGAGGACGGGATAGGATAGAGGATGGTATAGAGGATAGGATAGAGGATAGGATAGGATAGAGGATAGGATAGGATAGAGGATAGGATAGGATAGAGGATAGGATAGGATAGAGGATAGGGTAGGATAGAGGATGGTATAGAGGATAGGATAGAGGATAGGATAGGATAGAGGATAGGATAGGATAGAGGATAGGATAGGATAGAGGATAGGATAGGATAGATGATAGGATAGGATAGAGGATAGGGTAGGATAGAGGATAGGATAGGATACGGTAGAGGATAGGATAGATGATAGGATAGGATAGAGGATCTGATAGAGGATAGGATAGGATAGAGGATAGGATAGGATAGAGGATAGGATAGGATAGAGGATAGGATAGGATAGTGGATCGGATAGAGGATAGGATAGGATAGAGGATAGGATAGGATAGAGGATAGGATAGGATAGAGGATAGGATAGGATGGAGGATAGGATAGGATAGAGGATAGGATACAATAGAGGATAGGATAGGATAGAGTATAGGATAGGATATAGGATAGGATAGGACAGAGGATAGGATAGGGGATTTGATGGGATAGAGGATAGGATAGGATAGAAGATAGGATAGGATAGAGGATAGGATAGGATAGAGGATAGGATAGGATAGAGGATAGGATAAGATAGAGGATTGGATAGGATAGAGGAAAGGATAGGTAATTGGATAGGATAGAGGATCGGATAAGGTAGAGGATAGTATAGGATAGAGGATAGGATAGGATAGAGGATAGGATAGGATATAGGATAGGATAGGATAAAGGATAGGATACGATAGAGGACAGGATAGGATAGAGGATAGGATAGGATAGAGAATAGGATAGGATAGAAGATAGCATAGAGGATAGGATAGGATAGAGGATTGGATAGGATATAGGATATGATAGAGGATAGGATAGAGGATAATATAGGATTGAGGATAGGATAGTATAGAGGATAGGATAGTATTGAGGATAGGATAGGGGATAGGATAGGATAGAGCATAGGATAGGATAGAGGATAGGATAGGATAGAGGATAGAATAGGATAGGGGCTAGGGTAGGGGATTGGATAGGATAGAGGATTGGATAGGATAGAGGACAGGCTAGGATGGAGGATAGGATAGGATAGAAAATATGATAGGACAGAGGATAGTATAGGGTAGAGTATAGGATAGGATAGAGGATAGTATAGGGTAGAGTATAGGATAGGATAGAGGATAGGATAGAGGATAGGATAGAGGATAGGATAGTGGATAGGATAGAGGACAGGATAGAGGATAGGATAGAGGATAGGATAGTGGATAGTATAGGATAGAGGATAGGATAGGATAGAGGATAGGATAGGATAGAGGATAGGATAGGATAGAGGATCGGATAGAGGATAGGATAGGATAGATGATAGGATAGGATAGAGGATAGGATAGGATAGAGGATAGGATAGGATACGATAGAGGATAGGATAGATGATAGGATAGGATAGAGGATCTGATAGAGGATAGGATAGGATAGAGGATAGGATAGGATAGAGGATAGGATAGGATAGTGGATCGGATAGAGGATAGGATAGGGTAGAGGATAGGATAGGATAGAGGATAGGACAGGATAGAGGATAGGATAGGATAGAGGACAGGCTAGGATGGAGGATAGGATAGGATAGAGGATAGGATAGGATAGAGTATAGGATAGGATAGAGGATAGGATAGGATACGATAGAGGATAGGATAGATGATAGGATAGGATAGAGGATTTGATAGAGGATAGAGGATTTGATAGAGGATCGGATAGAGGATAGGATAGGATAGAGGAAAGGATAGGATAGAGGATAGGATAGGTAATTGCATAGGATAGAGGATCGGATAAGGTAGAGGATAGTACAGGATAGAGGATAGGATAGGATAGAGGATAGGATAGGATAGAGGATAGGATAGGATAGAGGATAGGATAGGATAAAGGATAGGATAGGATAGAGGGCAGGATAGGTTAGAGGATAGGATAGGATAGAGGATAGGATAGGATAGAGGATCGGATAGAGGATAGGATAGGATAGAGGATGGTATAGAGGATAGGATAGGATAGAGGATCGGATAGAGGAGAGGATAGGATAGAGGATGGTATAGAGGATAGGATAGGATAGAGGATCGGATAGAGGACAGGATAGGATAGAGGATGGTATAGAGGATAGGATAGAGGATAGGATAGGATAGAGGATAGGATAGGATAGAGGATAGGATAGGATAGAGGATAGGGTAGGATAGAGGATGGTATAGAGGATAGGATAGAGGATAGGATAGGATAGAGGATAGGATAGGATAGAGGATAGGATAGGATAGATGATAGGATAGGATAGAGGATAGGGTAGGATAGAGGATAGGATAGGATACGGTAGAGGATAGGATAGATGATAGGATAGGATAGAGGATCTGATAGAGGATAGGATAGGATAGAGGATAGGATAGGATAGAGGATAGGATAGGATAGAGGATAGGATAGGATAGTGGATCGGATAGAGGATAGGATAGGATAGAGGATAGGATAGGATAGAGGATAGGATAGGATAGAGGATAGGATAGGATGGAGGATAGGATAGGATAGAGGATAGGATACAATAGAGGATAGGATAGGATAGAGTATAGGATAGGATATAGGATAGGATAGGACAGAGGATAGGATAGGGGATTTGATGGGATAGAGGATAGGATAGGGGATTTGATAGGATAGAGGATAGGATAGGATAGAAGCTGGATAGGATTGAGGATAGGATAGGATAGAGGATAGGATAGGAAAGAGGATAGGATAGGATAGAGGATACGATATTATAGAGGATAGGGTAGGATAGAGGATCGGCTAGGATAGAGGATTGGATAGGATAGAGTATAGGATAGGGGATAGGATAGGATTGAGGATAGGATAGGGTAGAGGATACGATAGACGATAGGATAGGATAGAGGATATGATAGGATAGAGGATAGGATAGGATAGAGGATAGGATAGGATAGAGGATAGGATAGGATAGGATAGAGGATAGGATAGACGATAGGATAGGCTAGAGGATAGGATAGGATAGAGGATAGGATAGTATAGAGGACGGGATAGGATAGAGGATTGGATAGGATACAGGAAAGGATAGGATTGAGGATAGGATAGGATGGAGGATAGGATAGGATAGAGGATAGGATAGGATAGAGGATAGGATAGGATAGAGGATAGGATAGGATAGAGGATAGGATAGGATAGAGGATAGGATAGGATAGAGGATAGGGTAGGATAGAGGTTAGGATAGGATAGAGGATTGGATAGAGGATACGATAGGATAGAGGATAGGATAGGATAGAGGATAGAATAGGATAGAGGATAGGATAGGATAGAGGATAGGATAGGATAGAGGATAGGATAGGATAGAGGATAGGATAGGATAGAGGATAGGATAGGATAGGGGATTTGATAGGATAGTGGATAGAATAGGGGATTTGATAGGATAGATGATAAGGTAGGATAGAAGATAGGATAGGATAGAGGATAGGATAGAATAGAGGATACTGTAGGATAGAGGATAGGATAGGATAGAGGATAGGATAGAGGATAGGATAGAATAGGATAGAGGATGGGATAGGATAGAGGATAGGATAGACGATAGGATAGGATAGAGGATTGGATAGGATAGAGGATAGGATAGGATAGACGATAGGATAGGATAGAGGATTGGATAGGATAGAGGATAGGGTAGGATAGAGGATAGGATAGACGATAGGATAGGATAGAGGATAGGATAGGATAGAGCACAGGATAGGATAGAGGATTGGATAGGATACAGGAAAGGATAGGATAGAGGATAGAATAGGATAGAGGAAAGGATAGGATAGAGGATAGGATAGGATAAAGTATAGGATAGGATAGAGGATAGAATAGGATAGAGGATAGGATAGGATAGAGGATAGGATAGGATAGGATAGAGGATAGGCTAGGATAGAGGATAGGATAGAGGATAGGATACGATAGGATAGAGGATAGGATAGGATAGAGTATAGGATAGGATAGAGGATAGGATAGGATAGAAGATAGGGTAGGATAGAGGATAGGATAGTATAGAGGATAGGATAGAATAGAGGATAGGATAGGATAGGATAGAGGATAGGCTAGGATAGAGGATAGGATAGAGGATAGGATACGACAGGATAGAGGATAGGATAGGATAGAAGATAGGATTGGATAGAGGATAGTATAGGATAGAGGATAGGATAGGATAGAGGATAGGATAGGATAGAGGATAGGATAGGACAGAGGATAGGATAGGGGATTTGATAGTATAGAGGATAGGATAGAGGATAGGATAGAGGATAGGATAGGATACTGGAAAGGATAGAATTGAGGATAGGATTGGATACAGGATAGGATAGGATAGGGGATTGGATATTACAGGATAGAGGATAGGCTAGGAAAGAGGATAGGATAGAGGATAGGATAGACGATAGGATAGGATACAGGATAGGATAGGTCAGAGGATAGGATAGGATAGAGGATAGGATAGAGGATAGAATAGGATAGAGGATAGGATAGGATAGAGGATAGGATAGGATAGAGGATAGGAAAGGACAGATGATAGGATAGGGTATTTGATAGGATAGATGATAGTATAGGATAGAGTATAGGATAGGATAGAGGATAGAATAGGATAGAGGATAGGATAGGATAGAGGATAGGAATGGATAGGATAGAGGATATTATAGAGGATAGAATACGATAGGATAGAGGATAGGATAGGATAGAGGATAGGATAGGGTAGAGGATAGGATAGGATAGAGGATAGGATAGGATAGAGGATAGGATAGTATAGAGGATAGGATAGGATAGAGGATAGGATAGGACAGATGATAGGATAGGGGATTTGATAGGGTAGAGGATAGGATAGGATAGAAGATAGGATAGGATAGAGGATAGGATAGGATAGAGGATAGGATAGGATAGAGGATAGGATAGGATAGAGGATAGGATAGGATAGAGGATAGGATATTATAGAGGATAGGATAGGATAGAGGATAGGATAGGATAGAGGATAGGATAGGATAGAAGATAGGATAGGATAGAGGATAGGATAGGATAGAGGATAGGATAGGATAGAGGAGAGGATAGGATTGAGGATAGGATTGGATACAGGATAGGATAGGATAGGGGATTGGATATTACAGGATAGAGGATAGGCTAGGAAAGAGGATAGGATAGAGGATAGGATAGACGATAGGATAGGATCGAGGATAGGATAGGTCAGAGGATAGGATAGGATAGAGGATAGGATAGAGGATAGAATAGGATAGAGGATAGGATAGGATAGAGAATAGGATAGGATAGAGGATAGGATAGGACACATGATAGGATAGGGGATTTGATAGGATAGATGATAGTATAGGATAGAGTATAGGATAGGATAGAGGATAGAATAGGATAGAGGATAGGATAGGATAGAGGATAGGAATGGATAGGATAGAGGATAGGATAGAGGATAGGATACGATAGGATAGAGGATAGGATAGGATAGAGGATAGGATAGGATAGAAGATAGGATAGGATAGAAGATAGGATAGGATAGAGGATAGGATAGGATAGAGGATAGAGGATAGGATAGGATAGAGGATAGGATAGGATAGAGTATAGGATAGGATAGAGGATAGGATAGGATAGAGGATAGGATAGGATAGAGGATAGGATAGGATAGAGGATAGGATAGGATAGAGGATAGGATAGGATAGAGGATAGGATAGGATAGAAGATAGGATAGGATAGAGGATAGGATAGGATAGGATAGAGGATAGGATAGGATGGGATAGAGGATAGGCTAGGATAGAGGATAGGATAGAGGATAGGATACGATAGGATAGAAGATAGGATAGGATAGAGGATAGGATAGGATAGAGGATAGGATAGGATAGAGGATAGGATAGGATAGAGGATAGGATAGGATAGAGGATTGGATAGGATAGAGGATAGAGGATAGGATAGGATACAGGAAAGGATAGGATTGAGGATAGGATTGGATACAGGATAGGATAGGATAGGGGATTGGATATTACAGGATAGAGGATAGGCTAGGAAAGAGGATAGGATAGAGGATAGGATACGAAAGGATAGAAGATAGGATAGGATAGAGGATAGGATAGGATAGAGGATAGGATAGGATAGAGGATAGGATAGGATAGAGGATTGGATAGGATTGAGGATAGGATAGGATAGAGGATAGGATAGCATAGAAGATTGGATAGAGGATAGGATAGGTTAGAGGATAGGATATTATAGAGGATAGGATAGGATAGAGGATCGGATAGGATATGATAGGATAGAGGATAGGATAGGATAGAAGATAGGATAGGATAGAGGATAGGATAGGACAGAGGATAGGATAGGATAGAGGATAGGATAGCATAGAAGATTGGATAGAGGATAGGATAGAGGATAGGATAGGATAGAGGATAGGATAGGATAGAGGATAGGATAGTATAGAGGATAGGATAAACGATAGGATAGGATAGAGGATAGGATAGGATAGAGGATAGGATAGGATAGAGGATAGGATAGGATAGAGGATAGGATAGGATAGAGGATAGGATAGGATAGAGGATAGGATAGGATAGACGATAGGATAGGATAGAGGATAGGATAGGATAGAGGATAGGATACGATAGAGGATACGATAGGATAGAGGATAGGATAGGATAGAGGATAGGATAGGATAGAGGATAGGATAGAGGATAGGATAGGATAGAGGATAGGATAGGATAGAGGATAGGATAGGATAGAGGATAGGATAGGATAGAAGATAGGATAGGATAGAGGATAGGATAGGATAGAGGATAGGATAGGATAGGATAGAGGACAGGATAGGATAGAGGATAGGATAGGACAGAGGATAGGATAGGGGATTTGATAGGATAGAGGATAGGATAGGATAGAAGATCGGATAGGATAGAGGATAGGATAGGATAGAAGATAGGATTGGATAGAGGATAGGATAGGATAGAGGATTGGAGAGAGGATAGGATAGAGGATAGGATAGGATAGAGGATAGGATAGGATAGAGGATAGGATAGTATAGAGGATAGGATAAACGATAGGATAGGATAGAGGATAGGATAGGATAGATGATAGGATTGAATAAAGGATAGGATAGGATAGAGGATAGGATAGGATAGAGGATAGGATGGGATAGAGGATACGATAGGATAGAGGATAGGATAGGGGATTTGATAGGATAGATGATAGGGTAGGATAGAAGATAGGATAGGATAGAGGATAGGATAGGATAGGATAGAGGATAGGATAGTATAGAGGATAGGATAGGATAGAGGATAGGATAGGATAGGATAGAGGATAGGCTAGGATAGAGGATAGGATAGAGGATAGGATACGATAGGATAGAGGATAGGATAGGATAGAGGATAGGATAGGATAGAGGATTGGATAGGATACAGGAAGGGATAGGATTGTGGATAGATGATAGGATAGGACAGAGGATAGGATAGGATAGAGGATAGGATAGGATAGAGGATAGGATAGGATAGAGGATAGGATAGTATAGAGGATAGGATAAACGATAGGATAGGATAGAGGATAGGATAGGATAGAGGATAGGATAGGATAGAGGATAGGATAGGATAGAGGATAGGATAGGATAGAGGATAGGATACGATAGAGGATACGATAGGATAGAGGATAGGATAGGATAGAGGATAGGATAGGATAGAGGATAGGATAGAGGATAGGATAGAGGATAGGATAGGATAGAGGATAGGATAGGATAGAGGATAGGATAGGATAGAAGATAGGATACGATAGAGGATAGGATAGGATAGAGGATAGGATAGGATAGAGGATAGGATAGGATAGAGGATAGGATAGGATAGAGGATAGGATATGATAGAGGACAGGAGAGGATAGAGGATAGGATAGGACAGAGGATAGGATAGGGGATTTGATAGGATAGAGAACAGGATAGGATAGAAGATAGGATAGGATAGAGGATAGGATAGGATAGAAGATAGGATTGGATAGAGGATAGGATAGGATAGAGGATTGGATAGAGGATAGGATAGAGGATAGGATAGGATAGAGGATTGGATAGAGGATAGGATAGAGGATAGGATAGGATAGAGGATAGGATAGGATAGAGGATAGGATAGTATGGAGGATAGGATAAACGATAGGATAGGATAGAGGATAGGATAGGATAGATGATAGGATTGAATAAAGGATAGGATAGGATAGAGGATAGGATTGGATAGAGGATAGGAAGGGATAGAGGATACGATAGGATAGAGGATAGGATAGGGGATTTGATAGGATAGATGATAGGGTAGGATAGAAGATAGGATAGGATAGTGGATAGGATAGGATAGGATAGAGGATAGGATAGTATAGAGGATAGGATAGGATAGAGGATAGGATAGGATAGGATAGAGGATAGGCTAGGATAGAGGATAGGATAGAGGATAGGATACGATAGGATAGAGGATAGGATAGGATAGAGGATTGGATAGGATACAGGAAGGGATAGGATTGTGGATAGATGATAGGATAGGATATAGGATAGGATAGGATAGAGGATAGGATAGGATAGAGGATAGGATAGGATAGAGGATAGGATAGGATAGAGGATAGGATAGGATAGAGGATAGGATAGGATAGAGGATAGGATAGGATAGAAGATAGGATAGGATAGAGGATAGGATAGGATAGGATAGAGGATAGGATAGGATGGGATAGAGGATAGGCTAGGATAGAGGATAGGATAGAGGATAGGATACGATAGGATAGAAGATAGGATAGGATAGAGGATAGGATAGGATAGAGGATAGGATAGGATAGAGGATAGGATAGGATAGAGGATAGGATAGGATAGAGGATTGGATAGGATAGAGGATAGAGGATAGGATAGGATACAGGAAAGGATAGGATTGAGGATAGGATTGGATACAGGATAGGATAGGATAGGGGATTGGATATTACAGGATAGAGGATATGCTAGGAAAGAGGATAGGATAGAGGATAGGATACGAAAGGATAGAAGATATAATAGGATAGAGGATAGGATAGGATAGAGGATAGGATAGGATAGAGGATAGGATAGGATAGAGGATTGGATAGGATTGAGGATAGGATAGGATAGAGGATAGGATAGCATAGAAGATTGGATAGAGGATAGGATAGGTTAGAGGATAGGATATTATAGAGGATAGGATAGGATAGAGGATCGGATAGGATATGATAGGATAGAGGATAGGATAGGATAGAAGATAGGATAGGATAGAGGATAGGATAGGACAGAGGATAGGATAGGATAGAGGATAGGATAGCATAGAAGATTGGATAGAGGATAGGATAGAGGATAGGATAGGATAGAGGATAGGATAGTATAGAGGATAGGATAAACGATAGGATAGGATAGAGGATAGGATAGGATAGAGAATAGGATAGGATAGAGGATAGGATAGGATAGAGGATAGGATAGGATAGAGGATAGGATAGGATAGAGGATAGGATAGGATAGACGATAGGATAGGATAGAGGATAGGATAGGATAGAGGATAGGATACGATAGAGGATACGATAGGATAGAGGATAGGATAGGATAGAGGATAGGATAGGATAGAGGATAGGATAGAGGATAGGATAGGATAGAGGATAGGATAGGATAGAGGATAGGATAGGATAGAGGATAGGATAGGATAGAAGATAGGATAGGATAGAGGATAGGATAGGATAGAAGATCGGATAGGATAGAGGATAGGATAGGATAGAAGATAGGATTGGATAGAGGATAGGATAGGATAGAGGATTGGATAGAGGATAGGATAGAGGATAGGATAGGATAGAGGATAGGATAGGATAGAGGATAGGATAGTATAGAGGATAGGATAAACGATAGGATAGGATAGAGGATAGGATAGGATAGATGATAGGATTGAATAAAGGATAGGATAGGATAGAGGATAGGATAGGATAGAGGATAGGATGGGATAGAGGATACGATAGGATAGAGGATAGGATAGGGGATTTGATAGGATAGATGATAGGGTAGGATAGAAGATAGGATAGGATAGAGGATAGGATAGGATAGGATAGAGGATAGGATAGTATAGAGGATAGGATAGGATAGAGGATAGGATAGGATAGGATAGAGGATAGGCTAGGATAGAGGATAGGATAGAGGATAGGATACGATAGGATAGAGGATAGGATAGGATAGAGGATAGGATAGGATAGAGGATTGGATAGGATACAGGAAGGGATAGGATTGTGGATAGATGATAGGATAGGACAGAGGATAGGATAGGATAGAGGATAGGATAGGATAGAGGATAGGATAGTATAGAGGATAGGATAAACGATAGGATAGGATAGAGGATAGGATAGGATAGAGGATAGGATAGGATAGAGGATAGGATAGAGGATAGGATAGAGGATAGGATAGGATAGAGGATAGGATAGGATAGAGGATAGGATAGGATAGAAGATAGGATACGATAGAGGATAGGATAGGATAGAGGATAGGATAGGATAGAGGATAGGATAGGATAGAGGATAGGATAGGATAGAGGATAGGATATGATAGAGGACAGGAGAGGATAGAGGATAGGATAGGACAGAGGATAGGATAGGGGATTTGATAGGATAGAGAACAGGATAGGATAGAAGATAGGATAGGATAGAGGATAGGATAGGATAGAAGATAGGATTGGATAGAGGATAGGATAGGATAGAGGATTGGATAGAGGATAGGATAGAGGATAGGATAGGATAGAGGATTGGATAGAGGATAGGATAGAGGATAGGATAGGATAGAGGATAGGATAGTATGGAGGATAGGATAAACGATAGGATAGGATAGAGGATAGGATAGGATAGATGATAGGATTGAATAAAGGATAGGATAGGATAGAGGATAGGATTGGATAGAGGATAGGAAGGGATAGAGGATACGATAGGATAGAGGATAGGATAGGGGATTTGATAGGATAGATGATAGGGTAGGATAGAAGATAGGATAGGATAGTGGATAGGATAGGATAGGATAGAGGATAGGATAGTATAGAGGATAGGATAGGATAGAGGATAGGATAGGATAGGATAGAGGATAGGCTAGGATAGAGGATAGGATAGAGGATAGGATACGATAGGATAGAGGATAGGATAGGATAGAGGATTGGATAGGATACAGGAAGGGATAGGATTGTGGATAGATGATAGGATAGGATATAGGATAGGATAGGATAGAGGATAGGATAGGATAGAGGATAGGATAGGATAGAGGATAGGATAGGATAGAGGAAGGATAGGATAGAGGATAGGATAGGATAGAGGATAGGATAGGATAGAGGATAGGATAGGATAGAGGATGGGATATTATAGAGGATAGGATAAGATAGAGGATAGGATAGGATAGAGGATAGGATAGGATAGAGGATAGGATAGGATACAGGATATGATAGGATAGAGGATAGGATAGGATAGAGGATAGGATAGGATAGACGATAGGATAGGATAGAGGATAGGATAGGATAGAGGATAGGATACGATAGAGGATACGATAGGATAGAGGATAGGATAGGATAGAGGATAGGATAGGATAGAGGATAGGATAGAGGATAGGATAGGATAGAGGATAGGATAGGATAGAGGATAGGATAGGATAGAGGATAGGATAGGATAGAAGATAGGATAGGATAGAGGATAGGATAGGATAGAGGATAGGATAGGATAGAGGATCGGATAGGATAGAGGATAGGATAGGATAGAGGACAGGATAGGATAGAGGATAGGATAGGACAGAGGATAGGATAGGGGATTTGATAGGATAGAGGATAGGATAGGATAGAAGATAGGATAGGATAGAGGATAGGATAGGATAGAAGATAGGATTGGATAGAGGATAGGATAGGATAGAGGATTGGATAGAGGATAGGATAGAGGATAGGATAGGATAGACGATAGGATAGGATAGAGGATAGGATAGGATACAGGATATGATAGGATAGAGGATAGGATAGGATAGAGGATAGGATAGGATAGACGATAGGATAGGATACAGGATATGATAGGATAGAGGATAGGATAGGATAGAGGATAGGATAGGATAGACGATAGGATAGGATAGAGGATAGGATAGGATAGAGGATAGGATACGATAGAGGATACGATAGGATAGAGGATAGGATAGGATAGAGGATAGGATAGGATAGAGGATAGGATAGAGGATAGGATAGGATAGAGGATAGGATAGGATAGAGGATAGGATAGGATAGAGGATAGGATAGGATAGAAGATAGGATAGGATAGAGGATAGGATAGGATAGAGGATAGGATAGGATAGAGGATCGGATAGGATAGAGGATAGGATAGGATAGAGGACAGGATAGGATAGAGGATAGGATAGGACAGAGGATAGGATAGGGGATTTGATAGGATAGAGGATAGGATAGGATAGAAGATAGGATAGGATAGAGGATAGGATAGGATAGAAGATAGGATTGGATAGAGGATAGGATAGGATAGAGGATTGGATAGAGGATAGGATAGAGGATAGGATAGGATAGACGATAGGATAGGATAGAGGATAGGATAGGATACAGGATATGATAGGATAGAGGATAGGATAGGATAGAGGATAGGATAGGATAGACGATAGGATAGGATAGAGGATAGGATAGGATAGAGGATAGGATACGATAGAGGATACGATAGGATAGAGGATAGGATAGGATAGAGGATAGGATAGGATAGAGGATAGGATAGAGGATAGGATAGGATAGAGGATAGGATAGGATGGAGGATAGGATAGGATAGAGGATAGGATAGGATAGAAGATAGGATAGGATAGAGGATAGGATAGGATAGAGGATAGGATAGGATAGAGGATCGGATAGGATAGAGGATAGGATAGGATAGAGGACAGGATAGGATAGAGGATAGGATAGGACAGAGGATAGGATAGGGGATTTGATAGGATAGAGGATAGGATAGGATAGAAGATAGGATAAGATAGAGGATAGGATAGGATAGAAGATAGGATTGGATAGAGGATAGGATAGGATAGAGGATTGGATAGAGGATAGGATAGAGGATAGGATAGGATAGAGGATAGGATAGGATAGAGGATAGGATAGTATAGAGGATAGGATAAACGATAGGATAGGATAGAGGATAGGATAGGATAGATGATAGGATTGAATAAAGGATAGGATAGGATAGAGGATAGGATAGGATAGAGGATAGGATGGGATAGAGGATACGATAGGATAGAGGATAGGATAGGGGATTTGATAGGATAGATGATAGGGTAGGATAGAAGATAGGATAGGATAGAGGATAGGATAGGGGATTTGATAGGATAGAGGATAGGATAGGATAGAAGATAGGATAGGATAGAGGATAGGATAGGATAGAAGATAGGATTGGATAGAGGATAGGATAGGATAGAGGATTGGATAGAGGATAGGATAGAGGATAGGATAGGATAGACGATAGGATAGGATAGAGGATAGGATAGGATAGAGGATAGGATAGGATAGAAGATAGGATAGGATAGAGGATAGGATAGGATAGAGGATAGGATAGGATAGAGGATCGGATAGGATAGAGGATAGGATAGGATAGAGGACAGGATAGGATAGAGGATAGGATAGGACAGAGGATAGGATAGGGGATTTGATAGGATAGAGGATAGGATAGGATAGAAGATAGGATAGGATAGAGGATAGGATAGGATAGAAGATAGGATTGGATAGAGGATAGGATAGGATAGAGGATTGGATAGAGGATAGGATAGAGGATAGGATAGGATAGACGATAGGATAGGATAGAGGATAGGATAGGATACAGGATATGATAGGATAGAGGATAGGATAGGATAGAGGATAGGATAGGATAGACGATAGGATAGGATACAGGATATGATAGGATAGAGGATAGGATAGGATAGAGGATAGGATAGGATAGACGATAGGATAGGATAGAGGATAGGATAGGATAGAGGATAGGATACGATAGAGGATACGATAGGATAGAGGATAGGATAGGATAGAGGATAGGATAGGATAGAGGATAGGATAGAGGATAGGATAGGATAGAGGATAGGATAGGATAGAGGATAGGATAGGATAGAGGATAGGATAGGATAGAAGATAGGATAGGATAGAGGATAGGATAGGATAGAGGATAGGATAGGATAGAGGATCGGATAGGATAGAGGATAGGATAGGATAGAGGACAGGATAGGATAGAGGATAGGATAGGACAGAGGATAGGATAGGGGATTTGATAGGATAGAGGATAGGATAGGATAGAAGATAGGATAGGATAGAGGATAGGATAGGATAGAAGATAGGATTGGATAGAGGATAGGATAGGATAGAGGATTGGATAGAGGATAGGATAGAGGATAGGATAGGATAGACGATAGGATAGGATAGAGGATAGGATAGGATACAGGATATGATAGGATAGAGGATAGGATAGGATAGAGGATAGGATAGGATAGACGATAGGATAGGATAGAGGATAGGATAGGATAGAGGATAGGATACGATAGAGGATACGATAGGATAGAGGATAGGATAGGATAGAGGATAGGATAGGATAGAGGATAGGATAGAGGATAGGATAGGATAGAGGATAGGATAGGATGGAGGATAGGATAGGATAGAGGATAGGATAGGATAGAAGATAGGATAGGATAGAGGATAGGATAGGATAGAGGATAGGATAGGATAGAGGATCGGATAGGATAGAGGATAGGATAGGATAGAGGACAGGATAGGATAGAGGATAGGATAGGACAGAGGATAGGATAGGGGATTTGATAGGATAGAGGATAGGATAGGATAGAAGATAGGATAAGATAGAGGATAGGATAGGATAGAAGATAGGATTGGATAGAGGATAGGATAGGATAGAGGATTGGATAGAGGATAGGATAGAGGATAGGATAGGATAGAGGATAGGATAGGATAGAGGATAGGATAGTATAGAGGATAGGATAAACGATAGGATAGGATAGAGGATAGGATAGGATAGATGATAGGATTGAATAAAGGATAGGATAGGATAGAGGATAGGATAGGATAGAGGATAGGATGGGATAGAGGATACGATAGGATAGAGGATAGGATAGGGGATTTGATAGGATAGATGATAGGGTAGGATAGAAGATAGGATAGGATAGAGGATAGGATAGGATAGGATAGAGGATAGGATAGTATAGAGGATAGGATAGGATAGAGGATAGGATAGGATAGGATAGAGGATAGGCTAGGATAGAGGATAGGATAGAGGATAGGATACGATAGGATAGAGGATAGGATAGGATAGAGGATTGGATAGGATACAGGAAGGGATAGGATTGTGGATAGATGATAGGATAGGACAGAGGATAGGATAGGATAGAGGATAGGATAGGATAGAGGATAGGTTGGGATAGAGGATAGGATAGGATAGAGGATAGGATAGGATAGAGTATAGGATAGGATAGAGGATAGGATAGGATAGAGGATAGGATAGGATAGAGGATAGGATAGGATAGAGGATAGGATAGGATAGAGGATAGGATAGGATAGAGGATAGGATAGGATTGAGGATAGGATAGGATAGAGGATAGGATAGGATAGAGTATAGGAGACGATAGAGGATAGGATAGGATAGAGGATAGGATACAATACAGTATAGGATAGGATTCAGGATAGGACGGGATAGAGGATGGGATAGAGGATTGGAGAGGATAGAGGATAGGATAGGATAGATGATTTGATAGGGGATTGGTTAGAATAGAGTATAGGATAGGTTACAGGATTGGATAGGATAGAGAATGGGATAGGATAGAGGATAGGATAGGATTGAGGATAGGATAGGATAGAGGATAGGATAGGCGATTGGATAGGATAGATGACAGAGGATAGGATAGGATAGAGGATAGGATAGGATATATGATATTATCGGATAGAGGATAGGATAGGTTAGAGGATAGGATAGGAAAGAGTATAGGATAGGATAGAGGATGCGATGTTATACAGGATAGGATAAGATAGAGGCTAGGATGGGGGATGGGATAGGATGGAGGATAGGATAGGGAATTGGATAGGATAGAGGATAGGATAGGTTAGAGGATTGGATAGGATAGAGAATAGGATAGGATAGATGATACGATATTATAGGAGGTAGGATAGGATAGAGGATAGGATAGGAAAGAGTATAGGATAGGATAGAGGATGGGACAGGATAGACGATAGGATAGGATACAGGATAGGATAGGATAAAGAATAGAATACAAGATGATATTATAGGATAGAGAATACGATATTATAGAGGATAGGATAGGGGATTTGATAGGTTAGAGGATAGGATAGGATAGAGGATAGTTTATAGTAGAGTATACGATAGGATTGAGGATAGGACAAGATAGAGGATAGGATAGAGGATTGGGTAGGATAGACGATAGGATGGGATAGTGGATAGGATACGGGATTGGATAGGATAGAGGATAGGATAGGGGATTGGATAGGATAGAGGATACGATAGGGGATTGTATAGGATAGAGGATATGATACGATAGAGGATAGGATAGGATAGAGGATAGGATAGGATAGAGGATAGGATAGGATAGAGGATAGGATAGGATAGAGGATAGGATAGGATAGAGGATACGATAGGATAGATGATAGGATAGGATAGAAGATAGGATAGGATACAGGATATGATAGGATAGAGGATAGGATAGGATAGAGGATAGGATAGGATAGACGATAGGATAGGATAGAGGATAGGATAGGATAGAGGATAGGATACGATAGAGGATACGATAGGATAGAGGATAGGATAGGATAGAGGATAGGATAGGATAGAGGATAGGATAGAGGATAGGATAGGATAGAGGATAGGATAGGATAGAGGATAGGATAGGATAGAGGATAGGATAGGATAGAAGATAGGATAGGATAGAGGATAGGATAGGATAGAGGATAGGATAGGATAGAGGATCGGATAGGATAGAGGATAGGATAGGATAGAGGACAGGATAGGATAGAGGATAGGATAGGACAGAGGATAGGATAGGGGATTTGATAGGATAGAGGATAGGATAGGATAGAAGATAGGATAGGATAGAGGATAGGATAGGATAGAAGATAGGATTGGATAGAGGATAGGATAGGATAGAGGATTGGATAGAGGATAGGATAGAGGATAGGATAGGATAGACGATAGGATAGGATAGAGGATAGGATAGGATACAGGATATGATAGGATAGAGGATAGGATAGGATAGAGGATAGGATAGGATAGACGATAGGATAGGATACAGGATATGATAGGATAGAGGATAGGATAGGATAGAGGATAGGATAGGATAGACGATAGGATAGGATAGAGGATAGGATAGGATAGAGGATAGGATACGATAGAGGATACGATAGGATAGAGGATAGGATAGGATAGAGGATAGGATAGGATAGAGGATAGGATAGAGGATAGGATAGGATAGAGGATAGGATAGGATAGAGGATAGGATAGGATAGAGGATAGGATAGGATAGAAGATAGGATAGGATAGAGGATAGGATAGGATAGAGGATAGGATAGGATAGAGGATCGGATAGGATAGAGGATAGGATAGGATAGAGGACAGGATAGGATAGAGGATAGGATAGGACAGAGGATAGGATAGGGGATTTGATAGGATAGAGGATAGGATAGGATAGAAGATAGGATAGGATAGAGGATAGGATAGGATAGAAGATAGGATTGGATAGAGGATAGGATAGGATAGAGGATTGGATAGAGGATAGGATAGAGGATAGGATAGGATAGACGATAGGATAGGATAGAGGATAGGATAGGATACAGGATATGATAGGATAGAGGATAGGATAGGATAGAGGATAGGATAGGATAGACGATAGGATAGGATAGAGGATAGGATAGGATAGAGGATAGGATACGATAGAGGATACGATAGGATAGAGGATAGGATAGGATAGAGGATAGGATAGGATAGAGGATAGGATAGAGGATAGGATAGGATAGAGGATAGGATAGGATGGAGGATAGGATAGGATAGAGGATAGGATAGGATAGAAGATAGGATAGGATAGAGGATAGGATAGGATAGAGGATAGGATAGGATAGAGGATCGGATAGGATAGAGGATAGGATAGGATAGAGGACAGGATACGATAGAGGATACGATAGGATAGAGGATAGGATAGGATAGAGGATAGGATAGGATAGAGGATAGGATAGAGGATAGGATAGGATAGAGGATAGGATAGGATAGAGGATAGGATAGGATAGAGGATAGGATAGGATAGAAGATAGGATAGGATAGAGGATAGGATAGGATAGAGGATAGGATAGGATAGAGGATCGGATAGGATAGAGGATAGGATAGGATAGAGGACAGGATAGGATAGAGGATAGGATAGGACAGAGGATAGGATAGGGGATTTGATAGGATAGAGGATAGGATAGGATAGAAGATAGGATAGGATAGAGGATAGGATAGGATAGAAGATAGGATTGGATAGAGGATAGGATAGGATAGAGGATTGGATAGAGGATAGGATAGAGGATAGGATAGGATAGACGATAGGATAGGATAGAGGATAGGATAGGATACAGGATATGATAGGATAGAGGATAGGATAGGATAGAGGATAGGATAGGATAGACGATAGGATAGGATACAGGATATGATAGGATAGAGGATAGGATAGGATAGAGGATAGGATAGGATAGACGATAGGATAGGATAGAGGATAGGATAGGATAGAGGATAGGATACGATAGAGGATACGATAGGATAGAGGATAGGATAGGATAGAGGATAGGATAGGATAGAGGATAGGATAGAGGATAGGATAGGATAGAGGATAGGATAGGATAGAGGATAGGATAGGATAGAGGATAGGATAGGATAGAAGATAGGATAGGATAGAGGATAGGATAGGATAGAGGATAGGATAGGATAGAGGATCGGATAGGATAGAGGATAGGATAGGATAGAGGACAGGATAGGATAGAGGATAGGATAGGACAGAGGATAGGATAGGGGATTTGATAGGATAGAGGATAGGATAGGATAGAAGATAGGATAGGATAGAGGATAGGATAGGATAGAAGATAGGATTGGATAGAGGATAGGATAGGATAGAGGATTGGATAGAGGATAGGATAGAGGATAGGATAGGATAGACGATAGGATAGGATAGAGGATAGGATAGGATACAGGATATGATAGGATAGAGGATAGGATAGGATAGAGGATAGGATAGGATAGACGATAGGATAGGATAGAGGATAGGATAGGATAGAGGATAGGATACGATAGAGGATACGATAGGATAGAGGATAGGATAGGATAGAGGATAGGATAGGATAGAGGATAGGATAGAGGATAGGATAGGATAGAGGATAGGATAGGATGGAGGATAGGATAGGATAGAGGATAGGATAGGATAGAAGATAGGATAGGATAGAGGATAGGATAGGATAGAGGATAGGATAGGATAGAGGATCGGATAGGATAGAGGATAGGATAGGATAGAGGACAGGATAGGATAGAGGATAGGATAGGACAGAGGATAGGATAGGGGATTTGATAGGATAGAGGATAGGATAGGATAGAAGATAGGATAAGATAGAGGATAGGATAGGATAGAAGATAGGATTGGATAGAGGATAGGATAGGATAGAGGATTGGATAGAGGATAGGATAGAGGATAGGATAGGATAGAGGATAGGATAGGATAGAGGATAGGATAGTATAGAGGATAGGATAAACGATAGGATAGGATAGAGGATAGGATAGGATAGATGATAGGATTGAATAAAGGATAGGATAGGATAGAGGATAGGATAGGATAGAGGATAGGATGGGATAGAGGATACGATAGGATAGAGGATAGGATAGGGGATTTGATAGGATAGATGATAGGGTAGGATAGAAGATAGGATAGGATAGAGGATAGGATAGGATAGGATAGAGGATAGGATAGTATAGAGGATAGGATAGGATAGAGGATAGGATAGGATAGGATAGAGGATAGGCTAGGATAGAGGATAGGATAGAGGATAGGATACGATAGGATAGAGGATAGGATAGGATAGAGGATTGGATAGGATACAGGAAGGGATAGGATTGTGGATAGATGATAGGATAGGACAGAGGATAGGATAGGATAGAGGATAGGATAGGATAGAGGATAGGATGGGATAGAGGATAGGATAGGATAGAGGATAGGATAGGATAGAGTATAGGATAGGATAGAGGATAGGATAGGATAGAGGATAGGATAGGATAGAGGATAGGATAGGATAGAGGATAGGATAGGATAGAGGATAGGATAGGATAGAGGATAGGATAGGATTGAGGATAGGATAGGATAGAGGATAGGATAGGATAGAGTATAGGAGACGATAGAGGATAGGATAGGATAGAGGATAGGATACAATACAGTATAGGATAGGATTCAGGATAGGACGGGATAGAGGATGGGATAGAGGATTGGAGAGGATAGAGGATAGGATAGGATAGATGATTTGATAGGGGATTGGTTAGAATAGAGTATAGGATAGGTTACAGGATTGGATAGGATAGAGAATGGGATAGGATAGAGGATAGGATAGGATTGAGGATAGGATAGGATAGAGGATAGGATAGGCGATTGGATAGGATAGATGACAGAGGATAGGATAGGATAGAGGATAGGATAGGATATATGATATTATCGGATAGAGGATAGGATAGGTTAGAGGATAGGATAGGAAAGAGTATAGGATAGGATAGAGGATGCGATGTTATACAGGATAGGATAAGATAGAGGCTAGGATGGGGGATGGGATAGGATGGAGGATAGGATAGGGAATTGGATAGGATAGAGGATAGGATAGGTTAGAGGATTGGATAGGATAGAGAATAGGATAGGATAGATGATACGATATTATAGGAGGTAGGATAGGATAGAGGATAGGATAGGAAAGAGTATAGGATAGGATAGAGGATGGGACAGGATAGACGATAGGATAGGATACAGGATAGGATAGGATAAAGAATAGAATACAAGATGATATTATAGGATAGAGAATACGATATTATAGAGGATAGGATAGGGGATTTGATAGGTTAGAGGATAGGATAGGATAGAGGATAGTTTATAGTAGAGTATACGATAGGATTGAGGATAGGACAAGATAGAGGATAGGATAGAGGATTGGGTAGGATAGACGATAGGATGGGATAGTGGATAGGATACGGGATTGGATAGGATAGAGGATAGGATAGGGGATTGGATAGGATAGAGGATACGATAGGGGATTGTATAGGATAGAGGATATGATACGATAGAGGATAGGATAGGATAGAGGATAGGATAGGATAGAGGATAGGATAGGATAGAGGATAGGATAGGATAGAGGATAGGATAGGATAGAGGATACGATAGGATAGATGATAGGATAGGATAGAAGATAGGATAGGATAGAGGATAGGATAGGATAGAGGATAGGATAGGATAGAGGATAGGATAGGATAGAGTATAGGATAGGATAGAGGATAGGATAGGATTGAGGATAGGATAGGATAGAGGATAGGATAGGATAGAGGATAGGATAGGATAGAGGATAGGATAGGATAGAGGATAGGATAGGATTGAGGATAGGATAGGATAGAGGATAGGATAGGATAGAGGATAGGATAGGATAGAGGATTGGATAGGATAGAGGATAGGATAGGATAGAGGATAGGATAGGATAGAGGATAGGATAGGATAGAGGATAGGATAGGATAGAGGATAGGATAGGATAGGATAGAGGATAGGCTAGGATAGAGGATAGGATAGGACAGAGGATAGGATAGGATTGAGGATAGGATAGGGGTTTGGATAGTAGAGAGGACAGAAGACGATAGAGGATAGGATAGGATAGAGTATAGGAGACGATAGAGGATAGGATAGGATAGAGGATAGGATACAATACAGTATAGGATAGGATTCAGGATAAGTCGGGATAGAGGATGGGATAGAGGATTGGAGAGGATAGAGGATAGGATAGGATAGATGATTTGATAGGGGATTGGTTAGAATAGAGTATAGGATAGGTTACAGGATTGGATAGGATAGAGAATGGGATAGGATAGAGGATAGGATAGGATTGAGGATAGGATAGGATAGAGGATAGGATAGGCGATTGGATAGGATAGATGACAGAGGATAGGATAGGATAGAGGATAGGATAGGATATATGATATTATCGGATAGAGGATAGGATAGGTTAGAGGATAGGATAGGAAAGAGTATAGGATAGGATAGAGGATACGATGTTATACAGGATAGGATAAGATAGAGGCTAGGATGGGGGATGGGATAGGATGGAGGATAGGATAGGGAATTGGATAGGATAGAGGATAGGATAGGTTAGAGGATTGGATAGGATAGAGAATAGGATAGGATAGATGATACGATATTATAGGAGGTAGGATAGGATAGAGGATAGGATAGGAAAGAGTATAGGATAGGATAGAGGATGGGACAGGATAGACGATAGGATAGGATACAGGATAGGATAGGATAAAGAATAGAATACAAGATGATATTATAGGATAGAGAATACGATATTATAGAGGATAGGATAGGGGATTTGATAGGTTAGAGGATAGGATAGGATAGAGGATAGTTTATAGTAGAGTATACGATAGGATTGAGGATAGGACAAGATAGAGGATAGGATAGAGGATTGGGTAGGATAGACGATAGGATGGGATAGTGGATAGGATACGGGATTGGATAGGATAGAGGATAGGATAGGGGATTGGATAGGATAGAGGATACGATAGGGGATTGTATAGGATAGAGGATATGATACGATAGAGGATAGGATAGGATAGAGGATAGGATAGGATAGAGAATAGGTTAGGGGATTGGATAGGATAGGGGATAGGATAGGATTGAGGATAGGATAGAGAATAGGATAGGATAGTATAGAGGATAGGATACGATAGTGGATAGGACAGAGGATAGGATAGGGTATTGGATAGTATAGAGGATAGGATAGGATAGAGGATCGAATAGGATTGAGGATAGGATAGGAAAGAGGATAGGATAGGATTGAGGATAGGATAGGATCGAGGATAGGATATAGGATTGGATATGATAGGGGATAGGATACGATAGAGGATAGGATAGGATAGGATAGAGAATAGGATAGGATAGATGATATTATAGGATATAGGGTACGATAGGATTGGGGATTGGATACAATAGAGGATAGGAAAGGGGATTGGTTAGGTTTGAGGATAGGATACGATAGACGAAAGGATAGGATAGAGGATAGGATAGGACAGAAGATAGGATAGGATAGATGATATTATAGGAAAGAGGAGAGGATATGATAGAGGATAGGATAGGATAGAGTATAGGACAGAGGATATGATAGGGGATTGGATAGGATAGAGGATAGGATAGGATTGAGGACGGGATAGGATAGAGGGTAGGATAGGATAGAGGATAGAATAGGATAGAGAATAGGATAGGATAGATGATATTATAGGATAGGGGACGCGATATTATAGAGGATAGGATAGGATAGAGGATAGGATAGGATTGAGGATAGGATAGGGTAGTGGATAGTATAGTATACAGGATAGGATAGGATAGAGGATAGGACAGACGATAGGATAGGGGATTGGATAGGATAGAGGATAGGATAGGATAGAGGATAGGCTATGATGAAGGATACGATATTATAGAGGATAGGATAGGATACGGTATAGCATATAATAGAGGATAGGATAGGATTGTGGACAGGATAGTATAGGGGATAGGATAGGATAGAGGATAGTATAGTATAGAGGATAGGATAGGGGATTGGATAGGATAGAGGATAGGATAGGATTGAGGATAGGATAGGATAGAGGATAGGACAGGATAGAGGAAAGGATAGGGTATTGGATAGGATAGAGGATAGTATACGATAGACGATAGTATAGGATAGTGGATAGGATGGGATAGAGGATAGGATAGGATAGAGAATAGGATAGGATTGAGGATAGGATAGGATAGAGGATAGGATAGGATAGAGGATAGGATAGGATAGAGGATAAGATAGGATAGAGTATAGAATAGGATAGAGGATAGGATAGGATAGAGTATAGGATAGGATTGAGAATAGGATATGATATAATAGAGGATAGGATAGGATAGAGGTTAGGATAGAGGATAGGATAGGATAGAGGATAGGATAGGATAGAGGATAGGATAGGATTGAGGATAGGATAGGATAGAGGATAGCATAGGATAGAGGATATTATAGGATAGATGATATTATAGGTAAGAGGATAGGGTAGGATGGAGGATACGATATTATGGAGAATACGATCTTACAGAGCACAGGATACGATAGAGGATAGGATTTGATAGAGGATAGGATAGAGGATTGGATAGGTTAGAGTATACGATAGGATAGAGGATAGGATAGGATAGAGGATAGGATAGGATAGAGGATAGGATAGGATAGAGGAAAGGATAGGATTGAGGATTTGATTTGATAGAGGATAGGACAGGATAGATGATAGGATAGGATAGTGGATAGGATAGGATAGAGGATAGGATAGGATGGAGAATAGGGTAGAATTTGGATAGGATAGAGGTTAGGATGGAGGATAGGATAGGACAGAGGATAGGATAGGATTGAGAATAGGATATGATAGGATAGAGGATAGGATAGGATAGAGGTTAGGATAGAGGATACGATAGGATAGAGGGTAGGATAGGATAGAGAATAGGATAGGATTGAGGATAGGATAGGATAGAGTATAGGATAGGATAGAGGATCGGATAGGGTAGAATTTGAATAGGATAGAGGATAGGATAGGATTGAGGATAGGATAGGATAGAGGATAGGATAGGATAGAGGATAGGATAGGATAGAGGATAGGATAAGATAGAGGAAAGGATAGGGTTGAGGGTAGGATTGGATAGAGGATAGGACAGTATAGATGATAGGATAGGATAGAGGATAGGATAGGATAGAGGATAGGATAGGATAGAGAATAGGGTAGAATTTGGATAGGATAGTGGATAGAATAGGATACAGGATAGGATAGGATAGAGAATAGGATAGGGTAGAATTTGAATAGGATAGAGGATAGGATAGGATAGTGGATAGGATAGGATAGAGGATAGGATAGGATAGAGAATAGGATAGGATTGAGGATAGGATAGGATAGAGGATAGGATAGGATAGAGGATAGGATAGGATAGAGGATAGGATAGGATAGAGTATAGGATAGGATAGAGGATAGGATAGGATAGAGTATAGAATATAGGATTGGATAGAATACAGGAAGGGATACGATAGAGGATAGGATAGGGTAGGATAGAGAATAGGATAGGATGGATGATATTATAGGATAGAGGATAGAATAGGACAGAGGATAGGATAGGATAGAGGATAGGATAGGATAGAGTATAGGATAGGATAGAGGATAGGATAGGATAGAGGATAGGATAGGATAGAGAATAGGGTAGAATTTGGATAGGATAGTGGATAGGATAGGATACAGGATAGGATAGGATAGAGAATAGGATAGGGTAGAATTTGAATAGGATAGAGGATAGGATAGGGTAGAGGAAAGGATAGGATTGAGGATAGGATTTGATAGAGGATAGGACAGGATAGATGATAGGATAGGATAGAGGATAGGATAGGATAGAGGATAGGATAGGATAGAAGAAAGGATAGGATTGAGGATAGGATTGGATAGAGGATAGGACAGGATAGATGATAGGATAGGATAGAGGATAGGATAGGATAGAGGATAGGATAGAGGATAGGATAGGATAGAGGATAGGATAGGATAGTGGATAGGATAGGATAGAGGATAGGATAGGATAGAGAATAGGGTAGAATTTGGATAGGATAGAGGTTAGGATGGAGGATAGGATAGGATAGAGGATAGGATAGGATTGTGAATAGGATATGATAGGATAGAGGATAGGATAGGATAGAGGTTAGGATAGAGGATACGATAGGATAGAGGGTAGGATAGGATAGAGAATAGGATAGGATTGAGGATAGGATAGGATAGAGTATAGGATCGGATAGAGGATCGGATAGGGTAGAATTTGAATAGGATAGAGGATAGGATAGGATTGAGGATAGGATAGGATAGAGGATAGGATAGGATAGAGGATAGGATAGGATAGAGGATAGGATAGGATAGAGGAAAGGATAGGGTTGAGGGTAGGATTGGATAGAGGATAGGACAGTATAGATGATAGGATAGGATAGAGGATAGGATAGGGTAGAGGATAGGATAGAGGATAGGATAGGATAGAGGATAGGATAGGATAGAGGATAGGATAGGATAGAGGATAGGATAGGATTGAGGATAGGATAGGATAGAGGATAGCATAGGATAGAGGATATTATAGGATAGATGATATTATAGGTAAGAGGATAGGGTAGGATGGAGGATACGATATTATAGAGAATACGATCTTACAGAGGACAGGATACGATAGAGGATAGGATTTGATAGAGGATAGGATAGAGGATTGGATAGGTATAGAGTGTAGGATAGGATAGAGGATAGGATAGGATAGAGGATAGGATAGGATAGAGGATAGGATACGATTGAGGACAGGATAAGTTAGAGGATAGGATATGATAGAGGGTAGGATAGGGGATAGGATAGGATAGAGGATAGGATAGGATAGAGGATAGGATAGGATAGGATAGATGAGAGGATAGGATAGAGGATAGGATAGGATAGAGGATAGGATAGGATAGAGGATAGGATAGGATAGAGGATAGGATAGGATAGAGGATAGGATAGGATAGAGGATAGGATAGTATAGAGGATAGGATCGAATAGAGGATAGCATAGGGGATTGGATAGGATAGGATAGAGAATAGAATAGGATAGAGGAAAGGATAGGATATAGGATAGGATAGGATAGAGGATAGGATTGGATAGAGGATAGGACAGGATAGAAGATAGGATAGGATAGTGGATAGGATAGTGGATAGGATAGGATAGAGGATAGGATAGGATAGAGAATAGGGTAGAATTTGGATAGGATAGTGGATAGGATAGGTTAGAGTATAGGATAGGATAGAGGATAGGATAGGATAGAGGATAGGATTGAGGATAGAGCATAGGATATAGGATAGGATAGGATTGAGGATAGGATAGGATAGAGAATAGGATAGGATAGAGGATAGGATAGGATAGGATAGATGAGAGGATAGGATAGAGGATAGGATAGGACAGATAATAGGATAGGATAGAGGATAGGATAGGATAGAGTATAGGGTATAGGATTGTATTGGATAGAGGATAGGATAGGATAGAGGATAGGATAAGTTAGAGGATAGGATATGATAGTGGGTAGGATAGGGGATAGGATAGGATAGAGGATAGGATAGGATATGATAGGATAGAGAATAGGACCTTATAGAGGATAGGATACGATAGAGGATAGGATAGGATAGAGGATAGGATAGAGGATAGGATAGAGGATTGGATAGGATAGAGGATATTATAGGATACAGGATAGGATAGGATAGCGGATAGGATAGGTATGAGGATAGGATAGGGTTGAGGAGAGGATAGGATAGAGGATAGGATAGACGATAGGATAGAAGATAGGATAGAGGATAGGATAGAGGATAGTATAGGGGATTGGATAGGATATAGGATAGGATACGATAGAGGATAGGATAGGCGATAGGATAGGATATGGGATAGGATACGATATAGGATAGGATAGGATACAGAATAGGATAGGATAGATGATATTATAGGAAAGAGGATAGGATAGGATAGAGGATCGGATAGAGGATAGGAGACGATAGAGGATAGGATAGGGGATTGGACACGATAGAGGATAGGATATGGGTTAGAATACGATAGAGGATAGGATAGGGGACTGGATAGGATAGATGATAGGATACGATAGAGGATATGATAGGGTAGAGGATAGGATAGGATAAAGGATAGGATAGGATTGAGGATAGGATAGGTTAGAGGATAGGATAGAGGATAGGATAAGATGGAGGATAGGATAGGATAGAGGAGAGGATAGGATAGACGATAGTATAGGGGATTGGATTGGATACAGGATAGGATACGATAGAGCATAGGATAAGGGATTGGATAGGATAGAGGATAGGATAGGATTGAGGATAGGATATAATGGAGTATAGGATAGGAATGAAGATAGGATAGGGTTGAGGATAGGATAGGATAGAGGATAGGATAGGATAGAGGATAGGATAGGGGATAGGATAGGATAGAGGATAGGATAGGATAGAGGATAGGATAGGATAGAGGATAGGATAGGATTGGGGATAGGGTAGGATAGAGGATAGGACAGGATAGAGGATAGGATAGGGGGTTTGATAGGATTGAGGATAGGATACGATAGACGATAGGATAGGATAGAGGGTAGGATAGGATAGAGAATAGGATAGGATAGATAATATTATAGGAAAGAGGATAGGATATGATAGAGGATACGATATTATAGAGGATAGAATAATATAGAGGATAGGATAGGATAGAGGATAGGATAGGATAGAGGATAGGATAGGATATAGGATAGAATAGGAATGAGGATAAGATAGGATAGAGGATTGGATAGGATGGAGAAGAGGATAGGATAGATGATATTATGGGAAAGAGGATAGGATAGGATATAGGATACGATATTGTAGAGGATAGGATAGGATAGATGATATTATAGGATAGAGGATACGATATTATAGAGGATAGGATAGGATAGAGGATATTATAGGATAGAGGATACGATATTATAGAGGATAGGATATTATAGAGGATAGGATAGGATAGAGGATCGGATAGGATATGATAGAGGATAGGATAGGGGATTGGATAGGATAGAGGATAGGATATGGGATAGAATACGATAGAGGATAGGATAGGGGATTGGATAGGATAGATGATAGGATAGGATTGAGGATAGGATAGGATTGAGGATTGGATAGGATTGAGGATAGGATAGGATTGAGGATAGGATAGGATAGAGAATAGGACTTTGTAGAGGATAGGATACGATAGAGGATAGGATAGGATAGAGGATAGGATAGGATAGAGGATAGTATAGGATAGAGAATAGGATAGGATAGAGGATAGGATAGGATAGAGGATAGGATAGGATAGAAGATAGGATAGAATAGAATAGAGGAGAGGATAGGATAGAGGATAGGATAGGACAGATAATAGGATAGGATAGAGGATAGGATAGGATAGAGTATAGGGTATAGGATTGGATTGGATAGAGGATAGGATAGGATAGAGGATAGGATAAGATAGAGGATAGGATAGGATGGAGGATGCGATAGAGGATTGGATAGGATAGAGGATAGGATTGGATAGAGGATACGATAGGATAGATTATAGGATAGGATCGAAGACAGGACAGGATAGAGGATAGGATAGAGGATAGGATTAGACAGGGGTAGGATAGGATAGAGTATGGGATAGGATTGAGGATAGGATAGGATAGAGGATGGGATAGGATAGTGGATACGATATGATAGAGGATACGATATTGTAGAGGATAGGATAGGATAGATGATATTATAGGATAGAGGATACGATATTATAGAGGATAGGATAGGATAGAGGATAGAATAGGATAGATGATAATATAGGAAAGAGGATAGGATATGATAGAGGATAGGATAGGATAGAGGATAGGATAGGATAGAGGATATGATAGGATTGGGGATAGGGTAGGATAGAGGATAGGACAGGATAGAGGATAGGATAGGATTGAGGATAAGATAGGATGGAGGATAGGATAGGATAGAGAAGAGGATAGGATAGATGATATTATAGGATAGAGGATACGATATTATAGAGGATAGGATAGCATAGAAGATACTATAGGATAGATGATATTATAGGAAAGAGGATAGGATGTGATAGATGATACGATATTATAGAGGATAGGATAGGATAGAGGATAGGATAGGGTACAGGATAGAATAGGATTGCGGATAAGATAGGATAGAGGATAGGATAGGATAGAGGATAGGACAGGATAGAGGATAGGATAGGGGGTTTGATAGGATAGGGGGTTTTATACGATAGACGATGGGATAGGATAGACGATAGGATAGGATAGAGAATAGGGCAGGATTTATGATATTATAGGAAAGAGGATAGGATATGATAGAGGATAGGATATTATAGAGGATAGCATAGGATAGAGGATAGGATAGGATAGAGGATAGGATAGGATAGAGGATAGGATAGGATAGAGGATAGAATAGGATTGAGGATAAGATAGGATAGAGGATAGGATAGGATAGGATAGAGAATAGGATAGGATAGAGAATAGGATAGGGTAGATGATATTATAGGAAAGGGGATAGGATATGATAGAGGATCCGATATTATAGAGGATAGGATAGGATAGAGGATAGGATAGGATAGAGGATAAGATAGGATAGAGGATAGGATAGGATAGAGGATAGGATAGGATAGAGTATAGAATAGGATAGAGGATAGTATAGGATAGAGGATAGGATAGGATTGAGATTAGGATATGATAGGATAGAGGTTAGGATAGGATAGAGGATAGGATATAAGATTGGATAGGATAGAGGATAGGATACGATGGAGTATACGATAGGGGATTGGATAGGAGAGAGGATAGGATAGGATTGAGGATAGGATAGGTTAGAGGATAGGATACAGGATAGGATAGGATAGAGGATAGGATAGAGGATAGGATAGAGGATAGGATAGGATAGAGGTTAGGATAGGATAGAGGATAGGATAGGATAGAGGATAGGATAGGATAGAGGATAGGATAGAGCATTGGATAGAGGATTGTATAGGATAGAGGATATTATAGGAAAGAGGATAGGATATGACAGCGGATAGGATAGGATGGAGTATAGCATAGGATTGAGGATAGGATAGGGTTGAGGAGAACTTAGGATAGAGGATAGGATAGGATAGAGGATAGGATAGGATGGGATAGAGGATAGGATATAAGATTGGATAGGATAGAGGATAGGATACGATGGAGTATACGATAGGGGGATGGATAGGAGAGAGGATAGGATAGGATTAAGGATAGGATAGGTTAGAGGATAGGATACAGGAAAGGATAGGATAGAGGATAGGATAGGATAGAGGATAGGATAGGATAGAGGATAGGATAGGATAGAGGATAGGATAGGATAGAGGATAGGATAGGATAGAGGATAGGATAGGATAGAGGATAGGATAGGATAGAGGATAGGATAGGATAGAGGATAGGATAGGATAGGATAGGATAGAGGATAGGATAGGATAGAGGATAGGATAGGATAGAGGATAGGATAGGATAGAGGATAGCATTTGATTGAGGATATTATAGGATAGAGGATAGGATAGGATAGAGGATCGGATAGGTGATTGGATAGGATAGAGGATAGGATAGGGGATTGGAATGGAATAGATTGTAGAACAGGATAGGGGATAGGATACGATAGAGGATAGGATAGGATAGATGATATTATAGGAAAGAGGATAGGATAGGATAGAGGATAGGATAGGATAGATGATATTATAGGAAAGAGGATAGGATATGATAGTGGATACGATATTATAGAGGATAGGATAGTCTAGAGGAGAGGATAGGATAGAGAATAGGATAGGGTAGATGATATTGTAGGAAAGAGGATAGGATATGATAGTGGATACGATATTATAGAGGATAGGATAGGATAGATGATATTATGGGCACGAGGATAGGATATCATAGAGGATACGATATTATAGAGGATAGGATAGGCTAGAGGAGAGGATAGGAATAGAGGATAGGACAGAGGATAGGATAGGGGATTGGATAGGATAGAGTATAGGATAGGATTGAGGATAGGATAGAGTTGAGGATAGGATAGGATAGAGGATAGGATAGGATTGAGGATAGGGTAGGAAAGAGGATAGGATAGTAAAGAGGATAAGATAGGATAGAGGATAGGATAGGATAGAGGATAGGATAGGATAGAGGATAGGATAGGATAGAGGATAGAATAGGATAGAGGATAGGATAGGATAGAGGATAGGATAGGATAGAGGAGAGGATAGGATAGAGGAAAGGATAGGATTGAGGATGGGATTGGATAGAATATAGGACAGGATAGATGATAGAATAATATAGAAGATAGGATAGAGGATAGAGAATAGGGTAGAATATGGATAGGATAGTGGATAGGATAGGATACAGGATAGGATAGGATAGAGAATAGGATAGGGTAGAATTTGAATAGGATGGAGGATAGGATAGGATAGAGGATAGCATGAGATAAAGGATAGGATAGGGTTGAGGACAGGATCGGATAGAGGATAGGATAGGATAGAGGATAGGATAGGATAGAGGATAAGTTAGGATAGAGGATACGATAGAGGTTACGATATGATAGGCGATATGATAGGATAGAGGATAGGATAGTATAGTGGATAGGATAGGATAGAGGATACGATAGGATAGAGGATAAGATAGGAAAGTGGATTGGATAGTAAAGAGGATAGGATAGGATAGAGGATAGGGTAGGAAAGAGGATTGGATAGTAAAGAGGATAGGATAGGATAGAGGATAGGGTAGGATAGAGGATAGGATAGGATAGAGGATAGGGTAGGATAGAGAATAGGATACGATAGATGATATTATGGGAAAGAGGATAGGATATGTTAGAGGATACGATATTATAGAGGATAGGATAGGATACAGGATAGGATAGGATAGAGGATAGTATAGTATAGAGGATAGGATAAGATAGAGGATAGGACAGAGGATAGGATAGGGGATTGAATAGGACAGAGGATAGGATAGGATTGAGGATAGGATAGGATAGTGGATAGGATAGGATAGAGAATAGAATAGGATTGAGCATAAGATAGGATAGAGGATAGGATAGAATGGAGAATAGGATAGGGGATTGGATAGGATAGAGGATATGATAGGATTGAGGATAGGATAGGAAACAGGATAGGATAGTAAAGAGGATAGGATAGGATAGAGGATAGATTAGGATTGAGGATAAGATAGGATAGAGGATAGGACAGAGGATAGGATAGGGGATTGGGTAGGATAGTGGATAGGATAAGGATTGAGGATAGGATAGGATACAGTATAGCATATAATAGAGGATAGGATAGGATTGTGGATAGGATAGTATAGGAGATAGGATAGGATAGAGGATAGTATAGTATAGAGGATAGGATAGGATAGAGGATAGGATAGGATTGAGGATAGGATAGGATAGAGGATAGGATAGGATAGAGGATAGGATAGGATAGAGGATAGGATAGGATAGAGGATAGGATAGGATAGATGATAGGATAGGATAGAGGATAGGATGGGATAGAGGATAGGATAGGATAGAGGATAGGATGGGATAGAGGATAGGATAGGATAGAGGATAGGATAGGATAGAGGATAGGATAGGATAGAGGATAGGATAGGATAGAGGATAGGATAGGATAGAGGATAGGATAGGATAGAGGATAGGATAGGGTAGAGGATAGGATATTATTGAGGGTAGTAGAGGATAGAGAATGGGATAGAATAGAGGATACGATAAGATAAAGGATAGGATAGGATAGAGGATAGGAGAGGATAGAGGAGAGGATAGAGGATAGGATAGAGGATAGGATAGGATACAGTATAGCATATAGTAGAGGATAGGATAGGATAGAGGATAGGATAGGATTGAGGATAGGATAGGATAGAGGATAGGATAGGATAGAGGATAGGATAGGATAGAGGATAGGATAGGATAGAGGATAGGATAGGATAGATGATAGGATAGGATAGAGGATAGGATGGGATAGAGGATAGGATAGGATAGAGGATAGGATAGGATAGAGGATAGGGTAGGATAGAGGATATTATAGGATTGACGATAAGATAGGATAGAGGATGGGATAGGATAGAGGATACGATAGGATAGAGGATATTATAGGATAGAGGGTAGGATAGGATAGAGGATAGGATAGGATAGAGGATAGGATAGGATAGAGGATAGGATAGGATAGAGGATAGGATATTATTGAGGGTAGTAGAGGATAGAGAATGGGATAGAATAGAGGATACGATAAGATAAAGGATAGGATAGGATAGAGGATAGGATAGGATAGAGGAGAGGATAGAGGATAGGATAGAGGATAGGATAGGATAGAGGATAGGATAGGATAGAGGATAGGATAGGATAGAGGATAGGATAGGATAGAGGATAGGATAGGATAGAGGATAGGATAGGATAGAGGATAGGATAGGATAGAGGATAGGATAGGATAGAGGATAGGATAGGATAGAGGATAGGATAGGATAGAGGATAGGATAGGATAGAGGATAGGATAGGATAGAGGATAGGATAGGATAGGATAGGATAGAGGATAGGATAGGATAGAGGATAGGATAGGATAGAGGATAGGATAGGATAGAGGATAGCATTTGATTGAGGATATTATAGGATAGAGGATAGGATAGGATAGAGGATCGGATAGGTGATTGGATAGGATAGAGGATAGGATAGGGGATTGGAATGGAATAGATTGTAGAACAGGATAGGGGATAGGATACGATAGAGGATAGGATAGGATAGATGATATTATAGGAAAGAGGATAGGATAGGATAGAGGATAGGATAGGATAGATGATATTATAGGAAAGAGGATAGGATATGATAGTGGATACGATATTATAGAGGATAGGATAGTCTAGAGGAGAGGATAGGATAGAGAATAGGATAGGGTAGATGATATTGTAGGAAAGAGGATAGGATATGATAGTGGATACGATATTATAGAGGATAGGATAGGATAGATGATATTATGGGCACGAGGATAGGATATCATAGAGGATACGATATTATAGAGGATAGGATAGGCTAGAGGAGAGGATAGGAATAGAGGATAGGACAGAGGATAGGATAGGGGATTGGATAGGATAGAGTATAGGATAGGATTGAGGATAGGATAGAGTTGAGGATAGGATAGGATAGAGGATAGGATAGGATTGAGGATAGGGTAGGAAAGAGGATAGGATAGTAAAGAGGATAAGATAGGATAGAGGATAGGATAGGATAGAGGATAGGATAGGATAGAGGATAGGATAGGATAGAGGATAGAATAGGATAGAGGATAGGATAGGATAGAGGATAGGATAGGATAGAGGAGAGGATAGGATAGAGGAAAGGATAGGATTGAGGATGGGATTGGATAGAATATAGGACAGGATAGATGATAGAATAATATAGAAGATAGGATAGAGGATAGAGAATAGGGTAGAATATGGATAGGATAGTGGATAGGATAGGATACAGGATAGGATAGGATAGAGAATAGGATAGGGTAGAATTTGAATAGGATGGAGGATAGGATAGGATAGAGGATAGCATGAGATAAAGGATAGGATAGGGTTGAGGACAGGATCGGATAGAGGATAGGATAGGATAGAGGATAGGATAGGATAGAGGATAAGTTAGGATAGAGGATACGATAGAGGTTACGATATGATAGGCGATATGATAGGATAGAGGATAGGATAGTATAGTGGATAGGATAGGATAGAGGATACGATAGGATAGAGGATAAGATAGGAAAGTGGATTGGATAGTAAAGAGGATAGGATAGGATAGAGGATAGGGTAGGAAAGAGGATTGGATAGTAAAGAGGATAGGATAGGATAGAGGATAGGGTAGGATAGAGGATAGGATAGGATAGAGGATAGGGTAGGATAGAGAATAGGATACGATAGATGATATTATGGGAAAGAGGATAGGATATGTTAGAGGATACGATATTATAGAGGATAGGATAGGATACAGGATAGGATAGGATAGAGGATAGTATAGTATAGAGGATAGGATAAGATAGAGGATAGGACAGAGGATAGGATAGGGGATTGAATAGGACAGAGGATAGGATAGGATTGAGGATAGGATAGGATAGTGGATAGGATAGGATAGAGAATAGAATAGGATTGAGCATAAGATAGGATAGAGGATAGGATAGAATGGAGAATAGGATAGGGGATTGGATAGGATAGAGGATATGATAGGATTGAGGATAGGATAGGAAACAGGATAGGATAGTAAAGAGGATAGGATAGGATAGAGGATAGATTAGGATTGAGGATAAGATAGGATAGAGGATAGGACAGAGGATAGGATAGGGGATTGGGTAGGATAGTGGATAGGATAAGGATTGAGGATAGGATAGGATACAGTATAGCATATAATAGAGGATAGGATAGGATTGTGGATAGGATAGTATAGGAGATAGGATAGGATAGAGGATAGTATAGTATAGAGGATAGGATAGGATAGAGGATAGGATAGGATTGAGGATAGGATAGGATAGAGGATAGGATAGAGCATTGGATAGAGGATTGTATAGGATAGAGGATATTATAGGAAAGAGGATAGGATATGACAGCGGATAGGATAGGATGGAGTATAGCATAGGATTGAGGATAGGATAGGGTTGAGGAGAACTTAGGATAGAGGATAGGATAGGATAGAGGATAGGATAGGATGGGATAGAGGATAGGATATAAGATTGGATAGGATAGAGGATAGGATACGATGGAGTATACGATAGGGGGATGGATAGGAGAGAGGATAGGATAGGATTAAGGATAGGATAGGTTAGAGGATAGGATACAGGAAAGGATAGGATAGAGGATAGGATAGGATAGAGGATAGGATAGGATATAGGATAGGATAGGATAGAGGATAGGATAGGATAGAGGATAGGATAGGATAGAGGATAGGATAGGATAGAGGATAGGATAGGATAGAGGATAGGATAGGATAGAGGATAGGATAGGATAGGATAGGATAGAGGATAGGATAGGATAGAGGATAGGATAGGATAGAGGATAGGATAGGATAGAGGATAGCATTTGATTGAGGATATTATAGGATAGAGGATAGGATAGGATAGAGGATCGGATAGGTGATTGGATAGGATAGAGGATAGGATAGGGGATTGGAATGGAATAGATTGTAGAACAGGATAGGGGATAGGATACGATAGAGGATAGGATAGGATAGATGATATTATAGGAAAGAGGATAGGATAGGATAGAGGATAGGATAGGATAGATGATATTATAGGAAAGAGGATAGGATATGATAGTGGATACGATATTATAGAGGATAGGATAGTCTAGAGGAGAGGATAGGATAGAGAATAGGATAGGGTAGATGATATTGTAGGAAAGAGGATAGGATATGATAGTGGATACGATATTATAGAGGATAGGATAGGATAGATGATATTATGGGCACGAGGATAGGATATCATAGAGGATACGATATTATAGAGGATAGGATAGGCTAGAGGAGAGGATAGGAATAGAGGATAGGACAGAGGATAGGATAGGGGATTGGATAGGATAGAGTATAGGATAGGATTGAGGATAGGATAGAGTTGAGGATAGGATAGGATAGAGGATAGGATAGGATTGAGGATAGGGTAGGAAAGAGGATAGGATAGTAAAGAGGATAAGATAGGATAGAGGATAGGATAGGATAGAGGATAGAATAGGATAGAGGATAGGATAGGATAGAGGATAGAATAGGATAGAGGATAGGATAGGATAGAGGATAGGATAGGATAGAGGAGAGGATAGGATAGAGGAAAGGATAGGATTGAGGATGGGATTGGATAGAATATAGGACAGGATAGATGATAGAATAATATAGAAGATAGGATAGAGGATAGAGAATAGGGTAGAATATGGATAGGATAGTGGATAGGATAGGATACAGGATAGGATAGGATAGAGAATAGGATAGGGTAGAATTTGAATAGGATGGAGGATAGGATAGGATAGAGGATAGCATGAGATAAAGGATAGGATAGGGTTGAGGACAGGATCGGATAGAGGATAGGATAGGATAGAGGATAGGATAGGATAGAGGATAAGTTAGGATAGAGGATACGATAGAGGTTACGATATGATAGGCGATATGATAGGATAGAGGATAGGATAGTATAGTGGATAGGATAGGATAGAGGATACGATAGGATAGAGGATAAGATAGGAAAGTGGATTGGATAGTAAAGAGGATAGGATAGGATAGAGGATAGGGTAGGAAAGAGGATTGGATAGTAAAGAGGATAGGATAGGATAGAGGATAGGGTAGGATAGAGGATAGGATAGGATAGAGGATAGGGTAGGATAGAGAATAGGATACGATAGATGATATTATGGGAAAGAGGATAGGATATGTTAGAGGATACGATATTATAGAGGATAGGATAGGATACAGGATAGGATAGGATAGAGGATAGTATAGTATAGAGGATAGGATAAGATAGAGGATAGGACAGAGGATAGGATAGGGGATTGAATAGGACAGAGGATAGGATAGGATTGAGGATAGGATAGGATAGTGGATAGGATAGGATAGAGAATAGAATAGGATTGAGCATAAGATAGGATAGAGGATAGGATAGAATGGAGAATAGGATAGGGGATTGGATAGGATAGAGGATATGATAGGATTGAGGATAGGATAGGAAACAGGATAGGATAGTAAAGAGGATAGGATAGGATAGAGGATAGATTAGGATTGAGGATAAGATAGGATAGAGGATAGGACAGAGGATAGGATAGGGGATTGGGTAGGATAGTGGATAGGATAAGGATTGAGGATAGGATAGGATACAGTATAGCATATAATAGAGGATAGGATAGGATTGTGGATAGGATAGTATAGGAGATAGGATAGGATAGAGGATAGTATAGTATAGAGGATAGGATAGGATAGAGGATAGGATAGGATTGAGGATAGGATAGGATAGAGGATAGGATAGGATAGAGGATAGGATAGGATAGAGGATAGGATAGGATAGAGGATAGGATAGGATAGATGATAGGATAGGATAGAGGATAGGATGGGATAGAGGATAGGATAGGATAGAGGATAGGATGGGATAGAGGATAGGATAGGATAGAGGATAGGATAGGATAGAGGATAGGATAGGATAGAGGATAGGATAGGATAGAGGATAGGATAGGATAGAGGATAGGATAGGATAGAGGATAGGATAGGGTAGAGGATAGGATATTATTGAGGGTAGTAGAGGATAGAGAATGGGATAGAATAGAGGATACGATAAGATAAAGGATAGGATAGGATAGAGGATAGGATAGGATAGAGGAGAGGATAGAGGATAGGATAGAGGATAGGATAGGATAGAGGATAGGATAGGATAGAGGATAGGATAGGATAGAGGATAGGATAGGATAGAGGATAGGATAGGATAGAGGATAGGATAGGATAGAGGATAGGATAGGATAGAGGATAGGATAGGATAGAGGATAGGATAGGATAGAGGATAGGATAGGATAGAGGATAGGATAGGATAGAAGATAGGATAGGATTGAGGATACGGTAGGATAGAGGATAGGGTAGGATAGAGAATAGGATAGGATAGATGATATTATGGGAAAGGGGATAGGATATGTTAGAGGATACGATATTATAGAGGATAGGATAGGATACAGGATAGGATAGGATAGAGGATAGGATAGGATAGAGGATAGGATAGGATAGAGGATAGGATAGGATACAGTATAGCATATAATAGAGGATAGGATAGGATTGTGGATAGGATAGTATAGGAGATAGGATAGGATAGAGGATAGTATAGTATAGAGGATAGGATAGGATACAGTATAGCATATAATAGAGGATAGGATAGGATTGTGGATAGGATAGTATAGGAGATAGGATAGGATAGAGGATAGTATAGTATAGAGGATAGGATAGGATAGAGGACAGGATAGGATTGAGGATAGGATAGGATAGAGGATAGGATAGGATAGAGGATAGGATAGGATAGAGGATAGGATAGGATAGAGGATAGGATAGGATAGATGATAGGATAGGATAGAGGATAGGATGGGATAGAGGATAGGATAGGATAGAGGATAGGATAGGATAGAGGATAGGGTAGGATAGAGGATATTATAGGATTGACGATAAGATAGGATAGAGGATGGGATAGGATAGAGGATACGATAGGATAGAGGATATTATAGAAATAGAGGGTAGGATAGGATAGAGGATAGGATAGGATAGAGGATAGGATAGGATAGAGGATAGGATAGGTTAGAGGATAGGATAGGATAGAGGATAGGATAGGATAGAGGAAAGGATATGATAGAGGATAGGATTGGGGATTGTATAGGATAGAGGAGAGGATAGGATTGAGGATAGGATAGGAAAGCGGATAGGATAGTAAAGAGGATAGGATTGGATAGAGGATAGAACAGGATTGAGGATAAGATAGTATAGAGGATATTACATAATAGAAGATAGGATAGGATAGAGGATAGGATAGGATAGAGGATAGGATAGGATAGAGGACAGGATAGGATAGAGGATAGGATTGGGGATTGTATAGGATAGAGGAGAGGATAGGATTGAGGATAGGATAGGAAAGCGGATAGGATAGTAAAGAGGATAGGATTGGATAAAGGATAGAACAGGATTGAGGATAAGATGGGATAGAGGATATTATATAATAGAAGATAGGATAGGATAGAGGATAGGATAGGATAGAGGATAGGATAGGATGGAGGATAGGATAGGGTAGAGGATAGGATATTATTGAGGGTAGTAGAGGATAGAGAATGGGATAGAATAGAGGATACGATAGGATAGAGGATAGGATAGGATAGAGGATAGGATAGGATAGAGGATAGGATAGGATAGAGGATAGGATAGGGTAGAGGATAGGATATTATTGAGGGTAGTAGAGGATAGAGAATGGGATAGAATAGAGGATACGATAAGATAAAGGATAGGATAGGATAGAGGATAGGAGAGGATAGAGGAGAGGATAGAGGATAGGATAGAGGATAGGATAGGATAGAGGATAGGATAGGATAGAGGATAGGATAGGGTAGAGGATAGGATATTATTGAGGGTAGTAGAGGATAGAGAATGGGATAGAATAGAGGATACGATAAGATAAAGGATAGGATAGGATAGAGGATAGGATAGGATAGAGGAGAGGATAGAGGATAGGATAGAGGATAGGATAGGATAGAGGATAGGATAGGATAGAGGATAGGATAGGATAGAGGATAGGATAGGATAGAGGATAGGATAGGATAGAGGATAGGATAGGATAGAGGATAGGATAGGATAGAGGATAGGATAGGATAGAGGATAGGATAGGATAGAGGATAGGATAGGATAGAGGATAGGATAGGATAGAAGATAGGATAGGATTGAGGATACGGTAGGATAGAGGATAGGGTAGGATAGAGAATAGGATAGGATAGATGATATTATGGGAAAGGGGATAGGATATGTTAGAGGATACGATATTATAGAGGATAGGATAGGATACAGGATAGGATAGGATAGAGGATAGGATAGGATAGAGGATAGGATAGGATAGAGGATAGGATAGGATACAGTATAGCATATAATAGAGGATAGGATAGGATTGTGGATAGGATAGTATAGGAGATAGGATAGGATAGAGGATAGTATAGTATAGAGGATAGGATAGGATACAGTATAGCATATAATAGAGGATAGGATAGGATTGTGGATAGGATAGTATAGGAGATAGGATAGGATAGAGGATAGTATAGTATAGAGGATAGGATAGGATAGAGGACAGGATAGGATTGAGGATAGGATAGGATAGAGGATAGGATAGGATAGAGGATAGGATAGGATAGAGGATAGGATAGGATAGAGGATAGGATAGGATAGATGATAGGATAGGATAGAGGATAGGATGGGATAGAGGATAGGATAGGATAGAGGATAGGATAGGATAGAGGATAGGGTAGGATAGAGGATATTATAGGATTGACGATAAGATAGGATAGAGGATGGGATAGGATAGAGGATACGATAGGATAGAGGATATTATAGAAATAGAGGGTAGGATAGGATAGAGGATAGGATAGGATAGAGGATAGGATAGGATAGAGGATAGGATAGGTTAGAGGATAGGATAGGATAGAGGATAGGATAGGATAGAGGAAAGGATATGATAGAGGATAGGATTGGGGATTGTATAGGATAGAGGAGAGGATAGGATTGAGGATAGGATAGGAAAGCGGATAGGATAGTAAAGAGGATAGGATTGGATAGAGGATAGAACAGGATTGAGGATAAGATAGTATAGAGGATATTACATAATAGAAGATAGGATAGGATAGAGGATAGGATAGGATAGAGGATAGGATAGGATAGAGGACAGGATAGGATAGAGGATAGGATTGGGGATTGTATAGGATAGAGGAGAGGATAGGATTGAGGATAGGATAGGAAAGCGGATAGGATAGTAAAGAGGATAGGATTGGATAAAGGATAGAACAGGATTGAGGATAAGATGGGATAGAGGATATTATATAATAGAAGATAGGATAGGATAGAGGATAGGATAGGATAGAGGATAGGATAGGATGGAGGATAGGATAGGGTAGAGGATAGGATATTATTGAGGGTAGTAGAGGATAGAGAATGGGATAGAATAGAGGATACGATAGGATAGAGGATAGGATAGGATAGAGGATAGGATAGGATAGAGGATAGGATAGGATAGAGGATAGGATAGGGTAGAGGATAGGATATTATTGAGGGTAGTAGAGGATAGAGAATGGGATAGAATAGAGGATACGATAAGATAAAGGATAGGATAGGATAGAGGATAGGAGAGGATAGAGGAGAGGATAGAGGATAGGATAGAGGATAGGATAGGATACAGTATAGCATATAGTAGAGGATAGGATAGGATAGAGGATAGGATAGGATTGAGGATAGGATAGGATAGAGGATAGGATAGGATAGAGGATAGGATAGGATAGAGGATAGGATAGGATAGAGGATAGGATAGGATAGATGATAGGATAGGATAGAGGATAGGATGGGATAGAGGATAGGATAGGATAGAGGATGGGATAGGATAGAGGATACGATAGGATAGAGGATATTATAGGATAGAGGGTAGGATAGGATAGAGGATAGGATAGGATAGAGGATAGGATAGGATAGAGGATAGGATAGGATAGAGGATAGGATATTATTGAGGGTAGTAGAGGATAGAGAATGGGATAGAATAGAGGATACGATAAGATAAAGGATAGGATAGGATAGAGGATAGGATAGGATAGAGGAGAGGATAGAGGATAGGATAGAGGATAGGATAGGATAGAGGATAGGATAGGATAGAGGATAGGATAGGATAGAGGATAGGATAGGATAGAGGATAGGATAGGATAGATGATAGGATAGGATAGAGGATAGGATAGGATAGAGGATAGGATAGGATTGAGGATACGGTAGGATAGAGGATAGGGTAGGATAGAGAATAGGATAGGATAGATGATATTATGGGAAAGGGGATAGGATATGTTAGAGGATACGATATTATAGAGGATAGGATAGGATACAGGATAGGATAGGATAGAGGATAGGATAGGATAGAGGATAGGATAGGATACAGTATAGCATATAATAGAGGATAGGATAGGATTGTGGATAGGATAGTATAGGAGATAGGATAGGATAGAGGATAGTATAGTATAGAGGATAGGATAGGATAGAGGACAGGATAGGATTGAGGATAGGATAGGATAGAGGATAGGATAGGATAGATGATAGGATAGGATAGAGGATAGGATGGGATAGAGGATAGGATAGGATAGAGGATAGGATAGGATAGAGGATAGGATAGGATAGAGGATAGGATAGGATAGAGGATAGGATAGGATAGAGGATAGGATAGGATAGATGATAGGATAGGATAGAGGATAGGATGGGATAGAGGATAGGATAGGATAGAGGATAGGATAGGATAGAGGATAGGGTAGGATAGAGGATATTATAGGATTGACGATAAGATAGGATAGAGGATGGGATAGGATAGAGGATACGATAGGATAGAGGATATTATAGAAATAGAGGGTAGGATAGGATAGAGGATAGGATAGGATAGAGGATAGGATAGGATAGAGGATAGGATAGGTTAGAGGATAGGATAGGATAGAGGATAGGATAGGATAGAGGAAAGGATATGATAGAGGATAGGATTGGGGATTGTATAGGATAGAGGAGAGGATAGGATTGAGGATAGGATAGGAAAGCGGATAGGATAGTAAAGAGGATAGGATTGGATAGAGGATAGAACAGGATTGAGGATAAGATAGTATAGAGGATATTACATAATAGAAGATAGGATAGGATAGAGGATAGGATAGGATAGAGGATAGGATAGGATAGAGGACAGGATAGGATAGAGGATAGGATTGGGGATTGTATAGGATAGAGGAGAGGATAGGATTGAGGATAGGATAGGAAAGCGGATAGGATAGTAAAGAGGATAGGATTGGATAAAGGATAGAACAGGATTGAGGATAAGATGGGATAGAGGATATTATATAATAGAAGATAGGATAGGATAGAGGATAGGATAGGATAGAGGATAGGATAGGATGGAGGATAGGATAGGGTAGAGGATAGGATATTATTGAGGGTAGTAGAGGATAGAGAATGGGATAGAATAGAGGATACGATAGGATAGAGGATAGGATAGGATAGAGGATAGGATAGGATAGAGGATAGGATAGGATAGAGGATAGGATAGGGTAGAGGATAGGATATTATTGAGGGTAGTAGAGGATAGAGAATGGGATAGAATAGAGGATACGATAAGATAAAGGATAGGATAGGATAGAGGATAGGAGAGGATAGAGGAGAGGATAGAGGATAGGATAGAGGATAGGATAGGATACAGTATAGCATATAGTAGAGGATAGGATAGGATAGAGGATAGGATAGGATTGAGGATAGGATAGGATAGAGGATAGGATAGGATAGAGGATAGGATAGGATAGAGGATAGGATAGGATAGAGGATAGGATAGGATAGATGATAGGATAGGATAGAGGATAGGATGGGATAGAGGATAGGATAGGATAGAGGATAGGATAGGATAGAGGATAGGGTAGGATAGAGGATATTATAGGATTGACGATAAGATAGGATAGAGGATGGGATAGGATAGAGGATACGATAGGATAGAGGATATTATAGGATAGAGGGTAGGATAGGATAGAGGATAGGATAGGATAGAGGATAGGATAGGATAGAGGATAGGATAGGATAGAGGATAGGATATTATTGAGGGTAGTAGAGGATAGAGAATGGGATAGAATAGAGGATACGATAAGATAAAGGATAGGATAGGATAGAGGATAGGATAGGATAGAGGAGAGGATAGAGGATAGGATAGAGGATAGGATAGGATAGAGGATAGGATAGGATAGAGGATAGGATAGGATAGAGGATAGGATAGGATAGAGGATAGGATAGGATAGATGATAGGATAGGATAGAGGATAGGATAGGATAGAGGATAGGATACGATTGAGGATACGGTAGGATAGAGGATAGGGTAGGATAGAGAATAGGATAGGATAGATGATATTATGGGAAAGGGGATAGGATATGTTAGAGGATACGATATTATAGAGGATAGGATAGGATACAGGATAGGATAGGATAGAGGATAGGATAGGATAGAGGATAGGATAGGATACAGTATAGCATATAATAGAGGATAGGATAGGATTGTGGATAGGATAGTATAGGAGATAGGATAGGATAGAGGATAGTATAGTATAGAGGATAGGATAGGATAGAGGACAGGATAGGATTGAGGATAGGATAGGATAGAGGATAGGATAGGATAGAGGATAGGATAGGATAGAGGATAGGATAGGATAGAGGATAGGATAGGATAGAGGATAGGATAGGATAGAGGATTGGATAGGATAGAGGATAGGATAGGATAGAGGATAGGATAGGATAGAGGACAGGATAGGATAGAGGATAGGATTGGGGATTGTATAGGATAGAGGAGAGGATAGGATTGAGGATAGGATAGGAAAGCGGATAGGATAGTAAAGAGGATAGGATTGGATAAAGGATAGAACAGGATTGAGGATAAGATGGGATAGAGGATATTATATAATAGAAGATAGGATAGGATAGAGGATAGGATAGGATAGAGGATAGGATAGGATGGAGGATAGGATAGGGTAGAGGATAGGATATTATTGAGGGTAGTAGAGGATAGAGAATGGGATAGAATAGAGGATACGATAAGATAAAGGATAGGATAGGATAGAGGATAGGATAGGATAGAGGATAGGATAGGATAGAGGAGTGGATAGAGGATAGGATAGAGGATAGGATAGGATATAGGATAGGATAGGATAGAGGATAGGATAGGATAGAGGATAGGATAGGATAGAGGATAGGGTAGGATAGAGGATAGGATAGGATAGAGGATAGGATAGGATTGAGGATACGGTAGGATAGAGGATATTACATAATAGAAGATAGGATAGGATAGAGGATAGGATAGGATAGAGGATAGGATACGATAGAGGATTGGATAGGATAGAGGATACGATAGGATAGAGGATATGATAGGATAGAGGACTGGATAGGATAGAGGATAGGAGAGGATAGAGGATAGGATAGGACACCTGATAGGATAGGATTGAGGATAGGATAGGATAGAGGATAGGATACAGGATTGGATAGGATAGAGGATATTATATAATAGAGGATAGGATAGGATAGAGGATAGTATAGGATACAGTATAGGATAGGGTAGAGGACAGGATAGGATAGAGGATAGGGTAGGATAGAGGATAGGATAGGACAGAGGGTAGGATAGGATGCAGTATCGGATAGGATTGAGGATAGGATAGGATAGAGGATACGATAGGATTGAGGATAGCATAGGATACAGTATAGCATATAATAGAGGATAGGATAGGATTGTGTATAGGATAGTGTAGGGGATAGGATAGGATAGAGGATAGTATAGTATAGAGGATAGGATAGGATACACGATAGGACAGAGGATAGGATAGGGGATTGGATAGGATAGAGGATAGGATAGGATAGAGGATAGGATAGGATAGAGGATAGGGTAGGATAGAGGATATTATAGGATAGACGATAAGATAGGATAGAGGATGGGATAGGATAGAGGATACGATAGGATAGAGGATATTATAGGATAGAGGGTAGGATAGGATAGAGGATAGGATAGGATAGAGGATAGGATAGGATAGATGATAGGATAGGATAGAGGATAGGATAGGATAGAGGAAAGGATAGGATAGAGGATAGGATTGGGGATTGTATAGGATAGAGGAGAGGATAGGATTGAGGATAGGATAGGAAAGCGGATAGGATAGTAAAGGGGATAGGATTGGATAGAGGATAGCACAGGATTGAGGATAAGATGGGATAGAGGATATTATATAATAGAAGATAGGATAGGACAGAGGATAGGATAGGATAGAGGATAGGATAGGATGGAGGATAGGATAGGGTAGAGGATAGGATATTATTGAGGGTAGTAGAGGATAGAGAATGGGATAGAATAGAGGATACGATAAGATAAAGGATAGGATAGGATAGAGGATAGGATAGGATAGAGGATAGGATAGGATAGAGGAGTGGATAGAGGATAGGATAGAGGATAGGATAGGATAGAGGATAGGATAGGATAGAGGATAGGATAGGATAGAGGATAGGATAGGATAGAGGATAGGATAGGATAGAGGATAGGATAGGATAGAGGATAGGATAGGATAGAGGATAGGATAGGATAGAGGATAGGATAGGATAGAGGATAGGATAGGATAGAGGATAGGATAGGATAGAGGATAGGATAGGATTGAGGATACGGTAGGATAGAGGATAGGGTAGGATAGAGAATAGGATAGGATAGATGATATTATGGGAAAGAGGATTCGATATGTTAGAGGATACGATATTATAGAGGATAGGATAGGATACAGGATAATAGGATAGAGGATAGAATAGGATTGAGGATAGTATAGTATAGAGGATAGGATAATATACACGATAGGACAGAGGATAGGACAGAGGGTAGGATAGGATGCAGTATGGGATAGGATTGAGGATAGGATAGGATAGAGGATGGAGATAGGATAGAGGATAGGATAGGATAGAGGATACGATAGGATTGAGGATACGATAGGATAGAGGATAGGGTAGGATAGAGGATAGGATAGGATAGAGGATAGGATAGGGGATTTGATATTATAGAGGATATGACAGGTTTGAGGATAGGATAGGAAAGAGGATAGGATAGTAAAGAGGATAGGATAGTAAAGAGGATAGGATAGGATAGAGGATAGGATAGGATAGAGGATAGGATAGGATAGAGGATAGAATAGGATAGACGATATTATGGGCAAGAGGATAGGATATGATAGAGGATAGGATACGATAGACGATAGGATAGGATAGAGGATAGGATAGGATAGAGAATAGGATAGGACAGTTGATAGGATAGGGGATTGGATATGATAGAGGATAGGATACAATAGAGGATAAGATAGGATAGAGAATAGGATAGGAAAGGTGATATTATAGGAAAGAGGATGGGATATGATAGAGGATACGATATTATAGAGGATAGGATAGGATACAGGATAGGATAGGATAAAGAATAGGATAGGATAGATGATATTATGGGATACAGGATAGGATATGATAGAGGATACGATATTGTAGAGGATAGGATAGGATAGAGGACAGGATAGGATAGAGCACACGATAGAGGATTGGATAGTATAAAGGATAGGATAGGATAGAGTATAGGATAGGATTGAGGATAGGATAGGATAGAGGATACGATAGAGGATTGCATAGTATAAAGGATAGGATAGGATAGAGGATAGAATAGGATTGAGGATAAGATAGGATAGAGGATAGGGTAGGATAGAGAATAGGATAGGATAGATGATCTTCTAGGATAGAGGATAGGATACAGTATAGCATATAATGGAGGATAGGGTAGGATTGTGGATAGGATAGTATAGGGGATAGGATAGGATTGAGGATAGGATAGGATAGATTATAGGATAGGATAGAGGATAGAATAGGATTGAGGATAAGATAGGATAGAGGATAGGGTAGGATAGAGAATAGGTTTGGATAGATGATCTTCTAGGATAGAGGATAGGATATGATGAAGGATACGATATTATAGAGGATAGGATAGGATATAGTATAGCATATAATAGAGGATAGGATAGGATTGTGGATAGGATAGTATAGGGGATAGGATGGGATAGAGGATAGTATTGTATAGAGGATAGGATAGGATTGCGAATAAGATAGGATAGAGGATAGGATAGAATAGAGAATTGGATAGCCGATTGGATAGGATAGAGGATAGGATAGGATTGAGGATAGGATAGGAAGGAGGATAGGATAGTAAAGAGGATAGGATAGGATAGAGGATAGGATAGGATAGAGGATAGGATAGGATAGAGGATAGAATAGGATTGAGCATAAGATAGGATAGAGGATAGGATAGGATAGAGAATAGGATAGGATAGATGATATTATGGGAAAGAGGATAGGATAGGATAGAGGATACGATATTATAGAGGATAGGATAGGATACAGGATAGGATAGGATAGAGGATAGGACAGGATAGAGGATAGGATAGGGGATTGGAAAGGATAGAGGATATTATAGGATACAGGATAGGATAGGATTGCGGATAGGATAGGATAGAGTATAGGATAGGATTGAGGATAGGATAGGGTTGAGGATTGGATAGGATAGAGGATAGGATAGGATAGAGGATAGCATAGGATAGAGGATAGGATAGGATAGAGGATAGGATAGGATAGATGATAGGATAGGGTAGAGGATAGGATAGGATAGAGGATAGGATAGGATAGAGGATAGGATAGGATAGAGGATAGGATAGGATAGAGGATGGAATAGGATAGAGGATAGGATAGGATAGAGGATAGGATAGGATAGAGGATAGGATAGGATAGAGGATAGGATAGGATAGAGGATAGGATAGGATAGAGGATAGGATAGGATAGAGGATAGGATAGGATAGACGATAGGATAGGATAGAGGATAGGATAGGAGAGGATAGGATAGGATAGAGGATAGGATAGGATAGAGGATAGGATAGGATAGGATAGGATAGAGGATAGGATACGATAGAGGATTGGATAGGGGATGGGATAGGATAGAGAATATAATAGGATTGAGGATAGGATAGGGTAGAGGATAGGATAGGCGATTGGATAGGATAGATGACAGAGGATAGGATTGGATAGAAGATATTGTAGGATAGAGGATAGGATAGGATTGAGGATAGGATAGGGAATTGGATAGGATACAGCATATTACAGGATAGAGGATAGGATAGGATAGAGGAAAGGATAGGATAGAGGATAGGATAGGATAGACGATAGGATAGGATAGAGGATAGAATAGGAGAGGATAGGATAGGATAGATGATAGGATAGGATAGAGGTTAGGATAGGATAGAGGATAGGATAGGAGAGAGGATATGATAGGATATAGGATAGGATAGGATAGTGCATTGGATAGGATAGAGTATAGAATAGGATAGAGGATAGGATAGGATAGGATAGGATAGAGGATAGGATAGGATTGAGGATAGGATAGGATAGAGGATAGAATAGGATAGAGGATAGGATAGGATAGAGGATGGGATAGGATTGAGGATAGGATAGGGTAGAGGATAGGATAGGATAGAGGATAGAGGATAGGATAGATGACAGGATAGGATAGAGGATAGGATAGGGTAGAGGATAGGATAGGATAGAGGATACGATAGGATAGAGCATAGGATAGGATAGAGTATAGGATATAGGATTGGATAGGATAGAGGATAGGATCGGATAGAGGATAGGATAGGATAGAAGATATTATTGGAAAGAGGATAGGATATGATAGAGGATACGATATTGTAGAGGATAGGATAGTATAGAGGATAGGATAGGGTAGAGGATACGATAGGGGATTGGATAGTATAAAGGATAGGATAGGATAGAGGATAGAATAGGATTGAGGATAGGATAGAAAAGAGGATAGGATAGTATAGAGGATAGGATACGATAGAGGATAGGACAGAGGATAGGATAGGGTATTGGATAGGATAGAGGATTGGATAGGGTATTGGATAGGATAGAGGATAGGATAGGGTAGAGGATCGAATAGGATTGAGGATAGGATAGGAAAGAGGTTAGGATAGGATAGGATCGAGGATAGGATATAGGATTGGATATGATAGGGGATAGGATACGATAGAGGATAGGATACGATAGGATAGAGAATAGGATAGCATAGATGATATTATGGGATATAGGATAGGATAGGATTGGGGATTGGATACGATAGAGGTTAGGATAGGGGATTGGTTAGGTTAGAGGATAGGATACGATAGACGATAGGATAGGATAGACAATAGGATCGGATAGAGGATAGGATAGGATAGAGGATAGAGGATAGGATAGGATAGAGGATAGGATAGGATAGAGGATAGGACAGACGATAGGATAGGGGATTGGATAGGATAGAGGATAGGATAGGATAGAGGATAGGATATGATGGAGGATACGATATTATAGAGGATAGGATAGGATACAGTATAGCATATAATAGAGGATAGGATAGGATTGTGGACAGGATGGTATAGGTGATAGGATAGGATAGAGAATAGGATAGGGGATTGGATAGGATGGAGGATAGGATAGTATTGAGGATAGGACAGAAAAGAGGATAGGATAGGATAGAGGATAGAATAGGATTGAGGATAAGATAGGATAGAGGATAGTATAGGATAGAGGATAGGATAGGATAGAAGATAATATTGGAAAGAGGATAGGATATGATAGAGGATACGATGTTGTAGAGGATAGGATAGTATGGAGGATAGAATAGGGTAGAGGATACGATAGAGGATTGGATAGTATAAAGGATAGGATAGGATAGAGGATAGAATAGGATTGAGGATAAGATAGGATAGAGGATACGATAGGATAGAGAATAGGATAGCATAGATGATATTATAGGATATAGGATAGGATAGGATTGGGGATTGGATACGATAGAGGTTAGGATAGGGGATTGGTTAGGTTAGAGGATAGGATACGATAGACGATAGGATAGGATAGACAATAGGATCGGATAGAGGATAGGATAGGATAGAGGATAGAGGATAGGATAGGATAGAGGATAGGATAGGATAGAGGATAGGACAGACGATAGGATAGGGGATTGGATAGGATAGAGGATAGGATAGGATAGAGGATAGGATATGATGGAGGATACGATATTATAGAGGATAGGATAGGATACAGTATAGCATATAATAGAGGATAGGATAGGATTGTGGACAGGATGGTATAGGTGATAGGATAGGATAGAGAATAGGATAGGGGATTGGATAGGATGGAGGATAGGATAGTATTGAGGATAGGACAGAAAAGAGGATAGGATAGGATAGAGGATAGAATAGGATTGAGGATAAGATAGGATAGAGGATAGTATAGGATAGAGGATAGGATAGGATAGAAGATAATATTGGAAAGAGGATAGGATATGATAGAGGATACGATATTGTAGAGGATAGGATAGTATGGAGGATAGAATAGGGTAGAGGATACGATAGAGGATTGGATAGTATAAAGGATAGGATAGGATAGAGGATAGAATAGGATTGAGGATAAGATAGGATAGAGGATAGGATAGGATAGAGAATAGGATAGGGGATTGGATAGTATAGAGGATAGGATAGGATTGAGGATAGGATAGAAAAGAGGATAGGATAGTATGGAGGATAGGATACGAAAGAGGATAGGACTGAGGATAGGATAGGGTATTGGATAGGATAGAGGATAGGATAGGATAGAGGATAGAATAGGATTGAGGATAAGATAGGATAGAGGATAGGATAGGATAGAGAATAGGATAGGGGATTGGATAGTATAGAGGATAGGATAGGATTGAGGATAGGATAGAAAAGAGGATAGGATAGGATTGAGGATAGGATAGAAAAGAGGATAGGATAGTATGGAGGATAGGATACGAAAGAGGATAGGACTGAGGATAGGATAGGGTATTGGATAGGATAGAGGATAGGATAGGATAGAGGATCGAATAGGATTGAGGATAGGATAGGAAAGAGGATAGGATAGGATTGAAGATAGGATACGATCGGGGATAGGATATAGGATTGGATATGATAGGGGATAGGATACGATAGAGGATAGGATATTATAGGATAGAGAATAGGATAGGATAGAGGATAGGACAGAGGATATGATAGGGGATTGGATAGGGTAGAGGATAGGATAGGATTGAGGATGGTATAGGATAGAGGATAGGATAGGATAGAGAATAGGATAGGATAGAGGATAGGATAGGATAGAGGATAGGATAGTATAGATGATAGGATAGGATAGAGGATAGTATAGGATAGAGGATAGGATAGGATAGGATAGAGGATAGGATAGGATAGGGAATAGGATAGGATAGAGGATAGGATAGGATAGAGGATAGGATAGGATAGTGGATAGGGTAGGATAGAGGATAGGATAGGATAGGGGATAGGATACGATACACGATAGGATAGGATACAGGCGTACGATAGGATAGAGAATATGATAGGGTAGATGATATTATAGGAAAGAGGATAGGATATGATAGAAGATACGATATTATAGAGGATAGGATAGGATATAGGATAGGATAGGATAGAGGATAGGATAGGATAGAGGATAGGACTGGATAGAGGATAGGATAGGGGATTGGATAGGATACAGCATAGGATAGGATAGAGGATAGGGTAGGATAGAGGATAGAATAGGATGGATGATAGGATACGATAGAGGATAGGATAGGGGATGTGATAGGATAGAGAATAGGATAGGATTGAGGATAGGATAGGGTAGAGGATAGGATAGGCGATTGGATAGGATAGATGACAGAGGATAGGATTGGATAGAAGATATTGTAGGATAGAGGATAGGTTAGGATTGAGGATAGGATAGCTAATTGGATAGGATACAGCATATTACAGGATAGAGGATAGGATAGGATAGAGGAAAGGATAGGATAGAGGATAGGATAGGATAGAGGATAGGATAGGATAGTGGATAGGGTAGGATAGAGGATAGGATAGGATAGAGGATAGGATAGGATAGAGGATAGGATAGGATAGAGAATAGGATAGGATAGAGGATAGAATAGGATAGGATAGAGGATAGGATAGGATAGAGGATAGGATAGGATAGAGGATAGGATAGGATAGAGGATAGGATAGGATAGAGGATAGGATAGGATAGAGGATAGGATAGGATAGAGGATAGGATAGGATAGAGGATAGGATAGAGGATAGGATAGGATAGAGGATAGAATAGGATAGAGGATAGGATAGGATAGAGGATAGGATTGGATAGAGGATATTGTAGGATAGAGGATAGGATTGAGGATAGGATAGGGGATTGGATAGGATAGAGCATAGGGTAGGATAGAGGATAGGATATGATAGAGGATGCGATATTATAAAGGATAGGATAGGATTGAGGATAGGTCAGGATAGAGGATAGGATAGGGGATTGGAAAGGATAGAGGATATTATAGGATACAGGATAGGATAGGATTGCGGATAGGATAGGATAGAGGATAGGATAGGATAGAGGATAGGATAGGATAGAGGATAGGATAGGATAGAGGATAGGATAGGGTAGAGGATAGGATAGGATAGAGGATAGGACAGGATAGAGGATAGGATAGGATAGAGGATAGGATAGGATAGAGGATAGGATAGGATAGAGGATAGGATAGGATAGAGAATAGGATAGGATAGAGGATAGAATAGGATAGAGGATAGGATAGGATAGAGGATAGGATAGGATAGAGAATAGGATAGGATAGAGGATAGAATAGGATAGGATAGAGGATAGGATAGGATAGAGGATAGGATAGGATAGAGGATAGGATAGGATAGAGGATAGGATACGATAGAGGATAGGATAGAGGATAGGATAGGATAGAGGATAGGATAGGATAGAGGATAGGATAGGATAGAGGATAGGATTGGATAGAGGATATTGTAGGATAGAGGATAGGATTGAGGATAGGATAGGGGATTGGATAGGATAGAGCATGGGGTAGGATAGAGGATAGGATATGATAGAGGATGCGATATTATAAAGGATAGGATAGGATAGAGGATAGGTCAGGATAGAGGATAGGATAGGGGATTGGAAAGGATAGAGGATATTATAGGATACAGGATAGGATAGGATTGCGGATAGGATAGGATAGAGGATAGGTTAGGATAGAGGATAGGATAGGATAGAGGATAGGATAGGATAGAGGATAGGATAGGGTAGAGGATAGGATAGGATAGAGGATAGGATAGGATAGAGGATAGGATAGGATAGAGGATAGGATAGGATTGTGGATAGGATAGGGGATTGGATAGGATACTGCATAGGTTAGGATAGAGGATAGGATAGGATAGAGGAATGGATAGGATAGAGGATAGGATAGATAATTGGAGAGGATAGAGGATAGGATAGATAATTGGAGAGGATAGAGGATAGGATAGCATAGAGTATAGGATAGGATAGAGGATAGGATAGACGATAGGATAGGATAGGGGATTGGATAGGATACAGCATAGCATAGGATAGAGGATAGTATAGGATAGGATAGGATTTAGGACAGGATAGAGGATAGGATAGAGGATAGGATAGAGGATAGGATAGGATAGGATAGATGATAGGAGAGGATAGAGGATAGGATAGGATACAGCATAGCATAGGATAGAGGATAGTATAGGATAGGATAGGATTTAGGACAGGATAGAGGATAGGATAGAGGATAGGATAGGATAGAGGATACGATAGAGCATAGGATAGGATAGAGGATACGATAGGATAGATGAAGGATAGAGGATTGCTTAGGGTAGAGGATAGGATATGATAGATGATAGGATACGATAGAGGATGGGATAGAGGGTAGGATAGAGGATAGAATAGGATAGAGAACAGGATATGGGATTGGATAGGATAGAGGATAGGATAGGATAGATAATATTATAGGATAGAGGATAGGATATGATAGAGTATTCGATATTATAGAGGATAGGATAGGGTAGAGGATAGGATAGGATAGAGGATAGAATAGGATAGACGATAGGATAGGAATGTGGATAGGATAGGATAGAGGATAGGATAGGATAGAGGAGAGGATAGGATAGAGGATAGGATAGGTAATCGGAGAGGATAGAGGATAGGATAGGATAGAGGATAGGGTATAGGATAGGATAGATAATACAATAGGGGATTTGATAGGATAGAGGATAGGATAGCATAGAGGATAGTATATAATACAGTAAAGGATAGGATTGAGGATAGGATAGGATGGAGGATAGGATAGGATACAGGATAGGATAGGATAGAGGATAGGATAGGATACTGGATAGGATAGGATTGAGGATAAGATGGGATAGAGGATAGGATAGGATAGAGGATCGTATAGGATAGAGGATAGGATAGGATAGAGGATAGGATAGGATAGAGGATAGGATAGGATAGAGGATAGGATAGGGTAGAGGATAGGATAGGATAGAGGATAGGATAGGATAGAGGATCGAATAGGATTGAGGATAGGATAGGAAAGAGGTTAGGATAGGATAGGATCGAGGATAGGATATAGGATTGGATATGGTAGGGGATAGGATAGGATAGAGGATAGGATCGGATAGAGGATAGGATAGGATAGAGGATAGAGGATAGGATAGGATAGAGGATAGGATAGGATAGAGGATAGGACAGACGATAGGATAGGTGATTGGATAGGATAGAGGATAGGATAGGATAGAGGATAGGATATGATGAAGGATACGATATTATAGAGGATAGGATAGGATACAGTATAGCATATAATAGAGGATAGGATAGGATTGTGGACAGGATGGTATAGGTGATAGGATAGGATAGAGAATAGGATAGGGGATTGGATAGGATAGAGGATAGGATAGTATTGAGGATAGGATAGAAAAGAGGATAGGATAGGATAGAGGATAGAATAGGATTGAGGATAAGATAGGATAGAGGATAGTATAGGATAGAGGATTTGATAGGATAGAAGATATTATTGGAAAGAGGATAGGATATGATAGAGGATACGATATTGTAGAGGATAGGATAGTATGGAGGATAGAATAGGGTAGAGGATACGATAGAGGATTGGATAGTATAAAGGATAGGATAGGATAGAGGATAGAATAGGATTGAGGATAAGATAGGATAGAGGATAGGATAGGATAGAGGATAGGATACGATAGAGGATAGGACAGAGGATAGGATAGGGTATTGGATAGGATAGAGGATTGGATAGGGTATTGGATAGGATAGAGGATAGGATAGGATAGAGGATCGAATAGGATTGAGGATAGGATAGGAAAGAGGTTAGGATAGGATAGGATCGAGGATAGGATATAGGATTGGATATGATAGGGGATAGGATACGATAGAGGATAGGATACGATAGGATAGAGAATAGGATAGGATAGATGATATTATAGGATATAGGATAGGATAGGATTGGGGATTGGATACGATAGAGGTTAGGATAGGGGATTGGTTAGGTTAGAGGATAGGATACGATAGACGATAGGATAGGATAGAGGATAGGATCGGATAGAGGATAGGATAGGATAGAGGATAGAGGATAGGATAGGATAGAGGATAGGACAGACGATAGGATAGGGGATTGGATAGGATAGAGGATATAATAGGATAGAGGATAGGATATGATGAAGGATACGATATTATAGAGGATAGGATAGGATACAGTATAGCATATAATAGAGGATAGGATAGGATTGTGGACAGGATGGTATAGGTGATAGGATAGGATAGAGAATAGGATAGGGGATTGGATAGGATAGAGGATAGGATAGTATTGAGGATAGGATAGAAAAGAGGATAGGATAGGATAGAGGATAGAATAGGATTGAGGATAAGATAGGATAGAGGATAGGATAGGATAGAGAATAGGATAGGGGATTGGATAGTATAGAGGATAGGATAGGATTGAGGATAGGATAGAAAAGAGGATAGGATAGTATGGAGGATAGGATACGAAAGAGGATAGGACTGAGGATAGGATAGGGTATTGGATAGGATAGAGGATAGGATAGGATAGAGGATCGAATAGGATTGAGGATAGGATAGGAAAGAGGATAGGATAGGATTGAAGATAGGATACGATCGGGGATAGGATATAGGATTGGATATGATAGGGGATAGGATACGATAGAGGATAGGATATTATAGGATAGAGAATAGGATAGGATAGAGAATAGGATAGGATAGAGGATAGGATAGGATAGAGGATAGGATAGTATAGATGATAGGATAGGATAGAGGATAGTATAGGATAGAGGATAGGATAGGATAGGATAGAGGATGGGATAGGATAGGGAATAGGATAGGATAGAGGATAGGATAGGATAGAGGATAGGATAGGATAGTGGATAGGGTAGGATAGAGGATAGGATAGGATAGGGGATAGGATACGATACACGATAGGATAGGATACAGGCGTACGATAGGATAGAGAATATGATAGGGTAGATGATATTATAGGAAAGAGGATAGGATATGATAGAGGATACGATATTATAGAGGATAGGATAGGATATAGGATAGGATAGGATAGAGGATAGGATAGGATAGAGGATAGGACTGGATAGAGGATAGGATAGGGGATTGGATAGGATACAGCATAGGATAGGATAGAGGATAGGGTAGGATAGAGGATAGAATAGGATGGATGATAGGATACGATAGAGGATAGGATAGGGGATGGGATAGGATAGAGAATAGGATAGGATTGAGGATAGGATAGGGTAGAGGATAGGATAGGCGATTGGATAGGATAGATGACAGAGGATAGGATTGGATAGAAGATATTGTAGGATAGAGGATAGGATAGGTAATTGGATAGGATACAGCATATTACAGGATAGAGGATAGGATAGGATAGAGGAAAGGATAGGATAGAGGATAGGATAGGATAGAGGATAGGATAGGATAGAGGATAGGATATAATAGAGGATAGGATAGGATAGAGGATAGGATAGGATAGAGGATAGGATAGGATAGAGAATAGGATAGGATAGAGGATAGGATAGGATATTCTAGAGGATAGGATAGGATACAGAATAGGATGGGATAGAGGAAAGGTTAGGATAGGGGATAGGATACGGGATTGGATAGGATAGAGGATAGGATAGGATAGGATAGAGGTTAGGATAGGATAGAGGATAGGATGGGATAGAGGATAGGATGGGATAGAGGAAAGGATAGGATAGAGAATAGGATGGGATAGAGGAAAGGATAGGATAGATGATATTATAGGAGAGCGGATAGGATACATGATATTACAGGAAAGAGGATAGGATATCATAGAGGATACGATATTATAGAGGATAGAATAGGATAGAGGATAGGATAGGGGATTGGATTGGATTGAGGATAGGATAGGATTGAGGACAGGATAGGGGATTGGTTAGGATAGAGGGTAGGATAGGACAGAGGATAGGATAGAGAATAGGATAGTGGATAGGATAGGGTATTGGATTGTATTGAGGTTAGGATAGGGGATTGGATAGTATAAAGGATAGGATAGGATAGAGGATAGGATAGGATTGAGGATAGGATAGGATAGAGGATAGGATAGGATAGAGGATAGAATAGGGTAGAGAATAGGATAGGATAGATGATATTATGGGAAAGAGGATAGGATATGATAGACGATAGGATAGGATAGAGGATAGGATAGGTAGAGAATAGGATAGTATAGATGATATTATAGGAAAGAGGATAGGGTATGATAGAGGATACGATATTATAGAGGATAGGATAGGATAGAGGATCGGATATAGTAGAGGATAGGATAGGATTGTGGATAGGATAGGATAGAGGATAGGATAGGATAGAGGATAGTATAGGATAGTGGATAGGATAGGATAGAGGATAGGTTAGAGTATAGGATAGAGGATTGGATAGGATTAAGGATATCATAGGATAGAGGATAGGACAGGATAGCGGATCGGAGAGGATAGACTATAGGATAAGATTGTGGATATGATAGAGTAGAGGATTGGATAGGATACAGGATAGGATAGGGGATTGGATAGGATAGAGGATAGTATAGGATAGAGGATAGGATAGGATTGAGGATAGGATGGGATAGAGGACAGTATAGGCTAGAGGATAGAATAGGAAAGAGTATAGTATAAGATAGACGATGCGACAGGATAGAGGATAGGATAGGATTGGGGATAGGATAGGATAGAGGATAGGACAGGATAGAGGATAGGATAGAGGATTGGATAGGATTGGGGATAGGATACGATAGATGATAGGATATTCTAGAGGATAGGATAGGATACAGAATAGGATGGGATAGAGGAAAGGTTAGGATAGGGGATAGGATACGGGATTGGATAGGATAGAGGATAGGATAGGATAGAGGATAGGATAGGATAGAGGTTAGGATAGGATAGAGGATAGGATAGGATTGAGGATAGGATACGATAGACGATAGGATAGGCTAGAGGATAGAATAGGATACAGAATACGATGGGATAGAGGAAAGGTTAGGATAGGGGATAGGATACGGGATTGGATAGGATAGAGGATAGGATAGGATAGAGGATACAATAGGATAGAGAATAGGATAGGATAGATGATATTATGGGAAAGAGTATAGGATATAATAGAGGATAGGATATGATAGAGGATAGGATAGGATAGAGGATAGGATAGGATAGAGGATAGAGGATAGGATAGGATAGAGAATATGATAGGACAGAGGATAGGATAGGATAGACGATAGGATAGAATTGAGGATAGGATAGGGGATTGGATAGGATACAGCATAGGATAGGATAGAGGATAGTATAGGATAGGATAGGATTGAGGACAGGATAGAGGATAGGATAGAGGATAGGGTAGAGGATAGGATAGAGGATAGGATAGGATACAGGATAGGATAGGATAGAGGATAGGATGGGATTGAGGATAGGATGGGATAGAGGAAAGGATAGGATAGAGAATAGGATGGGATAGAGGAAAGGATAGGATAGATGATATTATAGGAGAGCGGATAGGATACATGATATTACAGGAAAGAGGATAGGATATCATAGAGGATACGATATTATAGAGGATAGAATAGGATAGAGGATAGGATAGGGGATTGGATTGGATTGAGGATAGGATAGGATTGAGGACAGGATAGGGGATTGGTTAGGATAGAGGGTAGGATAGGACAGAGGATAGGATAGAGAATAGGATAGTGGATAGGATAGGGTATTGGATTGTATTGAGGTTAGGATAGGGGATTGGATAGTATAAAGGATAGGATAGGATAGAGGATAGGATAGGATTGAGGATAGGATAGGATAGAGGATAGGATAGGATAGAGGATAGAATAGGATAGAGAATAGGATAGGATAGATGATATTATGGGAAAGAGGATAGGATATGATAGACGATAGGATAGGATAGAGGATAGGATAGGTAGAGAATAGGATAGTATAGATGATATTATAGGAAAGAGGATAGGGTATGATAGAGGATGCGATATTATAGAGGATAGGATAGGATAGAGGATAGGATATAGTAGAGGATAGGATAGGATTGTGGATAGGATAGGATAGAGGATAGGATAGGATAGAGGATAGTATAGGATAGTGGATAGGATAGGATAGAGGATAGGTTAGAGTATACGATAGAGGATTGGATAGGATTAAGGATATCATAGGATAGAGGATAGGACAGGATAGCGGATCGGATAGGATAGACTATAGGATAAGATTGTGGATATGATAGAGTAGAGGATTGGATAGGATACAGGATAGGATAGGGGATTGGATAGGATAGAGGATAGTATAGGATAGAGGATAGGATAGGATTGAGGATAGGATGGGATAGAGGACAGTATAGGCTAGAGGATAGAATAGGAAAGAGTATAGTATATGATAGACGATGGGACAGGATAGAGGATAGGATAGGATTGGGGATAGGATAGGATAAAGGATAGGACAGGATAGAGGATAGGATAGAGGATTGGATAGGATTGGGGATAGGATACGATAGATGATAGGATATTCTAGAGGATAGGATAGGATACAGAATAGGATGGGATAGAGGAAAGGTTAGGATAGGGGATAGGATACGGGATTGGATAGGATAGAGGATAGGATAGGATAGAGGATAGGATAGGATAGAGGTTAGGATAGGATAGAGGATAGGATAGGATTGAGGATAGGATAGGATAGAGGATAGGTTAGAGTATAGGATAGAGGATTGGATAGGATTGAGGATATCATAGGATAGAGGATAGGACAGGATAGCGGATCGGATAGGATAGAGTATAGGATAAGATTGTGGATATGATAGAGTAGAGGATTGGATAGGATACAGGATAGGATAGGGGATTGGATAGGATAGAGGATAGTATAGGATAGAGGATAGGATAGGGGATTGGATATGATAGAGGATAGGATAGGATAGAGGATAGGATAGGATAGAGGATAGGATAAAGGATAGGATAGGAGTGCGGATAGGATAGGATAGAGTATAGGACAAGATAGAGGATAGGATAGGGGATTGGAAAGGATAGAGGATATTATAGGATAGAGGATAGGATAGGATTGAGGATAGAGCATGGGATGGAGGATAGGATAGGATAGAAAATAGGATAGGACAGAGGATAGGATACGATAGAGGATAGGATAGGATAGGGGATACTGTAGGATATAGGATAGGATAGGATAGAGGATAGGATAGGATAGAAAATAGGATAAAACAGAGGATAGGATAGGATAGATGATAGGATAGGGTATAGGGTAGGATTGAGGATAGGTTAGGATTGAGGATAGGATAGGATATGGGATCGGATAGGATGGATGATACCATAGGATAGAGGATACGATAGGATAGAGGATAATATAGGATAGAGGATAGGATAGAGGATAGGATAGGGGATTCGATAGGATAGAGGATAGGATTGGATAGAGTATAGGATAGGATAGAGGATGGGATAGGATAGAGTATAGGATAGGATAGAGGATAGGATAGGATAGAGGATTGGATAGGATAGATCACAGGATAGGATAGAGGATAGGATAGGATAGAGGATAGGATAGGACAGAAGATAGGATAGGATAGGACAGAAGATAGGATAGGATACAGGATAGGATAGGATAGAGGATAGGATAGGATAGAAAATAGGATAAAACAGAGGATAGGATAGGATAGATGATAGGATAGGGTATAGGGTAGGATTGAGGATAGGTTAGGATTGAGGATAGGATAGGATATGGGATCGGATAGGATGGATGATACCATAGGATAGAGGATACGATAGGATAGAGGATAATATAGGATAGAGGATAGGATAGAGGATAGGATAGGGGATTCGATAGGATAGAGGATAGGATTGGATAGAGTATAGGATAGGATAGAGGATGGGATAGGATAGAGTATAGGATAGGATAGAGGATAGGATAGGATAGAGGATTGGATAGGATAGAGCACAGGATAGGATAGAGGATAGGATAGGATAGAGGATAGGATAGGACAGAAGATAGGATAGGATAGGACAGAAGATAGGATAGGATAGAAAATAGGATAAAACAGAGGATAGGATAGGATAGATGATAGGATAGGGTATAGGGTAGGATTGAGGATAGGTTAGGATTGAGGATAGGATAGGATATGGGATCGGATAGGATGGATGATACCATAGGATAGAGGATACGATAGGATAGAGGATAATATAGGATAGAGGATAGGATAGAGGATAGGATAGGGGATTCGATAGGATAGAGGATAGGATTGGATAGAGTATAGGATAGGATAGAGGATGGGATAGGATAGAGTATAGGATAGGATAGAGGATAGGATAGGATAGAGGATTGGATAGGATAGAGCACAGGATAGGATAGAGGATAGGATAGGATAGAGGATAGGATAGGACAGAAGATAGGATAGGATAGGACAGAAGATAGGATAGGATACAGGATAGGATAGGATAGAGGATAGGATAGGATAGAGGATAGGATAGGATAGAGGATAGGATAGGATAGAGGATAGGATAGGATAGGATAGAGTACAGGATAGGATAGAGGATAGGATAGGATAGAGGATAGGATAGGATAGAGGAAAGGATAGGATAGAGGATAGGATATGATAGAGGATAGGATAGGATAGATGATAGGATAGGATAGAGGATAGACTAGGATAGAGTATAGGATATAGGATTGGATAGGATAGAGGATAGGATACGATAGAGGATAGGATAGGGGATTGGATAAGATAGAGGATAGGATTGGATAGAGGATATAATAGGATAGAGGATAGGATAGCATAGAGGATAGGATAGGATAGAGGATGGGATAGGATAGAGGATACGATAGGATAGAGGTAAGATAGGATAGAGGGTAGGATAGGATAGAGGATAGGATGGGGGATTAGATAGGATACAGGATAGGATAGAGGATAGGATAGGGGATTGGATAGGATAGAGGATAGGATAGGATAGAGGATAGGATAGGATAGAGGTTAGGATAGGATAGAGGATAGGATAGGATTGAGGATAGGATAGGATAGAGGATAGGTTAGAGTATAGGATAGAGGATTGGATAGGATTGAGGATATCATAGGATAGAGGATAGGACAGGATAGCGGATCGGATAGGATAGAGTATAGGATAAGATTGTGGATATGATAGAGTAGAGGATTGGATAGGATACAGGATAGGATAGGGGATTGGATAGGATAGAGGATAGTATAGGATAGAGGATAGGATAGGGGATTGGATATGATAGAGGATAGGATAGGATAGAGGATAGGATAGGATAGAGGATAGGATAAAGGATAGGATAGGAGTGCGGATAGGATAGGATAGAGTATAGGACAAGATAGAGGATAGGATAGGGGATTGGAAAGGATAGAGGATATTATAGGATAGAGGATAGGATAGGATTGAGGATAGAGCATGGGATGGAGGATAGGATAGGATTGAGGATAGGATAGGGTTGAGGATAGGATAGGATAGATGATATTATAGGATAGAGGATAGGTTAGTATAGAGGATAGGATAGGATAGAGGTTAGGATATGATAGAGGATAGGATAGGATTGAGGATAGGATACGATAGACGATAGGATAGGATGGAGGATAGGTTAGGATAGAGAATAGGATGGGATAGAGGAAAGGATAGGATAGGGGATAGGATAGGGGATTGGATAGGATAGAGGATAGGATAGGATAGAAAATAGGATAGGATAGATGATATTATAGGATGGAGGATAGAATATGATAGAGGATACGATATTATAGAGGATAGGATAGGGGATTGGATAGGATTGAGGATAGGATAGGATAGAGAATAGGATGGGATAGAGGATAGGATAGGATAGGTGATCGGATACGGAATTGGATAGGATAGAGGATAGGAGAGCATAGATGATATTATAGGAGAGGGGATAGGATAGATGATATTATGGGAAGGTATGATATGATATGATAGAGGATACGATATTATAGAGGGTAGAATAGGATAGAGGATAGGATAGGGAATTGGATTGGATTGAGGTTAGGATAGGATAGAGGATAGGATAGGATAGAGGACAGGATAGGATAGAGGGCAGGATAGGATAGATGATAGGATAGGATAGAAAATAGGATAGGACAGAGGATAGGATACGATAGAGGATAGGATAGGATAGGGGATACTGTAGGATATAGGATAGGATAGGATAGAGGATAGGATAGGATAGAAAATAGGATAAAACAGAGGATAGGATAGGATAGATGATAGGATAGGGTATAGGGTAGGATTGAGGATAGGTTAGGATTGAGGATAGGATAGGATATGGGATCGGATAGGATGGATGATACCATAGGATAGAGGATACGATAGGATAGAGGATAATATAGGATAGAGGATAGGATAGAGGATAGGATAGGGGATTCGATAGGATAGAGGATAGGATTGGATAGAGTATAGGATAGGATAGATGATGGGATAGGATAGAGTATAGGATAGGATAGAGGATAGGATAGGATAGAGGATTGGATAGGATAGAGCACAGGATAGGATAGAGGATAGGATAGGATAGAGGATAGGATAGGACAGAAGATAGGATAGGATAGGACAGAAGATAGGATAGGATACAGGATAGGATAGGATAGAGAATAGGATAGGATAGAGGATAGGATAGGATAGAGGATAGGATAGGATAGGATAGAGTACAGGATAGGATAGAGGATAGGATAGGATAGAGGATAGGATAGGATAGAGGAAAGGATAGGATAGAGGATAGGATATGATAGAGGATAGGATAGGATAGATGATAGGATAGGATAGAGGATAGACTAGGATAGAGTATAGGATATAGGATTGGATAGGATAGAGGATAGGATACGATAGAGGATAGGATAGGGGATTGGATAAGATAGAGGATAGGATTGGATAGAGGATATAATAGGATAGAGGATAGGATAGCATAGAGGATAGGATAGGATAGAGGATGGGATAGGATAGAGGATACGATAGGATAGAGGTAAGATAGGATAGAGGGTAGGATAGGATAGAGGATAGGATGGGGGATTAGATAGGATACAGGATAGGATAGAGGATAGGATAGAGGATAGGATAGGATAGAGGATAATATAGGATAGAGGATAGGATAGGATAGAGGATAATATAGGATAGAGGATAGGATAGGATAGAGGATAGGAGAGGATAGTTGACAGGATAGAGGATAGGATAGGATTGAGGATAGAGCATAGGATATAGGATAGGATAGGATTGGGGATAGGATAGGATAGAGGATAGGATAGGATAGATGATAGGATAGGATAGGATAGAGGATAGGATAGGATACAGGATAGGATAGGATAGAGGATAGGATAGGATAGAGTATAGGATATAGGATTGGATTGGATAGAGGATAGGATGCGATAGAGGATAGGATAGGGTAGGATAGAGTATAGGATAGCGTGGATGTGATTATAGGATAGAGGACAGGATAGGATAGAGGATACGATATTATAGAGGATAGGATAGGATAGGGGATAGGATCGAATAGAGGATAGGATAGGGGACTGGATAGGATAGGATAGCGGATAGGATAGGATAGAGTATAGAATAGGATAGAGGATAGGATAGGATATAGGATAGGATAGGATTGAGGATCGGATAGGATAGAGGACAGGATAGGATAGAGGATAGGATAGGATAGAGGATCGGATAGGATAGGGGATAGGATAGGATAGAGGATAGGATAGGATAGAGGATCGGATAGGATAGGATAGAGGATAGGATAGGATAGGTGATAGGATAGGATAGAGAATAGGATAGGGGATTGGATAGGATAGAGGATAGGATAGGATTGAGGATAGGATAGAAAAGAGGATAGGATAGGATAGAGGATAGAATAGGATTGAGGATAAGATAGGATAGAGGATAGTATAGGATAGAGGATAGGATAGGATAGAAGATATTATTGGAAAGAGGATAGGATATGATAGAGGATACGATATTGTAGAGGATAGGATAGTATAGAGGATAGGATAGGATAGATGATATTATAGGATGTAGGATAGGATAGGATTGGGGATAGGATATAGGATTGGATATGATAGGGGATAGGATACGATAGAGGATACGATAGGATAGGATAGAGAATAGGATAGGATAGATGATATTATAGGATGTAGGATAGGATAGGATTGGGGATTGGATTCGATAGAGGATAGGATAGGATACAGGATAGGATAGGATAGAGAATAGGATGGGATAGAGGATAGGATAGGATAGAGGATAGGATAGGATAGAGGATGGGATAGGATAGAGGACAGAATAGGATAGAGGATAGGATAGGATAGAGGATAGGATAGGATAGAGGATAGGATAGGATCGAGGATAGGATACAGCATAGGATAGGATCGAGGATAGGATAGGATAGAGGATAGGATAGGATAGAGGATGGGATAGGATAGAGGATACGATAGGATAGAGGTAAGATAGGATAGAGGGTAGGATAGGATAGAGGATAGGATGGGGGATTAGATAGGATACAGGATAGGATAGAGGATAGGATAGAGGATAGGATAGGATAGAGGATAATATAGGATAGAGGATAGGATAGGATAGAGGATAATATAGGATAGAGGATAGGATAGGATAGAGGATAGGAGAGGATAGTTGACAGGATAGAGGATAGGATAGGATTGAGGATAGAGCATAGGATATAGGATAGGATAGGATTGGGGATAGGATAGGATAGAGGATAGGATAGGATAGATGATAGGATAGGATAGGATAGAGGATAGGATAGGATACAGGATAGGATAGGATAGAGGATAGGATAGGATAGAGTATAGGATATAGGATTGGATTGGATAGAGGATAGGATGCGATAGAGGATAGGATAGGGTAGGATAGAGTATAGGATAGCGTGGATGTGATTATAGGATAGAGGACAGGATAGGATAGAGGATACGATATTATAGAGGATAGGATAGGATAGGGGATAGGATCGAATAGAGGATAGGATAGGGGACTGGATAGGATAGGATAGCGGATAGGATAGGATAGAGTATAGAATAGGATAGAGGATAGGATAGGATATAGGATAGGATAGGATTGAGGATCGGATAGGATAGAGGACAGGATAGGATAGAGGATAGGATAGGATAGAGGATCGGATAGGATAGGGGATAGGATAGGATAGAGGATAGGATAGGATAGAGGATCGGATAGGATAGGATAGAGGATAGGATAGGATAGGTGATAGGATAGGATAGAGAATAGGATAGGGGATTGGATAGGATAGAGGATAGGATAGGATTGAGGATAGGATAGAAAAGAGGATAGGATAGGATAGAGGATAGAATAGGATTGAGGATAAGATAGGATAGAGGATAGTATAGGATAGAGGATAGGATAGGATAGAAGATATTATTGGAAAGAGGATAGGATATGATAGAGGATACGATATTGTAGAGGATAGGATAGTATAGAGGATAGGATAGGATAGATGATATTATAGGATGTAGGATAGGATAGGATTGGGGATAGGATATAGGATTGGATATGATAGGGGATAGGATACGATAGAGGATACGATAGGATAGGATAGAGAATAGGATAGGATAGATGATATTATAGGATGTAGGATAGGATAGGATTGGGGATTGGATTCGATAGAGGATAGGATAGGATACAGGATAGGATAGGATAGAGAATAGGATGGGATAGAGGATAGGATAGGATAGAGGATAGGATAGGATAGAGGATGGGATAGGATAGAGGACAGAATAGGATAGAGGATAGGATAGGATAGAGGATAGGATAGGATAGAGGATAGGATAGGATCGAGGATAGGATACAGCATAGGATAGGATCGAGGATAGGATAGGATAGAGGATAGGATAGCTAATTGGAGAGGATAGAGGATAGGATAGGATAGAGGAAAGGATATAATAGAGGATAGGATATGATAGAGGATAGGATAGGATAGAGGATAGGATAGGATAGAGGATAGAGGATAGGATAGGATAGAGAATATGATAGGATAGAGGATAGGATATAGGATAGGATAGGATTGAGGATCGGATAGGATAGAGGACAGGATAGGATAGAGGATAGGATAGGATAGAGGATCGGATAGGATAGGGGATAGGCTAGGATAGAGGATAGGATAGGATAGAGGATAGGATAGGGTAGAGGATAGGATAGGATAGAGGATAGGATAGGATAGAGGATAGGATCGAATAGAGGATAGGATAGGGGACTGGATAGGATAGGATAGAGGATAGGATAGGATAGAGGATAGGATAGGATAGAGGATAGGAGAGGATAGGATAGAGTACAGGATAGGATAGAGGATAGGATAGGATAGAGGATGGGATAGGATAGAGGACAGGATAGGATAGAGGCTAGGATAGGATAGAGGATAGGATAGGATACAGGATAGGATAGGATAGAGGATAGGATGGGATAGAGGATAGGATAGGATAGAGGATGGGATAGGATAGAGGACAGGATAGGATAGAGGCTAGGATAGGATAGAGGATAGGATAGGATAGAGGATAGGATAGGATCGAGGATAGGAGACAGCATAGGATAGGATCGAGGATAGGATAGGATAGAGGATAGGATAGCTAATTGGAGAGGATAGAGGATAGGATAGGATAGAGGAAAGGATATAATAGAGGATAGGATATGATAGAGGATAGGATAGGATAGAGGATAGGATAGGATAGAGGATAGAGGATAGGATAGGATAGAGAATATGATAGGATAGAGGATACCATAGGATAGAGCATAGGATAGGATAGAGGATAGGATAGGATAGGGGATGGGATAGGATAGAGTATAGGATAGGATAGAGGATAGGATAGGATAGAGGAAAGGATAGAGGATAGGATAGGATAGAGGATAGGATAGGATAGAGCACAGGATAGGATAGAGGATAGCATAGGATACAGGATAGGATAGGACAGAAGATAGGATAGGATACAGGATAGGATAGGATAGAGGATAGGATAGGATAGAGGATAGGATAGGATAGAGGATAGGAGAGGATAGGATAGAGTACAGGATAGGATAGAGGATAGGATAGGATAGAGGATAGGATAGGATAGAGGAAAGGATAGGATAGAGGATAGGATATGATAGAGGATAGGATAGGATAGAGTATAGGATATAGGATTGGATAGGCTAGAGGATAGGATACGATAGAGGATAGGATAGGATACAGGATAGGATAGAGGATAGGATAGGGGATTGGATAAGATAGAGGATAGGATTGGATAGAGGATATAATAGGATAGAGGATAGGATAGCATAGAGGATAGGATAGGATAGAGGATGGGATAGGATAGAGGATACGATAGGATAGAGGTAAGATAGGATAGAGGGTAGGATAGGATAGAGGATAGGATGGGGGATTAGATAGGATACAGGATAGGATAGAGGATAGGATAGGGGATTGGATAGGATAGAGGATAGGATAGGATAGAGGATAATATAGGATAGAGGATAGGATAGGATAGAGGATAGGACAGGATAGTTGACTGGATAGAGGATAGGATAGGATAGAGGATAGGATTGAGGATAGAGCATAGGATATAGGATAGGATAGGATTGAGGATAGGATAGGATAGAGGATAGGATAGGATAGATGATAGGATAGGATAGGATAGAGGATAGGATAGGATACAGGATAGGATAGGATAGAGGATAGGATAGGATAGAGTATAGGATATAGGATTGGATTGGATAGAGGATAGGATACGATAGAGGATAGGATAGGGTAGGATAGAGTATAGGATAGCGTGGATGTGATTATAGGATAGAGGACAGGATAGGATAGAGGATACGATATTATAGAGGATAGGATAGGATAGGGGATAGGATCGAATAGAGGATAGGATAGGGGACTGGATAGGATAGGATAGCGGATAGGATAGGATAGAGTATAGAATAGGATAGAGGATAGGATAGGATAGAGGATATAATCGAATAGAGGATAGGATAGGGGACTGGATAGGATAGGATAGCGGATAGGATAGGATAGAGTATAGAATAGGATGGAGGATAGGATAGGATAGAGGATAGGATAGGATAGATTATCGGATAGGATAGGGGATAGGATAGGATAGAGGATAGGATAGGATAGAGGATAGGATAGGGTAGAGGATAGGATAGGATAGAGGATAGGATAGGATAGAGGATAGGATAGGATAGAGTATAGGATATACGATTGGATAGGATAGAAGATAGGATACGATAGAGGATAGGATTTGGTAGTATAGAGAATAGGATAGGATGGATGTGATTATAGGATAGAGGACAGGATAGGATAGAGGATACGATATTATAGAGGATAGGATAGGATAGAGGATAGGATAGGGGATTGGATAGAGCATAGGATCGGATAGAGGATAGGATAGGGGATTGGATAGGATAGAGGATAGTATAGGATAGAGGATAGGATAGGATAGAGGATAGGATAGGGGATTTTATAGGACAGAGGATATGAGACGATAGAGGATCGGATAGGGGATTGGATAGGATAGAGGACAGGAGACGATAGAGGATAGGATAGGATAGAGGATAGGATAGGATATAGGATATAGGATAGGATAGGATTGAGGATAGGATAGGATAGAGGATAGGATAGGATAGGATAGAGGATAGGATAGGATTGAGGATAGGATAGGATTGAAGATCGGATAGGGGATTGGATGGGATGGAGGATATGAGACGATAGAGGATAGGATAGGGGATTGGATAGGATAGAAGATAGGATAGAGTATAGGATAGGATAGAGGATAGGATAGGATAGAGGATAGGATTGAGGATAGAGCATAGGATGGAGGATAGGATAGGATAGAGGATAGGATACGATAGAGGATAGAACAGAGGATAGGATAGGGTATTGTATAGGATAGAGGATAGGATAGGATAGAGGATCGAATAGGATTGAGGATAGGATAGGATTGAGGATAGGATAGGATAGAGGATAGGATAGGATAGAGGATAGAATAGGATTGAGGATAAGATAGGATAGAGGATAGGATAGGATAGGATAGAGAATAGGATAGTATAGAGAATAGGATAGGGGATTGGATAGGATAGTGGATAGGATAGGATAGAGAATAGGATAGTATAGAGAATAGGATAGGGGATTGGATAGGATAGTGGATAGGATAGGATAGAGGATAGGATAGGATAGAGGATAGGATAGGATAGAGGATAGGATAGGATAAAGGATAGAATAGGATTGAGGGTAAGATAGGATAGAGGATAGGATAGGATGGAGAACAGGATAGGATAGATGATATTATGGGAAAGAGGATAATATATGATAGAGGATACGATATTGTAGAGGATAGGATAGGATAGATGATATTATAGGAAAGGGGATAGGATATGATAGAGGATACGATATTATAGAGGATAGGATAGGATAGAGGATAGAATAGGATAGAGGATAGGATAGGATACAATATAGTATAGGATTGCGGATAAGATAGGATAGAGGATAGGATAGGATAGAGGATAGGACAGGATAGAGGATAGGATAGGGGGTTTGATAGGATAGAGGATAGGATACCATAGACGATAGGATAGGATAGAGGATAGGATAGGATAGAGGATAGGATAGGAGAGATGATATTATAGGAAAGGGGATATAATATGATAGAGGATACGATATTATAGAGGATAGGATAGGATAGAGGATAGGATAGGGGATTGGATAGGATAGGATAGAGGATAGGATAGGATAGAGCATAGGATAGGATAGATGATATTATAGGATAGAGGATACGATATTATAGAGGATAGGATAGCATAGAAGATACTATAGGATAGATGATATTATAGGAAAGAGGATAGGATGTGATAGATGATACGATATTATAGATGATAGGATAGGATAGAGGATAGGATAGGATGGAGGATATAATAGGATAGACGATAGGATAGGATTGAGGATAAGATAGGATAGAGGATAGGATAGGATAGGATAGAGAATAGGATAGGGGATTGGATAGGATAGTGGATAGGATAGGATAGAGAATAGGATAGGATAGAGGATAGGATAGGATACAGTATAGAGTAGGATTGAGGATAAGATAGGATACAGGATAGGATAGGATAGAGAATAGGATAGGATATATGATATTATAGGAAAGGGGATAGATATGATAGAGGATACGATATTATAGAGGATAGGATAGGATAGAGGATAGGATAGGATAGAGGCTAAGATAGGATAGAGAATAGGATAGGATAGAGAATAGGATAGGGGATTGGATAGGATAGAGGATAGGATAGGATAGAGAATAGGATAGGATAGCGGAAAGGATAGGATAGAGTATAGAGTAGGATTGAGGATAAGATAGGATACAGGATAGGATAGGATAGAGAATAGGATAGGATAGATGATATTATAGGATAGATGATACGATATTATAGAGGATGGGATGGCATAGAAGATACGATACGATAGATGATATTATAGGAAAGAGGATAGGATATGATAGAGGATACGATATTATAGAGGATAGGATAATATAGAGGATAGGATAGGATAGAGGATAGGATAGGATAGAGGATAGGATAGGATAGAGGATAGGATAGGATAGAGGATAGGATAGGATAGAGGATAGAATAGGATTGAGGATAAGATAGGATAGAGGATAGGATAGGATAGGATAGAGAATAGGATAGGGGATTGGATAGGATAGTGGATAGGATAGGATAGAGAATAGGATAGGATAGAGGATAGGATAGGATACAGTATAGAATAGGATTGAGGATAAGATAGGATACAGGATAGGATAGGATAGAGAATAGGATAGGATATATGATATTATAGGAAAGGGGATAGATATGATAGAGGATACGATATTATAGAGGATAGGATAGGATAGAGGATAGGATAGGATAGAGGCTAAGATAGGATAGAGAATAGGATAGGATAGAGAATAGGATAGGGGATTGGATAGGATAGAGGATAGGATAGGATAGAGAATAGGATAGGATAGCGGAAAGGATAGGATAGAGTATAGAGTAGGATTGAGGATAAGATAGGATACAGGATAGGATAGGATAGAGAATAGGATAGGATAGATGATATTATAGGATAGATGATACGATATTATAGAGGATGGGATGGCATAGAAGATACGATACGATAGATGATATTATAGGAAAGAGGATAGGATATGATAGAGGATACGATATTATAGAGGATAGGATAATATAGAGGATAGGATAGGATAGAGGATAGGATAGGATAGAGGATAGGATAGGATAGAGGATAGAATAGGATTGAGGATAAGATAGGATAGAGGATAGGATAGGATGGAGAATAGGATAGGATAGATGATATTATGGGAAAGAGGATAATATATGATAGAGGATACGATATTGTAGACGATAGGATGGGATAGATGATATTATAGGATAGAGGATAGGATAGGATAGAGGATGGAATAGGATAGATGATAATATAGGAATGAGGATAGGATATGATAGAGGATAGGATAGGATAGAGGATAGGATAGGATAGAGGATAGAATAGGATTCAGGATAAGATAGGATAGTGGATAGGATAGGATAGTATAGGGGATAGGATAGGATAGAGAATAGTATAGTATAGAGGATAGGATAGGATAGAGGATAGGATAGGATAGAGGATAGGATAGGATAGAGGATAGGATAGGATACAGGATAGAATAGGATTGAGGATAAGATAGGATAGAGGATAGGATAGGATAGGATAGAGAATAGGATAGGATAGATGATATTATAGGAAAGGGGATAGGATATGATAGAGGATACGATATTATAGAGGATAGGATAGGATAGAGGATAGGATAGGATAGAGGATAGGATAGGATACACGATAGTATAGGATTGCGGATAAGATAGGATAGAGGATAGGATAGGATAGAGGATAGGACAGGATACAGGATAGGATAGGGGGTTTGATAGGATTGAGGATAGGATACGATAGACGATAGGATAGGATAGAGGATAGGATAGGATAGAGGATAGGATAGGAGAGATGATATTATAGGAAAGGGGATAGGATATGATAGAGGATACGATATTATAGAGGATAGGATAGGATAGAGGATAGGATAGGATAGAGGATAGGATAGGATAGAGGATAGGATAGGATAGAGGATAGAATAGGATTGAGGATAAGATAGGATAGAGAATAGGATAGGATAGAGAATAGGATAGGGGATTGGATAGGATAGTGGATAGGATAGGATAGAGAATAGGATAGGATAGAGGATAGGATAGGATAGAGGATAGGATAGGATTAGGGATAGGGTAGGATAGAGGATAGAGTAGGATTGAGGATAAGATAGGATACAGGATAGGATAGGATAGAGAATACGATAGGATAGGATAGAGAATAGGATAGGATAGATTATATTATAGGAAAGGGGATAGGATATGATAGAGGATACGATATTATAGAGGATAGGATAGGATAGAGGATAGGATAGGATAGAGGATAGGATAGGATAGAGTATAGAGTAGGATTGAGGATAAGATAGGATACAGGATAGGATAGGATAGAGAATAGGATAGGATAGATGATATTATAGGATAGATGATACGATATTATAGAGGATAGGATTGCATAGAAGATACGTAACGATAGATGATATTATAGGAAAGAGGATAGGATATGATAGGGGATACGATATTATAGAGGATAGGATAAGATAGAGGATAGGATAGGATTGAGGATAAAATAGGATTCAGGATAAGATAGGATAGTGGATAGGATAGGATAGTATAGGGGATAAGATAGGATAGAGAATAGTATAGTATAGAGGATAGGATAGGATAGAGGATAGGATAGGATAGAGGATAGGATAGGATAGAGAATAGGATAGGATACAGGATAGTATAGGATTGCGGATAAGATAGGATAGAGGATAGGATAGGATAGAGGATAGTACAGGATAGAGGATAGGATAGGCTGTTTGATAGGATAGAGGATAGGATACGATAGACGATAGGATAGGATAGAGTATAGGATAGGATAGAGAATAGGATAGGATAGATAATATTATAGGAAAGAGGATAGGATATGATAGAGGATACGATATTATAGAGGATAGGATAATATAGAGGATAGGATAGGATAGAGGATAGGATAGGATAGAGGATAGGATAGGAGAGATGATATTATAGGAAAGGGGATAGGATATGATAGAGGATACGATATTATAGAGGATAGGATAGGATAGAGGATAGGATAGGATAGAGGATAAGATAGGATAGAGAATAGGATAGGATAGAGAATAGGATAGGGGATTGGATAGGATAGTGGATAGGATAGGATAGAGAATAGGATAGGATAGAGGATAGGATAGGATACAGTATAGAGTAGGATTGAGGATAAGATAGGATACAGGATAGGATAGGATAGAGAATAGGATAGGATAGATGATATTATAGGATAGATGATACGATATTATAGAGGATAGGATAGCATAGAAGATACGATACGATAGAAGATATTATAGGAAAGAGGATAGGATATGATAGAGGATACGATATTATAGAGGATAGGATAGGATAGAGGATAGGATAGGATTGAGGATAGAATAGGATTGAGGATAAGATAGGATAGAGGATACGATAGGATAGGATAGAGAATAGGATAGGATATATGATATTATAGGAAAGGGGATAGATATGATAGAGGATACGATATTATAGAGGATAGGATAGGATAGAGGATAGGATAGGATAGAGGCTAAGATAGGATAGAGAATAGGATAGGATAGAGAATAGGATAGGGGATTGGATAGGATAGAGGATAGGATAGGATAGAGAATAGGATAGGATAGCGGATAGGATAGGATAGAGTATAGAGTAGGATTGAGGATAAGATAGGATACAGGATAGGATAGGATAGAGAATAGTATAGGATAGCAGATATTATAGGATAGATGATACGATATTATAGAGGATAGGATAGCATAGAAGATACGATACGATAGATGATATTATAGGAAAGAGGATAGGATATGATAGAGGATACGATATTATACATGATAGGATAGGATAGAGGATAGGATAGGATTGAGGATAGAATAGGATTGAGGATAAGATAGGATAGTGGATAGGATAGGATAGTATAGGGGATAGGATAGGATAGAGGATAGTATAGTATAGAGGATAGGATAGGATAGAGGATAGAACAGAGGATGGGATAGGGGATTGGATAGGATAGAGGATAGGATGGGATTGAGGATAGATTAGGATAGAGAATAGGATAGGAAAAGTATAGAATAGGATTGAGGATAAGATAGGATAGAGGATAGGATAGGATAGAGAATAGGATAGGGGATTGGATAGGAGAGGATAGAGGATAGTATAGTATAGAGGATAGGATAGGATAGCGGATAGGATAGGATAGAGGATAGGATAGGATAGAGGATAGGATAGGATAGAGGATAGGATGAGATAAAGGATAGGATAGGGTTGAGGATAGGATTGGATAGAGGATAGGATAGGATAGATGATAGGAGAGGATAGAGGATAGGATAGGATAGAGGATAGGATAGGATAGAGGATAGGATAGGATAGGATAGAGGATAGGATGGGATAGAGGATAGGATAGGATGGAGGATAGGATAGGATAGAGGATAGGATAGGATAGAGGATAGGATAGGATAGAGGATACGATAGGATAGAGGATAGATAGCACAGAGGATAGGATGAGATAAAGGATAGGATAGGATTGAGGATAGGATAGGATAGAGGATAGGATAGGATAGAGGATAGGATAGGATAGAGAATAGGATATTATAGAGGATATTATAGAGTAGAGGATAGGATAGGATAGAGGATAGGATAGGATAGAGAATAGGATATTATAGAGGATATTATAGGGTAGAGGATAGGATAGGATGGAGGATAGGATAGGATAGAGGATGGGATGGAGGATAGGATAGGATAGAGGATAGGATAGGATAGAGGATAGGATTGGATATAGGATAGGATAGGATAGAGGATAGGATAGGATACAGGATAGTATAGGATTGCGGATAAGATAGGATAGAGGATAGGATAGGATAGAGGATAGGATAGGATAGAGGATAGGATAGGATAGAGGATAGGATAGGATAGAGGATAGGATAGGATAGAGGATAGAATAGGATTGAGGATAAGATAGGATAGAGGATAGGATAGGATGGGGAATAGGATAGGATAGATGATATTATGGGAAAGAGGATAATATATGATAGAGGATACGATATTGTAGAGGATAGGATAGGATAGATGATATTATAGGATAGAGGATACGATATTATAGAGGATAGGATAGGATTGGGGATAGGGGACGATAGAGGATAGGATAGGGGATTGTATAGGATAGAGGATAGGATAGGATAGAGGATAGGATAGGATAGTGTATAGGATATTGGATTGGATTGGATAGAGGATAGGATACGATACAGGATAGGATAGGATAGGATAGAGGATAGGATCGAATAGAGGATAGGATAGGGGATTGGATAGAGCATAGGATCGGATAGAGGATAGGATAGGGGATTGGATAGGATAGAGGATAGTATAGGATAGAGGATAGGATAGGATAGAGGATTGGATATAATAGAGGATAGGATCGGATAGAGGATAGGATAGGATAGAGGATAGGATAGGATAGAGGATAGAATAGGATTGAGGATAAGATAGGATAGAGGATAGGATAGGATAGTATAGAGAATAGGATAGGATAGATGATATTATAGGAAAGGGGATAGGATATGATAGAGGATACGATATTATAGAGGATAGGATAGGATATAGGATAGGATAGGATAGAGGATAGGATAGGATACAGGATAGTATAGGATTGCGGATAAGATAGGATAGAGGATAGGATAGGATAGAGGATAGGATAGGATAGAGGATAGGATAGGATAGAGGATAGGATAGGATAGAGGATAGGATAGGATAGAGGAAAGAATAGGATTGAGGATAAGATAGGATAGAGGATAGGATAGGATGGGGAATAGGATAGGATAGATGATATTATGGGAAAGAGGATAATATATGATAGAGGATACGATATTGTAGAGGATAGGATAGGATAGATGATATTATAGGATAGAGGATACGATATTATAGAGGATAGGATAGGATTGGGGATAGGGGACGATAGAGGATAGGATAGGGGATTGTATAGGATAGAGGATAGGATAGGATAGAGGATAGGATAGGATAGTGTATAGGATATTGGATTGGATTGGATAGAGGATAGGATACGATACAGGATAGGATAGGATAGGATAGAGGATAGGATCGAATAGAGGATAGGATAGGGGATTGGATAGAGCATAGGATCGGATAGAGGATAGGATAGGGGATTGGATAGGATAGAGGATAGTATAGGATAGAGGATAGGATAGGATAGAGGATTGGATATAATAGAGGATAGGATCGGATAGAGGATAGGATAGGATAGGACAGAGGATAGGATAGGATAGAGGATAGTATAGTATAGAGGATAGGATAGGATAGTGGATACGATAGGATAGAGGATAGGATAGGATGGCATAGGGGATAGGATAGGATAGAGGATAGTATAGTATAGAGGATAGAATAGGATAGAGGATAGGATAGGATAGAGGATAGGATAGGGGATTGGCTAGGATAGAGGATAGGATTGGATAGAGGATATAACAGGATAGAGGATAGGATAGGAGAGAGGATAGGTTAGGATAGAGGATAGTATAGGGTAGAGTATAGGATAGGATAGAGGATGGGATAGGATAGAGGATACAATTGGATAGAGGATAGGATAGGATAGAGGATATTATAGGATAGAGGATAGTATAGAATAGAGGATAGGATAGGATAGAGGATGGGATAGGATAGAGTATACGATAGAATAGAGGATGGGATAGGATAGAGGATAGAGGATAGGATATAGGATAGGATAGAGGATTGGATAGGATAGAGGATACTATAGGATAGAGGATAGGATAGGATAGAGGATATTATAGGATAGAGGATAGTATAGAATAGAGGATAGGATAGGATAGAGGATAGGATAGGATTGGGGATAGGGTAGGATAGAGGATAGGACAGGATAGAGGATAGGATAGGATAGAGGATATTATAGGATAGAGGATAGTATAGAATAGAGGATAGGATAGGATAGAGTATGGGATAGGATAGAGTATACGATAGAATAGAGGATGGGATAGGATAGAGGATAGAATAGGATTGAGGATAAGATAGGATAGAGGATAGGATAGGATAGAGGATAGAATAGGAGTGAGGATAAGATAGGATAAAGGATAGGATAGAATAGAGAATTGGATAGGGCATTGGATAGGATAGAGGATAGGATAGGATTGAGGATAGGATAGGAAAGAGGATAGGATAGTAAAGAGGATGGGATAGGATAGAGGATACGATAGAGGATTGGATAGTATAAAGGATAGGATAGGATAGAGGATAGGATAGGATTGAGGATAGGATAGGATAGAGGATACGATAGAGGATTGGATAAAATAAAGGACAGGATAGGATAGAGTATAGGATAGGATAGAGGATATTATAGGATAGAGGATAGTATAGAATAGAGGATAGGATAGGATAGAGGATAGGATAGGATTGGGGATAGGGTAGTGTAGCGGCCAGCCTGGGACATCTGGTTATGGCATGGGTACTGCTTTACGCTCTTGGAACGTGACTTTGGGGGTTTTTAGAAATTAGGTACGGAGTGGCCTTGTCACCGTTATAGCTAATGTCCCATTCCTGTCCGTTCCCAGGGCGTAGCACTTGTATATAGCTTTCTAGGCCCATGCCATAAATCTGCCGGGGGTCCCATCCTGCCCTTCTCTAGTTTCGCACTTGACGATTGCCGGACGCCCTGGGTGTTTCCCAGGCTCTGGCAACTCTTCACCCGTGGTGAGTGGTTGATGGCCCTTGGTTCATCAGGATGGCCTTGGGGCCATCAGGATGTTCCTCGGTCCCATCTTCCACTTTCCAACCGTCCAACCCCCAATTGGTCCTCGTCTTGGCCAATCCGGGATATCTATCGGCATCCAGGGAAGGGAGGAAAGTCCCGAAGTAGAGGGAGGATCTACCCTTACGTGGGTTCTTGGCTCGATCCTCCCAATCAATTGGCTTCCAAGCACGCTAGAGAAAACGACTTTTCCTAGCTGCTCTCCTGTACTCTATTCATTTTTGTATTCGGTTACGGCTCAAATCAATCTTGTAAATACAGTCCACTGCTTTAGTTCTGTTACACTTGGTCTCCTTTCTTACAAGAGGAAACTCCCATCCTTAGTCGACACATCGCGTGTAAATCCACATCAAAGGCTCGAACATCCTTCGGGATAATCACGAGCAATCAACATTTGGTCCTTCGAGCCGGATACTCGAATAAGTTCGTGCTTCACGGAAGACAAGGAGTCTTGCTGCTGCCATTTCGTGTCCGACTGGACAATCCTCATTGGGCTGCAGCATTTTGGGACTACCAGGAGACTACGGGACTGTAGCTGCCGTCATCAAGCCTGCAGTTTCCAGGAAGGCGTTTGCGTGCCCAAGACGTACTTGGAACACGGCCGCTCTCTGGAACTAGCTGACTGCCAGGAACCGACGAGCATCCCGTGAGACGATCCTGCTGAAGTTGTTTGTTAGCGCTGATCCACTCCTGTCATTCTCCGTAAGTTTTTCCTTGGTTTTAACTTGAGTTCGCAATAGTGTACAAGTATGGAAGCTCAATTCAAAGGTTTAATTTCCGAACGCGGGGCCGCTAAGGCTAAGCTGACAATTTTTAGAAAGTTCGTAGAGTCAGCCGATGTCAACGCGGACATAGTATCTTTCGAGAAGCGCGTTCGAACAAATGAGGGTCTATACGACAAATTTGATAGAATTCAAACGCAAATTGAAGCATCCGTCGTAGGAACTCCTGCATTGGAAACGCATCTTGCTGAGCGTGAGCAATTTGAAAACACGTATTTTAACACTCTTTCTCACGCCGAAACACGATTGATTGCTGCTCGCGGTGAATCTGCAAGTAATAGTGCATCAACTAGCAATCCTACTCCTACGCCTTCAGATTCGTACCCCGCGATTCGTTTGCCCGTAATAAAGATTCCCACCTTCGATGGCAATTATAGTCAGTGGATTCGATTTCGGGACACTTTCACATCACTAGTTCACGACTGCGACAAATTGAACGACATAGATCGATTCAACTATTTAGTTTCTTCGTTGTCCGGTCCGGCTGCGCGAATACTAGAGTCATTTGGTGTGTCAGCCACAAATTACAAGTTAGCTTGGTCGCGTTTAAGGCAGAGGTACGACGACCCTAAATTTCTAGTAGCCCATCATGTCAATTCACTCCTAGACCTCGAGCCATTATCTAGAAAGAGCAGCGGAAAGGCTCTTAGTGAATTTGTGGATAGCGCGGTAAACAATGTTCGCGCATTAGAGTCTTTGCTAAATCCAGCAGAAATTTGGGATGCACTCATTAGCACGTACTTAGCAAGAAAGTTGGATACCGCTTCGCTAGATGATTGGGAGAAACGCACTATGGAGTCAAAGGTCCTCCCATCTTTCAACGATTTCGCTGCATTCTTAGAAACGCGGTCGCAATACTTAGAGCGCAGGGACAGTAGCAAGCCATCCGTTGCTATTGCCGTTAGCGATCGCACTCCCTTCCCAAGGAACCGTGAAATTAGTAAGAAACCATTCGTAGCAACATCGCACGTCGCTAGCAAATCTAGCAAATGTGGGCTATGCGACGGCGAGCATGCGTTGCAAAATTGTACTAAGCTATTAGCCATGTCCCATGTGGAAAGACATGCTGCCTTAAAAAGGGCACGGGTGTGTTTCAATTGTCTCGGTATGGGGCACAGCGTTAAGAGTTGCACGCGCGGCAACTGTAGAAAATGTGGTAAGAAACACCACACATTGTTGCATCGAGAGGAGGCCATTTCTGTTCCTGAGCATCAAACAGAAGAATCTCCCTCCTCATCTCATGTAGGGCACGCATGCCACACTAGCTCGGCAAATCTTGAAGCCGAATATGTAGTCCTTTCTACCGCGGTGGTTTACGTCACGGATAGTAAGGGTAGAAAGCACAAATGCCGCGCGCTATTAGATTCGGGTTCTCAAATAAACTCAATCAGTCAGAATTTGGCACAAAAACTAGACCTTCCACATCGTACAATAAATACATCTATTAGCGGGTTTAACAGTTCAAAGACCAGAATCAGGTCATCAATAGAGTTAAAAATGTCGTCCATCCGCGGTAATTTCTCGTCCAGCCTGTCATGCTTAGTGGTCCAGGACATTACCGAAAACATGCCGAATGTGCCATTGCACAGATTCAACGTTCCCGTTCCTCCTGGGACTTATCCCGCGGATCCCGAGTTTTATTCATCGGGTAGAATAGATTTGTTAATTGGTGCAGGTATCTTTTGGAATCTGCTGTGCGTAGGCCAAGTCAAAATCGGGCTTGGCAACCTAGCTTGGCAAAAAACTCGTTTGGGATGGATTCTGGGAGGCCAGCTTTCCTGGTCAAGCCCAAAGGACAAGTGTCGTTCAGGTCGCACTTGTAATCTGATTAGCAACACCGAATTGCATAATTCCATGACTCGCTTCTGGGAAGTAGACGAGGCTTGCGATATAAAGCCGGTAGTTTTAGAGACGGATATTTGTGAGCAGCACTTCGTAAAAAATACCACGCGAGATGATCACGGTCGGTTTATCGTGGCAATCCCATTCAATAATCGACTACTAGAATTAGGAGAATCTCGTGCTCAGGCCGAAAGGCGTTTACTTAACTTAGAGCGGAAATTCCGCAAAAATCCGGACCTTCGCACAGAATATTCAAATTTCATTCGTGAATATTTAGAATTAGGCCACATGAATAGAATAGATGAAGTTTCCGCTGCCACAATTTCCAATTGCTTCTATCTGCCTCACCATGCGGTCTTCAAGGACTCTAGTACGACCACTAAGCTTCGCGTAGTTTTCGACGGCTCGGCGAAATCGACAACAGGGATTTCGCGCAATGATGCGGAGTTAGTCGGTCCGATAGTACAGGACGAGCTTTTTAGCATCCTATTGCGTTTTAGGAAATTCAAAATAGTTCTATCCGCCGACATCGCCAAGATGTACAGGCAAGTTCTAGTTAGAAAAGAGGACCGTAGGTACCAATTGATTCTTTGGCGGTTTAGGGAAGAGGATAACATAGATACCTATTCTCTTAACACGGTAACTTACGGTACGGCCTCCGCCTCATACCTGGCAACCCGCGCTCTACATCAAGTAGGCATAGACTGCGCGCGCTCATCTCCCCATGCTAGCGACGTAATATTACATGATTTTTACGTCGACGATTTGCTCACTGGTTGTGACACGGTAGATGAAGCCATCGCATTGCGTGAATCGCTCGAAAGGATCCTAGCCAAGGCCGGTTTTTCCTTGCGAAAATGGGCAAGCAACGATCCTAAATCAATTGGACACGTTAGCGGCGTGACACAGAACTTAGAATTTAGAATCTTGGACAAAGAGCCGAAAACACTCGGGCTATTGTGGTCTGTGTCCTCCGACCAATTATCTTATAGTGCGCAAATTAGAAAACATACTAGAATCACAAAGCGTAACATCTTGGCTGAAATAGCGCAAATATTCGACCCCTTGGGCCTCATCGGCCCTGTTATAGTTAAATCAAAGCTTTTCATGCAAGAACTTTGGCAGATGAAGGTTGGTTGGGATGAAACCCTCTCCCAAGATCTTCATCTGCGATGGTTGAATTTCAGAACTGAACTAGATGAACTTTCGTCGGTCAAAATTCCTCGACTCGCTCTGTTTTCGAACTTGGATATAGAAATCCACGGTTTTTCAGACGCGTCGGAAAAGGCTTATGGGGCCGCAGTCTATGTCCGTTCGCGTAGAAGCGACGGCACTTGGGTCGCGAGGCTATTATGTGCGAAGTCTCGGGTCGCGCCATTGAAGAGCGTAAGCATTCCCAGATTAGAATTGTGCGGTGCGTTGCTAATGGCCCAATTAATAGAAAAGGTTAGGCGATCCCTTCGCATTGTCTCTATGCGTGAATATTGTTGGACTGACAGCCAAATAGTACTTGCTTGGCTTGCCGAAAGACCGTGCCGATGGAAGGTATTTGTTGCCAATCGCGCTGCCGAAATTCACAAACTCACTGCATCTTCGACCTGGAAGCATGTACGTACCGCGGATAATCCTGCTGACATTTTGTCTCGCGGCTCTAGCGCACCCTTGCTTATAGGGCATGATTTGTGGTGGTATGGTCCAAGCTGGCTATCGCTGGACGCCAAGGATTGGCCCATACCGGACGCTAGTATAGTTGACGTGCCTGACGCTCGCCCCATGTCTATAGTTCAGTTGAGCGTCACCACAAATCGTAGCCCACTCATAGTAAAATTATTAGAGAGATTTTCTTCGTACGACAAGCTACTTCGTGTCATAGCATACCTATTTAGATTTCCAACAAACTGTAGAAATGCACACGGCTCTTCAACGGGTCATCGTGGCTCTCCATCCGTTTCGGAGTTGACTTCGGCCGAACGGGTCTTGATTCGAGCTGCCCATGCCCATTACTTTGACAGTGATTATCGCAGCCTGGCGCAACAAAGGGAAATAAACAAAAACAGTCCCCTAATATCTTTGCACCCCTATCTTGATGAGCACGGGCTCATTAGGGTGGGCGGCAGATTGGAAAATGCTCCTGTTCCGTACGAACAGAAACACCCCATAGTTATACCGAAGTCGGGTCCACTGGCGGAATTAATCGTCCGCAGGGAACATTTTCGTCTATTGCACGCCGGAGGTCAACAAACCTTAGCCTCTCTTCATTCAAGATATTGGATCATCTCAGGTAGGCGGATTGTTCGAAAGGTACTGCGTCGCTGCGTCACCTGTTTTAGGACAGGTCCCGTCAGCGCGCAGCCCCTGATGGGCAATCTACCTGCCGACCGGGTTACACCTGCTAGGCCTTTCCATACCTGCGGAGTCGATTATGCCGGTCCTTTGCTAGTGGTTGACCGCGGACGCTCGCGTACGGCTCGGAAGGCGTACATCTGTATTTTTGTTTGTATGGCCACAAAGGCCATTCACCTAGAACTCGCAGTTGACCTTACTACGGATGCTTTTATTAGCTGTCTTCGCAGATTTATTGCTCGCCGGGGTAAATGTAAGGTAATTCACTCCGATAACGGGACAAATTTTGTTGGGGCTAGGAATGAGCTTAGAGAGTTGGGTGCATTAATAGGCTCCGAGGCACACAATTGCACAATATCTGCGTTATTGGCAAAGGAGCAGATAGAGTGGCGTCTTATACCACCTCGTGCTCCTCACTTCGGTGGCTTATGGGAGCGCGGCGTCCGCTCGGTCAAGACGCACCTAAAACGAATAGTGGGTGAGCAGCGGCTCACGTTTGATGAACTGTACACGTTGCTTACTCAGGTTGAAGCTTGTCTAAATTCCCGCCCAATACATCCATTATCCGCTGATCCTTCCGATCTGAATCCCTTGACTCCCGGGCACTTCCTTATTGGTGATGCGTTGACCGCACTTCCTCAGGTCGACCTCACAGCTGTTCGCCAGAACAGGCTTTGTCGGTTTCAGCTAGTACAACAAATGCTGCAACATTTTTGGAAGCGCTGGTGCCGGGAGTATTTGAACGGGCTGCAGCAGCGACATAAATGGAAGGTCGACTCTCCTGTCGAGCCTAGGACTGGAGCCATGGTCCTCATCCAGGAGGACAACCTGCCTCCAATGAAATGGATGTTGGGACGCATCTTGGAGCTTCATCCAGGCCAGGACGGGAAGACACGTGTTGTTTCCCTTCGGACGGCGTCTGGCACTTTGAAGAGGCCCGTCACCAAAATTTGTTTTTTGCCGATCGCGGAAAATGATTCTGAGTCCCTTCTGTAATATTTGATTCAGTTGATCACTGTATATACTTCGTTCATTGTATTAGTTGACATCTTATATCCCGCTTTTCGTTTCCTTAGTATCTTGCGTGTATATCTGATTTAGTTTAAATGTTACTCAATGTATATATTTCGTTCTTTGTATTAGTCGACATCTTTTATGTTCCGCTTGTCATTTCCTTTGTTAGTATTTTGCTTTGCGTTGTTCTTAGCTCTTAGCTCTTAGTTCTTAGTTCTTAGCTCTTAGTTCCTTGGTTATTCTATCATGCTTTCTTGCTTTGGTTTTGTTGTTAGTTATTAGCTGTTCATTGTTACCTTTGTAGTCACTTTTGTACGGTTCTATCCTCCCTCCCTATTAGTTGCCCATTTCGATTGAACTCCGTGAGTTCAAGGTGGGCGGTATGTAGCGGCCAGCCTGGGACATCTGGTTATGGCATGGGTACTGCTTTACGCTCTTGGAACGTGACTTTGGGGGTTTTTAGAAATTAGGTACGGAGTGGCCTTGTCACCGTTTTAGCTAATGTCCCATTCCTGTCCGTTCCCAGGGCGTAGCACTTGTATATAGCTTTCTAGGCCCATGCCATAAATCTGCCGGGGGTCCCATCCTGCCCTTCTCTAGTTTCGCACTTGACGATTGCCAGACGCCCTGGGTGTTTCCCAGGCTCTGGCAACTCTTCACCCGTGGTGAGTGGTTGATGGCCCTTGGTTCATCAGGATGGCCTTGGGGCCATCAGGATGTTCCTCGGTCCCATCTTCCACTTTCCAACCGTCCAACCCCCAATTGGTCCTCGTCTTGGCCAATCCGGGATATCTATCGGCATCCAGGGAAGGGAGGAAAGTCCCGAAGTAGAGGGAGGATCTACCCTTACGTGGGTTCTTGGCTCGATCCTCCCAATCAATTGGCTTCCAAGCACGCTAGAGAAAACGACTTTTCCTAGCTGCTCTCCTGTACTCTATTCATTTTTGTATTCGGTTACGGCTCAAATCAATCTTGTAAATACAGTCCACTGCTTTAGTTCTGTTACACTTGGTCTCCTTTCTTACAAGAGGAAACTCCCATCCTTAGTCGACACATCGCGTGTAAATCCACATCAAAGGCTCGAACATCCTTCGGGATAATCACGAGCAATCAACAGGTAGGATAGAGGATAGGACAGGATAGAGGATAGGATAGGATAGAGGATATTATAGGATAGAGGATAGTATAGAATAGAGGATAGGATAGGATAGAGTATGGGATAGGATAGAGTATACGATAGAATAGAGGATGGGATAGGATAGAGGATAGAATAGGATTGAGGATAAGATAGGATAGAGGATAGGATAGGATAGAGGATAGAATAGGAGTGAGGATAAGATAGGATAAAGGATAGGATAGAATAGAGAATTGGATAGGGCATTGGATAGGATAGAGGATAGGATAGGATTGAGGATAGGATAGGAAAGAGGATAGGATAGTAAAGAGGATGGGATAGGATAGAGGATACGATAGAGGATTGGATAGTATAAAGGATAGGATAGGATAGAGGATAGGATAGGATTGAGGATAGGATAGGATAGAGGATACGATAGAGGATTGGATAAAATAAAGGACAGGATAGGATAGAGTATAGGATAGGATAGAGGATAGGATAGGATTGAGGATAGGATAGGATAGGATAGGATAGAGGATAGGATGAGATAAAGGATAGGATATGGTTGAGGATAGGATTGGATAGAGGATAGGATAGGATAGATGGTAGGAGAGGATAGAGGATAGGATAGGATAGAGGATAGTATAGGATAGAGGATAGGATAGGATAGGATAGAGGATAGGATGGGATAGAGGATAGGATAGGATGGAGGATAGGATAGGATAGAGGATAGGATAGGATAGAGGATAGGATAGGATAGAGGATACGATAGGATAGAGGATACGATAGGATAGAGGATACGATATGATAGGCGATATGATAGGATAGAGGACAGGATAGGATAGTATAGTGGATAGGATAGGATAGAGGATAGGATAGGATAGAGGATAGATAGCATAGAGGATAGGATGAGATAAAGGATAGGATAGGATAGGATAGAGGATAGGATAGGATAGAGAATAGGATATTATAGAGGATATTATAGAGTAGAGGATAGGATAGGATAGAGGATAGGATAGGATAGAGGATAGGATAGGATAGTGAATAGGATATAGGATTGGATTGGATAGAGGATAGGATACGATAGAGGATAGGATAGGTTAGGATAGAGAATAGGATAGCATGGATGTGATTATAGGATAGAGGACAGGATAGGATAGAGGATACGATATTATAGAGGTTAGGATAGGATAGAGTATATTATAGGATAGAGGATAGGATAGTATAGAGGATAGAATAGGATAGAGGATTGGATACGATTTGAGGATAGGATAGGATAGAGGATAGGATAGGAATGAGGATAGGGTAGGATAGAGGATAGGATATGATAGGATAGAGAATAGTATAGGATAGATGATATTATATGATAGAGGATACGATATTATAGAGGATAGGATAGGATAGAGTATAGGATAGGATAGAGTATAGGATAGGATAGAGGATCAGATAGGATAGAGGATAGGGTAGGATAGAGCATACGATATGATAGAGGATAGGATAGAGGATAGGTTAGGATAAAGGATAGGATAGGGTAGAAGATCGGACAGAGGATAGGATAGAGGATAGGATACGATATATGATATTATCAGATAGAGGATAGGATAGGATAGAGGATAGTATAGAATAGAGGATAGGATAGGATAGAGGATGGGATAGGATAGAGTATACGATAGAATAGAGGATGGGATAGGATAGAGGATAGAGGATAGGATATAGGATAGGATAGAGGATTGGATAGGATAGAGGATACTATAGGATAGAGGATAGGATAGGATAGAGGATATTATAGGATAGAGGATAGTATAGAATAGAGGATAGGATAGGATAGAGGATAGGATAGGATTGGGGATAGGGTAGGATAGAGGATAGGACAGGATAGAGGATAGGATAGGATAGAGGATATTATAGGATAGAGGATAGTATAGAATAGAGGATAGGATAGGATAGAGTATGGGATAGGATAGAGTATACGATAGAATACAGGATGGGATAGGATAGGGGATAGAATAGGATTGAGGATAAGATAGGATAGAGGATAGGATAGGATAGAGGATAGAATAGGAGTGAGGATAAGATAGGATAAAGGATAGGATAGAATAGAGAATAGGATAGGGCATTGGATAGGATAGAGGATAGGATAGGATTGAGGATAGGATAGGAAAGAGGATAGGATAGTAAAGAGGATGGGATAGGATAGAGGATACGATAGAGGATTGGATAAAATAAAGGACAGGATAGGATAGAGTATAGGATAGGATAGAGGATAGGATAGGATTGAGGATAGGATAGGATAGGATAGGATAGAGGATAGGATGAGATAAAGGATAGGATAGGGTTGAGGATAGGATTGGATAGAGGATAGGATAGGATAGATGGTAGGAGAGGATAGAGGATAGGATAGGATAGAGGATAGTATAGGATAGAGGATAGGATAGGATAGGATAGAGGATAGGATGGGATAGAGGATAGGATAGGATGGAGGATAGGATAGGATAGAGGATAGGATAGGATAGAGGATAGGATAGGATAGAGGATACGATAGGATAGAGGATACGATAGGATAGAGGATACGATATGATAGGCGATATGATAGGATAGAGGACAGGATAGGATAGTATAGTGGATAGGATAGGATAGAGGATAGGATAGGATAGAGGATAGATAGCATAGTGGATAGGATGAGATAAAGGATAGGATAGGATAGGATAGAGGATAGGATAGGATAGAGAATAGGATATTATAGAGGATATTATAGAGTAGAGGATAGGATAGGATAGAGGATAGGATAGGATAGAGAATAGGATATTATAGAGGATATTATAGGGTAGAGGATAGGATAGGATGGAGGATAGGATAGGATAGAGGATAGGATGGAGGATAGGATAGGATAGAGGATAGGATAGGATAGAGGATAGGATTGGATAGAGGATAGGATAGGATAGAGGATGGGATAGGATTGAGGAAAGGATAGGATAGAGGATAGGATAGGATAGAGGATAGGATAGGATGGAGGACAGGAGACGATAGAGGACAGGAGACGATAGAGGAGTGAGGATAGGGTAGAGGATAGGATAGGATACAGGATAGGATAGGATAGAGGGTAGGATAGACCATAGGATCGGATATAGGATAGGATAGGGGATTGGATAGGATAGAGGATAGGATAGGATAGAGGATAGGATAGGATAGAGCATACGATATGATAGAGGATAGGATAGAGGATAGGTTAGGATAAAGGATAGGATAGGGTAGAAGATCGGACAGAGGATAGGATAGAGGATAGGATACGATATATGATATTATCAGATAGAGGATAGGATAGGATAGTGCATACGATATTATAGAGGATAGGATAAGATGGAGGATAGGATAGGATAGAGGATATGATATTATAGAGGATGGGATAAGATAGAGGATACGATAGGATAGAGGATACGATATTATAGAGGATAGGATAAGATAGAAGATAGGATAGGATAGAGGATAGGATAGGATAGATAATAGGACAGGATATATGATATTATGGGAAAGAGGATAGGATATGATAGAGGATAGGATAGGATTGAGCAAAGGTTAGGATAGAGGATAGGATAGGATAGAGAATATTATAGGATACATGATATTATATGATAGAGGATAGGATAGGGGATTTGATAGGATATAGGATGGGATAGGATAGAGGATAGTATATAATACAGTCTAGGATAGGATTGAAGATGGGACGGGATAGAGGATGGGATATCGGATTGGATAGGATAGACGATAGGATGGGATAGAGGATAGGATAGGATAGAGGATAGGATAGGATTGAGCAAAGGTTAGGATAGAGGATACGGTAGAGGATTGGATATCACTGAGGTTAGGAAAGAGGATAGGATAGGGTATTGGATAGGATTGAGGATAGGATAGGATAGAGAATATTATTGGATACATGATATTATATGATAGAGGATAGGATAGGGGATTTGATAGGATATAGGATAGGATAGGATAGAGGATAGTATATAATACAGTCTAGGATAGGATTGAAGATGGGACGGGATAGAGGATGGGATATCGGATTGGATAGGATAGACGATAGGATGGGATAGAGGATAGGATAGGATAGCGGATAATATAGGATAGTGGATAGGATAGGATAGTATAGGGGATAGGATAGGATAGAGGATAGTATTGTATAGAGGATAGGATAGTATACAGGATAGGATAGGATTGAGGATAGGATAGGATAGAGGATTGGATAGAGGATAGGACAGGATAGAGGATAGGACAGGATACAGGATAGGATAGGGGATTAGATAGGATAGAGGATAGGATACGATAGACGATAGGATAGTATAGAGGATAGGATAGGATAGAGAATAGGATAGGACAGATGATAGGATAGGGGATTGGATATGATAGAGGATAGGAGACGATAGATTATAGGATACTATAGAGGATAAGATAGGATAGAGAATAGGATAGAAAAGGTGATATTATAGGAAAGAGGATAGGATAGGATAGCGGATGGGATAGGACAGAGGATACCATAGTGGATTGGATAGTATAAATGATAGGATAGGATATAGGATAGGATAGGATTGAGGATAGGATAGGATAGTGGATAGGATAGGATAGAGGATAGGATAGGATATAGGATAGAATATGTTAGAGGATAGGATAGGATAGGATAGAGTATAGGATAGGATAGAGGATAGGATAGAGTATAGGATAGGATAGAGGATAGGATAGAGGATAGAATAGAGGATAGGATAGAGGATAGGATAGAGGATAGGATAGAGGATACTATAGAGGATAGGATAGAGGATAGGATAGAGGATAGGATAGGATAGAGGATAGATAGCATAGAGGATAGGATGAGATAAAGGATAGGATAGGATAGGATAGAGGATAGGATAGGATAGAGAATAGGATATTATAGAGGATATTATAGAGTAGAGGATGGGATAGGATAGAGGATAGGATAGGATAGAGGATAGGATAGGATAGTGAATAGGATATAGGATTGGATTGGATAGAGGATAGGATACGATAGAGGATAGGATAGGTTAGGATAGAGAATAGGATAGCATGGATGTGATTATAGGATAGAGGACAGGATAGGATAGAGGATACGATATTATAGAGGTTAGGATAGGATAGAGTATATTATAGGATAGAGGATAGGATAGTATAGAGGATAGAATAGGATAGAGGATTGGATACGATTTGAGGATAGGATAGGATAGAGGATAGGATAGGAATGAGGATAGGGTAGGATAGAGGATAGGATATGATAGGATAGAGAATAGTATAGGATAGATGATATTATATGATAGAGGATACGATATTATAGAGGATAGGATAGGATAGAGTATAGGATAGGATAGAGTATAGGATAGGATAGAGGATCAGATAGGATAGAGGATAGGGTAGGATAGAGCATACGATATGATAGAGGATAGGATAGAGGATAGGTTAGGATAAAGGATAGGATAGGGTAGAAGATCGGACAGAGGATAGGATAGAGGATAGGATACGATATATGATATTATCAGATAGAGGATAGGATAGGATAGAGGATAGTATAGAATAGAGGATAGGATAGGATAGAGGATGGGATAGGATAGAGTATACGATAGAATAGAGGATGGGATAGGATAGAGGATAGAGGATAGGATATAGGATAGGATAGAGGATTGGATAGGATAGAGGATACTATAGGATAGAGGATAGGATAGGATAGAGGATATTATAGGATAGAGGATAGTATAGAATAGAGGATAGGATAGGATAGAGGATAGGATAGGATTGGGGATAGGGTAGGATAGAGGATAGGACAGGATAGAGGATAGGATAGGATAGAGGATATTATAGGATAGAGGATAGTATAGAATAGAGGATAGGATAGGATAGAGTATGGGATAGGATAGAGTATACGATAGAATACAGGATGGGATAGGATAGGGGATAGAATAGGATTGAGGATAAGATAGGATAGAGGATAGGATAGGATAGAGGATAGAATAGGAGTGAGGATAAGATAGGATAAAGGATAGGATAGAATAGAGAATAGGATAGGGCATTGGATAGGATAGAGGATAGGATAGGATTGAGGATAGGATAGGAAAGAGGATAGGATAGTAAAGAGGATGGGATAGGATAGAGGATACGATAGAGGATTGGATAGTATAAAGGATAGGATAGGATAGAGGATAGGATAGGATTGAGGATAGGATAGGATAGAGGATACGATAGAGGATTGGATAAAATAAAGGACAGGATAGGATAGAGTATAGGATAGGATAGAGGATAGGATAGGATTGAGGATAGGATAGGATAGGATAGGATAGAGGATAGGATGAGATAAAGGATAGGATAGGGTTGAGGATAGGATTGGATAGAGGATAGGATAGGATAGATGGTAGGAGAGGATAGAGGATAGGATAGGATAGAGGATAGTATAGGATAGAGGATAGGATAGGATAGGATAGAGGATAGGATAGGATAGAGAATAGGATATTATAGAGGATATTATAGAGTAGAGGATAGGATAGGATAGAGGATAGGATAGGATAGAGAATAGGATATTATAGAGGATATTATAGGGTAGAGGATAGGATAGGATGGAGGATAGGATAGGATAGAGGATAGGATGGAGGATAGGATAGGATAGAGGATAGGATAGGATAGAGGATAGGATTGGATAGAGGATAGGATAGGATAGAGGATGGGATAGGATTGAGGAAAGGATAGGATAGAGGATAGGATAGGATAGAGGATAGGATAGGATGGAGGACAGGAGACGATAGAGGACAGGAGACGATAGAGGAGTGAGGATAGGGTAGAGGATAGGATAGGATACAGGATAGGATAGGATAGAGGGTAGGATAGACCATAGGATCGGATATAGGATAGGATAGGGGATTGGATAGGATAGAGGATAGGATAGGATAGAGGATAGGATAGGATAGAGCATACGATATGATAGAGGATAGGACAGAGGATAGGTTAGGATAAAGGATAGGATAGGGTAGAAGATCGGACAGAGGATAGGATAGAGGATAGGATACGATATATGATATTATCAGATAGAGGATAGGATAGGATAGTGCATACGATATTATAGAGGATAGGATAAGATGGAGGATAGGATAGGATAGAGGATATGATATTATAGAGGATGGGATAAGATAGAGGATACGATAGGATAGAGGATACGATATTATAGAGGATAGGATAAGATAGAAGATAGGATAGGATAGAGGATAGGATAGGATAGATAATAGGACAGGATATATGATATTATGGGAAAGAGGATAGGATATGATAGAGGATAGGATAGGATTGAGCAAAGGTTAGGATAGAGGATAGGATAGGATAGAGAATATTATAGGATACATGATATTATATGATAGAGGATAGGATAGGGGATTTGATAGGATATAGGATGGGATAGGATAGAGGATAGTATATAATACAGTCTAGGATAGGATTGAAGATGGGACGGGATAGAGGATGGGATATCGGATTGGATAGGATAGACGATAGGATGGGATAGAGGATAGGATAGGATAGAGGATAGGATAGGATTGAGCAAAGGTTAGGATAGAGGATACGGTAGAGGATTGGATATCACTGAGGTTAGGAAAGAGGATAGGATAGGGTATTGGATAGGATTGAGGATAGGATAGGATAGAGAATATTATTGGATACATGATATTATATGATAGAGGATAGGATAGGGGATTTGATAGGATATAGGATAGGATAGGATAGAGGATAGTATATAATACAGTCTAGGATAGGATTGAAGATGGGACGGGATAGAGGATGGGATATCGGATTGGATAGGATAGACGATAGGATGGGATAGAGGATAGGATAGGATAGCGGATAATATAGGATAGTGGATAGGATAGGATAGTATAGGGGATAGGATAGGATAGAGGATAGTATTGTATAGAGGATAGGATAGTATACAGGATAGGATAGGATTGAGGATAGGATAGGATAGAGGATTGGATAGAGGATAGGACAGGATAGAGGATAGGACAGGATACAGGATAGGATAGGGGATTAGATAGGATAGAGGATTGGATACGATAGACGATAGGATAGTATAGAGGATAGGATAGGATAGAGAATAGGATAGGACAGATGATAGGATAGGGGATTGGATATGATAGAGGATAGGAGACGATAGATTATAGGATACTATAGAGGATAAGATAGGATAGAGAATAGGATAGAAAAGGTGATATTATAGGAAAGAGGATAGGATAGGATAGCGGATGGGATAGGACAGAGGATACCATAGTGGATTGGATAGTATAAATGATAGGATAGGATATAGGATAGGATAGGATTGAGGATAGGATAGGATAGTGGATAGGATAGGATAGAGGATAGGATAGGATATAGGATAGAATAGGTTAGAGGATAGGATAGGATAGGATAGAGTATAGGATAGGATAGAGGATAGGATAGAGTATAGGATAGGATAGAGGATAGGATAGAGGATAGAATAGAGGATAGGATAGAGGATAGGATAGAGGATAGGATAGAGGATACTATAGAGGATAGGATAGAGGATAGGATAGAGGATAGGATAGGATAGACGATAGAATAGGATTGAGGATAAGATAGGATAGAGGATAGGGTAGAATAGAGAAATGGATAGGATAGAGAATAGGATAGGATAGATGATATTATGGGAAAGAGGATAGGATATGATAGAGGATACGATATTGTAGAGGATAGGATAGGATTGAGGATAGGATTATATAGAGGATATGGTAGGATAGAATATAGGATACGATGGATGATAGGATATGATAGAGGATAGGATAGGATAGAAGATAGGATAGGATAGAGGATAGGATAGGATATAGGATAGAATAGGTTAGAGGATAGGATAGGATAGGATAGAGTATAGGATAGGATAGAGGATAGGATAGAGTATAGGATAGGATAGAGGATAGGATAGAGGATAGAATAGAGGATAGGATAGAGGATAGGATAGAGGATAGGATAGAGGATACTATAGAGGATAGGATAGAGGATAGGATAGAGGATAGGATAGGATAGAGGACACGGTAGGATAGATGAAGGATAGAGGATTGCATAGGATAGTGGATAGGATAGGATAGAGGATGCGATATTATATAGGATAGAATAGGTTAGAGGATAGGATAGGATAGAGGATAGGATAGGATAAAGGAAAGGATAGTATTGAGGATAGGATAGAGGATAGGATTGGATAGAGAATATGAACGGATAGATGATATTATAGGATAGAGGATAGGATATGATAGAGTATACGGTTATTATAGAGGACAGGATAGGATAGAGAATAGGATAGGATAGTGGATAGGATAGAGGATAGGATTGAGGATAGGATAGAGGATAGGATAGGATAGAGGATACGATAGGATAGATGAAGGATAGAGGATTGCATAGGATAGAGGATAGGGTAGGATAGAGGATACGATAGGATAGATAAAATATAGAGGATTGTATAGGATAGAGGATAGGATAGGATAGAGGATACGATAATGGATAGGATACGATAGAAAATAGGATAGGATTGAGGATAGTATAGGATAGAGGATAGTATAGGATAGAGGATACGATAGAGAGTTGGATAGGATAGGGGATTGGATAGGATAGAGGATAGGATAGGGGATTGGATAGGATAGAGGATAGGATTGGGGATTGGATAGGATAGAGGATAGGATAGGGGATTGGATAGGATAGAGGATAGGATAGGGGATTGGATAGGATAGAGGATATGATACGATAGAGGATAGGATAGGATAGAGGATAGGATAGGATAGAGGATAGGATAGGATAGAGAATAGGATAGTATAGAGGATAGGATAGGGTAGAGGATAGGATAGGATTGAGGATAGGATAGGATTGAGGATGGGATCGGATAGACGATAGGATGGGATAGAGGATACGATATTATAGAGGATAGGATAGGGGATTTGATAGAATATAGGATAGGATAGGATAGAGGATAGTATATAATACAGTCTAGGATAGGAATGAGGATGGGACGGGATAGAGGATAGGATATATGATTGGATAGGATAGACGATAGGATGGGATAGAGGATAGGATAGGATAGAGGATAGTATAGGATTGAGGAAATGATAGGATAGAGGATAGGATAGGATAGAGGATAGGATAGGATTGAGGATAGGATAGGGGATTGGATAGGATACAGCATATGATAGGATAGAGGATAGGATAGGACAGAGGAAATGATAGGATAGAGGATAGGATAGGATAGAGGATAGGATAGGATAGAGGATAGGATAGGATAGAGGATAGGATAGGATTGAGGATAGGATAGGATAGAGAATAGGACAGGATAGAGGATAGGATAAGGGATTGGAAGGGATTGATGATATTATAGGATAGAGGACAGAATATGATAGAGGATAGGATAGGATAGAGGATAGGATAGGGGATTGGATAGGATAGATGATATTATGGGAAAGAGTATAGGATAAGATAGAGGATACGATATTGTAGAGGATAGGATATGATAGAGGATAGGATAGGATAGAGGATAGGATAGGATAGAGAATAGGATAGGATAGAGGATAGGATAGGGTAGAGGATAGGATAGGATTGAGGATAGGATAGGATTGAGGATGGGATCGGATAGACGATAGGATGGGATAGAGGATAGGATAGGGGATTTGATAGAATATAGGATAGGATAGGATAGAGGATAGTATATAATACAGTCTAGGATAGGATTGAGGATGGGACGGGATAGAGGATAGGATACATGATTGGATAGGATAGACGATAGGATGGGATAGAGGATAGGATAGGATAGAGGATAGGATAGGATTGAGGAAATGATAGGATAGAGGATAGGATAGGATAGAGGATAGGATAGGCGATTGGATAGGATAGGATAGAGGATAGGATAGGATAGAGGATAGGATAGGATTGAGGATAGGATAGGGTATTGGATAGGATACAGCATATGATAGGATAGAGGATAGGATAGGACAGAGGATGGTATATAATACACTATACGATAGGATTGAGGATAGGACAGGATAGAGGATAGGATAGAGGATTGGATAGGATAGACGATATGATGGGATAGAGGATACGAAATTATAGAGGATAGGATAGGGGATTTGATAGGATATAGGATAGGATAGGATAGAGGATAATATATAATACAGTCTAGGATAGGATTGAGGATGGGACGGGATAGAGGATGGGATATCGGATTGGATAGGATAGACGATAGGATGGGATAGAGGATAGGATAGGATAGAGGATAGGATAGGATTGAGCAAAGGTTAGGATAGAGGATAGGATAGGATAGAGGATACGATAGAGGATTGGATATGACTGAGGTTAGGATAGAGGATAGGATAGAGGAATGGATAGGATAGAGGATAGGATAGGATAGAGTATAGGATAGGATAGAGGATGGGATAGGATAGAGGATAGGATAGGATAGAGGATACGATAGGGGATTGGATAAGATAGAGGATAGGATAGGATAGAGGATAGGATATAATACACTATAGGATAGGATTGAGGATAGGATAGGATAGAGGATACGATAGAGGATTGGATAGGATAGAGGATAGGATAGGATAGAGGATAGGATACGATAGAGGATAGTATATATAGGATAGAGAATAGGACAGGATAGAGGATAGGATAAGGGATTGGAAGGCATTGATGATATTATAGGATAGAGGATAGAATATGATAGAGGATACGATATTTTAGAGGATAGGATAGGATAGAGGATAGGATAGGGGATTGGATAGGGTAGATGATATTATTTGAAAGAGTATAGGATAAGATAGAGGATACGATATTGTAGAGGATAGGATATGATAGAGGATAGGATAGGATAGAGGATAGGATAGGATAGAGTATAGGATAGGATAGAGGATAGGATAGGGTAGAGGATAGGATAGGATTGAGGATAGGATAGGATTGAGGATGGGATCGGATAGACGATAGGATGGGATAGAGGATACGATATTATAGAGGATAGGATAGGGGATTTGATAGGATATAGGATAGGATAGGATAGAGGATAGTATATAATACAGTCTAGGATAGGATTGAGGATGGGACGGGATAGAGGATGGGATATCGGATTGGATAGGATAGACGATAGGATGGGATAGAGGATAGGATAGGATAGAGGATAGGATAGGATTGAGCAAAGGTTAGGATAGAGGATAGGATAGGATAGAGGATACGATAGAGGATTGGATATGACTGAGGTTAGGATAGAGGATAGGATAGAGGAATGGATAGGATAGATTATAGGATAGGATAGAGTATAGGATAGGATAGAGGATGGGATAGGATAGAGGATAGGATAGGATAGAGGATACGATAGGGGATTGGATAAGATAGAGGATAGGATAGGATAGAGGATAGGATATAATACACTATAGGATAGGATTGAGGATAGGATAGGATAGAGGATAGGATAGGATAGAGGATACGATAGAGGATTGGATAGGATAGAGAGTAGGATAGGATAGAGGATAGGATACGATAGAGGATAGGATAGGATAGAGGATAGGATAGGATAGAGGATAGGATAGGATAGAGGATAGGATAGGATAGAGGATGGTATAGGATAGAGGATAGGATAGGATAGAGGATAGGATAGGATAGAGGATAGGATAGGATAGAGGATAGGATAGGATACAGGATAGGATAGGATAGAGGATAGGATACGATAGAGGATAGGATAGGATAGAGAATAGGATATAGGATTGGATAGGATTGAGGATAGGATACGATAGAGGATAGGATAGGATAGGATAGAGAGTAGGATAGGATAGATGATATTATAGGACAGAGGACATTATAGGACAGAGGAAACGATATTATAGAGGATAGGATAGGATAGAGGATAGGATCGGATAGAGGATAGGATAGGGGATTGGATAGGATAGAGGATAGGATTCGATAGAGGACAGGATAGGATAGGATGGCGGAAAGGATAGGATAGAGTATAGAATAGGACAGAGGATAAGATAGGATAGAGGATAGGATAAGTTAGAGGATAGGATAGGATAGAGGATAGGATAGAGGATTGGATAGGATTGAGGATACGATAGGATAGAGGATAGGATAGAAAATAGGATAGGATAGAGGATACGATAGGGGATTGGATCGGATACACTATAGGATACGGTAGAGGATAGGATAGGATAGGATAGAGGATAGGATAGGATAGAGGATAGGGGATTGGATAGGATTGAGGATAGGATTGGAGAGAGGGTAGGATAGGATAAAGGATAGGATAGGATAGAGAATAGGATAGGAAAGAGGATAGGATAGGATAGAGGATAGGATAGGATAGAGGGTAGGATAGGATAGAGGATAGGATAGAGGATAGGATACAGGATAGGATAGAGGATAGGATAGAGGATAGGATAGCATAGAGGATAGGATCGGATAAGAGGATAGGATAGGATAGAGGATAGGAGGGGTAGAGGATAGGATAGGATGGAGTATAGGATAGGATTGAGGATACGATAGGGTTGAGCATAACATAGGGTAGAGGATAGGATAGTATAGAGGATAGAATAGGATAGATTATAGGATAGTGTATTGGGTATGATAGAGAACAGGAGTCGATAGAGGATGGGATAGGATAGGATAAAGGATAGGATAGGATAGAGTGTAGAATAGGATAGAGGATAGGATAGGATAGAGGATAGGATAGGATAGAGGATATGATGGTATAGAGGATAGGATAGAAAATAGAGGATAGGATAGAGGATTGGATACGATACGGGGTATTATAGGATAGAGGGTAGGATAGGATAGCGAATAGGATAGGATATAGGATTGGATAGGATAGAGGATAGGATATGATAGAGGAGAGAATAGGATAGGATAGAGAATAGGATAGGGGATTGGATAGGATAGAGGATAGGAGACGATAGAGGATAGGATAGGTCATTGGATAGGATAGAGGACTGGAGACGATAGAGGATAGGATAGGATAGAGGATAGGATAGGATAGAGGATAGGATAGAATAGCCGATAGGATAGGATGGAGTATAGGATAGAATTGAGGATAGGATAGGGTTGAGCATAGGATAGGATAGAGGATAGGATAGTGTAGACAATAGGATAGGATAGGGAATATGATAATGTATATGATATTATAGAATAGAGGATAGGATATGATAGAGGATACGATATTTATAGGATAGGATAGGATAGAGGATCGGATATGATAGAGGATTGGATAGGATAGAGGATAGGATCGGATAGAGAATAGGATAGTGCATTGGATAGGATACAGGATAGGATAGGATAGAGGATATGATAGGATAGATGATAGGATAGGATTGAGGATATAATAGGATAGAGTATAGGATAGGATAGAGGATAGGATAGGATAGAGGGTAGGATAGGATAGAGGGTAGGATAGGATAGAGGATAGGATAGAGGATAGGATACAGGATAGGATAGAGGATAGGATAGAGGATAGGATAGGATAGAGGATAGGATCGGATAGAGGATAGGATTGGATGGAGGATAGGATAGGATTGAGGATAGGATAGAGGATAGGATAGGATAGGATAGAGAATAGGATATGATAGAGGATAGAATAGGATAGGATAGAGAATAGGATAGGGGATTGGATAGGATAGAGGATAGGAGACGATAGAGGATAGGATAGGTCATTGGATAGGATAGAGGACTGGAGACGATAGAGGATAGGATAGGATAGAGGATAGGATAGGATAGAGGATAGGATAGGATAGCCGATAGGATAGGATGGAGTATAGGATAGAATTGAGGATAGAATAGGGTTGAGGATAGGATAGGATAGAGGATAGGATAGTAAAGAGAATAGGATAGGATAGGGAATATGATAATGTATATGATATTATAGGATAGAGGATAGGATATGATAGAGGATAGGATAGGATAGCGAATAGGATAGGATATAGGATTGGATAGGATAGAGGATAGGATATGATAGAGGATAGAATAGGATAGGATAGAGAATAGGATAGGGGATTGGATAGGATAGAGGATATGAGACGATAGAGGATAGGATAGGTCATTGGATAGGTTAGAGGACTGGAGACGATAGAGGATAGGATAGGATAGAGGATAGGATAGGATAGAGGATAGGATAGGATAGCCGATAGGATAGGATGGAGTATAGGATAGAATTCAGGATAGGATAGGGTTGAGGATAGGATAGGATAGAGGATAGGATAGTATAGAGAATAGGATAGGATAGGGAATATGACAATGTATATGATATTATAGGATAGAGGATAGGATATGATAGAGGATACGATATTTATAGGATAGGATAGGATAGAGGATCGGATATGATAGAGGATTGGATAGGATAGAGGGTAGGATAGGATAGAGGATAGGATGGGATAGAGGATAGGATAGGATAGAGGGTAGGATAGGATAGAGGATAGGATAGAGGATAGGATAGCGGATAGGATAGCATAGAGGATAGGATCGGATAGAGGATAGGATAGGATAGAGGGTAGGATAGGATTGAGGATAGGATGAGGATAGGATAGGATAGAGGATAGGATAGGATAGTGGATAGGATAGGATAGAGGATAGGATAGGATAGAGGATAGGATAGGATAGAGGATAGGATAGGATAGAGGATAGGATAGGATAGAGGATAGGATAGGATAGAGGATAGGATAGGATAGAGGATAGGATAGGATAGAGGATAGGATAGGATAGAGGATAGGATAGGATAGAGGATAGGATAGGATAAAGGATAGGATAGGATAGAGGATAGGATAGGATAGAGGATAGGATAGGATAGAGGATAGGATAGGATAGAGGATAGGATAGGATAGAGGATAGAATAGGATAGATTATAGGATAGTGGATTGGGTATGATAGAGAACAGGAGTCGATAGAGGATGGGATAGGATAGGATAAAGGATAGGATAGGATAGAGTGTAGAATAGGATAAAGGATAGGATAGGATAGAGGATAGGATAGGATAGAGGATAGGATGGTATAGAGGATAGGATAGAAAATAGAGGATAGGATAGAGGATTGGATACGGCAGAGGATAGGATACGATAGAGGATAGGATAGAGGATTGGATAGGGCAGAGGATAGGATACGATAGAGGATAGGATAGCATAGAGGATAGGATAGCATAGAGGATAGGATAGAGGATAGGATAGAGGATTGGATCGGGTAGAGAATTGTATAGGATAGAGGATATTATAGCATACAGGATAGGATATGATAGAGGGTAGGATAGGATGGAGTATAGGATAGGATTGAGGATTGGATAGGGTTGAACATAACATAGGATAGAGGATAGGATGGGATAGAGGATAGGATAGACGATAGAGGATAGGATAGAGGATAGGATAGAGGATTGGACACGATAGGTGTATTATAGGATAGAGGGTAGGATAGGATAGCGGATAGGATAGGATATAGGATTGGATAGGATACGATAGAGGATAGGATAGGATAGGATAGAGAATAGGGTAGGGGATTCGATAGGATAGAGGATAGGAGACGATAGAGGATAGGATAGGATAGAGGATAGGATAGGATAGAGGATAGGATAGAGGATAGGATAGGATAGAGGATAGGATCGGATAGAGGATAGGATAGGATAGAGGATAGGATAGGATTGAGGATAGGATAGAGGATAGGATAGGATAGGATAGAGAATAGGATATGATAGAGGATAGAATAGGATAGGATAGAGAATAGGATAGGGGATTGGATAGGATAGAGGATAGGAGACGATAGAGGCTAGGATAGGTCATTGGATAGGATAGAGGACTGGAGACGATAGAGGATAGGATAGGATAGAGGATAGGATAGGATAGAGGATAGGATAGGATAGAGGATAGGATAGGATAGCCGATAGGATAGGATGGAGTATAGGATAGAATTGAGGATAGGATAGGGTTGAGGATAGGATAGGATAGAGGATAGGATAGTATAGAGAATAGGATAGGATAGGGAATATGATAATGTATATGATATTATAGGATAGAGGATAGGATATGATAGAGGATACGATATTTATAGGATAGGATAGGATAGAGGATCGGATATGATAGAGGATTGGATAGGATAGAGGGTAGGATCGGATAGAGAATAGGATAGTGCATTGGATAGGATAGAGGATAGGATAGGATAGAGGATATGATAGGATAGATGATAGGATAGGATTGAGGATAGGATAGGATAGAGTATAAGATAGGATATAGGATAGGATAGGATAGAGGATACGATAGGATAGAGGGTAGGATAGGATAGAGGATAGGATAGGATAGAGGATAGGATAGGATAGAGGATAGGATAGGATAGAGGATAGGATAGGATAGAGGATAGGAGGGGTAGAGGATAGGATAGGATGGAGGATAGGATAGGATAGAGGATAGGATAGGATAGAGGATAGGATAGGATAGAGGATAGGATAGGATAGAGGATAGGATATGATAGAGGATAGGATAGGATATAGGATTGGATAGGATACGATAGAGGATAGGATAGGATAGGATAGAGAATAGGGTAGGAGATTCGATAGGATAGGGGATAGGAGACGATAGAGGATAGGATAGGTCATTGGATAGGATAGAGGACTGGAGACGATAGAGGATAGGATAGGATAGAGGATAGGATAGGATAGAGGATAGGATAGGATATAGGATTGGATAGGATACGATAGAGGATAGGATAGGATAGGATAGAGAATAGGGTAGGGGATTCGATAGGATAGAGGATAGGAGACGATAGAGGATAGGATAGGTCATTGGATAGGATAGAGGACTGGAGACGATAGAGGATAGGATAGGATAGAGGATAGGATAGGATAGAGGATAGGATAGGATAGAGGATAGGATAGGATAGAGGATAGGATAGGATAGAGGATAGGATAGGATAGAGGATAGGATAGGATAGAGGATAGGATAGGATAGAGGATAGGATAGGATAGATGATAGGATAGGATAGAGGATAGGATAGGATAGAGGATAGGATAGGATTGAGGGGTAGGATAGGATAGAGGATAGGAGGGGTAGAGGATAGGATAGGATGGAGTATAGGATAGGATTGAGGATAGGATAGGGTTGAGCATAACATAGGGTAGAGGATAGGATAGTATAGAGGATAGAATAGGATAGATTATAGGATAGTGGATTGGGTATGATAGAGAACAGGAGTCGATAGAGGATGGGATAGGATAGGATAAAGGATAGGATAGGATAGAGTGTAGAATAGGATAGAGGATAGGATAGGATAGAGGATAGGATAGGATAGAGGATAGGATAGGATAGAGAATAGGATAGGATAGGGAATATGACAATGTATATGATATTATAGGATAGAGGATAGGATATGATAGAGGATACGATATTTATAGGATAGGATAGGATAGAGGATCGGATATGATAGAGGATTGGATAGGATAGAGGGTAGGATCGGATAGAGAATAGGATAGTGCATTGGATAGGATAGAGGATAGGATAGGATAGAGGATATGATAGGATAGATGATAGGATAGGATTGAGGATAGGATTGAGGATAGGATAGGATAGAGTATAGGATAGGATATAGGATAGGATAGGATAGAGGATAGGATAGGATAGAGGGTAGGATAGGATAGAGGATAGGATAGGATGGAGGATAGGATAGGATAGAGGATAGGATAGGATAGAGGATAGGATAGGATAGAGGATAGGATAGGATAGAGGATAGGATATGATAGAGGATAGGATAGGATATAGGATTGGATAGGATACGATAGAGGATAGGATAGGATAGGATAGAGAATAGGGTAGGAGATTCGATAGGATAGGGGATAGGAGACGATAGAGGATAGGATAGGTCATTGGATAGGATAGAGGACTGGAGACGATAGAGGATAGGATAGGATAGAGGATAGGATAGGATAGAGGATAGGATAGGATAGAGGATAGGATAGGTTAGAGGATAGGATAGGATAGAGGATAGGATAGGATAGAGGATAGGATAGGATATAGGATTGGATAGGATACGATAGAGGATAGGATAGGATAGGATAGAGAATAGGGTAGGGGATTCGATAGGATAGAGGATAGGAGACGATAGAGGATAGGATAGGTCATTGGATAGGATAGAGGACTGGAGACGATAGAGGATAGGATAGGATAGAGGATAGGATAGGATAGAGGATAGGATTGGATAGAGGATAGGATAGGATAGAGGATAGGATAGGATAGATGATAGGATAGGATAGAGGATAGGATAGGATAGAGGATAGGATAGGATAGAGGTTAGGATAGGATAGAGGATAGGATAGGATAGAGGATAGGATAGGATAGAGGATAGGATAGGATAGAGGATAGGATAGGATAGAGGATAGGAGGGGTAGAGGATAGGATAGGATGGAGTATAGGATAGGATTGAGGATAGGATAGGGTTGAGCATAACATAGGGTAGAGGATAGGATAGTATAGAGGATAGAATAGGATAGATTATAGGATAGTGGATTGGGTATGATAGAGAACAGGAGTCGATAGAGGATGGGATAGGATAGGATAAAGGATAGGATAGGATAGAGTGTAGAATAGGATAGAGGATAGGATAGAGGATAGGATAGGATAGAGGATAGGATGGTATAGAGGATAGGATAGAAAATAGAGGATAGGATAGAGGATTGGATAGGGCACAGGATAGGATACGATAGAGGATAGGATAGAGGATTGGATAGGGCAGAGGATAGGATACGATAGAGGATAGGATAGCATAGAGGATAGGATAGCATAGAGGATAGGATAGAGGATAGGATAGAGGATTGGATCGGGTAGAGAATTGTATAGGATAGAGGATATTATAGCATACAGGATAGGATATGATAGAGGGTAGGATAGGATGGAGTATAGGATAGGATAGAGGATAGGATAGGATAGAGGATATGATAGGATAGATGATAGGATAGGATAGAGGATAGGATAGGATAGGGGATAGGATAGGATAGAGGATAGGATAGGATAGAGGATAGGAGGGGTAGAGGATAGGATAGGATGGAGGATAGGATAGGATAGAGGATAGGATAGGATAGAGGATAGGATAGGATAGAGGATAGGATAGGATAGAGGATAGGATATGATAGAGGATAGGATAGGATATAGGATTGGATAGGATACGATAGAGGATAGGATAGGATAGGATAGAGAATAGGGTAGGGGATTCGATAGGATAGAGGATAGGAGACGATAGAGGATAGGATAGGTCATTGGATAGGATAGAGGACTGGAGACGATAGAGGATAGGATAGGATAGAGGATAGGATAGGATAGAGGATAGGATAGGATAGAGGATAGGATAGGATAGAGGATAGGACAGGATAGAGGATAGGATAGGATAGAGGATAGGATAGGATAGAGGATAGGATAGGATAGAGGATAGGATAGGATAGAGGATAGGATAGGATAGAGGATAGGATAGGATAGAGGATAGGATAGGATAGATGATAGGATAGGATAGAGGATACTATAGGATAGAGGATAGGATAGGATAGAGTGTAGAATAGGATAGAGGATAGGATAGGATAGAGGATAGGATAGGATAGAGAATAGGATAGGATAGGGAATATGACAATGTATATGATATTATAGGATAGAGGATAGGATATGATAGAGGATACGATATTTATAGGATAGGATAGGATAGAGGATCGGATATGATAGAGGATTGGATAGGATAGAGGGTAGGATCGGATAGAGAATAGGATAGTGCATTGGATAGGATAGAGGATAGGATAGGATAGAGGATATGATAGGATAGATGATAGGATAGGATTGAGGATAGGATAGGATAGAGTATAGGATAGGATATAGGATAGGATAGGATAGAGGATAGGATAGGATAGAGTGTAGGATAGGATAGAGGATAGGATAGGATAGAGGATAGGATAGGATAGAGGATAGGATAGGATAGAGGATAGGATAGGATAGAGGATAGGAGGGGTAGAGGATAGGATAGGATGGAGGATAGGATAGGATAGAGGATAGGATAGGATAGAGGATAGGATAGGATAGAGGATAGGATAGGATAGAGGATAGGATATGATAGAGGATAGGATAGGATATAGGATTGGATAGGATACGATAGAGGATAGGATAGGATACGATAGAGAATAGGGTAGGAGATTCGATAGGATAGGGGATAGGAGACGATAGAGGATAGGATAGGTCATTGGATAGGATAGAGGACTGGAGACGATAGAGGATAGGATAGGATAGAGGATAGGATAGGATAGAGGATAGGATAGGATAGAGGATAGGATAGGTTAGAGGATAGGATAGGATAGAGGATAGGATAGGATTGAGGATAGGATAGGATATAGGATTGGATAGGATACGATAGAGGATAGGATAGGATAGGATAGAGAATAGGGTAGGGGATTCGATAGGATAGAGGATAGGAGACGATAGAGGATAGGATAGGTCATTGGATAGGAAAGAGGACTGGAGACGATAGAGGATAGGATAGGATAGAGGATAGGATAGGATAGAGGATAGGATAGGATAGAGGATAGGATAGGATAGAGGATAGGATAGGATAGAGGATAGGATAGGATAGATGATAGGATAGGATAGAGGATAGGATAGGATAGAGGATAGGATAGGATAGAGGATAGGATAGGATAGAGGATAGGATAGGATAGAGGATAGGATAGGATAGAGGATAGGATAGGATAGAGGATAGGAGGGGTAGAGGATAGGATAGGATGGAGTATAGGATAGGATTGAGGATAGGATAGGGTTGAGCATAACATAGGGTAGAGGATAGGATAGTATAGAGGATAGAATAGGATAGATTATAGGATAGTGGATTGGGTATGATAGAGAACAGGAGTCGATAGAGGATGGGATAGGATAGGATAAAGGATAGGATAGGATAGAGTGTAGAATAGGATAGAGGATAGGATAGGATAGAGGATAGGATAGGATAGAGGATAGGATGGTATAGAGGATAGGATAGAAAATAGAGGATAGGATAGAGGATTGGATAGGGCAGAGGATAGGATACGATAGAGGATAGGATAGAGGATTGGATAGGGCAGAGGATAGGATACGATAGAGGATAGGATAGCATAGAGGATAGGATAGCATAGAGGATAGGATAGGATATAGGATTGGATAGGATACGATAGAGGATAGGATAGGATAGGATAGAGAATAGGGTAGGGGATTCGATAGGATAGAGGATAGGAGACGATAGAGGATAGGATAGGTCATTGGATAGGATAGAGGACTGGAGACGATAGAGGATAGGATAGGATAGAGGATAGGATAGGATAGAGGATAGGATAGGATAGAGGATAGGATAGGATAGAGGATAGGATAGGATTGAGGATAGGATAGGATAGAGTATAGGATAGGATATAGGATAGGATAGGATAGAGGATAGGATAGGATAGAGGGTAGGATAGGATAGAGGATAGGATAGGATAGAGGATAGGATAGGATAGAGGGTAGGATAGGATAGAGGATAGGATAGGATAGAGGATAGGAGGGGTAGAGGATAGGATAGGATGGAGGATAGGATAGGATAGATGATAGGATAGGATTGAGGATAGGATAGGATAGAGTATAGGATAGGATATAGGATAGGATAGGATAGAGGATAGGATAGGATAGAGGGTAGGATAGGATAGAGGATAGGATAGGATAAAGGATAGGATAGGATAGAGGGTAGGATAGGATAGAGGATAGGATAGGATAGAGGATAGGAGGGGTAGAGGATAGGATAGGATGGAGGATAGGATAGGATAGAGGATAGGATAGGATAGAGGATAGGATAGGATAGAGGATAGGATATGATAGAGGATAGGATAGGATATAGGATTGGATAGGATACGATAGAGGATAGGATAGGATAGGATAGAGAATAGGGTAGGAGATTCGATAGGATAGGGGATAGGAGACGATAGAGGATAGGATAGGTCATTGGATAGGATAGAGGACTGGAGACGATAGAGGATAGGATAGGATAGAGGATAGGATAGGATAGAGGATAGGATAGGATAGAGGATAGGATAGGTTAGAGGATAGGATAGGATAGAGGATAGGATAGGATAGAGGATAGGATAGGATATAGGATTGGATAGGATACGATAGAGGATAGGATAGGATAGGATAGAGAATAGGGTAGGGGATTCGATAGGATAGAGGATAGGAGACGATAGAGGATAGGATAGGTCATTGGATAGGATAGAGGACTGGAGACGATAGAGGATAGGATAGGATAGAGGATAGGATAGGATAGAGGATAGGATAGGATAGAGGATAGGATAGGATAGAGGATAGGATAGGATAGAGGATAGGACAGGATAGAGGATAGGATAGGATAGAGGATAGGATAGGATAGAGGATAGGATAGGATAGAGGATAGGATAGGATAGAGGATAGGATAGGATAGAGGATAGGATAGGATAGAGGATAGGATAGGATAGATGATAGGATAGGATAGAGGATAGGATAGGATAGAGGATAGGATAGGATAGAGGATAGGATAGGATAGAGGATAGGATAGGATAGAGGATAGGATAGGATAGAGGATAGGATAGGATAGAGGATAGGATAGGACAGAGGATAGGGTAGGATAGAGGATAGGATAGGATAGAGGATAGGATAGGATAGAGGATAGGATAGGATAGAGGATAGGATAGGATAGAGGATAGGATAGGATAGAGGATAGGATAGGATAGAGGATAGGATAGGATAGAGGATAGGATAGGATAGAGGATAGGATAGGATAGAGGATAGGATAGGATAGAGGATAGGATAGGATAGAGGATAGGATAGGATAGAGGATAGGATAGGATATAGGATTGGATAGGATACGATAGAGGATAGGATAGGATAGGATAGAGAATAGGGTAGGGGATTCGATAGGATAGAGGATAGGAGACGATAGAGGATAGGATAGGTCATTGGATAGGATAGAGGACTGGAGACGATAGAGGATAGGATAGGATAGAGGATAGGATAGGATAGAGGATAGGATAGGATAGAGGATAGGATAGGATAGAGGATAGGATAGGATAGAGGATAGGATAGGATAGAGGATAGGATAGGATAGAGGATAGGATAGGATAGAGGATAGGATAGGATAGAGGATAGGATAGGATAGAGGATAGGATAGGATAGAGGATAGGATAGGATAGAGGATAGGATAGGATAGAGGATAGGATAGGATAGAGGATAGGATAGGATAGAGGATAGGATAGGATAGAGGATAGGATAGGATAGAGGATAGGATAGGATAGAGGATAGGATAGGATAGAGGATAGGATAGGATAGAGGATAGGATAGGATATAGGATTGGATAGGATACGATAGAGGATAGGATAGGATAGGATAGAGAATAGGGTAGGGGATTCGATAGGATAGAGGATAGGAGACGATAGAGGATAGGATAGGTCATTGGATAGGATAGAGGACTGGAGACGATAGAGGATAGGATAGGATAGAGGATAGGATAGGATAGAGGATAGGGTAGGATAGAGGATAGGATAGGATAGAGGATAGGATAGGATAGAGGATAGGATAGGATAGAGGATAGGATAGGATAGAGGATAGGATAGGATAGAGGATAGGATAGGATAGAGGATAGGATAGGATAGAGGATAGGATAGGATAGAGGATAGGATAGGATAGAGGATAGGATAGGATAGAGGATAGGATAGGATAGAGGATAGGATAGGATAGAGGATAGGATGGTATAGAGGATAGGATAGAAAATAGAGGATAGGATAGAGGATTGGATAGGGCAGAGGATAGGATACGATAGAGGATAGGATAGAGGATTGGATAGGGCAGAGGATAGGATACGATAGAGGATAGGATAGCATAGAGGATAGGATAGCATAGAGGATAGGATAGCATAGAGGATAGGATAGAGGATAGGATAGAGGATTGGATCGGGTAGAGAATTGTATAGGATAGAGGATATTATAGCATACAGGATAGGATATGATAGAGGGTAGGATAGGATGGAGTATAGGATAGGATTGAGGATTGGATAGGGTTGAACATAACATAGGATAGAGGATAGGATAGGATAGAGGATAGGATAGGACAGAGGATAGGATAGGATAGAGGATAGGGTAGAGGATAGGATAGGTTAGAGGATAGGATAGGATAGAGGATAGGATAGGATAGAGGATAGGAAATGATAGAGGATAGGATAGGATAGTGGATAGGATAAAGGATTGGATAGGATAGAGGACAAGATACGATAGAGTATAGGATAGGTTAGGGGATAGGATAGGATAGAGAATAGGATAGGAAAGAGGATAGGATATGATAGTGGATAGGATAGGATAGAGGATATGATAGGATAGAGTATGGGATAGGGAAGAGGATGGGATAGGATAGAGAATAGCGTAGGATAGATGATATTATAGGATAGAGGATAGGATAGGATTCGATTGAGGATAGGATAGGATAGATGATTTTATAGGATAGAGGACAGGATAGGACAGAGGAAAGGACAGGATAGAGGATAGGATAGGATAGAGGATAGGATAGGATATTGGATACGATAGCATTGAGGATAGGATTGGAGAGAGCATAGGATAGGATAAAGGATAGGATAGGATAGTGGATAGGATAGGATAGAGGATAGCATAGAGAATAGGATAGGATACAGGATAGGATAGGCGATTGGATAGGATAGATGATATTATAGGAAAGAGGATATGATATGATAGAGGATACGATATTATAGAGGATAGGGTAGGATAGAGGATAGGATAGGATAGGATAGAGGATAGGATAGGATAGTGGATAGGATAGGATTGAGGATAGGATAGGAAAGAGGATAGGATAGGATAGAGGAGAGGATAGGATAGAGGATTGGATAGGATAGAGGATACGATCTTATAGAGGATTGGATAGGATAGAGGAAAGGATAGGATAGTGGAAAGGATAGGATAGAGGATAGGATAGGGGATTGATAGGATAGAGGATAGGTGGCGAAATAGGATAGGATTGGATACAGAATAGGATAGATAATAGGATAGAGGATTGGATAGGATAGAGGATAGGATAGGATAGGATGGAGTATAGGATAGAATTGAGGATAGGATAGGAACGAGGATAGGATAGGATAGAGAATAGGATAGGATAGATGATATGATAGGACAGGATAGGATAGAGGATAGGATAGCATGGAGGATATGATAGGATTAAGGATAGGATAGGATAGAGGATAGGATAGCATGGAGGATAGGATAGGATTAAGGATAGGATAGGTTAGAGGATAGGATAGGATAGAGGATAGGATAGGATAGAGGATAGGAAAGGATAGACGATAGGATAGGATAGAGGATAGGATAAAGGATTGGATAGGATAGAGGACAGGATACGATAAAGTATAGGATAGGATAGAGGATAGGATAGGATAGAGAATAGGATAGGAAAGAGGATAGGATAGGATAGTGGATAGGATAGGATAGAGGATATGATAGGATAGAGGATAGGATAGGATAGGGGGATAGGATAGGATAGAGGATAGGATAGGATAGAGGTTTGGATAGGATAGAGGATAGGATAGGATAGAGGATAGGATAGGATAGAGGATACGATATAGGATTGGATAGGATAGAGGATAGGATAGGAAAGAGGATAGGATAGGATAGAGAATGGGATAGGATAGAGGATAGGATAGGATAGGGAATATGATAGGGGATTGGATAGGATAGATGATAGGATAGGATTGAGGATAGGATAGGAAAGAGGATAGGATAGGAAAGAGATTCGGATAGGGTAGATGATGTTATAGGAAAGAGGATAGGATATGATAGCGGATACGATATTATAGAGAATAGGATGGGATGGAGGATCGGATAGGATAGGATAGAGGATAGGATAGAGGATTGGATGGGATAGAGGATAGGATAGGATAGTGGATAGGATAGGATAGAGGATATGATAGGATAGAGTATGGGATAGGGAAGAGGATGGGATAGGATAGAGAATAGCGTAGGATAGATGATATTATAGGATAGAGGATAGGATAGGATTCGATTGAGGATAGCATATGATAGAGGATAGGATAGAGTATAGGATAGAGGATTGGAAAGGATAGAGGATAGAGGATAGGATAGGATAGAGGATAGGATAGGATAGAGGATAGGATAGGAGATTGGATAGGATACAGGCTAGGAGACGATAGAGAATAGGATAGGATAGATGGTATTATAGGAAAGTGGATACGATAGGATAGAGAATAGGATAGGAAAGACGATACGATAGGATAGAGGAAAGGATAGGATAGAGGATAGGATAGGATAGAGGATAGGATAGGATTGAGGATAGGATTGGAGAGGATAGGATAGGACAAAGGATAGGATAGGATAGAGAATAGGATAGGAAAGACGATAGGATAGGATAGAGAATGGGATATGATAGAGGATAGGATAGGATAGAGGATAGCACAGAGAATAGGATAGGATAGAGGAAAATGATAGGATTGAGGATAGGATTGGAGAGAGGATAGGATAGGGTAGAGGATAGGATAGGATAGAGGATAGGATAGGATAGACGATAGGATAGGATAGAGGATAGGATATGATAGAGGATAGGATAGGATAGAGGATAGGATAGGATAGAGGATAGGATAGGATATAGGATAGGATGGGATAGAGGATAGGACAGGATAGGGGATTGGATCGGATACAGGATAGGATACGATAGAGGATAGGATATGATAGAGGATAGGATAGGATAGCGGATAGGATAGGATAGAGGATAGGATAGGATAGAGGATAGGAGAGCATAGAAGATAGGATAGCATAGAGGATAGAATAGAGGATAGGATAGAGGATTGGATAGGATAGATGATATTATAGGAAAGAGGATACGATAGGATGGAGGATAGGATAGGATATTGGATACGATAGGATTGAGGATAGGATTGGAGAGAGGATAGGATAGGATAAAGGATAGGATAGGATAATGGATAGTATAGGATAGAGGATAGCATAGAGAATAGGATAGGATACAGGATAGGATAGGCGATTGGATAGGATAGATGATATTATAGGAAAGAGGATATGATATGATAGAGGATACGATATTATAGAGGATAGGGTAGGATAGAGGAAAGGATAGGATAGTGGAAAGGATAGGATAGAGGATAGGACCGGGAATTGGATAGGATAGAGGATAGGAGACGAAAGAGGATAGGATTGGATAGAGAATAGGATAGAGGATGGGATAGAGGATAGGATAGGGTTGAGGATAGGATAGGATAGAGGATAGGATAGGATAGAGGATAGGATAGGATAGAGGATAGGATAATATAGGGAATAGGATAGGATAGATGGTATTATAGGAAAGAGGATAGGATATGATAGAGGATACGATATTATAGAGGATAGGATAGGATAGCGGATAGGATAGGATGGAGTATAGGATGGAATTGAGGATAGGATAGGGTTGAGGATAGGATAGGATAGAGGATAGGATCGGATAGAGGATAGGATAGGATAGAGGATAGGATAGGATAGGATAGAGGATAGGATAGGATAGAGGACAGGAGAGGATAGAGGATAGGATAGCATAGAGGATAGGATAGGATAGAGGATAGGATAGGATAGAGGATAGGATAGGATAGGATAGAGGATAGGATAGGATAGAGAATACGATAGGATAGAGGATAGGATAGGATAGAGGATAGGATAGGCTAGAGGATAGGATAGGATAGAGGACAGGATACAGGATAGGGTAGGACAGAGGATAGGATAGGGTAGAGGATAGCATAGGAGAGATGATATGATGGGATAGAGGATAGTATAGGATAGAGGATAAGATATTATAGAGGATAGGATAGGGTAGAGTATAGGATAGGATAGAGGATATTATAGGATAGTGGATAGGATAGGATAGAGGATATGATAGGATAGAGTATAGGATAGGGCAGAGTATGGGATAGGATAGAGGATACGATAGGATAGAGGATAGGATAGGATAGAGGATAGGATAGGATAGATGATATTATAGGAAAGAGGATAGGATATGATAGAGGATACGATATTATAGAGGATAGGATAGGATAGCAGATAGGATAGCATGGAGTATAGGATGGAATTGAGGATAGGATAGGGTTGAGGATAGGATAGGATAGAGGATAGGATCGGATAGAGGATAGGATAGGATAGAGGATAGGATACAGGATAGTGTAGGACAGAGGATAGGATAGGGTAGAGGATAGCATAGGAGAGATGATATGATGGGATAGAGGATAGTATAGGATAGAGGATAAGATATTATAGAGGATAGGATAGGGTAGAGTATAGGATAGGATAGAGGATATTGTAGGATAGTGGATAGGATAGGATAGAGGATATGATAGGATAGAGTATAGGATAGGGCAGAGTATGGGATAGGATAGAGGATACGCTAGGATAGAGGATAGGATAGAGGATAGGATAGGAAAGAGGATAGGATAGGATAGAGGGTAGGATAGGATAGACGATAGGATAGGATAGATGATATTATAGGATAGAGGACAGGATATGATAGAGGATACGATCTTATAGAGGATAGGATAGGATAGAGGAAAGGATGGGATAGTGGAAAGTATAGGATAGAGGATAGGACAGGGGATTGGATAGGATAGAGGATAGGAGACGAAAGAGGATAGGATTGGATAGAGAATAGGATAGAGGATAGGATAGAGGATTGGATAGGATAGAGGATATTATAGGATAGAGGATAGGATATGATAGAGGATACGTTATTATAGAGGATAGGATAGGATAGCGGATAGGATAGGATGGAGTATAGGATGGAATTGAGGATAGGTAGGGTTGAGGATAGGATAGGATAGAGGATAGGATCGGATAGAGGATAGGATAGGGGATTGGATAGGATAGAGGATAGGAGACGAAAGAGGATAGGATTGGATAGAGAATAGGATAGAGGATAGGATAGAGGATTGGATAGGATAGAGGATATTATAGCATACAGGATAGGATATGATAGAGGATAGGATAGGATAGAGGATAGGATAGGATATAGGATAGGATGGGATAGAGGATAGGATAGGATAGAGGATAGGATAGGAAAGAGGATAGGATAGGATAGAGAATGGGATAGGGTAGAGGATAGGATAGGATAGAGGATAGCACAGAGAATAGGATAGGATAGAGAATATGATAGGCGATTGGATAGGGTAGATGATAGGATAGGATTGAGGATAGGATAGGAAAGAGGATAGGATAGGATAGAGGATAGGATAGGATTGAGTATAGGATATAGGATTGGATAGGATAGAGGATAGGATACGATAGAGGATTGGATGGAATAGAAGATACGATAGAGAATAGGATAGTATAGAGGATATGATAGGATAGAGGATACGATAGGATAGAGGATAGGATAGGATAGAGGATAGGATAGGATAGATGATATTATAGGATAGAGGACAGGATAGGACAGAGGAAACGATATTATAGAGGATAGGATAGGATAGAGGATAAGATCGGATAGAGGATAGGATAGGGGATTGGATAGGATAGAGGATAGGATAGGATAGAGGATAGGATAGGATAGAGGATATTATAGGATAGAGGATAGGATATGATAGGGGATACGATATTATAGAGGATAGGATAGGATAGCGGATAGGATAGGATGGAGTATAGGATGGAATTGAGGATAGGATAGGGTTGAGGATAGGATAGGATAGAGGATAGGATCGGATAGAGGATAGGATAGGGGATTGGATAGGATAGAGGATAGGAGACGAAAGAGGATAGGATTGGATAGAGAATAGGATAGAGGATAGGATAGGGGATTGGATAGGATAGACGAGAGGATAGGATAGGATAGCGGAAAGGATAGGATAGAGTATAGAATAGGATAGAGGATATGATAGGATAGATGATAGGATATGTTATTTGGTTGGTATATGTTATAGGATATGTATGCAGAGTATAGGATATGTGATTGGATAGGATAGAGGATAAGATATTATAGAGGACAGGATAGGGTAGAGGATATTATAGGATAGAGAATACGATAGGATAGATGATATTATAGGATAGAGGATACGATATTATAGGGGATAGGATAGGATAGAGCATGGGATAGGATAGAGTACAGGATAGGATAGGATAGAGGATAGGATAGGATAGAGGATAGGATAGGATAGAGGATAGGATAGGATAGAGGATAGGATAGGATAGATGATATTATAGGATTGACGATAGGATAGGATAGAGGACAGGACGGGATAGAGGACAGGATAGAGGATTGGATAGGATAGAGGATAGGATAGGATAGAGGATAGGATAGGATAGAGGATAGGATAGGATAGAAGATAGGATAGGATAGAGGATAGGATACGATAGATGATATGATAGGATAGGATAGAGGATAGGATAGCATAGAGGATAGGATACGATGGATGATATGATAGGATAGGATAGAGGATAGGGTGGCATGGAGGATAGGATAGGATTAAGGATAGGATAGGTTAGAGGATAGGATAGGATAGAGGATAGGATAGGATAGAGGATAGGAAAGGATAGAGGATAGGATAGGATAGAGGATAATATAAAGGATTGGATACGATAGAGGACAGGATACGATAAAGTATAGGATAGGATAGAGGATAGGATAGGATAGAGAATAGGATAGGAAAGAGGATAGGATATGATAGTGGATAGGATAGGATAGAGGATATGATATGTTAGAGTATAGGATAGGGCAGAGTATGGGATAGGATAGAGGATACGATAGGATAGAGGATAGGATAGAGGATAGGATAGGAAAGAGGATAGGATAGGATAGAGGGTAGGATAGGATAGACGATGGGATAGGATAGCGGATAGGATAGAGGATAGGACAGGATAGAGGATAGGACAGGATAGAGGATAGGATAGCATAGAAGATAGGATAGGATTGAGGATAGGATAGGATAGAGGATAGGATACAGGATAGGGTAGGACAGAGGACAGGATAGGGTAGAGGATACCATAGGATAGATGATATTATGGGATAGAGGATAGTATAGGATAGAGGATAGGATATTATAGAGGATAGGATATAATACAGGATATGATAGAGTATAGGATAGGGGATTGGATAGGATAGAGGATAGGATAGGATAGAGGGTAGGATAGGATAGAGGCTAGGATAGGATGGAGGATAGGATATAATACAGGATATGATTGGACAGAGGATAGGATAGGATAGATGATATTATAGGATAGAGGACAGGATAGGATAGAGGATAGGATAGGATAGAGGATAGGATAGGATAGAGAATAGGATAGGATAGAGGATAGGATCAGATAGAGGATAGGATAGGATAGAGGATAGGATCAGAAAGAGGATAGGATAGGGGATTGGATAGGATAGACGAGAGTATAGAATAGGATAGAGGATATGATAGGATATATGATAGGATATGTTAGAGTATATTATAGGGGATTGGATAGGATACAGGATAGAATAGGATAGAAAATAGGATAGGATAGAGGATAGGATAGGATAGAGGATAGGATAGGCTAGAGGATAGGATAGGATAGAGGATAGAGGATAGGATAGAGGATAGGATAGTATAGAGGATACGATATTATAGAGGATAGGATAGAGGATAGGATAGGATATTGGATACGATAGGATTGAGGATAGGATTGGAGAGAGGATAGGATAGGATAAAGGATAGGATAGGATAGTGGATAGGATAGAATAGAGGATAGGATAGGGCAGAGGATAGGTTAGGATAGAGGATAGGATACGATAGAGGATAGGATAGTATAAAGGATGGAGGATAGGATAGAGGATAGGATAGTATAGAGGATACGATATTATAGAGGATAGGATAGAGGATAGGACAGGATGGAGGATAGGATAGGTTAGAGGCTCGGATAGGATAGAGGATTGGATAGGATAGAGGATACGATCTTCTAGAGGATAGGATAGGATAGAGGAAAGGATAGGATAGGGGAAAGGATAGGATAGAGGATAGGATAGGGGATTGGATAGGATAGAGGATAGGAGGCGAAATAGGATAGGATTGGATACAGAATAGGATAGATAATAGGATAGAAGATTGGATAGGTTAGAGGATAGGATAGGAGAGCGGATAGGATAGGATGCAGTATTGGATAGAATTGAGGATAGGATAGGAACGAGGATAGGATAGGATAGAGGTTAGGATAGGATAGAGGATATGATAGGATAGGGAATAGGATAGGATAAATGATATTATAGGAAAGTGGATAGGATATGATAGAGGATACGATAGGATAGAGGATCGGAAAGGATAGAGGATAGGATAGGATAGAGGATAGGATAGGATATTGGATACGATAGGATTGAGGATAGGATTGGAGAGAGGATAGGATAGGATACAGGATACGATATTATAGAGGATAGGATAGGATAGGGAAGAGGATAGGATAGATGATATTATAGGATAGAGGATAGGATAGGATGGAGGATAGGATAGAGGATAGCATAGGATAGAGGATAGGATAGGATAGAGGATAGGATAGGATAGAGGATAGGATAGGATTGAGGATAGGATAGGAAAGAGGATAGGATAGGATACAGGATACGATATTATAGAGGATAGGATAGGATAGGGAAGAGGATAGGATAGATGATATTATAGGATAGAGGATAGGATAGGATGGAGGATAGGATAGAGGATAGCATAGGATAGAGGATAGGATAGGATAGAGGATAGGATAGGATAGAGGATAGGATAGGATAGTGGATAGGATAGGATAGAGGATAGGATAGGATAGAGGATAGGATAGGATAGACGATAGGATAGGATAGAGGATAGGATAGCATAGAGGATAGGATAGGATTGACGATAGGATAGGATAGAGGACAGGACGGGATAGAGGATAGGATAGAGAATTGGATAGGATAGAGGATAGGATAGGATAGAGGATAGGATAGGATAGAGGATAGGATAGGATAGAGAATAGGATAGGATAGAGGATAGGATCAGATAGAGGATAGGATAGGATAGAGGATAGGATCAGATAGAGGATAGGATAGGGGATTGGATAGGATAGACGAGAGTATAGAATAGGATAGAGGATATGATAGGATATATGATAGGATATGTTAGAGTATATTATAGGGGATTGGATAGGATACAGGATAGGATAGGATAGAAAATAGGATAGGATAGAGGATAGGATAGGATAGAGGATAGGATAGGCTAGAGGATAGGATAGGATAGAGGATAGAGGATAGAGGATAGGATAGAGGATAGTATATTATAGAGGATAGGATAGAGGATAGGATAGGATATTGGATACGATAGGATTGAGGATAGGATTGGAGAGAGGATAGGATAGGATAAAGGATAGGATAGGATAGTGGATAGGATAGGATAGAGGATAGGATAGGGCAGAGTATGGGATAGGATAGAGGATACGATAGGATAGAGGATAGGATATTATAGAGGATAGGATAGGGTAGAGTATAGGATAGGATAGAGGATATTATAGGATAGTGGATAGGATAGGATAGAGGATATGATAGGATAGAGTATAGGATAGGGCAGAGTATGGGATAGGATAGAGGATACGATAGGATAGAGGATAGGATAGAGGACAGGATAGGAAATAGGATAGGATAGGATAGAGGAGAGGTTAGGATAGAGGATAGGATACGATAGAGGATAGGATAGTATAAAGGATAGAGTATAGGATAGAGGATAGGATAGTATAGAGGATACGATATTATAGAGGATAGGATAGAGGATAGGACAGGATGGAGGATAGGATAGGTTAGAGGCTCGGATAGGATAGAGGATTGGATAGGATAGAGGATACGATCTTCTAGAGGATAGGATAGGATAGAGGAAAGGATAGGATAGGGGAAAGGATAGGATAGAGGATAGGATAGGGGATTGGATAGGATAGAGGATAGGAGGCGAAATAGGATAGGATTGGATACAGAATAGGATAGATAATAGGATAGAGGATTGGATAGGATAGAGGATAGGATAGGATAGCGGATAGGATAGGATGCAGTATAGAATAAAATTGAGGATAGGATAGGAACGAGGATAGGATAGGAACGAGGATAGGATAGGATAGAGGTTAGGATAGGATAGAGGATATGATAGGATAGGGAATAGGATAGGATAAATGATATTATAGGAAAGAGGATAGGATATGATAGAGGATACGATATTATAGAGGATACGATAGGATAGAGGATCGGAAAGGATAGAGGATTGGATAGGATAGAAGATACGATAGGATAGAGGATAGGATAGGATTGAGGATAGGATAGGAAAGAGTACAGGATAGGATACAGGATACGATATTATAGAGGATAGGATAGGATAGGGAAGAGGATAGGATAGGTGATATTATAGGATAGAGGATAGGATAGGATGGAGGATAGGATAGAGGATAGGACAGGATAGAGGATAGGATAGGATAGGATAGAGGATAGGATAGGATAGAGGATAGGATAGGATTGAGGATAGGATAGGAAAGAGAATAGGATAGGATACAGGATACGATATTATAGAGGATAGGATAGGATAGGGAAGAGGATAGGATAGATGATATTATAGGATAGATGATAGGATAGGATGGAGGATAGGATAGAGGATAGCATAGGATAGAGGATAGGATAGGATAGAGGATAGGATAGGATAGAGGATAGGATAGGATAGTGGATAGGATAGGATAGAGGATAGGATAGGATAGAGGATAGGATAGGATAGACGATAGGATAGGATAGAGGATAGGATAGCAAAGAGGATAGGATAGGATTGACGATAGGATAGGATAGAGGACAGGACGGGATAGAGGATAGGATAGAGAATTGGATAGGATAGAGGATAGGATAGGATAGAGGATAGGATAGGATAGAGGATAGGATAGGATAGAGAATAGGATAGGATAGAGGATAGGATCAGATACAGGATAGGATAGGATAGAGGATAGGATCAGATAGAGGATAGGATAGGGGATTGGATAGGATAGACGAGAGTATAGAATAGGATAGAGGATATGATAGGATATATGATAGGATATGTTAGAGTATATTATAGGGGATTGGATAGGATACAGGATAGGATAGGATAGAAAATAGGATAGGATAGAGGATAGGATAGGATAGAGGATAGGATAGGCTAGAGGATAGGATAGTATAGAGGATACGATATTATAGAGGATAGGATAGAGGATAGGATAGGATATTGGATACGATAGGATTGAGGATAGGATTGGAGAGAGGATAGGATAGGATAAAGGATAGGATAGGATAGTGGATAGGATAGGATAGAGGATAGGATAGGGCAGAGTATGGGATAGGATAGAGGATACGATAGGATAGAGGATAGGATATTATAGAGGATAGGATAGGGTAGAGTATAGGATAGGATAGAGGATATTATAGGATAGTGGATAGGATAGGATAGAGGATATGAAAGGATAGAGTATAGGATAGGGCAGAGTATGGGATAGGATAGAGGATACGATAGGATAGAGGATAGGAAAGAGGACAGGATAGGAAATAGGATAGGATAGGATAGAGGATAGGTTAGGATAGAGGATAGGATACGATAGAGGATAGGATAGTATAAAGGATAGAGGATAGGATAGAGGATAGGATAGTATAGAGGATACGATATTATAGAGGATAGGATAGAGGATAGGACAGGATGGAGGATAGGATATGTTAGAGGCTCGGATAGGATAGAGGATTGGATAGGATAGAGGATACGATCTTCTAGAGGATAGGATAGGATAGAGGAAAGGATAGGATAGGGGAAAGGATAGGATAGAGGATAGGATAGGGGATTGGATAGGATAGAGGATAGGAGGCGAAATAGGATAGGATTGGATACAGAATAGGATAGATAATAGGATAGAGGATTGGATAGGATAGGGAATAGGATAGGATAAATGATATTATAGGAAAGTGGATAGGATATGATAGAGGATACGATAGGATAGAGGATCGGAAAGGATAGAGGATAGGATAGGATAGAGGATAGGATAGGATATTGGATACGATAGGATTGAGGATAGGATTGGAGAGAGGATAGGATAGGATAAAAGATAGGATAGGATAGTGGATAGGATAGGATAGAGGATAGGATAGGATAGAGGATAGGATAGGCTAGAGGATAGGATAGGATAGAGGATAGGATACAGGATAGGGTAGGAAAGAGGATAGGATATGGTAGAGGATAGCATAGGAGAGATGATATGATGGGATAGAGGATAGTATAGGATAGAGATTAAGATATTATAGAGGATAGGATAGGGTAGAGCATAGGATAGGATAGAGGATATTATAGGATAGTGGATAGGATAGGATAGAGGATATGATAGGATAGAGTATAGGATAGGGTAGAGTATGGGATAGGATAGAGGATACGATAGGATAGAGGATAGGATAGAGGATAGGATAGGAAATAGGATAGGATAGGATAGAGGATAGGTTAGGATAGAGGATAGGATACGATAGAGGATAGGATAGGATAAAGGATACAGGATAGGATAGAGGATAGGATAGGATAGAGAATACGATATTAAAGAGGATAGGATAGAGGATAGGACAGGATGGAGATTAGGATAGGTTAGAGGTTCGGATAGGATAGAGGATTGGATAGGATAGAGGATACGATCTTCTAGAGGATAGGATAGGATAGAGGAAAGGATAGGATAGGGGAAAGGATAGGATAGAGGATAGGATAGGGGATTGGATAGGATAGAGGATAGGATAGGATGGAGGATAGGATAGAGGATAGGACAGGATAGAGGATAGGATAGGATAGAGGATAGGATAGGGTAGAGGATAGGATAGGATTGAGGATAGGATAGGAAAGAGGATAGGATAGGATACAGGATACGATATTATAGAGGATAGGATAGGATAGGGAAGAGGATTGGATAGATGATATTATAGGATAGAGGATAGGATAGGATGGATTATAGGATAGAGGATAGGATAGGATAGAGGATAGGATAGGATAGAGGATAGGATAGGATAGAGGATAGGATAGGATAGTGGATAGGATAGGATAGACGATAGGATAGGATAGAGGATAGGATAGCATAGAGGATAGGATAGGATTGACGATAGGATAGGATAGAGGACAGGACGGGATAGAGGATAGGATAGAGAATTGGATAGGATAGAGGATAGGATAGGATAGAGGATAGGATAGGTTAGAGGATAGGATAGGATAGAGAATAGGATAGGATAGAGGATAGGATCAGATAGAGGATAGGATAGGATAGAGGATAGGATCAGATAGAGGATAGGATAGGGGATTGGATAGGATAGACGAGAGTATAGAATAGGATAGAGGATATGATAGGATATATGATAGGATATGTTAGAGTATATTATAGGGGATTGGATAGGATACAGGATAGGATAGGATAGAAAATAGGATAGGATAGAGGATAGGATAGGATAGAGGATAGGATAGGCCAGAGGATAGGATAGGATAGAGGATAGGATAGGATAGATTATAGGGTCGGATAGAGGATAGGATAGGGGTTTGGATAGGATAGACGATAGGATAGGATAGAGGATAGGATAGGATAGAGAATAGGATAGGATAGATGCTATTGCAGGATAGAGGACAGGATAGGATAGAGGATAGGATAAGATAGAGGATAGGATAGGATAGAGGATAGGATAGCGGATTGGATAGGATAGAGGATAGGATAGATGATAGGATAGAGGATTGGATAGGATAGAGGATACGATACGATAGAGGATAGGATAGGGGATTGGATAGGATACAGGATAGGATACGATAGAGGATAGGATAGGATAGAGGATAGGATTGCGGATTGGATACGATAGAGGATAGGATAGGATAGATGATATTATAGGAAAGAGGATAGGATAGGATGGAGGATAGGATAGGATAGAGGATAAGATAGAATAGAGGATAGGACAGGATAGAGGATAGGATAGGATAGAGGATAGGATAGAGGATAGGATAGCATAGAAGATAGGATAGGATTGACGATAGGATAGGATAGAGGATAGGATATAGGATAGGATAGAGGATAGGATAGAGGATAGGATAGAGGATAGGATAGAGGATAGGATAGAGGATAGGATAGGATATAGGGTAGGATAGGGTAGAGGATAGGATAGGATAGAGAATAGGATAGGAAAGACGATAGGATAGGATAGAGAATGGGATAGGATAGAGGATAGGATAGGATAGACGATAGCACAGAGAATAGGATAGGATAGAGGATAGGATAGGAGATTGGATAGGATACAGGCTAGGAGACGATAGAGAATAGGAGAGGATAGATGGTATTATAGGAAAGAGGATACGATAGGATAGAGGATAGGATAGGATAGAGGATAGGATAGGATAGAGGATAGGATAGGATAGAGGATAGCATAGGATAGAGGATAGGATAGGATAGAGGATAGGATAGCATTGAGGATAGGATTGGAGAGAGGATAGGATAGGATAAAGGATAGGATAGGATAGAGAATAGGATAGGAAAGAGGATAGTATAGGATAGAGAATGGGATAGGATAGAGGATAGGATAGGATAGAGGATAGCACAGAGAATAGGATAGGATAGAGGATAGGATAGGGGATTGGATAGGATAGAGGATAGGATAGGATTGAGGATAGGATAGGAAAGAGGATAGGATAGGAAAGAGATTCGGATAGGGTAGATGATGTTATAGGAAAGAGGATAGGATATGGTAAAGGATACGATATTATAGAGAATAGGATAGGATGGAGGATCGGATAGGATAGGATAGAGTATAGGAGAGGATAGAGGACAGGATAGGATAGAGGATAGCACAGAGAATAGGATAGGATAGAGGATACGATAGGATGGAGGATAGGATAGGTTAGAGGCTCGGATAGAATAGAGGATTGGATAGGATAGAGGATACGATCTTCTAGAGGATAGGATAGGATAGAGGAAAGGATAGGATAGGGGAAAGGATAGGATAGAGGTTAGGATAGGGTAGAGGATAGGATATGATACTGGATACTATAGGATAGTGGATAGGATAGGATAGAGGATATGATAGGATAGAGTATAGGATATTGCAGAGTATGGGATAGGATAGATGATACGATAGGATAGAGGATAGGATAGAGGATAGGATAGCATAGAGGATAGGATAAAGGATTGGATAGGATATAGGACAGGATACGATAGAGGATAGGATAGGATAGAGGATAGGATTGGATAGAGAATAGGATAGGAAAGAGGATAGGATACGATAGAGAATAGCATAGGATAGAGGATAGGATAGGATAGAGGATAGGATGGGATAGAGGATAGGATAGGCTAGAGGATAGGATATTATAGAGGATAGGATAAGATAGAGGATAGGATAGGATAGGATAGAGGATAGGATAGGATAGCGGAAAGGATAGGATAGAGTATAGAATAGGATAGAGGATATGATAGGATAGATGATAGGATATGATAGAGTATAGAATAGGGGATTGGATAGGATAGAGGATAGGATAAGATAGAGGATAGGATACGATAGAGGATAGAATAGGATAGAGGATAGGATAGGATAGAGGATAGGATAGGATAGCGGATAGTATAGGATGCAGTATAGAATAGAATTGAGGATAGGATAGGAACGAGGATAGGATAGGATAGAGGATAGGATACGATAGAGGATAGGATAGGATGGAGAATAGGATAGGATAGAGTATAGGATATAGGATTGGATAGGATAGAGGATAGGATAGGATAGGATACATGATATTATAGGATAGAGAAAGGATAGGACAGAGGATACGATATTATACAGGCTGGAATAGGATAGCGGAATGGATAGGATAGAGGATAGGATTCGATAGAGGACAGGATAGGATAGGATGGCGGGAAGGATAGGATAGAGTATTGAATAGGATAGAGGATAATATGGGATTGAGGATAGGATAAGTTAGAGGATAGGATAGGATAGAGGATAGGATCGAGGATTGGATAGGATAGAGGATACGCTAGGATAGAGGATAGGATAGGATGAAGAATAGGATAGGATAGAGGATAGGATAGGATAGAGTATAGAATAGGATAGAGGATAGGATATAGGATCGGATAGGATAGAGGATAGGATACGATAGAGGATAGGATAGGTGATTCGATCGGATACAGGATAGGATACGATAGAGGATGGGATAGGATAGAGGATAGGATAGGATAGAGGATAGGATAGGATAGAGGATAGGATGGGATAGGATAGAGGATAGGATAGGATAGAGGATTGGATAGGATAGAGGATAGGATAGGATAGAGGATAGGATAGGATAGAGGATAGGATAGGATAGAGGATAGGATAGGATAGAGGATATGATAGGATAGAGGATCGGATAGGATAGAGGATAGGATAGGGGATTGGGTAGGATATAGGACAGGAGGCGATAGAGGATAGGATAGGATAGAGGATAGGATAGGATAGAGGATAGGATAGCATAGAGCATAGAATAGAGGATAGGATAGAGGATTGGATAGGATAGATGATAGGATATGATAGAGTATACGATATTATAGAGGATAGGATAGGATAGAGGATTGGATAGAATAGGTGATAGGATATGATAGAGTATACGATATTATAGAGGATAGGATAGGATAGAGGATCGGATAGGATAGAGGATTGGATAGGATAGAGGATAGGATAGGATAGAGAATAGGATATCGTATTGGATAGGATAGAGGATAGGATACGATAGAGAATAGGATAGGATAGGATAGAGAATAGGATAGGATAGATGATATTGTAGGATAGAGGAAGGATAGGACAGAGGATACGATGTTATAGAGGATAGGATAGCCTAGCGGAAAGGGAAGGATAGAGGATAGGATCGGGGATTGCATAGGATACAGGACAGGGGACGATAGAGGATAGGATACGATAGAGGATAGAATAGGATAGAGGATAGGATAGGATAGAGGACAGGATAGGACAGAGGAAACGATATTATAGAGGATAGGATAGGATAGCGGAAAGGATAGGATAGAGTATAGAATAGGATAGAGGATATGATAGGATAGATGATAGGATATGATAGAGTATAGGATAGGGGATTGGATAGGATAGAGGATAGGATTAGATAGAGGATAGGATACGATAGAGGATAGGATCGAGGATTGGATAAGATAGAGGATACGCTAGGATAGAGGATAGGATAGGATGAAGAATAGGATAGGATAGAGGATAGGATAGGATAGAGTATAGAATAGGATAGAGGATAGGATATCGGATCGGATAGGATAGAGGATAGGATACGATAGTTGATAGGATAGGGGAATCGATCGGATACAGGATAGGATACGATAGAGGATGGGATAGGATAGAGGATAGGATAGGATAGAGGATAGGATAGGATAGAGGATAGGATGGGATAGGATAGAGGATTGGATAGGATAGATGATAGGATATGATAGAGTATACGATATTATAGAGGATAGGATAGGATAGAGGATCGGATAGGATAGAGGATTGGATAGGATAGAGGATAGGATAGGATAGAGAATAGGATATCGGATTGGATAGGATAGAGGATAGGATACGATAGAGAATAGGATAGGATAGATGATATTGTAGGATAGAGGAAGGATAGGACAGAGGATACGATGTTATAGAGGATAGGATAGAGGATAGGATAAAGGATTGGATAGGATAGAGGACAGGATAGGATAGAGTATAGGATATTGCAGAGTATGGGATAGGATAGAGGATACGATAGGATAGAGGATAGGATAGAGGATAGGATAGCATAGAGGATAGGATAAAGGATTGGATAGGATAGAGGACAGGATACGATAGAGGATAGGATAGGGTAGAGGATAGCATAGGAGAGATGATATGATGGGATAGAGGATAGTATAGGATAGAGGTTAAGATATTATACAGGATATTATAGGGTAGAGTATAGGATAGGATAGAGGATACGATAGGATAGAGGATAGGATAGAGGATAGGATAGGAAATAGGATAGGATGGGATAGAGGATAGGATAGGCTAGAGGATAGGATATTATAGAGGATAGGATAAGATAGAGGATAGGATAGGATAGGATAGAGGATAGGATAGGATAGCGGAAAGGATAGGATAGAGTATAGAATAGGATAGAGGATATGATAGGATAGATGATAGGATATGATAGAGTATAGAATAGGGGATTGGATAGGATAGAGGATAGGATAAGATAGAGGATAGGATACGATAGAGGATAGAATAGGATAGAGGATAGGATAGGATAGAGGATAGGATAGGATAGCGGATAGTATAGGATGCAGTATAGAATAGAATTGAGGATAGGATAGGAACGAGGATAGGATAGGATAGAGGATAGGATACGATAGAGGATAGGATAGGATAGAGAATAGGATAGGATAGAGTATAGGATATAGGATTGGATAGGATAGAGGATAGGATAGGATAGGATACATGATATTATAGGATAGAGAAAGGATAGGACAGAGGATACGATATTACACAGGCTGGAATAGGATAGCGGAATGGATAGGATAGAGGATAGGATTCGATAGAGGACAGGATAGGATAGGATGGCGGGAAGGATAGGATAGAGTATTGAATAGGATAGAGGATAATATGGGATTGAGGATAGGATAAGTTAGAGGATAGGATAGGATAGAGGATAGGATCGAGGATTGGATAGGATAGAGGATACGCTAGGATAGAGGATAGGATAGGATGAAGAATAGGATAGGATAGAGGATAGGATAGGATAGAGTATAGAATAGGATAGAGGATAGGATATAGGATCGGATAGGATAGAGGATAGGATACGATAGAGGATAGGATAGGGGATTCGATCGGATACAGGATAGGATACGATAGAGGATGGGATAGGATAGAGGATAGGATAGGATAGAGGATAGGATAGGATAGAGGATAGGATGGGATAGGATAGAGGATAGGATAGGATAGAGGATAGGATAGGATAGAGGATAGGATAGGATAGAGGATAGGATAGGATAGAGGATAGGATAGGATAGAGGATAGGATAGGATAGAGGATATGATAGGATAGAGGATCGGATAGGATAGAGGATAGGATAGGGGATTGGGTAGGATATAGGACAGGAGGCGATAGAGGATAGGATAGGATAGAGGATAGGATAGGATAGAGGATAGGATAGCATAGAGCATAGAATAGAGGATAGGATAGAGGATTGGATAGGATAGATGATAGGATATGATAGAGTATACGATATTATAGAGGATTGGATAGAATAGATGATAGGATATGATAGAGTATACGATATTATAGAGGATAGGATAGGATAGAGGATCGGATAGGATAGAGGATTGGATAGGATAGAGGATAGGATAGGATAGAGAATAGGATATCGTATTGGATAGGATAGAGGATAGGATACGATAGAGAATAGGATAGGATAGGATAGAGAATAGGATAGGATAGATGATATTGTAGGATAGAGGAAGGATAGGACAGAGGATACGATGTTATAGAGAATAGGATAGCCTAGCGGAAAGGGAAGGATAGAGGATAGGATCGGGGATTGCATAGGATACAGGACAGGGGACGATAGAGGATAGGATACGATAGAGGATAGAATAGGATAGAGGATAGGATAGGATAGAGGACAGGATAGGACAGAGGAAACGATATTATAGAGGATAGGATAGGATAGCGGAAAGGATAGGATAGAGTATAGAATAGGATAGAGGATATGATAGGATAGATGATAGGATATGATAGAGTATAGGATAGGGGATTGGATAGGATAGAGGATAGGATTAGATAGAGGATAGGATACGATAGAGGATAGGATCGAGGATTGGATAAGATAGAGGATACGCTAGGATAGAGGATAGGATAGGATGAAGAATAGGATAGGATAGAGGATAGGATAGGATAGAGTATAGAATAGGATAGAGGATAGGATATCGGATCGGATAGGATAGAGGATAGGATACGATAGTTGATAGGATAGGGGAATCGATCGGATACAGGATAGGATACGATAGAGGATGGGATAGGATAGAGGATAGGATAGGATAGAGGATAGGATAGGATAGAGGATAGGATAGAGGATAGGATAGCATAGAGGATAGGATAAAGGATTGGATAGGATAGAGGACAGGATACGATAGAGGATAGGATAGGGTAGAGGATAGCATAGGAGAGATGATATGATGGGATAGAGGATAGTATAGGATAGAGGTTAAGATATTATACAGGATATTATAGGGTAGAGTATAGGATAGGATAGAGGATACGATAGGATAGAGGATAGGATAGAGGATAGGATAGGAAATAGGATAGGATAGGATAGAGGATAGATTAGGATAGAGGATAGGATACGATAGAGGATAGGATAGGATAAAGGATACAGGATAGGATAGAGGATATGATAGGATAGAGGATACGATATTATAGAGGATGGGATAGAGGATAGGACAGGATGGAGAATAGGATAGGTTAGAGGCTCGGATAGGATAGAGGATTAATACGATAGAGGATACGATCTTCTAGAGGATAGGATAGGATAGAGGAAAGGATAGGATAGGGGAAAGGATAGGATAGAGGATAGGATAGGGGATTGGATAGGATAGAGGATAGGAGGCGAAATAGGATAGGATTGGATACAGAATAGGATTGATAATAGGATAGAGGATTGGATAGGATAGAGGATAGGATAGGATAGCGGATAGGATAGGATAGAGGATATGATAGGATAGGGAATAGGATAGGATAAATGATATTATAGGAAAGAGGATAGGATATGATAGAGGATACGATATTATAGAGGATACGATAGGATAGAGGATCGGAAAGTATAGAGGATTGGATAGGATAGAAGATACGATAGGATAGAGGATAGGATAGGATTGAGGATAGGATAGGAAAGAGTAAAGGATAGGATACAGGATACGATATTACAGAGGATAGGATAGGATAGGGAAAAGGATAGGATAGATGATATTATAGGATAGAGGATAGGATAGGATGGAGGATAGGATAGAGGATAGGATAGGATAGTGGATAGGATAGGATAGAGAATAGGATAGGATTGAGGATAGGATAGGAAAGAGGACAGGATAGGATACAGGATACGATATTATAGAGGATAGGATAGGATAGGGAAGAGGATAGGATAGATGATATTATAGGATAGAGGATAGGATAGGATGGAGGATAGGATAGAGGATAGGATAGGATAGAGGATAGTATAGGATAGAGGATAGGATAGGATAGAGGATAGGATAGGATAGTGGATAGGATAGGATAGAGGATAGGATAGGATAGAGGATAGGATAGGATTGACGATAGGATAGGATAGAGGACAGGACGGGATAGAGGATAGGATAGAGAATTGGATGTGATAGAGGATAGGATAGGATAGAGGATAGGATAGGATAGAGGATAGGATAGGATAGAGGATAGGATAGGATAGAGGATAGGATAGAGGATAGGATAGAGGATAGGATAGAGGATAGGATAGGATAGAGGATAGGATAGGCTAGAGGATAGGATAGGATAGAGGATAGGATAGGATAGATTATAGGGTCGGATAGAGGATTGGATAGGGGATTGGATAGGATAGACGATAGGATAGGATAGAGGATTGGATAGGATAGAGGATAGGATAGGATAGCGGAAAGGATAGGATAGAGTATAGAATAGGGTAGAGGATATGATAGGATAGATGATAGGATATGATAGAGTATAGGATATACGATTGCATAGGATAGAGGATAGGATACGATAGAGAATACGATAGGATAGGATAGAGAATACGATAGGATAGAGGATAGGATAGGATAGAGGATAGCACAGAGAATAGGATAGGATAGCGGATAGGATAGGTTGGAGTATAGGATAGAATTGAGGATAGGATAGGGTTGAGGATAGGATAGGATATAGGATAGGATAGGATAGAGGATTGGATAGGATAGAGGATAGGATAGGTTAGAGGATAGGATAGGATAGTGGTTTGGATAGAATAGAGGATAGGATAGGATAGAGGACAGGATAGGATAGAGTATAGGATATTGCAGAGTATGGGATAGGATAGAGGATACGATAGGATAGAGGATAGGATAGAGGATAGGATAGCATAGAGGATAGGATAAAGGATTGGATAGGATAGAGGACAGGATACGATAGAGGATAGGATAGGATAGAGGATAGGATTGGATAGAGAATAGGATAGGAAAGAGGATAGGATAGGATAGAGAATAGCATAGGATAGAGGATAGGATAGGATAGAGGAGATGATAGGATAGAGGATAGGATAGGATAGAGGATAGGATAGGATAGGATAGAGGATAGGATAGGACAGAGGATACGATATTATACAGGCTGGGATAGGATAGCGGAATGGATAGGATAGAGGATAGGATAGGATAGAGGATAGGACAGGATAGAGCATAGGATAGGATAGAGGATAGGACCAGATAGAGGATAGGATAGGATAGAGGATAGGATAGGATAGAGGAGATGATAGGATAGAGGATAGGATAGGATAGAGGAAAGGATAGGATAGAGGGTATTATGGGATAGTGAATTGGATAGGATAGAGGATATGATAGGATAGAGTATAGGATAGGGCAGAGGATGGGATAGGATAGAGAATAGCATAGGGTAGATGATATTATAAGATAGTGGATAGGATAGGATAGAGGATAGGATAGGATAGAGGATAGGATAGGATAGAGGATAGGATAGGATAGGGGATAGGATAGGATAGAGCATAGGATATGATAGAGGACAGGATATCATAGAGGATAGGATAGGATAGTATAGAGGATAGGATAGGACAGAGGATACGATATTATACAGGCTGGGATAGGATAGCGGAATGGATAGGATAGAGGATAGGATAGGATAGAGGATAGGATCAGATAGAGGATAGGATAGGATAGAGGATAGGATAGGATAGGATAGAGGATAGAATAGGATAGAGGATAGGATAGGGTAGAGGATAGGATACGATAGAGGATAGGATAGGATATAGAATAGGATAGGATAGAGTATAGGATATAGGATTGGATAGGATAGAGGATAGGATAGGATAGGATACATGATATTATAGGATAGAGAAAGGATAGGACAGAGGATACGATATTATACAGGCTGGGATAGGATAGCGGAATGGATAGGATAGAGGATAGGATTCGTTAGAGGACAGGATAGGATAGGATGGCGGGAAGGATAGGATAGAGTATTGAATAGGATAGAGGATAAGATAGGATGGAGGATAGGATAAGTTAGAGGATAGGATAGGATAGAGGATAGGATCGAGGATTGGATAGGATAGAGGATACGCTAGGATAGAGGATAGGATAGGATGAAGAATAGGATAGGATAGAGGATAGGATAGGATAGAGTATAGAATAGGATAGAGGATAGGATATAGGATCGGATAAGATAGAGGATAGGATACGATAGAGGATAGGATAGGGGATTCGATCGGATACAGGATGGGATACGATAGAGGATGGGATAGGATAGAGGATAGGATAGGATAGAGGATAGGATGGGATAGGATAGAGGATAGAGGATAGGATAGGATAGAGGATAGGATAGGATAGAGGATAGGATAGGATAGAGGATAGGATAGGATAGAGGATAGGATAGGATAGAGGATAGGATAGGATAGGATAGAGGATAGGATAGGATAGAGGATATGATAGGATAGAGGATCGGATAGGATAGAGGATAGGATAGGGGATTGGGTAGGATATAGGACAGGAGGCGATAGAGGATAGGATAGGATAGAGGATAGGATAGGATAGAGGATAGGATAGCATAGAGCATAGAATAGAGGATAGGATAGAGGATTGGATAGGATAGATGATAGGATATGATAGAGTATACGATATTATAGAGGATTGGATAGAATAGATGATAGGATATGATAGAGTATACGATATTATAGAGGATAGGATAGGATAGAGGATCGGATAGGATAGAGGATTGGATAGGATAGAGGATAGGATAGGATAGAGAATAGGATATCGTATTGGATAGGATAGAGGATAGGATACGATAGAGAATAGGATAGGATAGGATAGAGAATAGGATAGGATAGATGATATTGTAGGATAGAGGAAGGATAGGACAGAGGATACGATGTTATAGAGAATAGGATAGCCTAGCGGAAAGGGAAGGATAGAGGATAGGATCGGGGATTGCATAGGATACAGGACAGGGGACGATAGAGGATAGGATACGATAGAGGATAGAATAGGATAGAGGATAGGATAGGATAGAGGACAGGATAGGACAGAGGAAACGATATTATAGAGGATAGGATAGGATAGCGGAAAGGATAGGATAGAGTATAGAATAGGATAGAGGATATGATAGGATAGATGATAGGATATGATAGAGTATAGGATAGGGGATTGGATAGGATAGAGGATAGGATTAGATAGAGGATAGGATACGATAGAGGATAGGATCGAGGATTGGATAAGATAGAGGATACGCTAGGATAGAGGATAGGATAGGATGAAGAATAGGATAGGATAGAGGATAGGATAGGATAGAGTATAGAATAGGATAGAGGATAGGATATCGGATCGGATAGGATAGAGGATAGGATACGATAGTTGATAGGATAGGGGAATCGATCGGATACAGGATAGGATACGATAGAGGATGGGATAGGATAGAGGATAGGATAGGATAGAGGATAGGATAGGATAGAGGATAGGATAGAGGATAGGATAGCATAGAGGATAGGATAAAGGATTGGATAGGATAGAGGACAGGATACGATAGAGGATAGGATAGGGTAGAGGATAGCATAGGAGAGATGATATGATGGGATAGAGGATAGTATAGGATAGAGGTTAAGATATTATACAGGATATTATAGGGTAGAGTATAGGATAGGATAGAGGATACGATAGGATAGAGGATAGGATAGAGGATAGGATAGGAAATAGGATAGGATAGGATAGAGGATAGATTAGGATAGAGGATAGGATACGATAGAGGATAGGATAGGATAAAGGATACAGGATAGGATAGAGGATATGATAGGATAGAGGATACGATATTATAGAGGATGGGATAGAGGATAGGACAGGATGGAGAATAGGATAGGTTAGAGGCTCGGATAGGATAGAGGATTAATACGATAGAGGATACGATCTTCTAGAGGATAGGATAGGATAGAGGAAAGGATAGGATAGGGGAAAGGATAGGATAGAGGATAGGATAGGGGATTGGATAGGATAGAGGATAGGAGGCGAAATAGGATAGGATTGGATACAGAATAGGATTGATAATAGGATAGAGGATTGGATAGGATAGAGGATAGGATAGGATAGCGGATAGGATAGGATAGAGGATATGATAGGATAGGGAATAGGATAGGATAAATGATATTATAGGAAAGAGGATAGGATATGATAGAGGATACGATATTATAGAGGATACGATAGGATAGAGGATCGGAAAGTATAGAGGATTGGATAGGATAGAAGATACGATAGGATAGAGGATAGGATAGGATTGAGGATAGGATAGGAAAGAGTAAAGGATAGGATACAGGATACGATATTACAGAGGATAGGATAGGATAGGGAAAAGGATAGGATAGATGATATTATAGGATAGAGGATAGGATAGGATGGAGGATAGGATAGAGGATAGGACAGGATAGAGGATAGGATAGGATAGTGGATAGGATAGGATAGAGAATAGGATAGGATTGAGGATAGGATAGGAAAGAGGACAGGATAGGATACAGGATACGATATTATAGAGGATAGGATAGGATAGGGAAGAGGATAGGATAGATGATATTATAGGATAGAGGATAGGATAGGATGGAGGATAGGATAGAGGATAGGATAGGATAGAGGATAGTATAGGATAGAGGATAGGATAGGATAGAGGATAGGATAGGATAGTTGATAGGATAGGATAGAGGATAGGATAGGATAGAGGATAGGATAGGATTGACGATAGGATAGGATAGAGGACAGGACGGGATAGAGGATAGGATAGAGAATTGGATGTGATAGAGGATAGGATAGGATAGAGGATAGGATAGGATAGAGGATAGGATAGGATAGAGGATAGGATAGGATAGAGGATAGGATAGAGGATAGGATAGAGGATAGGATAGAGGATAGGATAGGATAGAGGATAGGATAGGCTAGAGGATAGGATAGGATAGAGGATAGGATAGGATAGATTATAGGGTCGGATAGAGGATAGGATAGGGGATTGGATAGGATAGACGATAGGATAGGATAGAGGATTGGATAGGATAGAGGATAGGATAGGATAGCGGAAAGGATAGGATAGAGTATAGAATAGGGTAGAGGATATGATAGGATAGATGATAGGATATGATAGAGTATAGGATATACGATTGCATAGGATAGAGGATAGGATACGATAGAGAATACGATAGGATAGGATAGAGAATACGATAGGATAGAGGATAGGATAGGATAGAGGATAGCACAGAGAATAGGATAGGATAGCGGATAGGATAGGTTGGAGTATAGGATAGAATTGAGGATAGGATAGGGTTGAGGATAGGATAGGATATAGGATAGGATAGGATAGAGGATTGGATAGGATAGAGGATAGGATAGGTTAGAGGATAGGATAGGAGAGTGGTTTGGATAGAATAGAGGATAGGATAGGATAGAGGACAGGATAGGATAGAGTATAGGATATTGCAGAGTATGGGATAGGATAGAGGATACGATAGGATAGAGGATAGGATAGAGGATAGGATAGCATAGAGGATAGGATAAAGGATTGGATAGGATAGAGGACAGGATACGATAGAGGATAGGATAGGATAGAGGATAGGATTGGATAGAGAATAGGATAGGAAAGAGGATAGGATAGGATAGAGAATAGCATAGGATAGAGGATAGGATAGGATAGAGGAGATGATAGGATAGAGGATAGGATAGGATAGAGGATAGGATAGGATAGGATAGAGGATAGGATAGGACAGAGGATACGATATTATACAGGCTGGGATAGGATAGCGGAATGGATAGGATAGAGGATAGGATAGGATAGAGGATAGGACAGGATAGAGCATAGGATAGGATAGAGGATAGGACCAGATAGAGGATAGGATAGGATAGAGGATAGGATAGGATAGAGGAGATGATAGGATAGAGGATAGGATAGGATAGAGGAAAGGATAGGATAGAGGGTATTATGGGATAGTGAATTGGATAGGATAGAGGATATGATAGGATAGAGTATAGGATAGGGCAGAGGATGGGATAGGATAGAGAATAGCATAGGGTAGATGATATTATAAGATAGTGGATAGGATAGGATAGAGGATAGGATAGGATAGAGGATAGGATAGGATAGAGGATAGGATAGGATAGGGGATAGGATAGGATAGAGCATAGGATATGATAGAGGACAGGATATCATAGAGGATAGGATAGGATAGTATAGAGGATAGGATAGGACAGAGGATACGATATTATACAGGCTGGGATAGGATAGCGGAATGGATAGGATAGAGGATAGGATAGGATAGAGGATAGGATCAGATAGAGGATAGGATAGGATAGAGGATAGGATAGGATAGGATAGAGGATAGAATAGGATAGAGGATAGGATAGGGTAGAGGATAGGATACGATAGAGGATAGGATAGGATATAGAATAGGATAGGATAGAGTATAGGATATAGGATTGGATAGGATAGAGGATAGGATAGGATAGGATACATGATATTATAGGATAGAGAAAGGATAGGACAGAGGATACGATATTATACAGGCTGGGATAGGATAGCGGAATGGATAGGATAGAGGATAGGATTCGTTAGAGGACAGGATAGGATAGGATGGCGGGAAGGATAGGATAGAGTATTGAATAGGATAGAGGATAAGATAGGATGGAGGATAGGATAAGTTAGAGGATAGGATAGGATAGAGGATAGGATCGAGGATTGGATAGGATAGAGGATACGCTAGGATAGAGGATAGGATAGGATGAAGAATAGGATAGGATAGAGGATAGGATAGGATAGAGTATAGAATAGGATAGAGGATAGGATATAGGATCGGATAAGATAGAGGATAGGATACGATAGAGGATAGGATAGGGGATTCGATCGGATACAGGATGGGATACGATAGAGGATGGGATAGGATAGAGGATAGGATAGGATAGAGGATAGGATGGGATAGGATAGAGGATAGAGGATAGGATAGGATAGAGGATAGGATAGGATAGAGGATAGGATAGGATAGAGGATAGGATAGGATAGAGGATAGGATAGGATAGAGGATAGGATAGGATAGAGGATAGGATAGGATAGGATAGAGGATAGGATAGGATAGAGGATATGATAGGATAGAGGATCGGATAGGATAGAGGATAGGATAGGGGATTGGGTAGTATATAGGACAGGAGGCGATAGAGGATAGGAGAGGGTAGAGGATAGGATAGTATAGAGGATAGGATAGAGGATAGGATAGAGGATTGGATAGGATACAGGATAGGAGACGAGAGAGGATAGGATAGGATAGAGGATAGGATTGGGGATTGTATACGATAGATGATATTATAGGAAAGAGGATAGGATAGGATAGAGGATAAGATAGGATAGCGGAAAGGATAGGATAGAGTATAGGATAGGATAGAGGATAGGATAGGATAGAGGATAGGATAGGATAGAGGATAGGATAGGATAGAGTATAGGATAGACGATTGGATAGGATAGAGGATAGGATACGATAGAGGATAGGATATCGGATTGGATAGGATAGAGGATAGGATACGATAGAGGATAGGATCGGACAGAATGGAGAATAGGATAGGATAGATGATATTGTAGGATATAGGACAGGATAGGACAGAGGAAACGATATTATAGAGGATAGGATAGGATAGAGGATAGGATCGGATAAGGATAGGATAGGGGATTGGATAGGATAGAGGATAGGATTCGATAGAGGACAGGATAGGATAGGATGGCGGAAAGGATAGGATAGAGTATAGAATAGGATAGAGGATAAGATAGGATAGAGAATAGGATACGTTAGGGGATAGAATGGAATGGAAGATAGGATAGAGAATAGGATAGGATAGAGGATATGATAAGATAGAGGATACGATAGGATAGAGGATAGGATAGGATAGAGGATAGGATAGGATAGAGGATAGGATAGGATTGAGGATAGGATAGGATAGAGGATAGGATAGAATAGAGGATAGGATAGGATAGAGGATAGGATAGGAGATTGGATTTGATACAGGCTAGGAGACGATAGAGAATAGGATAGGATAGATGGTATTATAGGAAAGTGGATACGATAGGATAGAGAATAGGATAGGAAAGACGATACGATAGGATAGAGGATACGATATTATAGAGGATAGGATAGCATAGCGGAAAGGGTAGGATAGAGGATAGGATCGGGGATTGGATAGGATAGAGGACAGGAGACGATAGAGGATGGGATAGGGTACAGGGTAGAATAGGATGGAGGATAGGATAGGATAGAGGATAGGATACGATAGAGGATAGGATAGGATAGAGAATAGGATATAGGATTGGATCGGATACAGGATAGGAGAAGGTAGAGGATAGGATAGGATAGGTTAGAGAATAGGATAGGATAGATTATATTATAGGATAGAGAACAGGATAGGATACAGGATAGGATAGGATAGAGGATAGGATAGCGGATTGGATAGGATAGCGGATAGGATACGATAGAGGATAGAATGGAATGGAAGATAGGATAGAGAATAGGATAGGATAGAGGACATGATAAGATAGAGGATACGATAGGATAGAGGATAGGATAGGATAGAGGATAGGATAGAGGATAGGATAGGATAGCGGAAAGGGTAGGATAGAGGATAGGATCGGGGATTGGATAGGATAGAGGACAGGAGACGATAGAGGATGGGATAGGGTACAGGGTAGAATAGGATGGAGGATAGGATAGGATAGAGGATAGGATACGATAGAGGATAGGATAGGATAGAGAATAGGATATAGGATTGGATCGGATACAGGATAGGAGAAGGTAGAGGATAGGATAGGATAGGTTAGAGAATAGGATAGGATAGATTATATTATAGGATAGAGAACAGGATAGGATACAGGATAGGATAGGATAGAGGATAGGATAGCGGATTGGATAGGATAGCGGATAGGATACGATAGAGGATAGAATGGAATGGAAGATAGGATAGAGAATAGGATAGGATAGAGGACATGATAAGATAGAGGATACGATAGGATAGAGGATAGGATAGGATAGAGGATAGGATAGAGGATAGGATAGGATAGCGGAAAGGGTAGGATAGAGGATAGGATCGGGGATTGGATAGGATAGAGGACAGGAGACGATAGAGGATGGGATAGGGTACAGGGTAGAATAGGATGGAGGATAGGATAGGATAGAGGATAGGATACGATAGAGGATAGGATCGGATAGAGAATAGGATATAGGATTGGATCGGATACAGGATAGGAGAAGGTAGAGGATAGGATAGGATAGGTTAGAGAATAGGATAGGATAGATTATATTATAGGATAGAGAACAGGATAGGATACAGGATAGGATAGGATAGAGGATAGGATAGCGGATTGGATAGGATAGCGGATAGGATACGATAGAGGATAGAATGGAATGGAAGATAGGATAGAGAATAGGATAGGATAGAGGACATGATAAGATAGAGGATACGATAGGATAGAGGATAGGATAGGATAGAGGATAGGATAGAGGATAGGATAGGATAGAGGATAGGATAGGATAGAGGATAGGATAGGATTGAGGATAGCACAGAGAATAGGATAGGATAGAGGATAGGATAGGGGATTGGATAGGATAGAGGATAGGATAGGATTGAGGATATGATACGATAGAGGATACGATAGGATAGGATAGAGAATAGGATAGGATAGATGATATTGTAGGATAGAGGAAGGATAGGACAGAGGATACGATATTATAGAGGATAGGATAGCATAGCGGAGAGGGTAGGATAGAGGATAGGATCGGGGATTGGATAGGATAGAGGACAGGAGACGATAGAGGATGGGATAGGGTACAGGGTAGAATAGGATATAGGATTGGATAGGATAGAGGACAGGATAGTATAGAGGATAGGATAGGATAGAGGATAGGATAGGATAGAGGATAGAATGGGATTGAGGATAGGATTGGAGAGAGGATAGGATAGGATAAAGGATAGGATAGGATAGAGAATAGGATAGGAAAGACGATAGGATAGGATAGAGAATAGGACAGGATAGAGGATATGATAGGATAGAGGATAGGATAGGATAGAGGATAGAATAGGATAGAGGATAGGATAGGACAGAGGATAGGATAGGATAGAGGATAGGATAGGATAGAGGATAGGATAGTATTGAGGATAGGATTGGAGAGAGGATAGGATAGGATAAAGGATAGGATAGGATAGAGAATAGGATAGGAAAGAGGATAGGATAGGATAGAGAATGGGATAGGATAGAGGATAGGATACAATAGAGGATAGCACAGAGAATAGGATAGGATAGAGGATAGGATAGGGGATTGGATAGGATAGAGGATAGGATAGGATAGAGGATAGGATAGGATAGAGGATAGGATAGTATTGAGGATAGGATAGGATAGAGGATAGGATAGCGGATAGGATAGGATAGAGGATAGGATACGATAGAGGATAGAATGGAATGGAAGGTAGGATAGAGAATAGGATAGGATAGAGGATATGATAGGATAGAGGATACGATAGGATAGAGGATAGGATAGTATAGAGGATAGGATAGGATAGAGGATAGGATAGGATAGAGGATAGAATGGGATTGAGGATAGGATTGGAGAGAGGATAGGATAGGATAAAGGATAGGATAGGATAGAGAATAGGATAGGAAAGACGATAGGATAGGATAGAGAATGGGATAGGATAGAGGATAGGATACGATAGACGATAGCACAGAGAATAGGATATGGTAGAGGATAGGATAGGAGATTGGATAGGATACAGGCTAGGAGACGATAGAGAATAGGATAGGATAGATGGTATTATAGGAAAGAGGATACGATAGGATAGAGGATAGGATAGGATAGAGGATAGGATAGGATAGAGGATAGGATAGGATAGAGGATAGGATAGGATAGAGGATAGGATAGGATAGAGGATAGGATAGGACAGAGGATAGGATAGGATAGAGGATAGGATAGGATAGAGGATAGGATAGTATTGAGGATAGGATTGGAGAGAGGATAGGATAGGATAAAGGATAGGATAGGATAGAGAATAGGATAGGAAAGAGGATAGGATAGGACAGAGAATGGGATAGGATAGAGGATAGGATACAATAGAGGATAGCACAGAGAATAGGATAGGATAGAGGATAGGATAGGGGATTGGATAGGATAGAGGATAGGATAGGATAGAGGATAGGATAGGATAGAGGATAGGATAGTATTGAGGATAGGATAGGATAGAGGATAGGATAGGATAGATGATATTATAGGATAGAGGATAGAATATGATAGAGGATACGATATTATAGAGGATAGGATAGGATAGAGGATCGGATAGGATAGAGGATTGGATAGGATAGAGGATAGGATATGATATAGGATAGGATAGGATAGAGGACAGGATAGAGAATAGGATAGGCTAGAGGATAGGATAGAGGATAGGAGACGATAGTGGATAGGATAGAGGATAGGATAGGATAGAGGATAGGATAGGTTAGAGAATAGTATAGGATAGAGGATAGGATAGGATAGCGGATAGGATAGGATAGAGGATAGGATAGGATAGAGGATAGGATAGGATAGAGGATAGGATAGGATAGGATAGAAAATGGGATAGGATAGAGTGTAGGAGACGATAGAGGATAGGATAGAGAATACGATAGGCTAGAGGATAGGATGGTGGATTGGATAGGATAGAGGATACGATATTATAGACCATAGGATAGGATATTGGATGGGATAGGATAGGATAGAGGATAGGATAGAGGATTGGATAGGATAGAGGATAGGATAGGATAGACGATAGGATCGGATAGAGAATAGGATAGGGCATTGGATATGATAGAGGATAGGATAGGATAGAGGATAGGATAGGATAGAGGATACGATATTATAGAGGATAGGATAGGGGATTGGATCGGATAGAGGATAGGATAGGATAGAGGATAGGATAGGATACGGGATAGGATAGAGGATTGGATAGGATAGAGGATAGGAGACGATAGAGGATAGGATAGGATAGAGGATAGGATAGGATACAGAATAGGATAGGATAGATAATATTATAGGAAAATGGATAGGATATGATAGAGGAAACGATATTATAGAGGATAGGATAGGATAGTCGATCGGATAGGAGAGAGGATTGGATAGGATAGAGGATATGATATGATATAGGATAGGATAGGATAGAGGGCAGGATAGAGAATAGGATAGGGTAGAGTATAAGATAGAGGATAGGAGACGATAGAGGATAGGATAGGGGATTGGATAGGATAGAGGACAGGAGATGATAGAGGATAGGATAGGATAGAGGATAGGATAGGGTAGAGAATAATGTAGGATAGAGGAAAGGATAGGATAGAGGATAGGATAGGATAGATGATACAATAATATAGAGGATAGGATAGGGTAGAGGATACGATATTATAGAGGATATCATAGGATAGAGGATAGGGGATTGGATATAATAGAGGATAGAATAGGAAACAGGATAGGATAGGGGATTGGATAGGATAGAGAATAGGAGACGATAGAGGATAGGATAGGATAGAGGATAGGATACGATAGAGAAGAGGATAGGATAGATAATATAATAGGATAGATAATATTATAGGAAAGAGGATAGGATATGATAGAGGAAACGATATTATAGAGGATAGGATAGGATAGAGGATCGGATAGGATAGAGGATTGGATAGGATAGAGGGTAGGATAGGATAGAGGATAGGATAGGATAGGATAGAAAATGGGATATGATAGAGTGTAGGAGACGATAGAGGATAGGATAGAGAATAGGATAGGCTAGAGGATACGATATTATAGAGGATAGGATAAGATAGAGGATGGGATCGGATAGAGGATAGGATAGGATAGAGGATAGGATTGGATAGAGGTTAGGATAGGATAGAGAATAGGATAGGATAGATGATATTATAGGATAGAGGATAGAATATGATAGAGGATACGATATTATAGAGGATAGGATAGGATAGAGGATCGGATAGGATAGAGGATTGGATAGGATAGAGGATAGGGTATGATATAGGATAGGATAGGATAGAGGACAGGATAGAGAATAGGATAGGCTAGAGGATAGGATAGAGGATAGGAGACGATAGTGGATAGGATAGAGGATAGGATAGGATAGAGGATAGGATAGGATAGAGGATAGGATAGGTTAGAGAATAGTATAGGATAGAGGATAGGATAGGATAGCGGATAGGATAGGATAGAGGATAGGATAGGATAGAGGATAGGATAGGATAGAGGATAGGATAGGATAGGATAGAAAATGGGATAGGATAGAGTGTAGGAGACGATAGAGGATAGGATAGAGAATAGGATAGGCTAGAGGATAGGATGGTGGATTGGATAGGATAGAGGATACGATATTATAGACCATAGGATAGGATAGAGGATAGGATAGGATATTGGATGGGATAGGATAGGATAGAGGATAGGATAGAGGATTGGATAGGATAGAGGATAGGATAGGATAGACGATAGGATCGGATAGAGAATAGGATAGGGCATTGGATAGGATAGAGGATAGGAGACGATAGTGGATAGGATAGAGGATAGGATAGGATAGATTATAGGATAGGATAGAGGATAGGATAGAGGATAGGATAGGTTAGAGAATAGTATAGGATAGAGGATAGGATAGGATAGCGGATAGGATAGGATAGAGGATAGGATAGGATAGAGGATAGGATAGGATAGGATAGAAAATGGGATAGGATAGAGTGTAGGAGACGATAGAGGATAGGATAGAGAATAGGATAGGCTAGAGGATAGGATGGTGGATTGGATAGGATAGAGGATACGATATTATAGACCATAGGATAGGATAGAGTATAGGATAGGATAGGATAGAGGATAGGATATAATAGAGAATAGGATAGGATAGATGATAGGATAGGAAAGAGGATACGATAGTATTGTGGATAGGATAGGATAGAGCAGACGATAGAGGATAGGATAGGATAGAGGATAGGATATAATAGAGGATAGGATAGGATAGATGATAGGATAGGAAAGAGGATACGATAGGATAGTGAATAGGATAGGATAGATGTTAATATTGTATAGAGGATAGAATATGATAGAGGATCCGATATTATAGATGATAGGATAGGGGATTGGATCGGATAGAGGATAGGATAGGATAAAGGATACGATATTATAGAGGATAGGATAGGATAGACGATAGGATCGGATAGAGAATAGGATAGCGGATTGGATAGGATAGATGATAGGATAGGATAGAGGATAGGATAGGATAGAGGATAGGATAGGATAGAGGATAGGATAGGATAGAGAATAGGATAGAGAATAGGATAGGCTAGAGGATAGGATAGAGGATAGGAGACGATAGTGGATAGGATAGAGGATAGGATAGGATAGAGGATAGGATACTATAGAGGATAGGATAGAGGATAGGAGACGATAGAGGATAGGATAGGATAGGATAGGATAGAAAATGGGATAGGATAGAGTGTAGGAGACGATAGAGGATAGGATAGAGAATAGGATAGGCTAGAGGATAGGATGGTGGATTGGATAGGATAGAGGATACGATATTATAGACCATAGGATAGGATAGAGTATAGGATAGGATAGAGGATAGGATAGGATATTGGATGGGATAGGATAGGATAGAGGATAGGATAGAGGATTGGATACGATAGAGGATAGGATAGGATAGAGGATAGGATAGGATAGGATAGAGAATAGGATACGATAGAGGATAGGATAGGATAGAGAATAGGATAGGATAGAGTATAGGATATAGGATTGGATAGGATAGAGGATAGGATAGGATTGAGGATACGATACGATAGAGGATACGATAGGATAGGATAGAGAATAGGATAGGATAGATGATATTGTAGGATAGAGGAAGGATAGGACAGAGGATACGATATTATACAGGATAGGATAGCATAGCGGAAACGGTAGGATAGAGGATAGGATAGGATAGAGGATAGGAGAGGGTAGAGGATAGGATAGCATAGAGGATAGGATAGAGGATAGGATAGAGGATTGGATAGGATACAGGATAGGAGACGATAGAGGATAGGATAGGATAGAGGATAGGATTGGGGATTGGATACGATAGAGGATAGGATAGGATAGATGATATTATAGGAAAGAGGATAGGATAGGATAGAGGATAAGATAGGATAGCGGAAAGGATAGGATAGAGTATAGGATAGGATAGAGGATAGGATAGGATAGAGGATAGGATAGGATAGAGTATAGGATATACGATTGGATAGGATAGAGGATAGGATACGATAGAGGATACGATAGGATAGGATAAAGAATAGGATAGGATAGATGATATTGTAGGATAGAGTAAGGATAGGACAGAGGATACGATATTATACAGGATAGGATAGCATAGCGGAAAGGTTAGGATAGAGGATAGGATCGGGGATTGGATAGGATAGAGGACAGGAGACGATAAAGGATAGGATAGGATAGAGGATAGAAAAGGATAGAGGACAGGATAGGATAGAGGATAGAAAAGGATAGAGGATAGGATAGGATAGAGGATAGGATACGATAGAGGATAGGATAGGATAGAGAATAGGATATCGGATTGGATAGGATAGAGGATAGGATACGATAGAGGATAGGATAGGACAGAATGTAGAATAGGATAGGATAGATGATATTGTAGGATATAGGACAGGATAGGACAGAGGAAACGATATTATAGAGGATAGGATAGGATAGAGGATAGGTTCGGATAAGGATAGGATAGGGGATTGGATAGGATAGAGGATAGGATTCGATAGAGGACAGGATAGGATAGGATGGCGGAAAGGATAGGATAGAGTATAGAATAGGATAGAGGATAAGATAGGATAGAGAATAGGATACGTTAGAGGATAGGATAGGATAGAGGATAGGATAGGATAGGATAGAGAATAGGCTAGGATAGAGGATAGAATAGGATAGAGGATAGGATAGGATAGAGTATAGGATACGATAGAGAATAGGATAGGATAGGATAGAGAATAGGATAGGATAGATGATATTGTAGGATAGAGGAAGGATAGGACAGAGGATACGATGTTATAGAGGATAGGATAGCCTAGCGGAAAGGGAAGGATAGAGGATAGGATCGGGGATTGGACAGGATAGAGGACAGGAGACGATAGAGGATAGGATAGGATAGAGGATAGAATAGGATAGAGGATTGGATAGGATAGAGGACAGGATAGGACAGAGGAAACGATATTATAGAGGATAGGATAGGATAGAGGATAGGATAGGGTAGCGGAAAGGATAGGATAGAGTATAGAATAGGATAGAGGATAGGATAGGATAGAGGATAGGATACGATAGAGGATAGGATAGGATAGAGGATAGGATAGGATAGGATAGAGATTAGGCTAGGATAGAGGATAGAATAGGATAGAGGATAGGATAGGATAGAGGATAGGATACGATAGAGGATAGGATAGGATAGAGAATAGGATAGGATAGAGTATAGGATATAGGATTGGATAGGATACAGGATAGGATAGGATAGGATACATGATATTATAGGATAGAGAAAGGATACGACAGAGGATACGATATTATACAGGCTGGGATAGGATAGCGGAATGGATAGGATAGAGGATAGGATTCGATAGAGGACAGGATAGGATAGGATGGTGGGAAGGATAGGATAGAGTATTGAATAGGATAGAGGATAAGATAGGATGGAGGATAGGATAAGTTAGAGGATAGGATAGGATAGAGGATAGGATGGGATAGGATAGAGGATAGGATAGGATAGAGGATAGGATAGGATAGAGGATAGGATAGGATAGAGGATAGGATAGGATAGAGGATAGGATACGATAGAGAATAGGATAGGATAGGATAGAGAATAGGATAGGATAGATGATATTGTAGGATAGAGGAAGGATAGGACAGAGGATACGATGTTATAGAGGATAGGATAGCCTAGCGGAAAGGGAAGGATAGAGGATAGGATCGGGGATTGGATAGGATAGAGGACAGGAGACGATAGAGGATAGGATAGGATAGAGGATAGAATAGGATAGAGGATAGGATAGGATAGAGGATAGGATACGATAGAGGATAGGATAGGATAGAGGATAGGATAGGATAGGATAGAGAATAGGCTAGGATAGAGGATAGAATAGGATAGAGGATAGGATAGGATAGAGGATAGGATACGATAGAGGATAGGATAGGATAGAGAATAGGATAGGATAGAGTATAGGATATAGGATTGGATAGGATACAGGATAGGATAGGATAGGATACATGATATTATAGGATAGAGAAAGGATAGGACAGAGGATACGATATTATACAGGCTGGGATAGGATAGCGGAATGGATAGGATAGAGGATAGGATTCGATAGAGGACAGGATAGGATAGGATGGCGGGAAGGATAGGATAGAGTATTGAATAGGATAGAGGATAAGATAGGATGGAGGATAGGATAAGTTAGAGGATAGGATAGGATAGAGGATAGGATGGGATAGGATAGAGGATAGGATAGGATAGAGGATAGGATAGGATAGAGGATAGGATAGGATAGAGGATAGGATAGGATAGAGGATAGGATAGGGGATTGGATAGGATAGAGGATAGGATAGGATTGAGGATACGATACGATAGAGGATACGATAGGATAGGATAGAGAATAGGATAGGATAGATGATATTGTAGGATAGAGGAAGGATAGGACAGAGGATACGATATTATACAGGATAGGATAGCATAGCGGAAACGGTAGGATAGAGGATAGGATAGGATAGAGGATAGGAGAGGGTAGAGGATAGGATAGCATAGAGGATAGGATAGAGGATAGGATAGAGGATTGGATAGGATACAGGATAGGAGACGATAGAGGATAGGATAGGATAGAGGATAGGATTGGGGATTGGATACGATAGAGGATAGGATAGGATAGATGATATTATAGGAAAGAGGATAGGATAGGATAGCGGAAAGGATAGGATAGAGTATAGGATAGGATAGAGGATAGGATAGGATAGAGGATAGGATAGGATAGAGTATAGGATATACGATTGGATAGGATAGAGGATAGGATACGATAGAGGATACGATAGGATAGGATAAAGAATAGGATAGGATAGATGATATTGTAGGATAGAGTAAGGATAGGACAGAGGATACGATATTATAGAGGATAGGATAGCATAGCGGAAAGGTTAGGATAGAGGATAGGATCGGGGATTGGATAGGATAGAGGACAGGAGACGATAAAGGATAGGATAGGATAGAGGATAGAAAAGGATAGAGGATAGGATAGGATAGAGGATAGAAAAGGATAGAGGATAGGATAGGATAGAGGATAGAAAAGGATAGAGGATAGGATAGGATAGAGGATAGGATACGATAGAGTATAGGATAGGATAGAGAATAGGATATCGGATTGGATAGGATAGAGGATAGGATACGATAGAGGATAGGATAGGACAGAATGGAGAATAGGATAGGATAGATGATATTGTAGGATATAGGACAGGATAGGACAGAGGAAACGATATTATAGAGGATAGGATAGGATAGAGGATAGGATCGGATAAGGATAGGATAGGGGATTGGATAGGATAGAGGATAGGATTCGATAGAGGACAGGATAGGATAGGATGGCGGAAAGGATAGGATAGAGTATAGAATAGGATAAAGGATAAGATAGGATAGAGAATAGGATACGTTAGAGGATAGGATAGGATAGAGGATAGGATAGAGGATTTTATAGGATAGAGGATACGATAGGATAGAGGATAGGATAGAGAATAGGATAGGATAGAGGATACGATAGGGGATTGGGTCGGATACAGGATAGGAGACTGTAGAGGATAGGATAGGATAGGTTAGAGAATAGGATAGGATAGATTATATTATAGGATAGAGAACAGGATAGGATAGAGTATAGGATAGGATAGAGGATAGGATAGCGGATTGGATAGGATAGAGGAGAGGATACGATAGAGGATAGAATGGAATGGAAGATAGGATAGATAATAGGATAGGATAGAGGATATGATAAGATAGAGGATACGATAGGATAGAGGATAGGATAGGATAGAGGATAGGATAGGATAGAGGATAGGATAGGATAGAGGATAGGATAGGATTGAGGACAGGATAGGATAGAGGATAGGATAGGAGATTGGATAGGATACAGGCTAGGAGACGATTGAGAATAGGATAGGATAGATGGTATTATAGGGAAGTGGATACGATAGGATAGAGAATAGGATAGGAAAGACGATACGATAGGATAGAGGATAGGATAGGATTGAGGATATGATTGGAGAGAGGATAGGATAGGATAGAGGATACGATATTATAGAGGATAGGATAGGATAGCGGATAGGATAGGATGGAGTATAGGATCGAATTGAGGATAGGATAGGGTTGAGGATAGGATAGTATAGAGGATAGGATTGGATAGAGGATAGGATAGGGGATTGGATAGGATAGAGAATAGGATAGGATAGAGGATAGGATAGGATAGAGGATAGGATAGGATAGAGGATACGATATTATAGAGGATAGGATAGGATAGCGGATAGGATAGGATGGAGTATAGGATCGAATTGAGGATAGGATAGGGTTGAGGATAGGATAGGATAGAGGATAGGATAGGATAGAGGATAGGATAGGATAGGGAATAGGATAGGATAGATGGTATTATAGGAAAGAGGATAGGATCTGATAGAGGATACGATATTATAGAGGATAGGATAGGATAGCGGATAGGATAGGATGGAGTATAGGATCGAATTGAGGATAGGATAGGGTTGAGGATAGGATAGTATAGAGGATAGGATTGGATAGAGGATAGGATAGGGGATTGGATAGGATAGACGACAGGATAGGATAGGATAGCGTAAAGGATAGGATAGAGTATAGAATAGGATAGAGGATATGATAGGATAGATGATAGGATATGTTAGAGTATAGGATAGGTGATTGGATAGGCTAGAGGATAGGATAGGATAGAGGATAGGATAGGATAGAGGATAGGATAGGATAGAGGATACGATCTTCTAGAGGATAGGATAGGATAGAGGAAAGGATAGGATAGGGGAAAGGATAGGATAGAGGATAGGATAGGGGATTGGATAGGATAGAGGATAGGAGGCGAAATAGGATAGGATTGGATACAGAATAGGATTGATAATAGGAAAGAGGATTGGATAGGATAGAGGATAGGATAGGATAGCGGATAGGATAGGATAGAGGATATGATAGGATAGGGAATAGGATAGGATAAATGATATTATAGGAAAGAGGATAGGATATGATAGAGGATACGATATTATAGAGGATACGATAGGATAGAGGATCGGAAAGGATAGAGGATTGGATAGGATAGAAGATACGATAGGATAGATGATAGGATAGGATTGAGGATAGGATAGGAAAGAGTACAGGATAGGATACAGGATACGATATTATAGAGGATAGGATAGGATAGGGAAGAGGATAGGATAGATGATATTATAGGATAGAGGATAGGATAGGATGGAGGATAGGATAGAGGATAGGATAGAGGATAGGACAGGATAGAGGATAGGATAGGATAGAGGATAGGATAGGATAGAGAATAGGATAGGATTGAGGATAGGATAGGAAAGAGGACAGGATAGGATACAGGATACGATATTATAGAGGATAGGATAGGATAGGGAAGAGGATAGGATAGATGATATTATAGGATAGAGGATAGGATAGGATGGAGGATAGGATAGAGGATAGGATAGGATAGAGGATAGTATAGGATAGAGGATAGGATAGGATAGAGGATAGGATAGGATAGTGGATAGGATAGGATAGAGGATAGGATAGGATAGAGGATAGGATAGGATAGACGATAGGATAGGATAGAGGATTGGATAGGATAGAGGATAGGATAGGATAGCGGAAAGGATAGGATAGAGTATAGAATAGGGTAGACGATATGATAGGATAGATGATAGGATATGATAGAGTATAGGATATACGATTGCATTGGATAGAGGATAGGATACGATACAGAATACGATAGGATAGGATAGAGAATACGATAGGATAGAGGATAGGATAGGATAGAGGATAGCACAGAGAATAGGATAGGATAGCGGATAGGATAGGTTGGAGTATAGGATAGAATTGAGGATAGGATAGGGTTGAGGATAGGATAGGATATAGGATAGGATAGGATAGAGGATTGGATAGGATAGAGGATAGGATAGGTTAGAGGATAGGATAGGATAGAGGTTTGGATAGAATAGAGGATAGGATAGGATAGAGGATAGGATAGGATAGAGGATAGGATAGGATAGAGGATAGGATCGGATAGAGGATAGGATAGGATAGAGGATAGGATAAGATAGAGGATAGGATAGGATAGAGGATAGGATATGATAGAGGATAGGATAGGATAGAGGATAGGATAGGATAGAGGATAGGATAGGTTAGATTATAGGGTCGGATAGAGGATAGGATAGGGGATTGGATAGGATAGACGATAGGATAGGATAGAGGATTGGATAGGATAGAGGATAGGATAGGATAGCGTAAAGGATAGGATAGAGTATCGAATGGGGTAGATGATATGATAGGATAGATGATAGGATATGATAGAGTATAGGATAGGGGATTGGATAGGATAGAGGATAGGATTAGATAGAGGACACGATAGGATAGGATGGCGGAAAGGATAGGATAGAGTATAGAATAGGATAGAGGATAAGATAGGATAGAGGATAGGATAAGTTAGAGGATAGGATAGGATAGAGGATAGGATAGAGGATAGGATAGAGGATTGGATAGGATATAGGGTAGGATAGGGTAGAGGATAGCATGGGATAGATGATATTATGGGATAGAGGATAGTATAGGATAGAGGAAACGATATTATAGAGGATAGGATAGAGGATAGGATAGCATAGAGGATAGGATAAAGGATTGGATAGGATAGAGGACAGGATAGGATAGAGTATAGGATATTGCAGAGTATGGGATAGGATAGAGGATACGATAGGATAGAGGATAGGATAGCATAGAGGATAGGATAAAGGATTGGATAGGATAGAGGACAGGATACGATAGAGGATAGGATAGGATAGAGGATAGGATTGGATAGAGAATAGGATAGGAAAGAGGATAGGATAGGATAGAGAATAGCATAGGATAGAGGATAGGATAGGATAGAGGAGATGATAGGATAGAGGATAGGATAGGATAGAGGAAAGGATAGGATAGAGGGTATTATAGGATAGTGAATAGGATAGGATAGAGGATATGATAGGATAGAGTATTTGATAGGGCAGAGGATGGGATAGGATAGAGAATAGCATAGGGTAGATGATATTATAAGATAGTGTATAGGATAGGATAGAGGATAGGATCGAATTGAGGATAGGATAGGTTTGAGGATAGGATAGGGGATTGAATAGGATAGACGAGAGGATAGGATAGGATAGCGTAAAGGATAGGATAGAGTATAGAATAGGATAGAGGATATGATAGGATAGATGATAGGATATGTTAGAGTATAGGATAGGTGATTGGATAGGCTAGAGGATAGGATAGGATAGATGATAGGATACAGGATAGGGTAGGACAGAGGATAGGATAAGGTAGAGGATAGTTTAGGATAGAGGATAGGATAGGATAGAGGATAGGATAGGATAAAGGATAGGATAGGATAGAGGATAGGATAGGATAGAGGATAGGATAGAGGATAGGATAGGATAGAGGATAGGATAGGTAATTGGATAGGATAGAGTACAGGATAGGATAGAGGATAGAGTAGGATAGAGGATAGGATAGGATAAAGGATAGGATTGGATAGAGGATCGGATAGGGGATAGGATAGGATAGAGGATAGGATAGGATAGAGGTTAGTATAGGATAGAGGATAGGATAGAATAGATGATAGGATATTCTAAAGGATAGGATAGAGGATAGGATAGGATAGGATAGAGGATATAATAGGATTGAGGAAAGGATAGGATAGAGGATAGGATAGGGTAGAGGATAGGATAGGATAGAGGATAGGATAAGGTAGAGGATAGTATAGGATAGAGGATAGGATAGGATAGAGGATAGGATAGGATAGAGGATAGGATAGAGGATAGGATAGAGGATAGGATAGGATAGAGGATAGGATAGGATAGAAGATCGGATAGAGGATAGGATAGGATAGAGGATCGGATAGAGGATAGGATAGGATAGAGGATAGGATAGAGGATAGGATAGAGGATAGGATAGAGGATAGGATAGAGGATAGGATAGAGGATAGGATAGGATAGAGGATCGGATAGAGGATAGGATAGGATAGAGGAAAGGATAGGATAGAGGATAGGATACGTAATTGGATAGGATAGAGGATAGGATAAGGTAGAGGATAGTATAGGATAGAGGATAGGATAGGATAGAGGATAGGATAGGATAAAGGATAGGATAGGATAGAGGATAGGATAGGATAGAGGATAGGATATGATAGAGGATAGGATAGGATAGAGTATCGGATAGAGGATAGGATAGGATAGAGGGTAGAGTAGGATAGAGGATAGGATAGGATAAAGGATAGGATTGGATAGAGGATCGGATAGAGGATAGGATAGGATGGAGGATAGGATAGGATAGAGGATAGTATAGGATAGAGGATAGGATAGAATAGATGATAGGATATTCTAAAGGATAGGATAGAGGATAGGATAGGATAGGATAGAGGATATAATAGTATAGAGGATAGGATAGGATAGAGGATAGGATAGGATAGAGGATAGGATATGATAGAGGATAGGATAGGATAGAGTATCGGATGGAGGATAGGATAGGATAGAGGATAGGATAGGATAGAGGGTAGAGTAGGATAGAGGATAGGATAGGATAGAGGATAGGATAGGATAGAGGATAGGATATGATAGAGGATAGGATAGGATAGAGTATCGGATAGAGGATAGGATAGGATAGAGGATAGGATAGGATAGAGGGTAGAGTAGGATAGAGGATAGGATAGGATAAAGGATAGGATTGGATAGAGGATCGGATAGAGGATAGGATAGGATAGAGGATAGGATAGGATAGAGGATAGTATAGGATAGAGGATAGGATAGAATAGATGATAGGATATTCTAAAGGATAGGATAGAGGATAGGATAGGATAGGATAGAGGATATAATAGGATTGAGGAAAGGATAGGATAGAGGATAGGATAGGGTAGAGGATAGGATAGGATAGAGGATAGGATAGAGGATAGGATAGAGGATAGGATAGAGGATAGGATAGGATAGAGGATCGGATAGAGGATAGGATAGGATAGAGGAATGGATAGGATAGAGGATAGGATACGTAATTGGATAGGATAGAGGATAGGATAAGGTAGAGGATAGTATAGGATAGATGATATTATAGGATAGATGATATTATAGGATAGAGTATACGATATTAAAGAGGATAGGATAGAGGATAGGATAGAGGATAGGATAGGATAGAGGATCGGATAGAGGATAGGATAGGATAGAGGAAAGGATAGGATAGAGGATAGGATAGGTAATTGGATAGGATAGAGTATAGGATAGGATAGAGGATAGAGTAGGATAGAGGATAGGATAGGATAAAGGATAGGATTGGATAGAGGATCGGATAGGGGATAGGATAGGATAGAGGATAGGATAGGATAGAGGTTAGTATAGGATAGAGGATAGGATAGAATAGATGATAGGATATTCTAAAGGATAGGATAGAGGATAGGATAGGATAGGATAGAGGATATAATAGGATTGAGGAAAGGATAGGATAGAGGATAGGATAGGGTAGAGGATAGGATAAGGTAGAGGATAGTATAGGATAGAGGATAGGATAGGATAGAGGATAGGATAGGATAGAGGATAGGATAGAGGATAGGATAGAGGATAGGATAGGATAGAGGATAGGATAGGATAGAAGATCGGATAGAGGATAGGATAGGATAGAGCATCGGATAGAGGATAGGATAGGATAGAGGATAGGATAGAGGATAGGATAGAGGATAGGATAGAGGATAGGATAGGATAGAGGATCGGATAGAGGATAGGATAGGATAGAGGAAAGGATAGGATAGAGGATAGGATACGTAATTGGATAGGATAGAGGATAGGATAAGGTAGAGGATAGTATAGGATAGAGGATAGGATAGGATAGAGGATAGGATAGGATAAAGGATAGGATAGGATAGAGGATAGGATAGGATAGAGGATAGGATAGAGGATAGGATAGGATAGAGGATAGGATAGGTAATTGGATAGGATAGAGTATAGGATAAGGTAGAGGATAGGATAGGATAGAGGATATAATAGGATAGAGGATAGGATAGGATAGAGGATAGGATAGGATAGAGGATAGGATATGATAGAGGATAGGATAGGATAGAGTATCGGATAGAGGATAGGATAGGATAGAGGATAGGATAGGATAGAGGATAGAGTAGGATAGAGGATAGGATAGGATAGAGGATATAATAGGATTGAGGAAAGGATAGGATAGAGGATAGAATAGGATAAAGGATAGGATAGGATAGAGGATAGGATAGGATAGAGGATAGGATAGGATAGGATAGAGGATAGGATAGGATAGAGGATAGGATAGGATAGAGGATAGGGTAGGATAGAGGATAGGATAGGATAGAGGATAGGATAGAGGATAGGATAGGATAGAGGATAGGATAGGTAATTGGAAAGGATAGAGTATAGGATAAGGTAGAGGATAGGATAGGATAGAGGATAGGATAGGATAGAGGATAGGATAGGGTAGAGGATAGGATAGGATAGAGGATAGGATAAGGTAGAGGATAGTATAGGATAGAGGATAGGATAGGATAGAGGATAGGATAGGATAGAGGATAGAATAGGATAGAGGATAGGATAGGATAGAGGATAGGATAGGATAGAGGATAGGATAGAGGAGAGGATAGAGGATAGGATAGGATAGAGGATAGGATAGGATAGAGGATAGGATAGGATAGAAGATCGGATAGAGGATAGGATAGGATAGAGGATCGGATAGAGGATAGGATAGGATAGAGGATAGGATAGAGGATAGGATAGAGGATAGGATAGAGGATAGGATAGAGGATAGGATAGAGGATAGGATAGACGATAGGATAGAGGATAGGATAGAGGATAGGATAGGATAGAGGATCGGATAGAGGATAGGATAGGATAGAGGAAAGGATAGGATAGAGGATAGGATACGTAATTGGATAGGATAGAGGATAGGATAAGGTAGAGGATAGTATAGGATAGAGGATAGGATAGGATAGAGGATAGGATAGGATAAAGGATAGGATAGGATAGAGGATAGGATAGGATAGAGGATAGGATATGATAGAGGATAGGATAGGATAGAGTATCGGATAGAGGATAGGATAGGATAGAGGGTAGAGTAGGATAGAGGATAGGATAGGATAAAGGATAGGATTGGATAGAGGATCGGATAGAGGATAGGATAGGATGGAGGAAAGGATAGGATAGAGGATAGTATAGGATAGAGGATAGGATAGAATAGATGATAGGATATTCTAAAGGATAGGATAGAGGATAGGATAGGATAGGATAGAGGATATAATAGTATAGAGGATAGGATAGGATAGAGGATAGGATAGGATAGAGGATAGGATATGATAGAGGATAGGATAGGATAGAGTATCGGATAGAGGATAGGATAGGATAGAGGATAGGATAGGATAGAGGGTAGAGTAGGATAGAGGATAGGATAGGATAAAGGATAGGATTGGATAGAGGATCGGATAGAGGATAGGATAGGATAGAGGATAGGATAGGATAGAGGATAGGATAGGATAGGATAGAGGATATAATAGGATTGAGGAAAGGATAGGATAGAGGATAGGATAGGGTAGAGGATAGGATAGGATAGAGGATAGGATAGAGGATAGGATAGAGGATAGGATAGAGGATAGGATAGGATAGAGGATCGGATAGAGGATAGGATAGGATAGAGGATACGATCTTCTAGAGGATAGGATAGGATAGAGGAAAGGATAGGATAGGGGAAAGGATAGGATAGAGGATAGGATAGGGGATTGGATAGGATAGAGGATAGGAGGCGAAATAGGATAGGATTGGATACAGAATAGGATTGATAATAGGAAAGAGGATTGGATAGGATAGAGGATAGGATAGGATAGCGGATAGGATAGGATAGAGGATATGATAGGATAGGGAATAGGATAGGATAAATGATATTATAGGAAAGAGGTTAGGATATGATAGAGGATACGATATTATAGAGGATACGATAGGATAGAGGATCGGAAAGGATAGAGGATTGGATAGGATAGAAGATACGATAGGATAGATGATAGGATAGGATTGAGGATAGGATAGGAAAGAGTACAGGATAGGATACAGGATACGATATTATAGAGGATAGGATAGGATAGGGAAGAGGATAGGATAGATGATATTATAGGATAGAGGATAGGATAGGATGGAGGATAGGATAGAGGATAGGATAGAGGATAGGACAGGATAGAGGATAGGATAGGATAGAGGATAGGATAGGATAGAGAATAGGATAGGATTGAGGATAGGATAGGAAAGAGGACAGGATAGGATACAGGATACGATATTATAGAGGATAGGATAGGATAGGGAAGAGGATAGGATAGATGATATCATAGGATAGACGATAGGATAGGATGGAGGATAGGATAGAGGATAGGATAGGATAGAGGATAGTATAGGATAGAGGATAGGATAGGATAGAGGATAGGATAGGATAGTGGATAGGATAGGATAGAGGATAGGATAGGATAGAGGATAGGATAGGATAGAGGATCGGATAGAGGATAGGATAGGATAGAGGATATGATAGAGGATAGGATAGAGGATAGGATAGAGGATAGGATAGAGGATAGGATAGAGGATAGGATAGAGGATAGGATAGAGGATAGGATAGGATAGAGGATCGGATAGAGGATAGGATAGGATAGAGGAAAGGATAGGATAGAGGATAGGATACGTAATTGGATAGGATAGAGGATAGGATAAGGTAGAGGATAGTATAGGATAGAGGATAGGATAGGATAGAGGATAGGATAGGATAGAGGATAGGATAGGATAGAGGATAGGATAGGATAGAGGATAGGATAGAGGATAGGATAGGATAGAGGATAGGATAGGTAATTGGAAAGGATAGAGTATAGGATAAGGTAGAGGATAGGATAGGATAGAGGATAGGATAGGATAGAGGATAGGATAGGGTAGAGGATAGGATAGGATAGAGGATAGGATAAGGTAGAGGATAGTATAGGATAGAGGATAGGATAGGATAGAGGATAGGATAGGATAGAGGATAGAATAGGATAGAGGATAGGATAGGATAGAGGATAGGATAGGAGAATTGATAGGATAGAGGATAGGATAGGATAGAGGATAGGATAGGATAGAGGATAGGATAGGATAGAGGATAAGATAGGATAGAGGATAGGATAGGATAGAGGATACGATAGAGGATAGGATAGAGAATAGGTTAGGATAGAGAATAGGAACGGATGATGATATTATAGGATAGAGGATAGGATATGATAGAGTATACGATATTATAGAGGGTAGGATAGGATAGAGCATAGGATAGGGGATTGGATAGGATAGGATAGAGGATAGGCTAGGATAGAGGATAGGATAGGATACAGGAAAGGATAGGATTGACGATAGATGATAGGATAGGATAGAGGATTGGATAGGATAGAAGATAGGATAGGATAGAGGATAGATGATAGGATAGGATAGAGGATTGGATAGGGTACAGGATAGGATAGGATAGAGGATAGGATAGGAGAATTGATAGGATAGAGGATAGGATAGGATAGAGGATAGGATAGGATAGAGGATAGGGTAGGATAGAGGATAGGATAGGATAGAGGATAGGATAGAGGATAGGATAGGATAGAGGATAGGATAGGTAATTGGAAAGGATAGAGTATAGGATAAGGTAGAGGATAGGATAGGATAGAGGATAGGATAGGATAGAGGATAGGATAGGGTAGAGGATAGGATAGGATAGAGGATAGGATAAGGTAGAGGATAGTATAGGATAGAGGATAGGATAGGATAGAGGATAGGATAGGATAGAGGATAGAATAGGATAGAGGATAGGATAGGATAGAGGATAGGATAGGATAGAGGATAGGATAGAGGAGAGGATAGAGGATAGGATAGGATAGAGGATAGGATAGGATAGAGGATAGGATAGGATAGAAGATCGGATAGAGGATAGGATAGGATAGAGGATCGGATAGAGGATAGGATAGGATAGAGGATAGGATAGAGGATAGGATAGAGGATAGGATAGAGGATAGGATAGAGGATAGGATAGAGGATAGGATAGACGATAGGATAGAGGATAGGATAGAGGATAGGATAGGATAGAGGATCGGATAGAGGATAGGATAGGATAGAGGAAAGGATAGGATAGAGGATAGGATACGTAATTGGATAGGATAGAGGATAGGATAAGGTAGAGGATAGTATAGGATAGAGGATAGGATAGGATAGAGGATAGGATAGGATAAAGGATAGGATAGGATAGAGGATAGGATAGGATAGAGGATAGGATATGATAGAGGATAGGATAGGATAGAGTATCGGATAGAGGATAGGATAGGATAGAGGGTAGAGTAGGATAGAGGATAGGATAGGATAAAGGATAGGATTGGATAGAGGATCGGATAGAGGATAGGATAGGATGGAGGAAAGGATAGGATAGAGGATAGTATAGGATAGAGGATAGGATAGAATAGATGATAGGATATTCTAAAGGATAGGATAGAGGATAGGATAGGATAGGATAGAGGATATAATAGTATAGAGGATAGGATAGGATAGAGGATAGGATAGGATAGAGGATAGGATATGATAGAGGATAGGATAGGATAGAGTATCGGATAGAGGATAGGATAGGATAGAGGATAGGATAGGATAGAGGGTAGAGTAGGATAGAGGATAGGATAGGATAAAGGATAGGATTGGATAGAGGATCGGATAGAGGATAGGATAGGATAGAGGATAGGATAGGATAGAGGATAGGATAGGATAGGATAGAGGATATAATAGGATTGAGGAAAGGATAGGATAGAGGATAGGATAGGGTAGAGGATAGGATAGGATAGAGGATAGGATAGAGGATAGGATAGAGGATAGGATAGAGGATAGGATAGGATAGAGGATCGGATAGAGGATAGGATAGGATAGAGGATACGATCTTCTAGAGGATAGGATAGGATAGAGGAAAGGATAGGATAGGGGAAAGGATAGGATAGAGGATAGGATAGGGGATTGGATAGGATAGAGGATAGGAGGCGAAATAGGATAGGATTGGATACAGAATAGGATTGATAATAGGAAAGAGGATTGGATAGGATAGAGGATAGGATAGGATAGCGGATAGGATAGGATAGAGGATATGATAGGATAGGGAATAGGATAGGATAAATGATATTATAGGAAAGAGGTTAGGATATGATAGAGGATACGATATTATAGAGGATACGATAGGATAGAGGATCGGAAAGGATAGAGGATTGGATAGGATAGAAGATACGATAGGATAGATGATAGGATAGGATTGAGGATAGGATAGGAAAGAGTACAGGATAGGATACAGGATACGATATTATAGAGGATAGGATAGGATAGGGAAGAGGATAGGATAGATGATATTATAGGATAGAGGATAGGATAGGATGGAGGATAGGATAGAGGATAGGATAGAGGATAGGACAGGATAGAGGATAGGATAGGATAGAGGATAGGATAGGATAGAGAATAGGATAGGATTGAGGATAGGATAGGAAAGAGGACAGGATAGGATACAGGATACGATATTATAGAGGATAGGATAGGATAGGGAAGAGGATAGGATAGATGATATCATAGGATAGACGATAGGATAGGATGGAGGATAGGATAGAGGATAGGATAGGATAGAGGATAGTATAGGATAGAGGATAGGATAGGATAGAGGATAGGATAGGATAGTGGATAGGATAGGATAGAGGATAGGATAGGATAGAGGATAGGATAGGATAGAGGATCGGATAGAGGATAGGATAGGATAGAGGATATGATAGAGGATAGGATAGAGGATAGGATAGAGGATAGGATAGAGGATAGGATAGAGGATAGGATAGAGGATAGGATAGAGGATAGGATAGGATAGAGGATCGGATAGAGGATAGGATAGGATAGAGGAAAGGATAGGATAGAGGATAGGATACGTAATTGGATAGGATAGAGGATAGGATAAGGTAGAGGATAGTATAGGATAGAGGATAGGATAGGATAGAGGATAGGATAGGATAGAGGATAGGATAGGATAGAGGATAGGATAGGATAGAGGATAGGATAGAGGATAGGATAGGATAGAGGATAGGATAGGTAATTGGAAAGGATAGAGTATAGGATAAGGTAGAGGATAGGATAGGATAGAGGATAGGATAGGATAGAGGATAGGATAGGGTAGAGGATAGGATAGGATAGAGGATAGGATAAGGTAGAGGATAGTATAGGATAGAGGATAGGATAGGATAGAGGATAGGATAGGATAGAGGATAGAATAGGATAGAGGATAGGATAGGATAGAGGATAGGATAGGATAGAGGATAGGATAGAGGATAGGATAGAGGATAGGATAGGATAGAGGATAGGATAGGATAGAAGATCGGATAGAGGATAGGATAGGATAGAGGATCGGATAGAGGATAGGATAGGATAGAGGATAGGATAGAGGATAGGATAGAGGATAGGATAGAGGATAGGATAGAGGATAGGATAGAGGATAGGATAGAGGATAGGATAGGATAGAGGATCGGATAGAGGATAGGATAGTATAGAGGAAAGGATAGGATAGAGGATAGGATACGTAATTGGATAGGATAGAGGATAGGATAAGGTAGAGGATAGTATAGGATAGAGGATAGGATAGGATAGAGGATAGGATAGGATAAAGGATAGGATAGGATAGAGGATAGGATAGGATAGAGGATAGGATATGATAGAGGATAGGATAGGATAGAGTATCGGATAGAGGATAGGATAGGATAGAGGGTAGAGTAGGATAGAGGATAGGATAGGATAAAGGATAGGATTGGATAGAGGATCGGATAGAGGATAGGATAGGATGGAGGAAAGGATAGGATAGAGGATAGTATAGGATAGAGGATAGGATAGAATAGATGATAGGATATTCTAAAGGATAGGATAGAGGATAGGATAGGATAGGATAGAGGATATAATAGTATAGAGGATAGGATAGGATAGAGGATAGGATAGGATAGAGGATAGGATATGATAGAGGATAGGATAGGATAGAGTATCGGATAGAGGATAGGATAGGATAGAGGATAGGATAAGATAGAGGGTAGAGTAGGATAGAGGATAGGATAGGATAAAGGATAGGATTGGATAGAGGATCGGATAGAGGATAGGATAGGATAGAGGATAGGATAGGATAGAGGATAGGATAGGATAGGATAGAGGATATAATAGGATTGAGGAAAGGATAGGATAGAGGATAGGATAGGGTAGAGGATAGGATAGGATAGAGGATAGGATAGAGGATAGGATAGAGGATAGGATAGAGGATAGGATAGGATAGAGGATCGGATAGAGGATAGGATAGGATAGAGGATACGATCTTCTAGAGGATAGGATAGGATAGAGGATAGGATAGGATAGGGGAAAGGATAGGATAGAGGATAGGATAGGGGATTGGATAGGATAGAGGATAGGAGGCGAAATAGGATAGGATTGGATACAGAATAGGATTGATAATAGGAAAGAGGATTGGATAGGATAGAGGATAGGATAGGATAGCGGATAGGATAGGATAGAGGATATGATAGGATAGGGAATAGGATAGGATAAATGATATTATAGGAAAGAGGATAGGATATGATAGAGGATACGATATTATAGAGGATACGATAGGATAGAGGATCGGAAAGGATAGAGGATTGGATAGGATAGAAGATACGATAGGATAGATGATAGGATAGGATTGAGGATAGGATAGGAAAGAGTACAGGATAGGATACAGGATACGATATTATAGAGGATAGGATAGGATAGGGAAGAGGATAGGATAGATGATATTATAGGATAGAGGATAGGATAGGATGGAGGATAGGATAGAGGATAGGATAGAGGATAGGACAGGATAGAGGATAGGATAGGATAGAGGATAGGATAGGATAGAGAATAGGATAGGATTGAGGATAGGATAGGAAAGAGGACAGGATAGGATACAGGATACGATATTATAGAGGATAGGATAGGATAGGGAAGAGGATAGGATAGATGATATTATAGGATAGAGGATAGGATAGGATGGAGGATAGGATAGAGGATAGGATAGGATAGAGGATAGTATAGGATAGAGGATAGGATAGGATAGAGGATAGGATAGGATAGTGGATAGGATAGGATAGAGGATAGGATAGGATAGAGGATAGGATAGGATAGACGATAGGATAGGATAGAAGATAGGATAGCATAGAGGATAGGATAGGATTGACGATAGGATAGGATAGAGGACAGGACGGGATAGAGGATAGGATAGAGAATTGGATGTGATAGAGGATAGGATAGGATAGAGGATAGGATAGGATAGAGGATAGGATAGGATAGAGGATAGGATAGGCTAGAGGATAGGATAGGATAGAGGATAGAAAAGGATAGAGGATAGGATAGGATAGAGGATAGGATACGATAGAGTATAGGATAGGATAGAGAATAGGATATCGGATTGGATAGGATAGAGGATAGGATACGATAGAGGATAGGATAGGACAGAATGGAGAATAGGATAGGATAGATGATATTGTAGGATATAGGACAGGATAGGACAGAGGAAACGATATTATAGAGGATAGGATAGGATAGAGGATAGGATCGGATAAGGATAGGATAGGGGATTGGATAGGATAGAGGATAGGATTCGATAGAGGACAGGATAGGATAGGATGGCGGAAAGGATAGGATAGAGTATAGAATAGGATAGAGGATAAGATAGGATAGAGAATAGGATACGTTAGAGGATAGGATAGGATAGAGGATAGGATAGAGGATTTTATAGGATAGAGGATACGATAGGATAGAGGATAGGATAGAGAATAGGATAGGATAGAGGATACGATAGGGGATTGGATCGGATACAGGATAGGAGACTGTAGAGGATAGGATAGGATAGGTTAGAGAATAGGATAGGATAGATTATATTATAGGATAGAGAACAGGATAGGATAGAGTATAGGATAGGATAGAGGATAGGATAGCGGATTGGATAGGATAGAGGAGAGGATACGATAGAGGATAGAATGGAATGGAAGATAGGATAGATAATAGGATAGGATAGAGGATATGATAAGATAGAGGATACGATAGGATAGAGGATAGGATAGGATAGAGGATAGGATAGGATAGAGGATAGGATAGGATAGAGGATAGGATAGGATTGAGGACAGGATAGGATAAGAGGATAGGATAGGAGATTGGATAGGATACAGGCTAGGAGACGATTGAGAATAGGATAGGATAGATGGTATTATAGGGAAGTGGATACGATAGGATAGAGAATAGGATAGGAAAGACGATACGATAGGATAGAGGATAGGATAGGATAGAGGATAGGATAGGATTGAGGATATGATTGGAGAGAGGATAGGATAGGATAAAGGATAGGATAGGATAGAGAATAGGATAGGAAAGACGATAGGATAGGATAGAGAATGGGATAGGATAGAGGATAGGATAGGATAGAGGATAGAATAGGATCGAGTATTGGATAGGATAGAGAATAGGATAGGGGATTGGATAGGATAGAGGATAGGATAGGATAGAGGATAGGATAGGGGATTGGATAGGATAGAGAATAGGATAGGATAGAGGATAGGATAGGAGATTGGATAGGATACAGGCTAGGAGACGATAGAGAAGAGGATAGGATAGATGGTATTATAGGGAAGTGGATACGATAGGATAGAGAATAGGATAGGAAAGACGATACGATAGGATAGAGGATAGGATAGGATAGAGGATAGGATAGGATTGAGGATATGATTGGAGAGAGGATAGGATAGGATAGAGGATACGATATTATAGAGGATAGGATAGGATAGCGGATAGGATAGGATGGAGTATAGGATCGAATTGAGGATAGGATAGGGTTGAGGATAGGATAGTATAGAGGATAGGATTGGATAGAGGATAGGATAGGGGATTGGATAGGATAGAGAATAGGATAGGATAGAGGATAGGATAGGATAGAGGATAGGATAGGATAGAGGATACGATATTATAGAGGATAGGATAGGATAGCGGATAGGATAGGATGGAGTATAGGATCGAATTGAGGATAGGATAGGGTTGAGGATAGGATAGGATAGAGGATAGGATAGGATAGAGGATAGGATAGGATAGGGAATAGGATAGGATAGATGGTATTATAGGAAAGAGGATAGGATCTGATAGAGGATACGATATTATAGAGGATAGGATAGGATAGCGGATAGGATAGGATGGAGTATAGGATCGAATTGAGGATAGGATAGGGTTGAGGATAGGATAGTATAGAGGATAGGATTGGATAGAGGATAGGATAGGGGATTGGATAGGATAGAAGACAGGATAGGATAGGATAGCGTAAAGGATAGGATAGAGTATAGAATAGGATAGAGGATATGATAGGATAGATGATAGGATATGTTAGAGTATAGGATAGGTGATTGGATAGGCTAGAGGATAGGATAGGATAGATGATAGGATACAGGATAGGGTAGGACAGAGGATAGGATAGGGTAGAGGATAGCATAGGAGAGATGATATGATGGGATAGAGGATAGTATAGGATAGAGGTTAAGATATTATACAGGATAGGATAGGGTAGAGTATAGGATAGGATAGAGGATAGGATAGGATAGAGAATAGGATAGGATTGAGGATAGGATAGGAAAGAGGACAGGATAGGATACAGGATACGATATTATAGAGGATAGGATAGGATAGGGAAGAGGATAGGATAGATGATATTATAGAATAGAGGATAGGATAGGATGGAGGATAGGATAGAGGATAGGATAGGATAGAGGATAGTATAGGATAGAGGATAGGATAGGATAGAGGATAGGATAGGATAGAGGATACGATCTTCTAGAGGATAGGATAGGATAGAGGAAAGGATAGGATAGGGGAAAGGATAGGATAGAGGATAGGATAGGGGATTGGATAGGATAGAGGATAGGAGGCGAAATAGGATAGGATTGGATACAGAATAGGATTGATAATAGGAAAGAGGATTGGATAGGATAGAGGATAGGATAGGATAGCGGATAGGATAGGATAGAGGATATGATAGGATAGGGAATAGGATAGGATAAATGATATTATAGGAAAGAGGATAGGATATGATAGAGGATACGATATTATAGAGGATACGATAGGATAGAGGATCGGAAAGGATAGAGGATTGGATAGGATAGAAGATACGATAGGATAGATGATAGGATAGGATTGAGGATAGGATAGGAAAGAGTACAGGATAGGATACAGGATACGATATTATAGAGGATAGGATAGGATAGGGAAGAGGATAGGATAGATGATATTATAGGATAGAGGATAGGATAGGATGGAGGATAGGATAGAGGATAGGATAGAGGATAGGACAGGATAGAGGATAGGATAGGATAGAGGATAGGATAGGATAGAGAATAGGATAGGATTGAGGATAGGATAGGAAAGAGGACAGGATAGGATACAGGATACGATATTATAGAGAAGGATAGGGAAGGATAGGGAAGAGGATAGGATAGATGATATTATAGGATAGAGGATAGGATAGGATGGAGGATAGGATAGAGGATAGGATAGGATAGAGGATAGTATAGGATAGAGGATAGGATAGGATAGAGGATAGGATAGGATAGTGGATAGGATAGGATAGAGGATAGGATAGGATAGAGGATAGGATAGGATAGACGATAGGATAGGATAGAAGATAGGATAGCATAGAGGATAGGATAGGATTGACGATAGGATAGGATAGAGGACAGGACGGGATAGAGGATAGGATAGAGAATTGGATGTGATAGAGGATAGGATAGGATAGAGGATAGGATAGGATAGAGGATAGGATAGGATAGAGGATAGGATAGGCTAGAGGATAGGATAGGATAGAGGATAGGATAGCATAGATTATAGGGTCGGATAAAGGATAGGATAGGGGATTGGATAGGATAGACGATAGGATAGGATAGAGGATTGGATAGGATAGAGGATAGGATAGGATAGCGGAAAGGATAGGATAGAGTATAGAATAGGGTAGACGATATGATAGGATAGATGATAGGATATGATAGAGTATAGGATATACGATTGCATAGGATAGAGGATAGGATACGATAGAGAATACGATAGGATAGGATAGAGAATACGATAGGATAGAGGATAGCATAGGATAGAGGATAGCACAGAGAATAGGATAGGATAGCGGATAGGATAGGTTGGAGTATAGGATAGAATTGAGGATAGGATAGGGTTGAGGATAGGATAGGATATAGGATAGGATAGGATAGAGGATTGGATAGGATAGAGGATAGGATAGGTTAGAGGATAGGATAGGATAGAGGTTTGGATAGAATAGAGGATAGGATAGGATAGAGGATAGGATAGGATAGAGGATAGGATAGGATAGAGGATAGGATCGGATAGAGGATAGGATAGGATAGAGGATAGGATAGAGGATAGGATAGGATAGAGGATAGGATAGGATAGAGGATAGGATATGATAGAGGATAGGATAGGATAGAGGATAGGATAGGATAGAGGATAGGATAGGTTAGATTATAGGGTCGGATAGAGGATAGGATAGGGGATTGGATAGGATAGACGATAGGATAGGATAGAGGATTGGATAGGATAGAGGATAGGATAGGATAGCGTAAAGGATAGGATAGAGTATCGAATGGGGTAGATGATATGATAGGATAGATGATAGGATATGATAGAGTATAGGATAGGGGATTGGATAGGATAGAGGATAGGATTAGATAGAGGACACGATAGGATAGGATGGCGGAAAGGATAGGATAGAGTATAGAATAGGATAGAGGATAAGATAGGATAGAGGATAGGATAAGTTAGAGGATAGGATAGGATAGAGGATAGGATAGAGGATAGGATAGAGGATTGGATAGGATATAGGGTAGGATAGGGTAGAGGATAGCATGGGATAGATGATATTATGGGATAGAGGATAGTATAGGATAGAGGAAACGATATTATAGAGGATAGGATAGAGGATAGGATAGCATAGAGGATAGGATAAAGGATTGGATAGGATAGAGGACAGGATAGGATAGAGTATAGGATATTGCAGAGTATGGGATAGGATAGAGGATACGATAGGATAGAGGATAGGATAGCATAGAGGATAGGATAAAGGATTGGATAGGATAGAGGACAGGATACGATAGAGGATAGGATAGGATAGAGGATAGGATTGGATAGAGAATAGGATAGGAAAGAGGATAGGATAGGATAGAGAATAGCATAGGATAGAGGATAGGATAGGATAGAGGAGATGATAGGATAGAGGATAGGATAGGATAGAGGAAAGGATAGGATAGAGGGTATTATAGGATAGTGAATAGGATAGGATAGAGGATATGATAGGATAGAGTATTTGATAGGGCAGAGGATGGGATAGGATAGAGAATAGCATAGGGTAGATGATATTATAAGATAGTGGATAGGATAGGATAGAGGATAGGATCGAATTGAGGATAGGATAGGTTTGAGGATAGGATAGGGGATTGGATAGGATAGACGAGAGGATAGGATAGGATAGCGTAAAGGATAGGATAGAGTATAGAATAGGATAGAGGATATGATAGGATAGATGATAGGATATGTTAGAGTATAGGATAGGTGATTGGATAGGCTAGAGGATAGGATAGGATAGATGATAGGATACAGGATAGGGTAGGACAGAGGATAGGATAAGGCAGAGGATAGTATAGGATAGAGGATAGGATAGGATAGAGGATAGGATAGGATAAAGGATAGGATAGGATAGAGGATAGGATAGGATAGAGGATAGGATAGAGGATAGGATAGGATAGAGGATAGGATAGGTAATTGGATAGGATAGAGTATAGGATAGGATAGAGGATAGAGTAGGATAGAGGATAGGATAGGATAAAGGATAGGATTGGATAGAGGATCGGATAGGGGATAGGATAGGATAGAGGATAGGATAGGATAGAGGTTAGTATAGGATAGAGGATAGGATAGAATAGATGATAGGATATTCTAAAGGATAGGATAGAGGATAGGATAGGATAGGATAGAGGATATAATAGGATTGAGGAAAGGATAGGATAGAGGATAGGATAGGGTAGAGGATAGGATAGGATAGAGGATAGGATAAGGTAGAGGATAGTATAGGATAGAGGATAGGATAGGATAGAGGATAGGATAGGATAGAGGATAGGATAGAGGATAGGATAGAGGATAGGATAGGATAGAGGATAGGATAGGATAGAAGATCGGATAGAGGATAGGATAGGATAGAGGATCGGATAGAGGATAGGATAGGATAGAGGATAGGATAGAGGATAGGATAGAGGATAGGATAGAGGATAGGATAGAGGATAGGATAGAGGATAGGATAGGATAGAGGATCGGATAGAGGATAGGATAGGATAGAGGAAAGGATAGGATAGATAGTAGGATACGTAATTGGATAGGATAGAGGATAGGATAAGGTAGAGGATAGTATAGGATAGAGGATAGGATAGGATAGAGGATAGGATAGGATAAAGGATAGGATAGGATAGAGGATAGGATAGGATAGAGGATAGGATATGATAGAGGATAGGATAGGATAGAGTATCGGATAGAGGATAGGATAGGATAGAGGGTAGAGTAGGATAGAGGATAGGATAGGATAAAGGATAGGATTGGATAGAGGATCGGATAGAGGATAGGATAGGATGGAGGATAGGATAGGATAGAGGATAGTATAGGATAGAGGATAGGATAGAATAGATGATAGGATATTCTAAAGGATAGGATAGAGGATAGGATAGGATAGGATAGAGGATATAATAGTATAGAGGATAGGATAGGATAGAGGATAGGATAGGATAGAGGATAGGATATGATAGAGGATAGGATAGGATAGAGTATCGGATAGAGGATAGGATAGGATAGAGGATAGGATAGGATAGAGGGTAGAGTAGGATAGAGGATAGGATAGGATAAAGGATAGGATTGGATAGAGGATCGGATAGAGGATAGGATAGGATAGTGGATAGGATAGGATAGAGGATAGTATAGGATAGAGGATAGGATAGAATAGATGATAGGATATTCTAAAGGATAGGATAGAGGATAGGATAGGATAGGATAGAGGATATAATAGGATTGAGGAAAGGATAGGATAGAGGATAGGATAGGGTAGAGGATAGGATAGGATAGAGGATAGGATAGAGGATAGGATAGAGGATAGGATAGAGGATAGGATAGGATAGAGGATCGGATAGAGGATAGGATAGGATAGAGGAATGGATAGGATAGAGGATAGGATACGTAATTGGATAGGATAGAGGATAGGATAAGGTAGAGGATAGTATAGGATAGATGATATTATAGGATAGATGATATTATAGGATAGATGATATTATAGGATAGATGATATTATAGGATAGAGTATACGATATTAAAGAGGATAGGATAGAGGATAGGATAGAGGATAGGATAGGATAGAGGATCGGATAGAGGATAGGATAGGATAGAGGAAAGGATAGGATAGAGGATAGGATAGGTAATTGGATAGGATAGAGTATAGGATAGGATAGAGGATAGAGTAGGATAGAGGATAGGATAGGATAAAGGATAGGATTGGATAGAGGATCGGATAGGGGATAGGATAGGATAGAGGATAGGATAGGATAGAGGTTAGTATAGGATAGAGGATAGGATAGAATAGATGATAGGATATTCTAAAGGATAGGATAGAGGATAGGATAGGATAGGATAGAGGATATAATAGGATTGAGGAAAGGATAGGATAGAGGATAGGATAGGGTAGAGGATAGGATAAGGTAGAGGATAGTATAGGATAGAGGATAGGATAGGATAGAGGATAGGATAGGATAGAGGATAGGATAGAGGATAGGATAGAGGATAGGATAGGATAGAGGATAGGATAGGATAGAAGATCGGATAGAGGATAGGATAGGATAGAGCATCGGATAGAGGATAGGATAGGATAGAGGATAGGATAGAGGATAGGATAGAGGATAGGATAGAGGATAGGATAGGATAGAGGATCGGATAGAGGATAGGATAGGATAGAGGAAAGGATAGGATAGAGGATAGGATACGTAATTGGATAGGATAGAGGATAGGATAAGGTAGAGGATAGTATAGGATAGAGGATTGGATAGGATAGAGGATAGGATAGGATAAAGGATAGGATAGGATAGAGGATAGGATAGGATAGAGGATAGGATAGAGGATAGGATAGGATAGAGGATAGGATAGGTAATTGGATAGGATAGAGTATAGGATAAGGTAGAGGATAGGATAGGATAGAGGATATAATAGGATAGAGGATAGGATAGGATAGAGGATATAATAGGATTGAGGAAAGGATAGGATAGAGGATAGAATAGGATAAAGGATAGGATAGGATAGAGGATAGGATAGGATAGAGGATAGGATAGGATAGGATAGAGGATAGGATAGGATAGAGGATAGGATAGTATAGAGGATAGGATAGGATAGAGGATAGGATAGGATAGAGGATAGGATAGAGGATAGGATAGGATAGAGGATAGGATAGGTAATTGGAAAGGATAGAGTATAGGATAAGGTAGAGGATAGGATAGGATAGAGGATAGGATAGGATAGAGGATAGGATAGGGTAGAGGATAGGATAGGATAGAGGATAGGATAAGGTAGAGGATAGTATAGGATAGAGGATAGGATAGGATAGAGGATAGGATAGGATAGAGGATAGAATAGGATAGAGGATAGGATAGGATAGAGGATAGGATAGGATAGAGGATAGGATAGAGGATAGGATAGAGGATAGGATAGGATAGAGGATAGGATAGGATAGAAGATCGGATAGAGGATAGGATAGGATAGAGGATCGGATAGAGGATAGGATAGGATAGAGGATAGGATAGAGGATAGGATAGAGGATAGGATAGAGGATAGGATAGAGGATAGGATAGAGGATAGGATAGAGGATAGGATAGGATAGAGGATCGGATAGAGGATAGGATAGGATAGAGGAAAGGATAGGATAGAGGATAGGATACGTAATTGGATAGGATAGAGGATAGGATAAGGTAGAGGATAGTATAGGATAGAGGATAGGATAGGATAGAGGATAGGATAGGATAAAGGATAGGATAGGATAGAGGATAGGATAGGATAGAGGATAGGATATGATAGAGGATAGGATAGGATAGAGTATCGGATAGAGGATAGGATAGGATAGAGGGTAGAGTAGGATAGAGGATAGGATAGGATAAAGGATAGGATTGGATAGAGGATCGGATAGAGGATAGGATAGGATGGAGGAAAGGATAGGATAGAGGATAGTATAGGATAGAGGATAGGATAGAATAGATGATAGGATATTCTAAAGGATAGGATAGAGGATAGGATAGGATAGGATAGAGGATATAATAGTATAGAGGATAGGATAGGATAGAGGATAGGATAGGATAGAGGATAGGATATGATAGAGGATAGGATAGGATAGAGTATCGGATAGAGGATAGGATAGGATAGAGGATAGGATAGGATAGAGGGTAGAGTAGGATAGAGGATAGGATAGGATAAAGGATAGGATTGGATAGAGGATCGGATAGAGGATAGGATAGGATAGAGGATAGGATAGGATAGAGGATAGGATAGGATAGGATAGAGGATATAATAGGATTGAGGAAAGGATAGGATAGAGGATAGGATAGGGTAGAGGATAGGATAGGATAGAGGATAGGATAGAGGATAGGATAGAGGATAGGATAGAGGATAGGATAGGATAGAGGATCGGATAGAGGATAGGATAGGATAGAGGAAAGGATAGGATAGAGGATAGGATAGGTAATTGGATAGGATAGAGTATAGGATAGGATAGAGGATAGAGTAGGATAGAGGATAGGATAGGATAAAGGATAGGATTGGATAGAGGATCGGATAGGGGATAGGATAGGATAGAGGATAGGATAGGATAGAGGTTAGTATAGGATAGAGGATAGGATAGAATAGATGATAGGATATTCTAAAGGATAGGATAGAGGATAGGATAGGATAGGATAGAGGATATAATAGGATTGAGGAAAGGATAGGATAGAGGATAGGATAGGGTAGAGGATAGGATAAGGTAGAGGATAGTATAGGATAGAGGATAGGATAGGATAGAGGATAGGATAGGATAGAGGATAGGATAGAGGATAGGATAGAGGATAGGATAGCATAGAGGATAGGATAGGATAGAAGATCGGATAGAGGATAGGATAGGATAGAGCATCGGATAGAGGATAGGATAGGATAGAGGATAGGATAGAGGATAGGATAGAGGATAGGATAGAGGATAGGATAGGATAGAGGATCGGATAGAGGATAGGATAGGATAGAGGATAGGATAGGATAGAGGATAGGATAGGATAAAGGATAGGATAGGATAGAGGTTAGGATAGGATAGAGGATAGGATAGAGGATAGGATAGGATAGAGGATAGGATAGGTAATTGGATAGGATAGAGTATAGGATAAGGTAGAGGATAGGATAGGATAGAGGATATAATAGGATAGAGGATAGGATAGGATAGAGGATAGGATAGGATAGAGGATAGGATATGATAGAGGATAGGATAGGATAGAGTATCGGATAGAGGATAGGATAGGATAGAGGATAGGATAGGATAGAGGATAGAGTAGGATAGAGGATAGGATAGGATAGAGGATATAATAGGATTGAGGAAAGGATAGGATAGAGGATCGAATAGGATAGAGGATAGGATAGGATAGAGGATAGGATAGGATAGGATAGAGGATAGGATAGGATAGAGGATAGGATAGGATAGAGGATAGGATAGGATAGAGGATAGGATAGGATAGAGGATAGGATAGGATAGAGGATAGGATAGAGGATAGGATAGGATAGAGGATAGGATAGGTAATTGGAAAGGATAGAGTATAGGATAAGGTAGAGGATAGGATAGGATAGAGGATAGGATAGGATAGAGGATAGGATAGGGTAGAGGATAGGATAGGATAGAGGATAGGATAAGGTAGAGGATAGTATAGGATAGAGGATAGGATAGGATAGAGGATAGGATAGGATAGAGGATAGAATAGGATAAAGGATAGGATAGGATAGAGGATAGGATAGGATAGAGGATAGGATAGGATAGGATAGAGGATAGGATAGGATAGAGGATAGGATAGGATAGAGGATAGGATAGAGGATAGGATAGGATAGAGGATAGGATAGGATAGAGGATAGGATAGGTAATTGGAAAGGATAGAGTATAGGATAAGGTAGAGGATAGGATAGGATAGAGGATATAATAGGATAGAGGATAGGATAGAGGATAGGATAGGATAGAGGATAGGATAGGATAGAGGATAGGATAGGATAGAGGATAGTATAGGATGGAGGATAGGATAGAATAGAGGATAGGATAGGATAGAGGATAGGATAGGATAGATGATATTATAGGATAGAGTATACGATATTAAAGAGGATAGGATAGGGTAGAGGATAGGATAGAGGATAGGATAGGATAGAGGATAGGATAGGATAGAGGATAGGATAGGATAGAGGATAGGATAGGATAGAGGATAGGATAGGATAGAGGATAGGATAGGATAGAGGATAGGATAGGATAGAGGATAGGATATGATAGAGGATAGGATGGGATAGAGGATCGGATAGAGGATAGGATAGGATAGAGGAAAGGATAGGATAGAGGATAGGATACGTAATTGGATAGGATAGAGGATAGGATAAGGTAGAGGATAGTATAGGATAGAGGATAGGATAGGATAGAGGATAGAGTAGGATAGAGGATAGGATAGGATAAAGGATAGGATTGGATAGAGGATCGGATAGAGGATAGGATAGGATAGAGGATAGGATAGGATAGAGGGTAGAGTAGGATAGAGGATAGGATAGGATAAAGGATAGGATTGGATAGAGGATCGGATAGAGGATAGGATAGGATAGAGGATAGGATAGGATAGAGGATAGGATAGGATAGAGGATAGGATAGGATAGGATAGAGGATATAATAGGATTGAGGAAAGGATAGGATAGAGGATAGGATAGGGTAGAGGATAGGATAGGATAGAGGATAGGATAGAGGATAGGATAGAGGATAGGATAGAGGATAGGATAGGATAGAGGATCGGATAGAGGATAGGATAGGATAGAGGAATGGATAGGATAGAGGATAGGATACGTAATTGGATAGGATAGAGGATAGGATAAGGTAGAGGATAGTATAGGATAGATGATATTATAGGATAGATGATATTATAGGTTAGATGATATTATAGGATAGAGTATACGATATTAAAGAGGATAGGATAGAGGATAGGATAGAGGATAGGATAGGATAGAGGATCGGATAGAGGATAGGATAGGATAGAGGAAAGGATAGGATAGAGGATAGGATACGTAATTGGATAGGATAGAGGATAGGATAAGGTAGAGGATAGTATAGGATAGAGGATAGGATAGGATAGAGGATAGAGTAGGATAGAGGATAGGATAGGATAAAGGATAGGATTGGATAGAGGATCGGATAGAGGATAGGATAGGATAGAGGATAGGATAGGATAGAGGGTAGAGTAGGATAGAGGATAGGATAGGATAAAGGATAGGATTGGATAGAGGATCGGATAGAGGATAGGATAGGATAGAGGATAGGATAGGATAGGATAGAGGATATAATAGGATTGAGGAAAGGATAGGATAGAGGATAGGATAGGGTAGAGGATAGGATAGGATAGAGGATAGGATAGAGGATAGGATAGAGGATAGGATAGAGGATAGGATAGGATAGAGGATCGGATAGAGGATAGGATAGGATAGAGGAATGGATAGGATAGAGGATAGGATACGTAATTGGATAGGATAGAGGATAGGATAAGGTAGAGGATAGTATAGGATAGATGATATTATAGGATAGATGATATTATAGGATAGATGATATTATAGGATAGAGTATACGATATTAAAGAGGATAGGATAGAGGATAGGATAGAGGATAGGATAGGATAGAGGATCGGATAGAGGATAGGATAGGATAGAGGAAAGGATAGGATAGAGGATAGGATAGGTAATTGGATAGGATAGAGTATAGGATAGGATAGAGGATAGAGTAGGATAGAGGATAGGATAGGATAAAGGATAGGATTGGATAGAGGATCGGATAGGGGATAGGATAGGATAGAGGATAGGATAGGATAGAGGTTAGTATAGGATAGGGGATAGGATAGAATAGATGATAGGATATTCTAAAGGATAGGATAGAGGATAGGATAGGATAGGATAGAGGATATAATAGGATTGAGGAAAGGATAGGATAGAGGATAGGATAGGGTAGAGGATAGGATAAGGTAGAGGATAGTATAGGATAGAGGATAGGATAGGATAGAGGATAGGATAGGATAGAGGATAGGATAGAGGATAGGATAGAGGATAGGATAGGATAGAGGATAGGATAGGATAGAAGATCGGATAGAGGATAGGATAGGATAGAGCATCGGATAGAGGATAGGATAGGATAGAGGATAGGATAGAGGATAGGATAGAGGATAGGATAGAGGATAGGATAGGATAGAGGATCGGATAGAGGATAGGATAGGATAGAGGATAGGATAGAGGATAGGATAGAGGATAGGATAGGATAGAGGATAGGATAGGATAGAAGATCGGATAGAGGATAGGATAGGATAGAGCATCGGATAGAGGATAGGATAGGATAGAGGATAGGATAGAGGATAGGATAGAGGATAGGATAAAGGATAGGATAGGATAGAGGTTAGGATAGGATAGAGGATAGGATAGAGGATAGGATAGGATAGAGGATAGGATAGGTAATTGGATAGGATAGAGTATAGGATAAGGTAGAGGATAGGATAGGATAGAGGATATAATAGGATAGAGGATAGGATAGGATAGAGGATAGGATAGGATAGAGGATAGGATATGATAGAGGATAGGATAGGATAGAGTATCGGATAGAGGATAGGATAGCATAGAGGATAGGATAGGATAGAGGATAGAGTAGGATAGAGGATAGGATATGATAGAGGATATAATAGGATTGAGGAAGGGATAGGATAGAGGATAGAATAGGATAAAGGATAGGATAGGATAGAGGATAGGATAGGATAGAGGATAGGATAGGATAGGATAGAGGATAGGATAGGATAGAGGATAGGATAGGATAGAGGATAGGATAGGATAGAGGATAGGATAGGATAGAGGATAGGATAGGATAGAGGATAGGATAGAGGATAGGATAGGATAGAGGATAGGATAGGTAATTGGAAAGGATAGAGTATAGGATAAGGTAGAGGATAGGATAGGATAGAGGATAGGATAGGATAGAGGATAGGATAGGGTAGAGGATAGGATAGGATAGAGGATAGGATAAGGTAGAGGATAGTATAGGATAGAGGATAGGATAGGATAGAGGATAGGATAGGATAGAGGATAGAATAGGATAAAGGATAGGATAGGATAGAGGATAGGATAGGATAGAGGATAGGATAGGATAGGATAGAGGATAGGATAGGATAGAGGATAGGATAGGATAGAGGATAGGATAGAGGATAGGATAGGATAGAGGATAGGATAGGTAATTGGAAAGGATAGAGTATAGGATAAGGTAGAGGATAGGATAGGATAGAGGATATAATAGGATAGAGGATAGGATAGAGGATAGGATAGGATAGAGGATAGGATAGGATAGAGGATAGTATAGGATGGAGGATAGGATAGAATAGAGGATAGGATAGGATAGAGGATAGGATAGGATAGATGATATTATAGGATAGAGTATACGATATTAAAGAGGATAGGATAGGGTAGAGGATAGGATAGAGGATAGGATAGGATAGAGGATAGGATAGGATAGAGGATAGGATAGGATAGAGGATAGGATAGGATAGAGGATAGGATGGGATAGAGGATCGGATAGAGGATAGGATAGGATAGAGGAAAGGATAGGATAGAGGATAGGATACGTAATTGGATAGGATAGAGGATAGGATAAGGTAGAGGATAGTATAGGATAGAGGATAGGATAGGATAGAGGATAGAGTAGGATAGAGGATAGGATAGGATAAAGGATAGGATTGGATAGAGGATCGGATAGAGGATAGGATAGGATAGAGGATAGGATAGGATAGAGGATAGTATAGGATAGAGGATAGGATAGAATAGAGGATAGGATTTTATAAAGGATAGGATAGAGGATAGTATAGGATAGGATAGAGGATAGGATAGGATAGGATAGAGGATAGGATAGGATAGAGGATATAATAGGATTGAGGAAAGGATAGGATAGAGGATAGGATAGGATAGAGGATAGGATAGGGTAGAGGATAGGATAGGATAGAGGATAGGATAAGGTAGAGGATAGTATAGGATAGAGGATAGGGTAGGATAGAGGATAGGATAGGATAGAGGATAGAATAGGATAAAGGATAGGATAGGATAGAGGATAGGATAGGATAGAGGATAGGATAGGATAGAGGATAGGATAGGATAGGATAGAGGATAGGATAGGATAGAGGATAGGATAGGATAGAGGATAGGATAGAGGATAGGATAGGATAGAGGATAGGATAGGATAGAGGATAGGATAGGTAATTGGAAAGGATAGAGTATAGGATAAGGTAGAGGATAGGATAGGATAGAGGATATAATAGGATAGAGGATAGGATAGAGGATAGGATAGGATAGAGGATAGGATAGGATAGAGGATAGTATAGGATGGAGGATAGGATAGAATAGAGGATAGGATAGGATAGAGGATAGGATAGGATAGATGATATTATAGGATAGATGATATTATAGGATAGAGTATACGATATTAAAGAGGATAGGATAGGGTAGAGGATAGGATAGATGATAGGATAGGATAGAGGATAGGATAGAGGATAGGATAGAGGATAGGATAGAGGATAGGATAGAGGATAGGATAGAGGATAGGATAGGATAGAGGATCGGATAGAGGATAGGATAGGATAGAGGAAAGGATAGGATAGAGGATAGGATACGTAATTGGATAGGATAGAGGATAGGATAAGGTAGCGGATAGTATAGGATAGATGATATTATAGGATAGATGATATTATAGGATAGATGATATTATAGGATAGAGTATACGATATTAAAGAGGATAGGATAGGGTAGAGGATAGGATAGAGGATAGGATAGGATAGAGGATAGGATAGAGGATAGGATAGAGGATAGGATAGAGGATAGGATAGGATAGAGGATAGGATAGGATAGAGGAAAGGATAGGATAGAGGATAGGATACGTAATTGGATAGGATAGAGGATAGGATAAGGTAGAGGATAGTATAGGATAGAGGATAGGATAGGATAGAGGATAGGATAGGATAAAGGATAGGATAGGATAGAGGATAGGATAGGATAGAGGATAGGATAGGATAGAGGATAGGATAGGATAGAGGATAGGATAGAGGATAGGATAGGATAGAGGATAGGATAGGATAGAGGATAGGATAGGATAGAGGATAGGATAGGATAGAGGATAGGATAGGATAGAGGATAGGATAGGATAGAGGATAGGATAGGATAGAGGATAGGATAGGATAGAGGATAGGATAGAGGATAGGATAATATAGATGATATTATAGGATAGAGTATACGATATTAAAGAGGATAGGATAGGGTAGAGGATAGGATAGAGGATAGGATAGAGGATAGGATAATATAGATGATATTATAGGATAGAGTATACGATATTAAAGAGGATAGGATAGGGTAGAGGATAGGATAGAGGATAGGATAGGATAGAGGATAGGATAGAGGATAGGATAAGATAGAGGATAGGATAGAGGATAGGATAGAGGATAGGATAGAAGATAGGATAGGATAGAGGATCGGATAGAGGATAGGATAGGGTAGAGGATAGGATAGGATAGAGGATAGGATAGGATAGAGGATAGGATAGGTAATTGGATAGGATAGAGTATAGGATAGGATAGAGGATAGAGTAGGATAGAGGATAGGATAGGATAAAGGATAGGATTGGATAGAGGATCGGATAGGGGATAGGATAGGATAGAGGATAGGATAGGATAGAGGATAGTATAGGATAGAGGATAGGATAGAATAGAGGATAGGATATTATAAAGGATAGGATAGAGGATAGGATAGGATAGGATAGAGGATAGGATAGGATAGGATAGAGGATAGGATAGGATAGAGGATATAATAGGATTGAGGAAAGGATAGGATAGAGGATAGGATAGGATAGAGGATAGGATAGGATTGAGGATAGGATAGGAAAGAGGACAGGATAGGATACAGGATACGATATTATAGAGGATAGGATAGGATAGGGAAGAGGATAGGATAGATGATATTATAGGATAGAGGATAGGATAGGATGGAGGATAGGATAGAGGATAGGATAGGATAGAGGATAGTATAGGATAGAGGATAGGATAGGATAGAGGATAGGATAGGATAGTGGATAGGATAGGATAGAGGATAGGATAGGATAGAGGATAGGATAGGATAGACGATAGGATAGGATAGAGGATAGGATAGCATAGAGGATAGGATAGGATTGACGATAGGATAGGATAGAGGACAGGACGGGATAGAGGATAGGATAGAGAATTGGATGTGATAGAGGATAGGATAGGATAGAGGATAGGATAGAGGATAGGATAGGATAGAGGATAGGATAGGATAGAGGATAGGATAGGCTAGAGGATAGGATAGGATAGAGGATAGGATAGGATAGATTATAGGGTCGGATAGAGGATAGGATAGGGGATTGGATAGGATAGACGATAGGATAGGATAGAGGATTGGATAGGATAGAGGATAGGATAGGATAGCGGAAAGGAAATGATAGAGTATAGAATAGGGTAGAGGATATGATAGGATAGATGATAGGATATGATAGAGTATAGGATATACGATTGCACAGGATAGAGGATAGGATACGATAGAGAATACGATAGGATAGGATAGAGAATACGATAGGATAGAGGATAGGATAGGATAGAGGATAGGATAGGTAATTGGAAAGGATAGAGTATAGGATAACGTAGAGGATAGGATAGGATAGAGGATAGGATAGGATAGAGGATAGGATAGGGTAGAGGATAGGATAGGATAGAGGATAGGATAAGGTAGAGGATAGTATAGGATAGAGGATAGGATAGGATAGAGGATAGGATAGGATAGAGGATAGAATAGGATAGAGGATAGGATAGGATAGAGGATAGGATAGGATAGAGGATAGGATAGAGGATAGGATAGAGGATAGGATAGGATAGAGGATAGGATAGGATAGAAGATCGGATAGAGGATAGGATAGGATAGAGGATCGGATAGAGGATAGGATAGGATAGAGGATAGGATAGAGGATAGGATAGAGGATAGGATAGAGGATAGGATAGAGGATAGGATAGAGGATAGGATAGAGGATAGGATAGAGGATAGGATAGAGGATAGGATAGGATAGAGGATCGGATAGAGGATAGGATAGGATAGAGGAAAGGATAGGATAGAGGATAGGATACGTAATTGGATAGGATAGAGGATAGGATAAGGTAGAGGATAGTATAGGATAGAGGATAGGATAGGATAGAGGATAGGATAGGATAAAGGATAGGATAGGATAGAGGATAGGATAGGATAGAGGATAGGATATGATAGAGGATAGGATAGGATAGAGTATCGGATAGAGGATAGGATAGGATAGAGGGTAGAGTAGGATAGAGGATAGGATAGGATAAAGGATAGGATTGGATAGAGGATCGGATAGAGGATAGGATAGGATGGAGGAAAGGATAGGATAGAGGATAGTATAGGATAGAGGATAGGATAGAATAGATGATAGGATATTCTAAAGGATAGGATAGAGGATAGGATAGGATAGGATAGAGGATATAATAGTATAGAGGATAGGATAGGATAGAGGATAGGATAGGATAGAGGATAGGATATGATAGAGGATAGGATAGGATAGAGTATCGGATAGAGGATAGGATAGGATAGAGGATAGGATAGGATAGAGGGTAGAGTAGGATAGAGGATAGGATAGGATAAAGGATAGGATTGGATAGAGGATCGGATAGAGGATAGGATAGGATAGAGGATAGGATAGGATAGGATAGAGGATATAATAGGATTGAGGAAAGGATAGGATAGAGGATAGGATAGGGTAGAGGATAGGATAGGATAGAGGATAGGATAGAGGATAGGATAGAGGATAGGATAGAGGATAGGATAGGATAGAGGATCGGATAGAGGATAGGATAGGATAGAGGAATGGATAGGATAGAGGATAGGATACGTAATTGGATAGGATAGAGGATAGGATAAGGTAGAGGATAGTATAGGATAGATGATATTATAGGATAGATGATATTATAGGATAGATGATATTATAGGATAGATGATATTATAGGATAGAGTATACGATATTAAAGAGGATAGGATAGAGGATAGGATAGAGGATAGGATAGGATAGAGGATCGGATAGAGGATAGGATAGGATAGAGGAAAGGATAGGATAGAGGATAGGATAGGAAATTGGATAGAATAGAGTATAGGATAGGATAGAGGATAGAGTAGGATAGAGGATAGGATAGGATAAAGGATAGGATTGGATAGAGGATCGGATAGGGGATAGGATAGGATAGAGGATAGGATAGGATAGAGGTTAGTATAGGATAGAGGATAGGATAGAATAGATGATAGGATATTCTAAAGGATAGGATAGAGGATAGGATAGGATAGGATAGAGGATATAATAGGATTGAGGAAAGGATAGGATAGAGGATAGGATAGGGTAGAGGATAGGATAAGGTAGAGGATAGTATAGGATAGAGGATAGGATAGGATAGAGGATAGGATAGGATAGAGGATAGGATAGAGGATAGGATAGAGGATAGGATAGGATAGAGGATAGGATAGGATAGAAGATCGGATAGAGGATAGGATAGGATAGAGCATCGGATAGAGGATAGGATAGGATAGAGGATAGGATAGAGGATAGGATAGAGGATAGGATAGAGGATAGGATAGAGGATAGGATAGGATAGAGGATCGGATAGAGGATAGGATAGGATAGAGGAAAGGATAGGATAGAGGATAGGATACGTAATTGGATAGGATAGAGGATAGGATAAGGTAGAGGATAGTATAGGATAGAGGATAGAATAGGATAGAGGATAGGATAGGATAAAGGATAGGATAGGATAGAGGTTAGGATAGGATAGAGGATAGGATAGAGGATAGGATAGGATAGAGGATAGGATAGGTAATTGGATAGGATAGAGTATAGGATAAGGTAGAGGATAGGATAGGATAGAGGATATAATAGGATAGAGGATAGGATAGGATAGAGGATAGGATAGGATAGAGGATAGGATATGATAGAGGATAGGATAGGATAGAGTATCGGATAGAGGATAGGATAGGATAGAGGATAGGATAGGATAGAGGATAGAGTAGGATAGAGGATAGGATAGGATAGAGGATATAATAGGATTGAGGAAAGGATAGGATAGAGGATAGAATAGGATAAAGGATAGGATAGGATAGAGGATAGGATAGGATAGAGGATAGGATAGGATAGGATAGAGGATAGGATAGGATAGAGGATAGGATAGGATAGAGGATAGGATAGGATAGAGGATAGGATAGGATAGAGGATAGGATAGGATAGAGGATAGGATAGAGGATAGGATAGGATAGAGGATAGGATAGGTAATTGGAAAGGATAGAGTATAGGATAAGGTAGAGGATAGGATAGGATAGAGGATAGGATAGGATAGAGGATAGGATAGGGTAGAGGATAGGATAGGATAGAGGATAGGATAAGGTAGAGGATAGTATAGGATAGAGGATAGGATAGGATAGAGGATAGGATAGGATAGAGGATAGAATAGGATAAAGGATAGGATAGGATAGAGGATAGGATAGGATAGAGGATAGGATAGGATAGGATAGAGGATAGGATAGGATAGAGGATAGGATAGGATAGAGGATAGGATAGGATAGAGGATAGGATAGAGGATAGGATAGGATAGAGGATAGGATTGGTAATTGGAAAGGATAGAGTATAGGATAAGGTAGAGGATAGGATAGGATAGAGGATATAATAGGATAGAGGATAGGATAGAGGATAGGATAGGATAGAGGATAGGATAGGATAGAGGATAGTATAGGATGGAGGATAGGATAGAATAGAGGATAGGATAGGATAGAGGATAGGATAGGATAGATGATATTATAGGATAGAGTATACGATATTAAAGAGGATAGGATAGGGTAGAGGATAGGATAGAGGATAGGATAGGATAGAGGATAGGATAGGATAGAGGATAGGATAGGATAGAGGATAGGATAGGATAGAGGATAGGATAGGATAGAGGATAGGATATGATAGAGGATAGGATGGGATAAAGGATCGGATAGAGGATAGGATAGGATAGAGGAAAGGATAGGATAGAGGATAGGATACGTAATTGGATAGGATAGAGGATAGGATAAGGTAGAGGATAGTATAGGATAGAGGATAGGATAGGATAGAGGATAGAGTAGGATAGAGGATAGGATAGGATAAAGGATAGGATTGGATAGAGGATCGGATAGAGGATAGGATAGGATAGAGGATAGGATAGGATAGAGGGTAGAGTAGGATAGAGGATAGGATAGGATAAAGGATAGGATTGGATAGAGGATCGGATAGAGGATAGGATAGGATAGAGGATAGGATAGGATAGAGGATAGGATAGGATAGGATAGAGGATATAATAGGATTGAGGAAAGGATAGGATAGAGGATAGGATAGGGTAGAGGATAGGATAGGATAGAGGATAGGATAGAGGATAGGATAGAGGATAGGATAGAGGATAGGATAGGATAGAGGATCGGATAGAGGATAGGATAGGATAGAGGAATGGATAGGATAGAGGATAGGATACGTAATTGGATAGGATAGAGGATAGGATAAGGTAGAGGATAGTATAGGATAGATGATATTATAGGATAGATGATATTATAGGTTAGATGATATTATAGGATAGAGTATACGATATTAAAGAGGATAGGATAGAGGATAGGATAGAGGATAGGATAGGATAGAGGATCGGATAGAGGATAGGATAGGATAGAGGAAAGGATAGGATAGAGGATAGGATAGGTAATTGGATAGGATAGAGTATAGGATAGGATAGAGGATAGAGTAGTATAGAGGATAGGATAGGATAGAGGATAGGATAGGTAATTGGAAAGGATAGAGTATAGGATAAGGTAGAGGATAGGATAGGATAGAGGATAGGATAGGATAGAGGATAGGATAGGGTAGAGGATAGGATAGGATAGAGGATAGGATAAGGTAGAGGATAGTATAGGATAGAGGATAGGATAGGATAGAGGATAGGATAGGATAGAGGATAGGATAGGATAGGATAGAGGATAGGATAGGATAGAGGATAGGATAGGATAGAGGATAGGATAGAGGATAGGATAGGATAGAGGATAGGATAGGTAATTGGAAAGGATAGAGTATAGGATAAGGTAGAGGATAGGATAGGATAGAGGATATAATAGGATAGAGGATAGGATAGAGGATAGGATAGGATAGAGGATAGGATAGGATAGAGGATAGTATAGGATGGAGGATAGGATAGAATAGAGGATAGGATAGGATAGAGGATAGGATAGGATAGATGATATTATAGGATAGAGTATACGATATTAAAGAGGATAGGATAGGGTAGAGGATAGGATAGAGGATAGGATAGGATAGAGGATAGGATAGAGGATAGGATAGGATAGAGGATAGGATAGGTAATTGGAAAGGATAGAGTATAGGATAAGGTAGAGGATAGGATAGGATAGAGGATATAATAGGATAGAGGATAGGATAGAGGATAGGATAGGATAGAGGATAGGATAGGATAGAGGATAGTATAGGATGGAGGATAGGATAGAATAGAGGATAGGATAGGATAGAGGATAGGATAGGATAGATGATATTATAGGATAGAGTATACGATATTAAAGAGGATAGGATAGGGTAGAAGATAGGATAGAGGATAGGATAGGATAGAGGATAGGATAGGATAGAGGATAGGATAGGATAGAGGATAGGATAGGATAGAGGATAGGATATGATAGAGGATAGGATGGGATAGAGGATCGGATAGAGGATAGGATAGGATAGAGGAAAGGATAGGATAGAGGATAGGATACGTAATTGGATAGGATAGAGGATAGGATAAGGTAGAGGATAGTATAGGATAGAGGATAGGATAGGATAGAGGATAGAGTAGGATAGAGGATAGGATAGGATAAAGGATAGGATTGGATAGAGGATCGGATAGAGGATAGGATAGGATAGAGGATAGGATAGGATAGAGGGTAGAGTAGGATAGAGGATAGGATAGGATAAAGGATAGGATTGGATAGAGGATCGGATAGAGGATAGGATAGGATAGAGGATAGGATAGGATAGGATAGAGGATATAATAGGATTGAGGAAAGGATAGGATAGAGGATAGGATAGGGTAGAGGATAGGATAGGATAGAGGATAGGATAGAGGATAGGATAGAGGATAGGATAGAGGATAGGATAGGATAGAGGATCGGATAGAGGATAGGATAGGATAGAGGAATGGATAGGATAGAGGATAGGATACGTAATTGGATAGGATAGAGGATAGGATAAGGTAGAGGATAGTATAGGATAGATGATATTATAGGATAGATGATATTATAGGATAGATGATATTATAGGATAGATGATATTATAGGATAGAGTATACGATATTAAAGAGGATAGGATAGAGGATAGGATAGAGGATAGGATAGGATAGAGGATCGGATAGAGGATAGGATAGGATAGAGGAAAGGATAGGATAGAGGATAGGATAGGTAATTGGATAGGATAGAGTATAGGATAGGATAGAGGATAGAGTAGGATAGAGGATAGGATAGGATAAAGGATAGGATTGGATAGAGGATCGGATAGGGGATAGGATAGGATAGAGGATAGGATAGGATAGAGGTTAGTATAGGATAGAGGATAGGATAGAATAGATGATAGGATATTCTAAAGGATAGGATAGAGGATAGGATAGGATAGGATAGAGGATATAATAGGATTGAGGAAAGGATAGGATAGAGGATAGGATAGGGTAGAGGATAGGATAAGGTAGAGGATAGTATAGGATAGAGGATAGGATAGGATAGAGGATAGGATAGGATAGAGGATAGGATAGAGGATAGGATAGAGGATAGGATAGGATAGAGGATAGGATAGGATAGAAGATCGGATAGAGGATAGGATAGGATAGAGCATCGGATAGAGGATAGGATAGGATAGAGGATAGGATAGAGGATAGGATAGAGGATAGGATAGAGGATAGGATAGGATAGAGGATCGGATAGAGGATAGGATAGGATAGAGGAAAGGATAGGATAGAGGATAGGATACGTAATTGGATAGGATAGAGGATAGGATAAGGTAGAGGATAGTATAGGATAGAGGATAGGATAGGATAGAGGATAGGATAGGATAAAGGATAGGATAGGATAGAGGTTAGGATAGGATAGAGGATAGGATAGAGGATAGGATAGGATAGAGGATAGGATAGGTAATTGGATAGGATAGAGTATAGGATAAGGTAGAGGATAGGATAGGATAGAGGATATAATAGGATAGAGGATAGGATAGGATAGAGGATAGGATAGGATAGAGGATAGGATATGATAGAGGATAGGATAGGATAGAGTATCGGATAGAGGATAGGATAGGATAGAGGATAGGATAGGATAGAGGATAGAGTAGGATAGAGGATAGGATAGGATAGAGGATATAATAGGATTGAGGAAAGGATAGGATAGAGGATAGAATAGGATAAAGGATAGGATAGGATAGAGGATAGGATAGGATAGAGGATAGGATAGGATAGGATAGAGGATAGGATAGGATAGAGGATAGGATAGGATAGAGGATAGGATAGGATAGAGGATAGGATAGGATAGAGGATAGGATAGGATAGAGGATAGGATAGGATAGAGGATAGGATAGAGGATAGGATAGGATAGAGGATAGGATAGGTAATTGGAAAGGATAGAGTATAGGATAAGGTAGAGGATAGGATAGGATAGAGGATAGGATAGGATAGAGGATAGGATAGGGTAGAGGATAGGATAGGATAGAGGATAGGATAAGGTAGAGGATAGTATAGGATAGAGGATAGGATAGGATAGAGGATAGGATAGGATAGAGGATAGAATAGGATAAAGGATAGGATAGGATAGAGGATAGGATAGGATAGAGGATAGGATAGGATAGGATAGAGGATAGGATAGGATAGAGGATAGGATAGGATAGAGGATAGGATAGAGGATAGGATAGGATAGAGGATAGGATAGGTAATTGGAAAGGATAGAGTATAGGATAAGGTAGAGGATAGGATAGGATAGAGGATATAATAGGATAGAGGATAGGATAGAGGATAGGATAGGATAGAGGATAGGATAGGATAGAGGATAGTATAGGATGGAGGATAGGATAGAATAGAGGATAGGATAGGATAGAGGATAGGATAGGATAGATGATATTATAGGATAGAGTATACGATATTAAAGAGGATAGGATAGGGTAGAGGATAGGATAGAGGATAGGATAGGATAGAGGATAGGATAGGATAGGATAGAGGATAGGATAGGATAGAGGATATAATAGGATTGAGGAAAGGATAGGATAGAGGATATAATAGGATAGAGGATAGGATAGAGGATAGGATAGGATAGAGGATAGGATAGGATAGAGGATAGTATAGGATGGAGGATAGGATAGAATAGAGGATAGGATAGGATAGAGGATAGGATAGGATAGATGATATTATAGGATAGATGATATTATAGGATAGAGTATACGATATTAAAGAGGATAGGATAGGGTAGAGGATAGGATAGATGATAGGATAGGATAGAGGATAGGATAGAGGATAGGATAGAGGATAGGATAGAGGATAGGATAGAGGATAGGATAGGATAGAGGATCGGATAGAGGATAGGATAGGATAGAGGAAAGGATAGGATAGAGGATAGGATACGTAATTGGATAGGATAGAGGATAGGATAAGGTAGCGGATAGTATAGGATAGATGATATTATAGGATAGATGATATTATAGGATAGATGATATTATAGGATAGAGTATACGATATTAAAGAGGATAGGATAGGGTAGAGGATAGGATAGAGGATAGGATAGGATAGAGGATAGGATAGAGGATAGGATAGAGGATAGGATAGAGGATAGGATAGAGGATAGGATAGGATAGAGGATAGGATAGGATAGAGGAAAGGATAGGATAGAGGATAGGATACGTAATTGGATAGGATAGAGGATAGGATAAGGTAGAGGATAGTATAGGATAGAGGATAGGATAGGATAGAGGATAGGATAGGATAAAGGATAGGATAGGATAGAGGATAGGATAGGATAGAGGATAGGATAGGATAGAGGATAGGATAGGATAGAGGATAGGATAGAGGATAGGATAGGATAGAGGATAGGATAGGATAGAGGATAGGATAGGATAGAGGATAGGATAGGATAGAGGATAGGATAGGATAGAGGATAGGATAGGATAGAGGATAGGATAGGATAGAGGATAGGATAGGATAGAGGATAGGATAGGATAGAGGATAGGATAGGATAGAGGATAGGATAGGATAGAGGATAGGATAGAGGATAGGATAATATAGATGATATTATAGGATAGAGTATACGATATTAAAGAGGATAGGATAGGGTAGAGGATAGGATAGAGGATAGGATAGAGGATAGGATAATATAGATGATATTATAGGATAGAGTATACGATATTAAAGAGGATAGGATAGGGTAGAGGATAGGATAGAGGATAGGATAGGATAGAGGATAGGATAGAGGATAGGATAAGATAGAGGATAGGATAGAGGATAGGATAGAGGATAGGATAGAAGATAGGATAGGATAGAGGATCGGATAGAGGATAGGATAGGGTAGAGGATAGGATAGGATAGAGGATAGGATAGGATAGAGGATAGGATAGGTAATTGGATAGGATAGAGTATAGGATAGGATAGAGGATAGAGTAGGATAGAGGATAGGATAGGATAAAGGATAGGATTGGATAGAGGATCGGATAGGGGATAGGATAGGATAGAGGATAGGATAGGATAGAGGATAGTATAGGATAGAGGATAGGATAGAATAGAGGATAGGATATTATAAAGGATAGGATAGAGGATAGGATAGGATAGGATAGAGGATAGGATAGGATAGGATAGAGGATAGGATAGGATAGAGGATATAATAGGATTGAGGAAAGGATAGGATAGAGGATAGGATAGGATAGAGGATAGGATAGGATTGAGGATAGGATAGGAAAGAGGACAGGATAGGATACAGGATACGATATTATAGAGGATAGGATAGGATAGGGAAGAGGATAGGATAGATGATATTATAGGATAGAGGATAGGATAGGATGGAGGATAGGATAGAGGATAGGATAGGATAGAGGATAGTATAGGATAGAGGATAGGATAGGATAGAGGATAGGATAGGATAGTGGATAGGATAGGATAGAGGATAGGATAGGATAGAGGATAGGATAGGATAGACGATAGGATAGGATAGAGGATAGGATAGCATAGAGGATAGGATAGGATTGACGATAGGATAGGATAGAGGACAGGACGGGATAGAGGATAGGATAGAGAATTGGATGTGATAGAGGATAGGATAGGATAGAGGATAGGATAGAGGATAGGATAGGATAGAGGATAGGATAGGATAGAGGATAGGATAGGCTAGAGGATAGGATAGGATAGAGGATAGGATAGGATAGATTATAGGGTCGGATAGAGGATAGGATAGGGGATTGGATAGGATAGACGATAGGATAGGATAGAGGATTGGATAGGATAGAGGATAGGATAGGATAGCGGAAAGGATAGGATAGAGTATAGAATAGGGTAGAGGATATGATAGGATAGATGATAGGATATGATAGAGTATAGGATATACGATTGCACAGGATAGAGGATAGGATACGATAGAGAATACGATAGGATAGGATAGAGAATACGATAGGATAGAGGATAGGATAGGATAGAGGATAGCACAGAGAATAGGATAGGATAGCGGATAGGATAGGTTGGAGTATAGGATAGAATTGAGGATAGGATAGGGTTGAGGATAGGATAGGATATAGGATAGGATAGGATAGAGGATTGGATAGGATAGAGGATAGGATAGGTTAGAGGATAGGATAGGATAGAGGAAAGGATAGGATAGAGGATAGGATACGTAATTGGATAGGATAGAGGATAGGATAAGGTAGAGGATAGTATAGGATAGAGGATAGGATAGGATAGAGGATAGAGTAGGATAGAGGATAGGATAGGATAAAGGATAGGATTGGATAGAGGATCGGATAGAGGATAGGATAGGATAGAGGATAGGATAGGATAGAGGATAGTATAGGATAGAGGATAGGATAGAATAGAGGATAGGATTTTATAAAGGATAGGATAGAGGATAGTATAGGATAGGATAGAGGATAGGATAGGATAGGATAGAGGATAGGATAGGATAGAGGATATAATAGGATTGAGGAAAGGATAGGATAGAGGATAGGATAGGATAGAGGATAGGATAGGGTAGAGGATAGGATAGGATAGAGGATAGGATAAGGTAGAGGATAGTATAGGATAGAGGATAGGGTAGGATAGAGGATAGGATAGGATAGAGGATAGAATAGGATAAAGGATAGGATAGGATAGAGGATAGGATAGGATAGAGGATAGGATAGGATAGGATAGAGGATAGGATAGGATAGGATAGAGGATAGGATAGGATAGAGGATAGGATAGGATAGAGGATAGGATAGGATAGAGGATAGGATAGAGGATAGGATAGAGGATAGGATAGGATAGAGGATAGGATAGGTAATTGGAAAGGATAGAGTATAGGATAAGGTAGAGGATAGGATAGGATAGAGGATATAATAGGATAGAGGATAGGATAGAGGATAGGATAGGATAGAGGATAGGATAGGATAGAGGATAGGATAGGATAGAGGATAGTATAGGATGGAGGATAGGATAGAATAGAGGATAGGATAGGATAGAGGATAGGATAGGATAGATGATATTATAGGATAGATGATATTATAGGATAGAGTATACGATATTAAAGAGGATAGGATAGGGTAGAGGATAGGATAGATGATAGGATAGGATAGAGGATAGGATAGAGGATAGGATAGAGGATAGGATAGAGGATAGGATAGGATAGAGGATCGGATAGAGGATAGGATAGGATAGAGGAAAGGATAGGATAGAGGATAGGATACGTAATTGGATAGGATAGAGGATAGGATAAGGTAGAGGATAGTATAGGATAGAGGATAGGATAGGATAGAGGATAGGATAGGATAAAGGATAGGATAGGATAGAGGATAGGATAGGATAGAGGATAGGATAGGATAGAGGATAGAATAGGATAGAGGAAGGGATAGAGGATAGGATAGGATAGAGGATAGGATAGGATAGAGGATAGGATAGGATAGAGGATAGGATAGGATAGAGGATAGGATAGGATAGAGGATAGGATAGGATAGAGGATAGGATAGGATAGAGGATAGGATAGGATAGAGGATAGGATAGGATAGAGGATAGGATAGGATAGAGGATAGGATAGAGGATAGGATAAGATAGAGGATAGGATAGAGGATAGGATAGAGGATAGGATAGAAGATAGGATAGGATAGAGGATCGGATAGAGGATAGGATAGGATTGAGGATAGGATAGGAAAGAGGACAGGATAGGATACAGGATACGATATTATAGAGGATAGGATAGGATAGGGAAGAGGATAGGATAGATGATATTATAGGATAGAGGATAGGATAGGATGGAGGATAGGATAGAGGATAGGATAGGATAGAGGAAAGTATAGGATAGAGGATAGGATAGGATAGAGGATAGGATAGGATAGTGGATAGGATGGGATAGAGGATAGGATAGGATAGAGGATAGGATAGGATAGACGATAGGATAGGATAGAGGATAGGATAGCATAGAGGATAGGATAGGATTGACGATAGGATAGGATAGAGGACAGGACGGGATAGAGGATAGGATAGAGAATTGGATGTGATAGAGGATAGGATAGGATAGAGGATAGGATAGGATAGAGGATAGGATAGGATAGAGCATAGGATAGGATAGAGGATACGATAGGATAGAGGATATGATAGGATAGGATGGAGGATAGGATTGGATAGAGGATAGGATAGGATAGAGGATAGAATAGGATAGAGGATAGGATAGGATAGAGGATAGGATAGGATAGAGGATAGGATAGGATAGAGGATATGATAGGATAGAGGATAGGATAGGATAGAGCATAGGATAGGATAGAGGATAGGATAGGATAGAGGATATGATAGGATAGGATAGAGGATAGGATTGGATAGAGGATAGGATTGGATAGACGATAGGCTAGGATAGAGGATAGGATAGGATAGAGGATAGGATAGGATAGAGGATAGGATAGGATAGAGGATAGGATAGGATAGAGGATAGGATAGGATAGAGGATAGGATAGGATAGAGGATAGGATAGGATAGAGGATAGGATAGGATATAGGATACGATATGGGATTGGATAGGATAGAGGATAGGATACGATAGAGGATAGGATAGGATAGAGGATAGGATAGGATAGAGGATAGGATGGGATAGAGGATATGATAGGATAGAGCATAGGATAGGATAGAGGATAGGATAGGATAGAGGATATGATAGGATAGGATAGAGGATAGGATTGGATAGAGGATAGGATAGGATAGAGGATAGGATAGGATAGAGGATAGGATAGGATAGAGGATAGGATTGGATTGAGGATAGACAGGATAGAGGATAGAATAGGATAGAGGATAGGACAGGATAGAGCATACGATAGAGGATAGGATAGGATAGAGGATAGGATATGATAGAGGATACTATAGGATATGAGATTGGATAGGATAGAGGATAGGATAGGATAGAGGATAAGATAGGATAGAGGATAGGATAGGATAGAGGATAGGATATGATAGAGGATAGGATAGGATTGAGGATAGGATAGGATAGAGAATAGGATAGGATACATGATATAATAGAGTAGAGGATCGGATAGGATAGAGGATTGGATAGGGGATTGGATAGGATACAGGATAGGATATTATAGAGCATACGATAGAGGACAGGATAGGATAGAGGATAGGATATGATAGAGGATAGGATAGGATATGAGATTGGATAGGATAGAGGATAGGATAGGATAGAGGATAGGATAGGATAGAGGATAGGATAGGATTGAGGATAGGATAGAGGATTGGATAGGATAGAAGATAGGATACGATATAGGATAGGACATGATAGAGGATAGGATAGGATATGAGATTGGATAGGATATGAGATTGGATAGGATAGAGGATAGGATAGGATAGAGGATAGGATAGGATAGGATAGGATAGAGGATAGTATAGGATAGAGGATAGGATACGATAGAGGATAGGATAGAGGATAGGATAAAATAGAAGATAGGATAGAATAGAGGACAGGATAGGATAGAGGATAGGATACGATAGAGGATAGGATTGGATTGAGGATAGGATAGGATAGAGGATAGGATTGGATTGAGGATAGGATAGGATAGAGGATAGAATAGGATAGAGGATAGGATAGCATAGAGGATAGGATAGCATAGAGGATAGGATAGGATGGAGGATAGGATAGGATTGAGGATAGGATAGGATAGAGAATAGGATACGATAGAAGATACGATATTATAGAGGATAGGATACGATAGATGATACGATATTATAGAGGAAAGGATAGGATAGAGAAGAGGATAGGATATAGGATAGGATAGGAAAGAGGATAGGATAGGATAGAGAATACGATAGAGGAGAGTATAGGATTGAGGAGAGGATAGGATATGATAGAAGATAAGATAGGATAGTGGATAGGATAAGATAGAGGATAGGATGGAATAGAGGATACGATAGGATAGAGGGTAAGATAGGATAGAGGATAGGATAGGATAGAGGATAGGATAGGATAGAAGATAGGATAGCATAGATGATAGGATAGGATAGAGGAAAGGATAGGATTGAGGATAGCATAGAGGATTGGATAGGATAGAAGATAGGATACGATAGAGGATAGGATATGATAGAGGATAGGATAGGATAGAGGATAAGATAGGATAGTGGATAGGATAAGATAGAGGATAGGATAGAATAGAGGACAGGATAGGATAGAGGATAAGATAGGATAGTGGATAGGATAGGATAGAGGACAGGATAGGATAGAGGATAAGGTAGGATAGAGGATAGGATAGGATAGAGGATACGATAGGATAGAGGATAGGATATGGTAGGGGATAGAATAGGATTGAGGATAGGATAGGATAGTGGATAGGATAGGATACAGCATACGATAGAGGATAGGATAGGATAGGATAGGATGGAGAATAGGATAGGATACATGGTATTATAGGGTAGAGGATAGGATAGGATAGAGGATTGAATAGTGGATTGGATAGGATAGAGGATAGGATAGGATAGAGCATACGATAGAGGATAGGATACGATAGAGCATACGATACAGGGTAGGATAGGATAGAGGATACGTTAGGATAGAGAATAGGATAGGATAGAGGATAGGATAGGATAGAGGATAGAATAGAGGATTGGATAGGATAGAATATCGGATACGATAGAGGATAGGATAGGATAGAGGATAGGATAGGATAGAGGATAGGATACGATAGATGATACGATATTATAGAGGAAAGGATAGGATAGAGAAGAGGATAGGATATAGGATAGGATAGGAAAGAGGATAGGATAGGATAGAGAATACGATAGAGGATAGGATAGGATAGAGGATAGGATAGGATAGAGAATAGGATAGGATAGAGGATACGATAGGATAGAGGATAGGATATGGTAGGGGATAGAATAGGATTGAGGATAGGATAGGATAGTGGATAGGATAGGATAGAGCATACGATAGAGGATAGGATAGGATAGGATAGGATGGAGGATAAGATATTATACATGGTATTATAGGATAGAGGATAGGACAGGATAGAGGATAGGATAGGATAGAGGATACGATGGAGGATAGGATAGGATAGACGATAGGATAGGATAGAGGATAGGATATGATAGATGATAGGATAGGATAGAGAATAGGATAGGATAGGATTGAGGATAGGATAGGATTGAGGATAGGATAGGATAGAGGATAGGAAAGGATAGAGGATACTATAGGATAGAGGATACGATAGGATTGAGGATAGGATAGGAATGAGGATAGGATAGGATTGAGGATAGGATAGGGGATTGGATAGGATGGAGGATAGGATAGGATGGAGGATAGGATAGGATAGGATAGGATAGGATGGTGGATAGGATAGAGGATTGGATAGGATAGAGGATAGGATACGATAGAAGATAGGATACGATAGAGGATAGGATATGATAGAGGATAGGATAGGATATGAGATTGAATAGGATAGAGGATAGGATAGGATAGAGGATAGGATAGGATAGAGGATAGTATAGGATGGAGGAGAGGATAGGATAGAGGATGTGATAGGATTGAGGAGAGGATAGGATAGAGGATAGGATAGGATAGGATAGAGGATATTATAGGATAGAGGATAGGATTGGATAGAGGATAGGATAGGAAAGAGAATTGGATAGGATAGAGGATAGGATAGGATAGAGGATAGGATTGGATAGAGGATAGGATAGGATAGAGAATTGGATAGGATAGAGGATAGGATAGGATAGAGGATAGGATAGGATAGAGGATAGGATAGGATAGAGGATAGGATAGGATAGACGATAGGATAGGATAGAGGATAGGATATGATAGATGATAGGATAGGATAGAGGATAGGAGAGGATAGAGTATAGAATTGGATTGAGGATAGGATAGGATAGAGGATAGAATAGGATAGAGTATAGGATAGGATAGAGGATAGGATAAGATAGAGGATAGGATATAGGATTGGATAGGATAGAGGATAGAATAGGATAGAGGATAGGATAGGATAGGGGATTGGATAGGATAGAGGATAGGACAGGATTGAGGATAGGATAGAGGATTGGATAGGATAGAAGATAGAACACGATAGAGGATAGGATATGATAGAGGATAGGATAGGATAGAGGATTGGATAGGGGATTGGATAGGATAGAGGATTGGATAGGGGATTGGATAGGATAGAGCATTGGATAGGTGATTGGATAGGATAGAGGATAGGATAAGATAGGGCATACGATAGAGGATAGGATAGGATAGAGGATAGGATAGGATAGAGAATAGGATAGGATAGAGGATAGGATAGGATAGAGGATAGAATAGGATAGAGAATAGGATAGGATTGAAGAGAGGATAGGATAGAGGATAGGATAGAGGATATCATAGGATAGGATAGAGGATAGAAGAGACGATATTATAGAGGAAAGGATAGGATAGAGAATAGGATAGGATGGAGGATAGGAGAGGATAGAGTATAGGATAGGATAGAGGATAGGATAGGATAGACGATAGGATAGGATAGAGGTTAGGATATGATAGAGTATAGGATAGGAGAGAGGATAGGATAAGATACAGGATAGGATACAGGATTGGATAGGATAGAGGATAGGATACGATAGAGGATACTATAGGATAGAGTATAGGATTGGATTGAGGATAGGATAGGATAGAGGATAGGATAGGATAGAGGATAGGACAGGATAGTGGATAGGATAGGATAGAGCATACGATAGAGGATAGGATAGGATAGAGGATAGGATAGAGGATAGGATAGGATAGGATAGAGGATAGAAGAGACGATATTATAGAGGAAAGGATAGGATAGAGGATAGGATAGGATAGAGGATAGGATAGGATAGAGGATAGGATAGGATAGAGGATAGGATAGGATAGAGGATAGGATAGGATAGAGGATAGGATAGGATAGAGGATAGGATAGGATAGAGGATAGGATAGAGGATTGGATAGGATAGAGGATAGGATACGATAGAAGATAGGATACGATAGAGGATAGGATATGATAGAGGATAGGATAGGATAGAGAATTGGATAGGATAGAGGATAGGATAGGATAGGATAGAGGATAGAAGAGACGATATTATAGAGGAAAGGATAGGATAGAGGATAGGATAGGATAGAGGATAGGATAGGATAGAGGATAGGATAGGATAGAGGATAGGATAGGATAGACGATAGGATAGGATAGAGGATAGGATAGAGAAGAGGATAGGATAGGATTGAGGATAGGATAGGATTGAGGATAGGATAGGATAGAGGATAGGAAAGGATAGAGGATACTATAGGATAGAGGATACGATAGGATTGAGGATAGGATAGGAATGAGGATAGTATAGGATTGAGGATAGGATAGGGGATTGGATAGGATGGAGGATAGGATAGGATGGAGGATAGGATAGGATAGGATTGAGGATAGGATAGGATAGAGGATAGGATAGGATAGTGGATAGGATAGAGGATTGGATAGGATAGAGGATAGGATAGGATAGAGGATAGGATAGGATAGAGGATAGGATAGGATAGAGGATAGGATAGGATAGAGGATAGGATAGGATAGAGGATAGGATAGGATAGAGGATAGGATAGAGGATTGGATAGGATAGAGGATAGGATACGATAGAAGATAGGATACGATAGAGGATAGGATATGATAGAGGATAGGATAGGATATGAGATTGAATAGGATAGAGGATAGGATAGGATAGAGGATAGGATGGGATAGAGGATAGGATATGATAGATGATAGGATAGGATAGAGGATAGGATAGAGGATAGGATAGGATAGAGGATAGGATAGGATAGAGGATAGGATAGGATAGACGATAGGATAGGATAGAGGATAGGATATGATAGATGATAGGATAGGATAGAGGATAGAGGATAGGATAGGATAGGATTGAGGATAGGATAGGATTGAGGATAGGATAGGAGAGAGGATAGGACAGGATAGAGGATACTATAGGATAGAGGATACGATAGGATTGAGGATAGGATAGGAATGAGGATAGGATAGGATTGAGGATAGGATAGGAATGAGGATAGGATAGGATTGAGGATAGGATACGATAGAAGATAGCATACGATAGAGGATAGGATATGATAGAGGATAGGATAGGATATGAGATTGAATAGGATAGAGGATAGGATAGGATAGAGGATAGGATAGGATAGAGGATAGGATAGAGGATTGGATAGGATAGAGGATAGGATACGATAGAGGATAGGATACAATAGAGTATAGGATTGGATTGAGGATAGGATAGGATAGAGGATAGGATAGGATAGGATAGAGGATAGAAGAGACGATATTATAGAGGAAAGGATAGGATAGAGAATAGGATAGGATGGAGGATAGGATAGAGGATAGGATACTATAAGAGGATAGGATAGGATAGAGGATAGGATAGGATTGAGGATAGGATAGGATAGAGGATATGATATGATAGATGATAGGATGAGATAGAGGATAGGATAGGATAGAGGATAGGATAGGATAGAGGATAGGATAGGATAGACGATAGGATAGGATAGAGGATAGGATATGATAGATGATAGGATAGGATAGAGGATAGGATAGGACAGGATTGAGGATAGGATAGGATTGAGGATAGGATAGGAGAGAGGATAGGATAGGATAGAGGATAGGATTGAGGATAGGATAGGATAGGATAGAGGATAGAAGAGACGATATTATAGAGGAAAGGATAGGATAGAGAATAGGATAGGATGGAGGATAGGATAGAGGATAGGATACTATAATAGGATAGGATAGGATAGAGGATAGGATAGGAATGAAGATAGGATAGGATTGAGGATAGGATAGGGGATTGGATAGGATGGAGGATCGGACAGGATGGAGGATAGGATAGGATAGGATTGAGGATAAGATACGATAGAGGATAAGATAGGATAGAGGATAAGATAGGATTGAGGATAGGATAGGATTCAGGAGAGGATAGGATAGAGGATAGGATAGGATAGAGGATAGGATAGGATAGAGGATAGGATAGGATAGAGGATAGGTTAGGATAGAGGATAGGATATGATAGATGATAGGATAGGATTGAGGATAGGATAGGAGAGAGGATAGGATTGGATAGAGGATAGGATAGGATAGAGGATAGGATAGGATAGAGGATAGGATAGGATAGAGGATAGGATTGGATTGAGGATAGACAGGATAGAGGATAGAATAGGATAGAGGATAGGACAGGATAGAGCATACGATAGAGGATAGGATAGGATAGAGGATAGGATATGATAGAGGATACTATAGGATATGAGATTGGATAGGATAGAGGATAGGATAGGATAGAGGATAAGATAGGATAGAGGATAGGATAGGATAGAGGATAGGATATGATAGAGGATAGGATAGGATTGAGGATAGGATAGGATAGAGAATAGGATAGGATACATGATATAATAGAGTAGAGGATCGGATAGGATAGAGGATTGGATAGGGGATTGGATAGGATACAGGATAGGATATTATAGAGCATACGATAGAGGACAGGATAGGATAGAGGATAGGATATGATAGAGGATAGGATAGGATATGAGATTGGATAGGATAGAGGATAGGATAGGATAGAGGATAGGATAGGATAGAGGATAGGATAGGATTGAGGATAGGATAGAGGATTGGATAGGATAGAAGATAGGATACGATATAGGATAGGACATGATAGAGGATAGGATAGGATATGAGATTGGATAGGATATGAGATTGGATAGGATAGAGGATAGGATAGGATAGAGGATAGGATAGGATAGGATAGGATAGAGGATAGTATAGGATAGAGGATAGGATACGATAGAGGATAGGATAGAGGATAGGATAAAATAGAAGATAGGATAGAATAGAGGACAGGATAGGATAGAGGATAGGATACGATAGAGGATAGGATTGGATTGAGGATAGGATAGGATAGAGGATAGGATTGGATTGAGGATAGGATAGGATAGAGGATAGAATAGGATAGAGGATAGGATAGCATAGAGGATAGGATAGCATAGAGGATAGGATAGGATGGAGGATAGGATAGGATTGAGGATAGGATAGGATAGAGAATAGGATACGATAGAAGATACGATATTATAGAGGATAGGATACGATAGATGATACGATATTATAGAGGAAAGGATAGGATAGAGAAGAGGATAGGATATAGGATAGGATAGGAAAGAGGATAGGATAGGATAGAGAATACGATAGAGGATAGGATAGGATTGAGGATAGGATAGGATAGAGAATAGGATAGGATACATGGTATAATAGGGTAGCTGATCGGAAAGGATAGAGGATTGGATAGGGGATTGGATAGGATAGAGGATAGGATACGATAGAGGATAGGATTGGATTGAGGATAGGATAGGATAGAGGATAGGATTGGATTGAGGATAGGATAGGATAGAGGATAGAATAGGATAGAGGATAGGATAGCATAGAGGATAGGATAGCATAGAGGATAGGATAGGATGGAGGATAGGATAGGATTGAGGATAGGATAGGATAGAGAATAGGATACGATAGAAGATACGATATTATAGAGGATAGGATAGGACAGACGATAGGATAGGGGATTGGATAGGATAGAGGATAGAATTCGATAGAGGATAGGATAGGATAGAGGAGAGGATAGGATAGAGGAGAGGATAGGATATGATAGAAGATAAGATAGGATAGTGGATAGGATAAGATAGAGGATAGGATGGAATAGAGGATACGATAGGATAGAGGGTAAGATAGGATAGAGGATAGGATAGGATAGAGGATAGGATAGGATAGAAGATAGGATAGCATAGATGATAGGATAGGATAGAGGAAAGGATAGGATTGAGGATAGCATAGAGGATTGGATAGGATAGAAGATAGGATACGATAGAGGATAGGATATGATAGAGGATAGGATAGGATAGAGGATAAGATAGGATAGTGGATAGGATAAGATAGAGGATAGGATAGAATAGAGGACAGGATAGGATAGAGGATAAGATAGGATAGTGGATAGGATAGGATAGAGGACAGGATAGGATAGAGGATAAGGTAGGATAGAGGATAGGATAGGATAGAGGATACGATAGGATAGAGGATAGGATATGGTAGGGGATAGAATAGGATTGAGGATAGGATAGGATAGTGGATAGGATAGGATACAGCATACGATAGAGGATAGGATAGGATAGGATAGGATGGAGAATAGGATAGGATACATGGTATTATAGGGTAGAGGATAGGATAGGATAGAGGATTGAATAGTGGATTGGATAGGATAGAGGATAGGATAGGATAGAGCATACGATAGAGGATAGGATACGATAGAGCATACGATACAGGGTAGGATAGGATAGAGGATACGTTAGGATAGAGAATAGGATAGGATAGAGGATAGGATAGGATAGAGGATAGAATAGAGGATTGGATAGGATAGAATATCGGATACGATAGAGGATAGGATAGGATAGAGGATAGGATAGGATAGAGGATAGGATACGATAGATGATACGATATTATAGAGGAAAGGATAGGATAGAGAAGAGGATAGGATATAGGATAGGATAGGAAAGAGGATAGGATAGGATAGAGAATACGATAGAGGATAGGATAGGATAGAGGATAGGATAGGATAGAGAATAGGATAGGATAGAGGATACGATAGGATAGAGGATAGGATATGGTAGGGGATAGAATAGGATTGAGGATAGGATAGGATAGTGGATAGGATAGGATAGAGCATACGATAGAGGATAGGATAGGATAGGATAGGATGGAGGATAAGATATTATACATGGTATTATAGGATAGAGGATAGGACAGGATAGAGGATAGGATAGGATAGAGGATACGATGGAGGATAGGATAGGATAGACGATAGGATAGGATAGAGGATAGGATATGATAGATGATAGGATAGGATAGAGAATAGGATAGGATAGGATTGAGGATAGGATAGGATTGAGGATAGGATAGGATAGAGGATAGGAAAGGATAGAGGATACTATAGGATAGAGGATACGATAGGATTGAGGATAGGATAGGAATGAGGATAGGATAGGATTGAGGATAGGATAGGGGATTGGATAGGATGGAGGATAGGATAGGATGGAGGATAGGATAGGATAGGATAGGATAGGATGGTGGATAGGATAGAGGATTGGATAGGATAGAGGATAGGATACGATAGAAGATAGGATACGATAGAGGATAGGATATGATAGAGGATAGGATAGGATATGAGATTGAATAGGATAGAGGATAGGATAGGATAGAGGATAGGATAGGATAGAGGATAGTATAGGATGGAGGAGAGGATAGGATAGAGGATGTGATAGGATTGAGGAGAGGATAGGATAGAGGATAGGATAGGATAGGATAGAGGATATTATAGGATAGAGGATAGGATTGGATAGAGGATAGGATAGGAAAGAGAATTGGATAGGATAGAGGATAGGATAGGATAGAGGATAGGATTGGATAGAGGATAGGATAGGATAGAGAATTGGATAGGATAGAGGATAGGATAGGATAGAGGATAGGATAGGATAGAGGATAGGATAGGATAGAGGATAGGATAGGATAGACGATAGGATAGGATAGAGGATAGGATATGATAGATGATAGGATAGGATAGAGGATAGGAGAGGATAGAGTATAGAATTGGATTGAGGATAGGATAGGATAGAGGATAGAATAGGATAGAGTATAGGATAGGATAGAGGATAGGATAAGATAGAGGATAGGATATAGGATTGGATAGGATAGAGGATAGAATAGGATAGAGGATAGGATAGGATAGGGGATTGGATAGGATAGAGGATAGGACAGGATTGAGGATAGGATAGAGGATTGGATAGGATAGAAGATAGAACACGATAGAGGATAGGATATGATAGAGGATAGGATAGGATAGAGGATTGGATAGGGGATTGGATAGGATAGAGGATTGGATAGGGGATTGGATAGGATAGAGCATTGGATAGGTGATTGGATAGGATAGAGGATAGGATAAGATAGGGCATACGATAGAGGATAGGATAGGATAGAGGATAGGATAGGATAGAGAATAGGATAGGATAGAGGATAGGATAGGATAGAGGATAGAATAGGATAGAGAATAGGATAGGATTGAAGAGAGGATAGGATAGAGGATAGGATAGAGGATATCATAGGATAGGATAGAGGATAGAAGAGACGATATTATAGAGGAAAGGATAGGATAGAGAATAGGATAGGATGGAGGATAGGAGAGGATAGAGTATAGGATAGGATAGAGGATAGGATAGGATAGACGATAGGATAGGATAGAGGTTAGGATATGATAGAGTATAGGATAGGAGAGAGGATAGGATAAGATACAGGATAGGATACAGGATTGGATAGGATAGAGGATAGGATACGATAGAGGATACTATAGGATAGAGTATAGGATTGGATTGAGGATAGGATAGGATAGAGGATAGGATAGGATAGAGGATAGGACAGGATAGTGGATAGGATAGGATAGAGCATACGATAGAGGATAGGATAGGATAGAGGATAGGATAGAGGATAGGATAGAGGATAGGATAGGATAGGATAGAGGATAGAAGAGACGATATTATAGAGGAAAGGATAGGATAGAGGATAGGATAGGATAGAGGATAGGATAGGATAGAGGATAGGATAGGATAGAGGATAGGATAGGATAGAGGATAGGATAGGATAGAGGATAGGATAGGATAGAGGATAGGATAGGATAGAGGATAGGATAGGATAGAGGATAGGATAGAGGATTGGATAGGATAGAGGATAGGATACGATAGAAGATAGGATACGATAGAGGATAGGATATGATAGAGGATAGGATAGGATAGAGAATTGGATAGAATAGAGGATAGGATAGGATAGGATAGAGGATAGAAGAGACGATATTATAGAGGAAAGGATAGGATAGAGGATAGGATAGGATAGAGGATAGGATAGGATAGAGGATAGGATAGGATAGAGGATAGGATAGGATAGACGATAGGATAGGATAGAGGATAGGATAGAGAAGAGGATAGGATAGGATTGAGGATAGGATAGGATTGAGGATAGGATAGGATAGAGGATAGGAAAGGATAGAGGATACTATAGGATAGAGGATACGATAGGATTGAGGATAGGATAGGAATGAGGATAGTATAGGATTGAGGATAGGATAGGGGATTGGATAGGATGGAGGATAGGATAGGATGGAGGATAGGATAGGATAGGATTGAGGATAGGATAGGATAGAGGATAGGATAGGATAGTGGATAGGATAGAGGATTGGATAGGATAGAGGATAGGATAGGATAGAGGATAGGATAGGATAGAGGATAGGATAGGATAGAGGATAGGATAGGATAGAGGATAGGATAGGATAGAGGATAGGATAGAGGATTGGATAGGATAGAGGATAGGATACGATAGAAGATAGGATACGATAGAGGATAGGATATGATAGAGGATAGGATAGGATATGAGATTGAATAGGATAGAGGATAGGATAGGATAGAGGATAGGATGGGATAGAGGATAGGATATGATAGATGATAGGATAGGATAGAGGATAGGATAGAGGATAGGATAGGATAGAGGATAGGATAGGATAGAGGATAGGATAGGATAGACGATAGGATAGGATAGAGGATAGGATATGATAGATGATAGGATAGGATAGAGGATAGAGGATAGGATAGGATAGGATTGAGGATAGGATAGGATTGAGGATAGGATAGGAGAGAGGATAGGACAGGATAGAGGATACTATAGGATAGAGGATACGATAGGATTGAGGATAGGATAGGAATGAGGATAGGATAGGATTGAGGATAGGATAGGAATGAGGATAGGATAGGATTGAGGATAGGATACGATAGAAGATAGCATACGATAGAGGATAGGATATGATAGAGGATAGGATAGGATATGAGATTGAATAGGATAGAGGATAGGATAGGATAGAGGATAGGATAGGATAGAGGATAGGATAGAGGATTGGATAGGATAGAGGATAGGATACGATAGAGGATAGGATACAATAGAGTATAGGATTGGATTGAGGATAGGATAGGATAGAGGATAGGATAGGATAGGATAGAGGATAGAAGAGACGATATTATAGAGGAAAGGATAGGATAGAGAATAGGATAGGATGGAGGATAGGATAGAGGATAGGATACTATAAGAGGATAGGATAGGATAGAGGATAGGATAGGATTGAGGATAGGATAGGATAGAGGATATGATATGATAGATGATAGGATGAGATAGAGGATAGGATAGGATAGAGGATAGGATAGGATAGAGGATAGGATAGGATAGACGATAGGATAGGATAGAGGATAGGATATGATAGATGATAGGATAGGATAGAGGATAGGATAGGACAGGATTGAGGATAGGATAGGATTGAGGATAGGATAGGAGAGAGGATAGGATAGGATAGAGGATAGGATTGAGGATAGGATAGGATAGGATAGAGGATAGAAGAGACGATATTATAGAGGAAAGGATAGGATAGAGAATAGGATAGGATGGAGGATAGGATAGAGGATAGGATACTATAATAGGATAGGATAGGATAGAGGATAGGATAGGAATGAAGATAGGATAGGATTGAGGATAGGATAGGGGATTGGATAGGATGGAGGATCGGACAGGATGGAGGATAGGATAGGATAGGATTGAGGATAAGATACGATAGAGGATAAGATAGGATAGAGGATAAGATAGGATTGAGGATAGGATAGGATTCAGGAGAGGATAGGATAGAGGATAGGATAGGATAGAGGATAGGATAGGATAGAGGATAGGATAGGATAGAGGATAGGTTAGGATAGAGGATAGGATATGATAGATGATAGGATAGGATTGAGGATAGGATAGGAGAGAGGATAGGATAGGATAGAGGATATAATAGGGGATTGGATAGGATAGAGGATAGAATACGATAGAGGATAGGATAGGATAGAGGATAGGATAGGATAGAGGATAGGATAGGATAGAGGATAGGATATGACAGAGGATAGGATAGAATTGAGGATAGGATAGGATAGAGGATATGATAGAATTGAGGCTAGGATAGGATAGAGGATACGATAGGATAGAGGGTAGGATAGGATAGAGGGTAGGATAGGATAGAGGATACGATAGAGGATTGGATAGGATAGAGGATAGGATACGATAGTGAATAGGATAGGATAGGATAGAGAATAGGATTGGATAGATGATATTACAGGATAGAGGATAGGATAGGATAGAGGATACCATATTATGGAGGATAGGATAGGATAGACGATAGGATAGGATAGAGGAAAGAATTGCGGATTGGATAGCATAGAGGATAGGATATGATAGAGGATAGGATAGGATTGAGGATAGGATAGGGTAGAGGATAGGATAGGATAGAGGATAGGATACTAGATAGGATAGGATAGGATAGAGGATATTATAGGATAGAGGATAGGATTGAATTGAGGATAGGATAGGATAGAGGATAGGATAGGATAGAGGATAGGATAGGATAGAGGATAGGATAGGATAGAGGATAGGATAGAGGATAGGATAGAGGATAGGATAGAGGATAGGATAGAGGATAGGATAGGATAGGATAGAGGATAGGATAGGATAGGATAGAGGATATTATAGGATAGAGGATAGGATTGAATTGAGGATAGGATTGGATAGAGGATAGGATAGGATAGAGAATTGGATAGGATAGTTGATAGGATAGGATAGCGGATAGGATAGGGGATTGATAGGATAGAGATTAGGATGGGATAGAGGATAGGATAGGATAGAGGATAGGATAGGATAGAGGATAGGATAGGATAGAGAATAGGATAGGATAGAGGGTAGGTTAGGATAGAGGATAGGATAGAGGATATGTTAGAGGATAGGATAGGATAGGATAGAGAATAGGATAGGATACATGGTATTATAGGGTAGAGGATAGGATAGGGTAGAGGATAGAATACAGGATTGGATAGGATAGAGGATAGGAAACGATAGAGGATAGGATAGGATAGAGTATAGGATTGGATTGAGGATAGGATAGGATAGAGGATAGAATAGGATAGAGGATAGGATAGGATAGAGGATACCATATTATGGAGGATAGGATAGGATAGACGATAGGATAGGATAGAGGAAAGAATTGCGGATTGGATAGCATAGAGGATAGGATATGATAGAGGATAGGATAGGATTGAGGATAGGATAGGGTAGAGGATAGGATAGGATAGAGGATAGGATACAGGATAGGATAGGATAGGATAGAGGATATTATAGGATAGAGGATAGGATTGAATTGAGGATAGGATAGGATAGAGGATAGGATAGGATAGAGGATAGGATAGGATAGAGGATAGGATAGGATAGAGGATAGGATAGGATAGAGGATAGGATAGGATAGAGGATAGGATAGGATAGAGGATAGGATAGGATAGAGGATAGGATAGGATAGAGGATAGGATAGAGGATAGGATAGAGGATAGGATAGAGGATAGGATAGAGGATAGGATAGGATAGGATAGAGGATAGGATAGGATAGGATAGAGGATATTATAGGATAGAGGATAGGATTGAATTGAGGATAGGATTGGATAGAGGATAGGATAGGATAGAGAATTGGATAGGATAGTTGATAGGATATGATTGCGGATAGGATAGGGGATTGATAGGATAGAGATTAGGATGGGATAGAGGATAGGATAGGATAGAGGATAGGATAGGATAGAGGATAGGATAGGATAGAGAATAGGATAGGATAGAGGGTAGGTTAGGATAGAGGATAGGATAGAGGATAGGTTAGAGGATAGGATAGGATAGGATAGAGAATAGGATAGGATACATGGTATTATAGGGTAGAGGATAGGATAGGGTAGAGGATAGAATACAGGATTGGATAGGATAGAGGATAGGAAACGATAGAGGATAGGATAGGATAGAGTATAGGATTGGATTGAGGATAGGATAGGATAGAGGATAGAATAGGATAGAGGATAGGATAGGATAGAGGATAGGATAGGATACATGGTATTATAGGGTTGAGGATAGGATAGGGTAGAGGATAGGATAGGGGATTGGATAGGATAGAGGATAGGATAGGATAGAGTATATTATTGGATTGAGGATAGGATAGGATAGTGGATAGGATAAGATAGAGGGTAGGATAGAATAGAGGACATGATAGGATAGTGGATAGGATATGATAGATGATAGGATAGGATAGAGGATAGGATAGGATAGGATTGAGGATAGGATAGGATTGAGGATAGGATAGGAGAGAGGATAGGATAGGATAGAGGATAGGATAGAGGATAGGATAGGATAGAGGATAGGATAGGATAGAGGATAGGGTAGAGGATAGGATAGAGGATAGGATAGGATAGGATAGAGGATAGAAGAGACGATATTATAGAGGAAAGGATAGGATAGAGAATAGGATAGGATGGAGGATAGGATAGAGGATAGGATACGATAAGAGGATAAGATAGGATAGAGGATAGGATAGGATTGAGGATAGGATAGGATAGGGGATATGATATGATAGATGATAGGATAGGATAGAGGATAGGATAGGATAGAGGATAGGATAGGATAGAGGATAGGATAGGATAGAGGATAGGATAGGATAGACGATAGGATAGGATAGAGGATAGGATATGATAGATGATAGGATAGGATAGAGGATAGGATAGGATAGGATAGAGGATAGGATAGGATAGACGATAGGATAGGATAGAGGATAGGATAGAGAATAGGATAGGATAGAGGATAGGATAGGATAGAGGATAGGATAGAGGATTGGATAGGATACAGGATAGGTTACGATAGAGGATAGGATACAATAGAGTATAGGATTGGATTGAGGATAGGATAGGATACAGGATAGAATAGGATAGAGAATAGGATAGGATTGAGGAGAGGAGAGGATACAGGATAGGATAGGATAGAGGATAGGATAGGATAGAGGATAGGATAGGATAGGATAGAGGATAGAAGAGACGATATTATAGAGGAAAGGATAGGATAGAGGATAGGATAGGATAGAGGATAGTATAGGATAGAGGATAGGATAGAGGATAGGATAGAGGATTGGATAGGATAGAGGATAGGATACGATAGAAGATAGGATACGATAGAGGATAGGATACGATAGAGGATAGGATACAATAGAGTATAGGATTGGATTGAGGATAGGATAGGATAGAGGAGAGAATAGGATAGAGAATAGGATAGGATTGAAGAGAGGATAGGATAGAGGATAGGATAGAGGATAGGATAGGATAGGATAGAGGATAGAAGAGACGATATTATAGAGGAAAGGATAGGATAGAGAATAGGATAGGATGGAGGATAGGATAGAGGATAGGATACTATAAGAGGATAGGATAGGATAGAGGATAGGATAGGATTGAGGATAGGATAGAGGATAGGATAGGATAGAGGATAGGATAGCATAGAGGATAGGATAGGATAGAGGATAGGACAGGATTGAGGATAGGATAGAGGATTGGATAGGATAGAAGATAGAACACGATAGAGGATAGGATATGATAGAGGATAGGATAGGATAGAGGATTGGATAGGGGATTGGATAGGAGAGAGGATTGGATAGGGGATTGGATAGGATAGAGCATTGGATAGGGGATTGGATAGGATAGAGGATAGGATAAGATAGGGCATACGATAGAGGATAGGATAGGATAGAGGATAGGATAGGATAGAGAATAGGATAGGATAGAGGATAGGATAGGATAGAGGATAGAATAGGATAGAGAATAGGATAGGATTGAAGAGAGGATAGGATAGAGGATAGGATAGAGGATAGGATAGGATAGGATAGAGGATAGAAGAGACGATATTATAGAGGAAAGGATAGGATAGAGAATAGGATAGGATGGAGGATAGGATAGAGGATAGGATACTATAAGAGGATAGGATAGGATAGAGGATAGGATAGGATTGAGGATAGGATAGAGGATAGGATAGGATAGAGGATAGGATAGCATAGAGGATAGGATAGGATAGAGGATAGGACAGGATTGAGGATAGGATAGAGGATTGGATAGGATAGAAGATAGAACACGATAGAGGATAGGATATGATAGAGGATAGGATAGGATAGAGGATTGGATAGGGGATTGGATAGGATAGAGGATTGGATAGGGGATTGGATAGGATAGAGCATTGGATAGGGGATTGGATAGGATAGAGGATAGGATAAGATAGGGCATACGATAGAGGATAGGATAGGATAGAGGATAGGATAGGATAGAGAATAGGATAGGATAGAGGATAGGATAGGATAGAGGATAGGATACGATAGAGGATAGGATATGATAGAGGGTAGCATAGAATAGAGGACAGGATAGGATAGAGGATAAGATAGGATAGAGGATATAATAGGATAGAGGATAGGATAGCATAGAGGATAGGATAGGATAGAGGATAGGACAGGATTGAGGATAGGATAGGATAAAGGATAAGGTAGGATACAGGATAGAATACGACAGAGGATAGGATAGGATAGTGGATAAGATAGGATAGAGGAGAGGATAGGATAAAGGATAAGGTAGGATAGAGGATAGAATACGATAGAGGATAGGATAGGGTAGAGGAGAGGATAGGATAGAGGATAGGATAGGATAGATTATTGGGTATGATAGAGGATAGGATGGGATTGAGGATAGGATAGGATAGTGGATAGGATAGGATAGAGCATACGATAGAGGATAGGATAGGATAGAGGATAGGATAGGATAGATCATAGGATAGGATAGAGGATAGGATAGAGGATAGGATATGATAGAGGATAGGATAGAGGATTGGATAGGATAGAGGATTGGATAGGGGATTGGATAGGATAGAGGATAGGATAAGATAGGGCATACGATAGAGGATAGGATAGGATAGAGGATAGGATAGGATAGAGGATAGGATAGGATAGAGGATAGGATACGATAGAGGATAGGATAGGATAGAGGATAGGATTGGATTGAGGATAGACAGGATAGAGGATATAATAGGATAGAGGATAGGATAGCATAGAGGATAGGATAGGATAGAGGATAGGACAGGATTGAGGATAGGATAGGATAAAGGATAAGGTAGGATACAGGATAGAATACGATAGAGGATAGGATAGGATAGTGGATAAGATAGGATAGAGGAGAGGATAGGATAAAGGATAAGGTAGGATAGAGGATAGAATACGATAGAGGATAGGATAGGGTAGAGGAGAGGATAGGATAGAGGATAGGATAGGATAGATTATTGGGTATGATAGAGGATAGGATGGGATTGAGGATAGGATAGGATAGTGGATAGGATAGGACAGAGCATACGATAGAGGATAGGATAGGATAGAGGATAGGATAGGATAGATCATAGGATAGGATAGAGGATAGGATAGAGGATAGGATAGAGGATAGGATAGAGGATAGGATAGGACAGAGCATACGGTAGAGGATAGGATAGGATAGAGAATAGGATAGGACAGAGGATATGATAGGATAGAGGATAGGATATGATAGATGATAGGATAGGATAGAGGATAATATACGATAAAGGATAGGATAGGATAGAGTATAGGATTGGATTGAGGATAGATAGGATAGAGGGTAGAATAGGATAGAGGATAGGATAGCATAGAAGATAGGATACGATAGAGGATAGGATATGATAGAGGATAGGATAGGATATAAGATTGGATAGGATAGAGGATAGGATAGGATAGAGGATAGGATAGGATAGAGGATAGGATAGGATAGAGGATAGGATAGATGATAGGATAGCATAGAGGATAGGATAGGATAGAGGATAGGACTGGATTGAGGGTAGCATAGAAGATAGGATAGGATACAGGATAGGATAGCATTGAGGATAGGATAGGATAGTGGATAGGATAAGATAGAGGATAGGATAGAATAGAGTACAGGATAGGATATAGGATAAGATAGGATAGAGGATAGGATATGGTAGAGGATAAGATAGGATAGTTGATAGGATAAGATAGAGGATAGGATAGAATAGAGGACAGGATAGGATAGAGGATAAGATAGGATAGAGGATAGGATAAGATAGAGGATAGGATAGGATAAAGGATAGAATAGGAAAGAGGATAGGATAGCATAGAGGATAGGATAGGATAGAGGATAGGATAGGATAGAGGATAGGATAGGATAGAGGATAGGATAGGATAGGATAGAGGATAGGATAGGATAGAGGATAGGATAGGATAGAGGATAGGATAGGATAGAGGATAGGATAGGATAGAGGATAGGATAGGATAGAGGATAGGATAGGATAGAGGATAGGATAGGATATGAGATTGAATAGGAAAGAGGATAGGATAGCATAGAGGATAGGATAGGATAGAGGATAGGATAGGATAGAGGATAGGATAGGATAGAGGATAGGATAGGATAGGATAGAGGATAGGATAGGATAGAGGATAGGATAGTATTGAGGATAGGATAGGATAGAGGATAGGATAGGATAGATGATATTATAGGATAGAGGATAGAATATGATAGAGGATACGATATTATAGAGGATAGGATAGGATAGAGGATCGGATAGGATAGAGGATTGGATAGGATAGAGGATAGGATATGATATAGGATAGGATAGGATAGAGGACAGGATAGAGAATAGGATAGGCTAGAGGATAGGATAGAGGATAGGAGACGATAGTGGATAGGATAGAGGATAGGATAGGATAGAGGATAGGATAGGTTAGAGAATAGTATAGGATAGAGGATAGGATAGGATAGCGGATAGGATAGGATAGAGGATAGGATAGGATAGAGGATAGGATAGGATAGAGGATAGGATAGGATAGGATAGAAAATGGGATAGGATAGAGTGTAGGAGACGATAGAGGATAGGATAGAGAATACGATAGGCTAGAGGATAGGATGGTGGATTGGATAGGATAGAGGATACGATATTATAGACCATAGGATAGGATATTGGATGGGATAGGATAGGATAGAGGATAGGATAGAGGATTGGATAGGATAGAGGATAGGATAGGATAGACGATAGGATCGGATAGAGAATAGGATAGGGCATTGGATATGATAGAGGATAGGATAGGATAGAGGATAGGATAGGATAGAGGATACGATATTATAGAGGATAGGATAGGGGATTGGATCGGATAGAGGATAGGATAGGATAGAGGATAGGATAGGATACGGGATAGGATAGAGGATTGGATAGGATAGAGGATAGGAGACGATAGAGGATAGGATAGGATAGAGGATAGGATAGGATACAGAATAGGATAGGATAGATAATATTATAGGAAAATGGATAGGATATGATAGAGGAAACGATATTATAGAGGATAGGATAGGATAGTCGATCGGATAGGAGAGAGGATTGGATAGGATAGAGGATATGATATGATATAGGATAGGATAGGATAGAGGGCAGGATAGAGAATAGGATAGGGTAGAGTATAAGATAGAGGATAGGAGACGATAGAGGATAGGATAGGGGATTGGATAGGATAGAGGACAGGAGATGATAGAGGATAGGATAGGATAGAGGATAGGATAGGGTAGAGAATAATGTAGGATAGAGGAAAGGATAGGATAGAGGATAGGATAGGATAGATGATACAATAATATAGAGGATAGGATAGGGTAGAGGATACGATATTATAGAGGATATCATAGGATAGAGGATAGGGGATTGGATATAATAGAGGATAGAATAGGAAACAGGATAGGATAGGGGATTGGATAGGATAGAGAATAGGAGACGATAGAGGATAGGATAGGATAGAGGATAGGATACGATAGAGAAGAGGATAGGATAGATAATATAATAGGATAGATAATATTATAGGAAAGAGGATAGGATATGATAGAGGAAACGATATTATAGAGGATAGGATAGGATAGAGGATCGGATAGGATAGAGGATTGGATAGGATAGAGGGTAGGATAGGATAGAGGATAGGATAGGATAGGATAGAAAATGGGATATGATAGAGTGTAGGAGACGATAGAGGATAGGATAGAGAATAGGATAGGCTAGAGGATACGATATTATAGAGGATAGGATAAGATAGAGGATGGGATCGGATAGAGGATAGGATAGGATAGAGGATAGGATTGGATAGAGGTTAGGATAGGATAGAGAATAGGATAGGATAGATGATATTATAGGATAGAGGATAGAATATGATAGAGGATACGATATTATAGAGGATAGGATAGGATAGAGGATCGGATAGGATAGAGGATTGGATAGGATAGAGGATAGGGTATGATATAGGATAGGATAGGATAGAGGACAGGATAGAGAATAGGATAGGCTAGAGGATAGGATAGAGGATAGGAGACGATAGTGGATAGGATAGAGGATAGGATAGGATAGAGGATAGGATAGGATAGAGGATAGGATAGGTTAGAGAATAGTATAGGATAGAGGATAGGATAGGATAGCGGATAGGATAGGATAGAGGATAGGATAGGATAGAGGATAGGATAGGATAGAGGATAGGATAGGATAGGATAGAAAATGGGATAGGATAGAGTGTAGGAGACGATAGAGGATAGGATAGAGAATAGGATAGGCTAGAGGATAGGATGGTGGATTGGATAGGATAGAGGATACGATATTATAGACCATAGGATAGGATAGAGGATAGGATAGGATATTGGATGGGATAGGATAGGATAGAGGATAGGATAGAGGATTGGATAGGATAGAGGATAGGATAGGATAGACGATAGGATCGGATAGAGAATAGGATAGGGCATTGGATAGGATAGAGGATAGGAGACGATAGTGGATAGGATAGAGGATAGGATAGGATAGATTATAGGATAGGATAGAGGATAGGATAGAGGATAGGATAGGTTAGAGAATAGTATAGGATAGAGGATAGGATAGGATAGCGGATAGGATAGGATAGAGGATAGGATAGGATAGAGGATAGGATAGGATAGGATAGAAAATGGGATAGGATAGAGTGTAGGAGACGATAGAGGATAGGATAGAGAATAGGATAGGCTAGAGGATAGGATGGTGGATTGGATAGGATAGAGGATACGATATTATAGACCATAGGATAGGATAGAGTATAGGATAGGATAGGATAGAGGATAGGATATAATAGAGAATAGGATAGGATAGATGATAGGATAGGAAAGAGGATACGATAGTATTGTGGATAGGATAGGATAGAGCAGACGATAGAGGATAGGATAGGATAGAGGATAGGATATAATAGAGGATAGGATAGGATAGATGATAGGATAGGAAAGAGGATACGATAGGATAGTGAATAGGATAGGATAGATGTTAATATTGTATAGAGGATAGAATATGATAGAGGATCCGATATTATAGATGATAGGATAGGGGATTGGATCGGATAGAGGATAGGATAGGATAAAGGATACGATATTATAGAGGATAGGATAGGATAGACGATAGGATCGGATAGAGAATAGGATAGCGGATTGGATAGGATAGATGATAGGATAGGATAGAGGATAGGATAGGATAGAGGATAGGATAGGATAGAGGATAGGATAGGATAGAGAATAGGATAGAGAATAGGATAGGCTAGAGGATAGGATAGAGGATAGGAGACGATAGTGGATAGGATAGAGGATAGGATAGGATAGAGGATAGGATACTATAGAGGATAGGATAGAGGATAGGAGACGATAGAGGATAGGATAGGATAGGATAGGATAGAAAATGGGATAGGATAGAGTGTAGGAGACGATAGAGGATAGGATAGAGAATAGGATAGGCTAGAGGATAGGATGGTGGATTGGATAGGATAGAGGATACGATATTATAGACCATAGGATAGGATAGAGTATAGGATAGGATAGAGGATAGGATAGGATATTGGATGGGATAGGATAGGATAGAGGATAGGATAGAGGATTGGATACGATAGAGGATAGGATAGGATAGAGGATAGGATAGGATAGGATAGAGAATAGGATACGATAGAGGATAGGATAGGATAGAGAATAGGATAGGATAGAGTATAGGATATAGGATTGGATAGGATAGAGGATAGGATAGGATTGAGGATACGATACGATAGAGGATACGATAGGATAGGATAGAGAATAGGATAGGATAGATGATATTGTAGGATAGAGGAAGGATAGGACAGAGGATACGATATTATACAGGATAGGATAGCATAGCGGAAACGGTAGGATAGAGGATAGGATAGGATAGAGGATAGGAGAGGGTAGAGGATAGGATAGCATAGAGGATAGGATAGAGGATAGGATAGAGGATTGGATAGGATACAGGATAGGAGACGATAGAGGATAGGATAGGATAGAGGATAGGATTGGGGATTGGATACGATAGAGGATAGGATAGGATAGATGATATTATAGGAAAGAGGATAGGATAGGATAGAGGATAAGATAGGATAGCGGAAAGGATAGGATAGAGTATAGGATAGGATAGAGGATAGGATAGGATAGAGGATAGGATAGGATAGAGTATAGGATATACGATTGGATAGGATAGAGGATAGGATACGATAGAGGATACGATAGGATAGGATAAAGAATAGGATAGGATAGATGATATTGTAGGATAGAGTAAGGATAGGACAGAGGATACGATATTATACAGGATAGGATAGCATAGCGGAAAGGTTAGGATAGAGGATAGGATCGGGGATTGGATAGGATAGAGGACAGGAGACGATAAAGGATAGGATAGGATAGAGGATAGAAAAGGATAGAGGACAGGATAGGATAGAGGATAGAAAAGGATAGAGGATAGGATAGGATAGAGGATAGGATACGATAGAGGATAGGATAGGATAGAGAATAGGATATCGGATTGGATAGGATAGAGGATAGGATACGATAGAGGATAGGATAGGACAGAATGTAGAATAGGATAGGATAGATGATATTGTAGGATATAGGACAGGATAGGACAGAGGAAACGATATTATAGAGGATAGGATAGGATAGAGGATAGGTTCGGATAAGGATAGGATAGGGGATTGGATAGGATAGAGGATAGGATTCGATAGAGGACAGGATAGGATAGGATGGCGGAAAGGATAGGATAGAGTATAGAATAGGATAGAGGATAAGATAGGATAGAGAATAGGATACGTTAGAGGATAGGATAGGATAGAGGATAGGATAGGATAGGATAGAGAATAGGCTAGGATAGAGGATAGAATAGGATAGAGGATAGGATAGGATAGAGTATAGGATACGATAGAGAATAGGATAGGATAGGATAGAGAATAGGATAGGATAGATGATATTGTAGGATAGAGGAAGGATAGGACAGAGGATACGATGTTATAGAGGATAGGATAGCCTAGCGGAAAGGGAAGGATAGAGGATAGGATCGGGGATTGGACAGGATAGAGGACAGGAGACGATAGAGGATAGGATAGGATAGAGGATAGAATAGGATAGAGGATTGGATAGGATAGAGGACAGGATAGGACAGAGGAAACGATATTATAGAGGATAGGATAGGATAGAGGATAGGATAGGGTAGCGGAAAGGATAGGATAGAGTATAGAATAGGATAGAGGATAGGATAGGATAGAGGATAGGATACGATAGAGGATAGGATAGGATAGAGGATAGGATAGGATAGGATAGAGATTAGGCTAGGATAGAGGATAGAATAGGATAGAGGATAGGATAGGATAGAGGATAGGATACGATAGAGGATAGGATAGGATAGAGAATAGGATAGGATAGAGTATAGGATATAGGATTGGATAGGATACAGGATAGGATAGGATAGGATACATGATATTATAGGATAGAGAAAGGATACGACAGAGGATACGATATTATACAGGCTGGGATAGGATAGCGGAATGGATAGGATAGAGGATAGGATTCGATAGAGGACAGGATAGGATAGGATGGTGGGAAGGATAGGATAGAGTATTGAATAGGATAGAGGATAAGATAGGATGGAGGATAGGATAAGTTAGAGGATAGGATAGGATAGAGGATAGGATGGGATAGGATAGAGGATAGGATAGGATAGAGGATAGGATAGGATAGAGGATAGGATAGGATAGAGGATAGGATAGGATAGAGGATAGGATACGATAGAGAATAGGATAGGATAGGATAGAGAATAGGATAGGATAGATGATATTGTAGGATAGAGGAAGGATAGGACAGAGGATACGATGTTATAGAGGATAGGATAGCCTAGCGGAAAGGGAAGGATAGAGGATAGGATCGGGGATTGGATAGGATAGAGGACAGGAGACGATAGAGGATAGGATAGGATAGAGGATAGAATAGGATAGAGGATAGGATAGGATAGAGGATAGGATACGATAGAGGATAGGATAGGATAGAGGATAGGATAGGATAGGATAGAGAATAGGCTAGGATAGAGGATAGAATAGGATAGAGGATAGGATAGGATAGAGGATAGGATACGATAGAGGATAGGATAGGATAGAGAATAGGATAGGATAGAGTATAGGATATAGGATTGGATAGGATACAGGATAGGATAGGATAGGATACATGATATTATAGGATAGAGAAAGGATAGGACAGAGGATACGATATTATACAGGCTGGGATAGGATAGCGGAATGGATAGGATAGAGGATAGGATTCGATAGAGGACAGGATAGGATAGGATGGCGGGAAGGATAGGATAGAGTATTGAATAGGATAGAGGATAAGATAGGATGGAGGATAGGATAAGTTAGAGGATAGGATAGGATAGAGGATAGGATGGGATAGGATAGAGGATAGGATAGGATAGAGGATAGGATAGGATAGAGGATAGGATAGGATAGAGGATAGGATAGGATAGAGGATAGGATAGGGGATTGGATAGGATAGAGGATAGGATAGGATTGAGGATACGATACGATAGAGGATACGATAGGATAGGATAGAGAATAGGATAGGATATATGATATTGTAGGATAGAGGAAGGATAGGACAGAGGATACGATATTATACAGGATAGGATAGCATAGCGGAAACGGTAGGATAGAGGATAGGATAGGATAGAGGATAGGAGAGGGTAGAGGATAGGATAGCATAGAGGATAGGATAGAGGATAGGATAGAGGATTGGATAGGATACAGGATAGGAGACGATAGAGGATAGGATAGGATAGAGGATAGGATTGGGGATTGGATACGATAGAGGATAGGATAGGATAGATGATATTATAGGAAAGAGGATAGGATAGGATAGCGGAAAGGATAGGATAGAGTATAGGATAGGATAGAGGATAGGATAGGATAGAGGATAGGATAGGATAGAGTATAGGATATACGATTGGATAGGATAGAGGATAGGATACGATAGAGGATACGATAGGATAGGATAAAGAATAGGATAGGATAGATGATATTGTAGGATAGAGTAAGGATAGGACAGAGGATACGATATTATAGAGGATAGGATAGCATAGCGGAAAGGTTAGGATAGAGGATAGGATCGGGGATTGGATAGGATAGAGGACAGGAGACGATAAAGGATAGGATAGGATAGAGGATAGAAAAGGATAGAGGATAGGATAGGATAGAGGATAGAAAAGGATAGAGGATAGGATAGGATAGAGGATAGAAAAGGATAGAGGATAGGATAGGATAGAGGATAGGATACGATAGAGTATAGGATAGGATAGAGAATAGGATATCGGATTGGATAGGATAGAGGATAGGATACGATAGAGGATAGGATAGGACAGAATGGAGAATAGGATAGGATAGATGATATTGTAGGATATAGGACAGGATAGGACAGAGGAAACGATATTATAGAGGATAGGATAGGATAGAGGATAGGATCGGATAAGGATAGGATAGGGGATTGGATAGGATAGAGGATAGGATTCGATAGAGGACAGGATAGGATAGGATGGCGGAAAGGATAGGATAGAGTATAGAATAGGATAAAGGATAAGATAGGATAGAGAATAGGATACGTTAGAGGATAGGATAGGATAGAGGATAGGATAGAGGATTTTATAGGATAGAGGATACGATAGGATAGAGGATAGGATAGAGAATAGGATAGGATAGAGGATACGATAGGGGATTGGGTCGGATACAGGATAGGAGACTGTAGAGGATAGGATAGGATAGGTTAGAGAATAGGATAGGATAGATTATATTATAGGATAGAGAACAGGATAGGATAGAGTATAGGATAGGATAGAGGATAGGATAGCGGATTGGATAGGATAGAGGAGAGGATACGATAGAGGATAGAATGGAATGGAAGATAGGATAGATAATAGGATAGGATAGAGGATATGATAAGATAGAGGATACGATAGGATAGAGGATAGGATAGGATAGAGGATAGGATAGGATAGAGGATAGGATAGGATAGAGGATAGGATAGGATTGAGGACAGGATAGGATAGAGGATAGGATAGGAGATTGGATAGGATACAGGCTAGGAGACGATTGAGAATAGGATAGGATAGATGGTATTATAGGGAAGTGGATACGATAGGATAGAGAATAGGATAGGAAAGACGATACGATAGGATAGAGGATAGGATAGGATTGAGGATATGATTGGAGAGAGGATAGGATAGGATAGAGGATACGATATTATAGAGGATAGGATAGGATAGCGGATAGGATAGGATGGAGTATAGGATCGAATTGAGGATAGGATAGGGTTGAGGATAGGATAGTATAGAGGATAGGATTGGATAGAGGATAGGATAGGGGATTGGATAGGATAGAGAATAGGATAGGATAGAGGATAGGATAGGATAGAGGATAGGATAGGATAGAGGATACGATATTATAGAGGATAGGATAGGATAGCGGATAGGATAGGATGGAGTATAGGATCGAATTGAGGATAGGATAGGGTTGAGGATAGGATAGGATAGAGGATAGGATAGGATAGAGGATAGGATAGGATAGGGAATAGGATAGGATAGATGGTATTATAGGAAAGAGGATAGGATCTGATAGAGGATACGATATTATAGAGGATAGGATAGGATAGCGGATAGGATAGGATGGAGTATAGGATCGAATTGAGGATAGGATAGGGTTGAGGATAGGATAGTATAGAGGATAGGATTGGATAGAGGATAGGATAGGGGATTGGATAGGATAGACGACAGGATAGGATAGGATAGCGTAAAGGATAGGATAGAGTATAGAATAGGATAGAGGATATGATAGGATAGATGATAGGATATGTTAGAGTATAGGATAGGTGATTGGATAGGCTAGAGGATAGGATAGGATAGAGGATAGGATAGGATAGAGGATAGGATAGGATAGAGGATACGATCTTCTAGAGGATAGGATAGGATAGAGGAAAGGATAGGATAGGGGAAAGGATAGGATAGAGGATAGGATAGGGGATTGGATAGGATAGAGGATAGGAGGCGAAATAGGATAGGATTGGATACAGAATAGGATTGATAATAGGAAAGAGGATTGGATAGGATAGAGGATAGGATAGGATAGCGGATAGGATAGGATAGAGGATATGATAGGATAGGGAATAGGATAGGATAAATGATATTATAGGAAAGAGGATAGGATATGATAGAGGATACGATATTATAGAGGATACGATAGGATAGAGGATCGGAAAGGATAGAGGATTGGATAGGATAGAAGATACGATAGGATAGATGATAGGATAGGATTGAGGATAGGATAGGAAAGAGTACAGGATAGGATACAGGATACGATATTATAGAGGATAGGATAGGATAGGGAAGAGGATAGGATAGATGATATTATAGGATAGAGGATAGGATAGGATGGAGGATAGGATAGAGGATAGGATAGAGGATAGGACAGGATAGAGGATAGGATAGGATAGAGGATAGGATAGGATAGAGAATAGGATAGGATTGAGGATAGGATAGGAAAGAGGACAGGATAGGATACAGGATACGATATTATAGAGGATAGGATAGGATAGGGAAGAGGATAGGATAGATGATATTATAGGATAGAGGATAGGATAGGATGGAGGATAGGATAGAGGATAGGATAGGATAGAGGATAGTATAGGATAGAGGATAGGATAGGATAGAGGATAGGATAGGATAGTGGATAGGATAGGATAGAGGATAGGATAGGATAGAGGATAGGATAGGATAGACGATAGGATAGGATAGAAGATAGGATAGCATAGAGGATAGGATAGGATTGACGATAGGATAGGATAGAGGACAGGACGGGATAGAGGATAGGATAGAGAATTGGATGTGATAGAGGATAGGATAGGATAGAGGATAGGATAGGATAGAGGATAGGATAGGATAGAGGATTGGATAGGATAGAGGATAGGATAGGATAGCGGAAAGGATAGGATAGAGTATAGAATAGGGTAGACGATATGATAGGATAGATGATAGGATATGATAGAGTATAGGATATACGATTGCATTGGATAGAGGATAGGATACGATACAGAATACGATAGGATAGGATAGAGAATACGATAGGATAGAGGATAGGATAGGATAGAGGATAGCACAGAGAATAGGATAGGATAGCGGATAGGATAGGTTGGAGTATAGGATAGAATTGAGGATAGGATAGGGTTGAGGATAGGATAGGATATAGGATAGGATAGGATAGAGGATTGGATAGGATAGAGGATAGGATAGGTTAGAGGATAGGATAGGATAGAGGTTTGGATAGAATAGAGGATAGGATAGGATAGAGGATAGGATAGGATAGAGGATAGGATAGGATAGAGGATAGGATCGGATAGAGGATAGGATAGGATAGAGGATAGGATAAGATAGAGGATAGGATAGGATAGAGGATAGGATATGATAGAGGATAGGATAGGATAGAGGATAGGATAGGATAGAGGATAGGATAGGTTAGATTATAGGGTCGGATAGAGGATAGGATAGGGGATTGGATAGGATAGACGATAGGATAGGATAGAGGATTGGATAGGATAGAGGATAGGATAGGATAGCGTAAAGGATAGGATAGAGTATCGAATGGGGTAGATGATATGATAGGATAGATGATAGGATATGATAGAGTATAGGATAGGGGATTGGATAGGATAGAGGATAGGATTAGATAGAGGACACGATAGGATAGGATGGCGGAAAGGATAGGATAGAGTATAGAATAGGATAGAGGATAAGATAGGATAGAGGATAGGATAAGTTAGAGGATAGGATAGGATAGAGGATAGGATAGAGGATAGGATAGAGGATTGGATAGGATATAGGGTAGGATAGGGTAGAGGATAGCATGGGATAGATGATATTATGGGATAGAGGATAGTATAGGATAGAGGAAACGATATTATAGAGGATAGGATAGAGGATAGGATAGCATAGAGGATAGGATAAAGGATTGGATAGGATAGAGGACAGGATAGGATAGAGTATAGGATATTGCAGAGTATGGGATAGGATAGAGGATACGATAGGATAGAGGATAGGATAGCATAGAGGATAGGATAAAGGATTGGATAGGATAGAGGACAGGATACGATAGAGGATAGGATAGGATAGAGGATAGGATTGGATAGAGAATAGGATAGGAAAGAGGATAGGATAGGATAGAGAATAGCATAGGATAGAGGATAGGATAGGATAGAGGAGATGATAGGATAGAGGATAGGATAGGATAGAGGAAAGGATAGGATAGAGGGTATTATAGGATAGTGAATAGGATAGGATAGAGGATATGATAGGATAGAGTATTTGATAGGGCAGAGGATGGGATAGGATAGAGAATAGCATAGGGTAGATGATATTATAAGATAGTGTATAGGATAGGATAGAGGATAGGATCGAATTGAGGATAGGATAGGTTTGAGGATAGGATAGGGGATTGAATAGGATAGACGAGAGGATAGGATAGGATAGCGTAAAGGATAGGATAGAGTATAGAATAGGATAGAGGATATGATAGGATAGATGATAGGATATGTTAGAGTATAGGATAGGTGATTGGATAGGCTAGAGGATAGGATAGGATAGATGATAGGATACAGGATAGGGTAGGACAGAGGATAGGATAAGGTAGAGGATAGTTTAGGATAGAGGATAGGATAGGATAGAGGATAGGATAGGATAAAGGATAGGATAGGATAGAGGATAGGATAGGATAGAGGATAGGATAGAGGATAGGATAGGATAGAGGATAGGATAGGTAATTGGATAGGATAGAGTACAGGATAGGATAGAGGATAGAGTAGGATAGAGGATAGGATAGGATAAAGGATAGGATTGGATAGAGGATCGGATAGGGGATAGGATAGGATAGAGGATAGGATAGGATAGAGGTTAGTATAGGATAGAGGATAGGATAGAATAGATGATAGGATATTCTAAAGGATAGGATAGAGGATAGGATAGGATAGGATAGAGGATATAATAGGATTGAGGAAAGGATAGGATAGAGGATAGGATAGGGTAGAGGATAGGATAGGATAGAGGATAGGATAAGGTAGAGGATAGTATAGGATAGAGGATAGGATAGGATAGAGGATAGGATAGGATAGAGGATAGGATAGAGGATAGGATAGAGGATAGGATAGGATAGAGGATAGGATAGGATAGAAGATCGGATAGAGGATAGGATAGGATAGAGGATCGGATAGAGGATAGGATAGGATAGAGGATAGGATAGAGGATAGGATAGAGGATAGGATAGAGGATAGGATAGAGGATAGGATAGAGGATAGGATAGGATAGAGGATCGGATAGAGGATAGGATAGGATAGAGGAAAGGATAGGATAGAGGATAGGATACGTAATTGGATAGGATAGAGGATAGGATAAGGTAGAGGATAGTATAGGATAGAGGATAGGATAGGATAGAGGATAGGATAGGATAAAGGATAGGATAGGATAGAGGATAGGATAGGATAGAGGATAGGATATGATAGAGGATAGGATAGGATAGAGTATCGGATAGAGGATAGGATAGGATAGAGGGTAGAGTAGGATAGAGGATAGGATAGGATAAAGGATAGGATTGGATAGAGGATCGGATAGAGGATAGGATAGGATGGAGGATAGGATAGGATAGAGGATAGTATAGGATAGAGGATAGGATAGAATAGATGATAGGATATTCTAAAGGATAGGATAGAGGATAGGATAGGATAGGATAGAGGATATAATAGTATAGAGGATAGGATAGGATAGAGGATAGGATAGGATAGAGGATAGGATATGATAGAGGATAGGATAGGATAGAGTATCGGATGGAGGATAGGATAGGATAGAGGATAGGATAGGATAGAGGGTAGAGTAGGATAGAGGATAGGATAGGATAGAGGATAGGATAGGATAGAGGATAGGATATGATAGAGGATAGGATAGGATAGAGTATCGGATAGAGGATAGGATAGGATAGAGGATAGGATAGGATAGAGGGTAGAGTAGGATAGAGGATAGGATAGGATAAAGGATAGGATTGGATAGAGGATCGGATAGAGGATAGGATAGGATAGAGGATAGGATAGGATAGAGGATAGTATAGGATAGAGGATAGGATAGAATAGATGATAGGATATTCTAAAGGATAGGATAGAGGATAGGATAGGATAGGATAGAGGATATAATAGGATTGAGGAAAGGATAGGATAGAGGATAGGATAGGGTAGAGGATAGGATAGGATAGAGGATAGGATAGAGGATAGGATAGAGGATAGGATAGAGGATAGGATAGGATAGAGGATCGGATAGAGGATAGGATAGGATAGAGGAATGGATAGGATAGAGGATAGGATACGTAATTGGATAGGATAGAGGATAGGATAAGGTAGAGGATAGTATAGGATAGATGATATTATAGGATAGATGATATTATAGGATAGAGTATACGATATTAAAGAGGATAGGATAGAGGATAGGATAGAGGATAGGATAGGATAGAGGATCGGATAGAGGATAGGATAGGATAGAGGAAAGGATAGGATAGAGGATAGGATAGGTAATTGGATAGGATAGAGTATAGGATAGGATAGAGGATAGAGTAGGATAGAGGATAGGATAGGATAAAGGATAGGATTGGATAGAGGATCGGATAGGGGATAGGATAGGATAGAGGATAGGATAGGATAGAGGTTAGTATAGGATAGAGGATAGGATAGAATAGATGATAGGATATTCTAAAGGATAGGATAGAGGATAGGATAGGATAGGATAGAGGATATAATAGGATTGAGGAAAGGATAGGATAGAGGATAGGATAGGGTAGAGGATAGGATAAGGTAGAGGATAGTATAGGATAGAGGATAGGATAGGATAGAGGATAGGATAGGATAGAGGATAGGATAGAGGATAGGATAGAGGATAGGATAGGATAGAGGATAGGATAGGATAGAAGATCGGATAGAGGATAGGATAGGATAGAGCATCGGATAGAGGATAGGATAGGATAGAGGATAGGATAGAGGATAGGATAGAGGATAGGATAGAGGATAGGATAGGATAGAGGATCGGATAGAGGATAGGATAGGATAGAGGAAAGGATAGGATAGAGGATAGGATACGTAATTGGATAGGATAGAGGATAGGATAAGGTAGAGGATAGTATAGGATAGAGGATAGGATAGGATAGAGGATAGGATAGGATAAAGGATAGGATAGGATAGAGGATAGGATAGGATAGAGGATAGGATAGAGGATAGGATAGGATAGAGGATAGGATAGGTAATTGGATAGGATAGAGTATAGGATAAGGTAGAGGATAGGATAGGATAGAGGATATAATAGGATAGAGGATAGGATAGGATAGAGGATAGGATAGGATAGAGGATAGGATATGATAGAGGATAGGATAGGATAGAGTATCGGATAGAGGATAGGATAGGATAGAGGATAGGATAGGATAGAGGATAGAGTAGGATAGAGGATAGGATAGGATAGAGGATATAATAGGATTGAGGAAAGGATAGGATAGAGGATAGAATAGGATAAAGGATAGGATAGGATAGAGGATAGGATAGGATAGAGGATAGGATAGGATAGGATAGAGGATAGGATAGGATAGAGGATAGGATAGGATAGAGGATAGGGTAGGATAGAGGATAGGATAGGATAGAGGATAGGATAGAGGATAGGATAGGATAGAGGATAGGATAGGTAATTGGAAAGGATAGAGTATAGGATAAGGTAGAGGATAGGATAGGATAGAGGATAGGATAGGATAGAGGATAGGATAGGGTAGAGGATAGGATAGGATAGAGGATAGGATAAGGTAGAGGATAGTATAGGATAGAGGATAGGATAGGATAGAGGATAGGATAGGATAGAGGATAGAATAGGATAGAGGATAGGATAGGATAGAGGATAGGATAGGATAGAGGATAGGATAGAGGAGAGGATAGAGGATAGGATAGGATAGAGGATAGGATAGGATAGAGGATAGGATAGGATAGAAGATCGGATAGAGGATAGGATAGGATAGAGGATCGGATAGAGGATAGGATAGGATAGAGGATAGGATAGAGGATAGGATAGAGGATAGGATAGAGGATAGGATAGAGGATAGGATAGAGGATAGGATAGACGATAGGATAGAGGATAGGATAGAGGATAGGATAGGATAGAGGATCGGATAGAGGATAGGATAGGATAGAGGAAAGGATAGGATAGAGGATAGGATACGTAATTGGATAGGATAGAGGATAGGATAAGGTAGAGGATAGTATAGGATAGAGGATAGGATAGGATAGAGGATAGGATAGGATAAAGGATAGGATAGGATAGAGGATAGGATAGGATAGAGGATAGGATATGATAGAGGATAGGATAGGATAGAGTATCGGATAGAGGATAGGATAGGATAGAGGGTAGAGTAGGATAGAGGATAGGATAGGATAAAGGATAGGATTGGATAGAGGATCGGATAGAGGATAGGATAGGATGGAGGAAAGGATAGGATAGAGGATAGTATAGGATAGAGGATAGGATAGAATAGATGATAGGATATTCTAAAGGATAGGATAGAGGATAGGATAGGATAGGATAGAGGATATAATAGTATAGAGGATAGGATAGGATAGAGGATAGGATAGGATAGAGGATAGGATATGATAGAGGATAGGATAGGATAGAGTATCGGATAGAGGATAGGATAGGATAGAGGATAGGATAGGATAGAGGGTAGAGTAGGATAGAGGATAGGATAGGATAAAGGATAGGATTGGATAGAGGATCGGATAGAGGATAGGATAGGATAGAGGATAGGATAGGATAGAGGATAGGATAGGATAGGATAGAGGATATAATAGGATTGAGGAAAGGATAGGATAGAGGATAGGATAGGGTAGAGGATAGGATAGGATAGAGGATAGGATAGAGGATAGGATAGAGGATAGGATAGAGGATAGGATAGGATAGAGGATCGGATAGAGGATAGGATAGGATAGAGGATACGATCTTCTAGAGGATAGGATAGGATAGAGGAAAGGATAGGATAGGGGAAAGGATAGGATAGAGGATAGGATAGGGGATTGGATAGGATAGAGGATAGGAGGCGAAATAGGATAGGATTGGATACAGAATAGGATTGATAATAGGAAAGAGGATTGGATAGGATAGAGGATAGGATAGGATAGCGGATAGGATAGGATAGAGGATATGATAGGATAGGGAATAGGATAGGATAAATGATATTATAGGAAAGAGGTTAGGATATGATAGAGGATACGATATTATAGAGGATACGATAGGATAGAGGATCGGAAAGGATAGAGGATTGGATAGGATAGAAGATACGATAGGATAGATGATAGGATAGGATTGAGGATAGGATAGGAAAGAGTACAGGATAGGATACAGGATACGATATTATAGAGGATAGGATAGGATAGGGAAGAGGATAGGATAGATGATATTATAGGATAGAGGATAGGATAGGATGGAGGATAGGATAGAGGATAGGATAGAGGATAGGACAGGATAGAGGATAGGATAGGATAGAGGATAGGATAGGATAGAGAATAGGATAGGATTGAGGATAGGATAGGAAAGAGGACAGGATAGGATACAGGATACGATATTATAGAGGATAGGATAGGATAGGGAAGAGGATAGGATAGATGATATTATAGGATAGACGATAGGATAGGATGGAGGATAGGATAGAGGATAGGATAGGATAGAGGATAGTATAGGATAGAGGATAGGATAGGATAGAGGATAGGATAGGATAGTGGATAGGATAGGATAGAGGATAGGATAGGATAGAGGATAGGATAGGATAGAGGATCGGATAGAGGATAGGATAGGATAGAGGATATGATAGAGGATAGGATAGAGGATAGGATAGAGGATAGGATAGAGGATAGGATAGAGGATAGGATAGAGGATAGGATAGAGGATAGGATAGGATAGAGGATCGGATAGAGGATAGGATAGGATAGAGGAAAGGATAGGATAGAGGATAGGATACGTAATTGGATAGGATAGAGGATAGGATAAGGTAGAGGATAGTATAGGATAGAGGATAGGATAGGATAGAGGATAGGATAGGATAGAGGATAGGATAGGATAGAGGATAGGATAGGATAGAGGATAGGATAGAGGATAGGATAGGATAGAGGATAGGATAGGTAATTGGAAAGGATAGAGTATAGGATAAGGTAGAGGATAGGATAGGATAGAGGATAGGATAGGATAGAGGATAGGATAGGGTAGAGGATAGGATAGGATAGAGGATAGGATAAGGTAGAGGATAGTATAGGATAGAGGATAGGATAGGATAGAGGATAGGATAGGATAGAGGATAGAATAGGATAGAGGATAGGATAGGATAGAGGATAGGATAGGATAGAGGATAGGATAGAGGATAGGATAGAGGATAGGATAGGATAGAGGATAGGATAGGATAGAAGATCGGATAGAGGATAGGATAGGATAGAGGATCGGATAGAGGATAGGATAGGATAGAGGATAGGATAGAGGATAGGATAGAGGATAGGATAGAGGATAGGATAGAGGATAGGATAGAGGATAGGATAGAGGATAGGATAGGATAGAGGATCGGATAGAGGATAGGATAGTATAGAGGAAAGGATAGGATAGAGGATAGGATACGTAATTGGATAGGATAGAGGATAGGATAAGGTAGAGGATAGTATAGGATAGAGGATAGGATAGGATAGAGGATAGGATAGGATAAAGGATAGGATAGGATAGAGGATAGGATAGGATAGAGGATAGGATATGATAGAGGATAGGATAGGATAGAGTATCGGATAGAGGATAGGATAGGATAGAGGGTAGAGTAGGATAGAGGATAGGATAGGATAAAGGATAGGATTGGATAGAGGATCGGATAGAGGATAGGATAGGATGGAGGAAAGGATAGGATAGAGGATAGTATAGGATAGAGGATAGGATAGAATAGATGATAGGATATTCTAAAGGATAGGATAGAGGATAGGATAGGATAGGATAGAGGATATAATAGTATAGAGGATAGGATAGGATAGAGGATAGGATAGGATAGAGGATAGGATATGATAGAGGATAGGATAGGATAGAGTATCGGATAGAGGATAGGATAGGATAGAGGATAGGATAAGATAGAGGGTAGAGTAGGATAGAGGATAGGATAGGATAAAGGATAGGATTGGATAGAGGATCGGATAGAGGATAGGATAGGATAGAGGATAGGATAGGATAGAGGATAGGATAGGATAGGATAGAGGATATAATAGGATTGAGGAAAGGATAGGATAGAGGATAGGATAGGGTAGAGGATAGGATAGGATAGAGGATAGGATAGAGGATAGGATAGAGGATAGGATAGAGGATAGGATAGGATAGAGGATCGGATAGAGGATAGGATAGGATAGAGGATACGATCTTCTAGAGGATAGGATAGGATAGAGGATAGGATAGGATAGGGGAAAGGATAGGATAGAGGATAGGATAGGGGATTGGATAGGATAGAGGATAGGAGGCGAAATAGGATAGGATTGGATACAGAATAGGATTGATAATAGGAAAGAGGATTGGATAGGATAGAGGATAGGATAGGATAGCGGATAGGATAGGATAGAGGATATGATAGGATAGGGAATAGGATAGGATAAATGATATTATAGGAAAGAGGATAGGATATGATAGAGGATACGATATTATAGAGGATACGATAGGATAGAGGATCGGAAAGGATAGAGGATTGGATAGGATAGAAGATACGATAGGATAGATGATAGGATAGGATTGAGGATAGGATAGGAAAGAGTACAGGATAGGATACAGGATACGATATTATAGAGGATAGGATAGGATAGGGAAGAGGATAGGATAGATGATATTATAGGATAGAGGATAGGATAGGATGGAGGATAGGATAGAGGATAGGATAGAGGATAGGACAGGATAGAGGATAGGATAGGATAGAGGATAGGATAGGATAGAGAATAGGATAGGATTGAGGATAGGATAGGAAAGAGGACAGGATAGGATACAGGATACGATATTATAGAGGATAGGATAGGATAGGGAAGAGGATAGGATAGATGATATTATAGGATAGAGGATAGGATAGGATGGAGGATAGGATAGAGGATAGGATAGGATAGAGGATAGTATAGGATAGAGGATAGGATAGGATAGAGGATAGGATAGGATAGTGGATAGGATAGGATAGAGGATAGGATAGGATAGAGGATAGGATAGGATAGACGATAGGATAGGATAGAAGATAGGATAGCATAGAGGATAGGATAGGATTGACGATAGGATAGGATAGAGGACAGGACGGGATAGAGGATAGGATAGAGAATTGGATGTGATAGAGGATAGGATAGGATAGAGGATAGGATAGGATAGAGGATAGGATAGGATAGAGGATAGGATAGGCTAGAGGATAGGATAGGATAGAGGATAGAAAAGGATAGAGGATAGGATAGGATAGAGGATAGGATACGATAGAGTATAGGATAGGATAGAGAATAGGATATCGGATTGGATAGGATAGAGGATAGGATACGATAGAGGATAGGATAGGACAGAATGGAGAATAGGATAGGATAGATGATATTGTAGGATATAGGACAGGATAGGACAGAGGAAACGATATTATAGAGGATAGGATAGGATAGAGGATAGGATCGGATAAGGATAGGATAGGGGATTGGATAGGATAGAGGATAGGATTCGATAGAGGACAGGATAGGATAGGATGGCGGAAAGGATAGGATAGAGTATAGAATAGGATAGAGGATAAGATAGGATAGAGAATAGGATACGTTAGAGGATAGGATAGGATAGAGGATAGGATAGAGGATTTTATAGGATAGAGGATACGATAGGATAGAGGATAGGATAGAGAATAGGATAGGATAGAGGATACGATAGGGGATTGGATCGGATACAGGATAGGAGACTGTAGAGGATAGGATAGGATAGGTTAGAGAATAGGATAGGATAGATTATATTATAGGATAGAGAACAGGATAGGATAGAGTATAGGATAGGATAGAGGATAGGATAGCGGATTGGATAGGATAGAGGAGAGGATACGATAGAGGATAGAATGGAATGGAAGATAGGATAGATAATAGGATAGGATAGAGGATATGATAAGATAGAGGATACGATAGGATAGAGGATAGGATAGGATAGAGGATAGGATAGGATAGAGGATAGGATAGGATAGAGGATAGGATAGGATTGAGGACAGGATAGGATAGAGGATAGGATAGGAGATTGGATAGGATACAGGCTAGGAGACGATTGAGAATAGGATAGGATAGATGGTATTATAGGGAAGTGGATACGATAGGATAGAGAATAGGATAGGAAAGACGATACGATAGGATAGAGGATAGGATAGGATAGAGGATAGGATAGGATTGAGGATATGATTGGAGAGAGGATAGGATAGGATAAAGGATAGGATAGGATAGAGAATAGGATAGGAAAGACGATAGGATAGGATAGAGAATGGGATAGGATAGAGGATAGGATAGGATAGAGGATAGAATAGGATCGAGTATTGGATAGGATAGAGAATAGGATAGGGGATTGGATAGGATAGAGGATAGGATAGGATAGAGGATAGGATAGGGGATTGGATAGGATAGAGAATAGGATAGGATAGAGGATAGGATAGGAGATTGGATAGGATACAGGCTAGGAGACGATAGAGAAGAGGATAGGATAGATGGTATTATAGGGAAGTGGATACGATAGGATAGAGAATAGGATAGGAAAGACGATACGATAGGATAGAGGATAGGATAGGATAGAGGATAGGATAGGATTGAGGATATGATTGGAGAGAGGATAGGATAGGATAGAGGATACGATATTATAGAGGATAGGATAGGATAGCGGATAGGATAGGATGGAGTATAGGATCGAATTGAGGATAGGATAGGGTTGAGGATAGGATAGTATAGAGGATAGGATTGGATAGAGGATAGGATAGGGGATTGGATAGGATAGAGAATAGGATAGGATAGAGGATAGGATAGGATAGAGGATAGGATAGGATAGAGGATACGATATTATAGAGGATAGGATAGGATAGCGGATAGGATAGGATGGAGTATAGGATCGAATTGAGGATAGGATAGGGTTGAGGATAGGATAGGATAGAGGATAGGATAGGATAGAGGATAGGATAGGATAGGGAATAGGATAGGATAGATGGTATTATAGGAAAGAGGATAGGATCTGATAGAGGATACGATATTATAGAGGATAGGATAGGATAGCGGATAGGATAGGATGGAGTATAGGATCGAATTGAGGATAGGATAGGGTTGAGGATAGGATAGTATAGAGGATAGGATTGGATAGAGGATAGGATAGGGGATTGGATAGGATAGACGACAGGATAGGATAGGATAGCGTAAAGGATAGGATAGAGTATAGAATAGGATAGAGGATATGATAGGATAGATGATAGGATATGTTAGAGTATAGGATAGGTGATTGGATAGGCTAGAGGATAGGATAGGATAGATGATAGGATACAGGATAGGGTAGGACAGAGGATAGGATAGGGTAGAGGATAGCATAGGAGAGATGATATGATGGGATAGAGGATAGTATAGGATAGAGGTTAAGATATTATACAGGATAGGATAGGGTAGAGTATAGGATAGGATAGAGGATAGGATAGGATAGAGAATAGGATAGGATTGAGGATAGGATAGGAAAGAGGACAGGATAGGATACAGGATACGATATTATAGAGGATAGGATAGGATAGGGAAGAGGATAGGATAGATGATATTATAGAATAGAGGATAGGATAGGATGGAGGATAGGATAGAGGATAGGATAGGATAGAGGATAGTATAGGATAGAGGATAGGATAGGATAGAGGATAGGATAGGATAGAGGATACGATCTTCTAGAGGATAGGATAGGATAGAGGAAAGGATAGGATAGGGGAAAGGATAGGATAGAGGATAGGATAGGGGATTGGATAGGATAGAGGATAGGAGGCGAAATAGGATAGGATTGGATACAGAATAGGATTGATAATAGGAAAGAGGATTGGATAGGATAGAGGATAGGATAGGATAGCGGATAGGATAGGATAGAGGATATGATAGGATAGGGAATAGGATAGGATAAATGATATTATAGGAAAGAGGATAGGATATGATAGAGGATACGATATTATAGAGGATACGATAGGATAGAGGATCGGAAAGGATAGAGGATTGGATAGGATAGAAGATACGATAGGATAGATGATAGGATAGGATTGAGGATAGGATAGGAAAGAGTACAGGATAGGATACAGGATACGATATTATAGAGGATAGGATAGGATAGGGAAGAGGATAGGATAGATGATATTATAGGATAGAGGATAGGATAGGATGGAGGATAGGATAGAGGATAGGATAGAGGATAGGACAGGATAGAGGATAGGATAGGATAGAGGATAGGATAGGATAGAGAATAGGATAGGATTGAGGATAGGATAGGAAAGAGGACAGGATAGGATACAGGATACGATATTATAGAGAAGGATAGGGAAGGATAGGGAAGAGGATAGGATAGATGATATTATAGGATAGAGGATAGGATAGGATGGAGGATAGGATAGAGGATAGGATAGGATAGAGGATAGTATAGGATAGAGGATAGGATAGGATAGAGGATAGGATAGGATAGTGGATAGGATAGGATAGAGGATAGGATAGGATAGAGGATAGGATAGGATAGACGATAGGATAGGATAGAAGATAGGATAGCATAGAGGATAGGATAGGATTGACGATAGGATAGGATAGAGGACAGGACGGGATAGAGGATAGGATAGAGAATTGGATGTGATAGAGGATAGGATAGGATAGAGGATAGGATAGGATAGAGGATAGGATAGGATAGAGGATAGGATAGGCTAGAGGATAGGATAGGATAGAGGATAGGATAGCATAGATTATAGGGTCGGATAAAGGATAGGATAGGGGATTGGATAGGATAGACGATAGGATAGGATAGAGGATTGGATAGGATAGAGGATAGGATAGGATAGCGGAAAGGATAGGATAGAGTATAGAATAGGGTAGACGATATGATAGGATAGATGATAGGATATGATAGAGTATAGGATATACGATTGCATAGGATAGAGGATAGGATACGATAGAGAATACGATAGGATAGGATAGAGAATACGATAGGATAGAGGATAGCATAGGATAGAGGATAGCACAGAGAATAGGATAGGATAGCGGATAGGATAGGTTGGAGTATAGGATAGAATTGAGGATAGGATAGGGTTGAGGATAGGATAGGATATAGGATAGGATAGGATAGAGGATTGGATAGGATAGAGGATAGGATAGGTTAGAGGATAGGATAGGATAGAGGTTTGGATAGAATAGAGGATAGGATAGGATAGAGGATAGGATAGGATAGAGGATAGGATAGGATAGAGGATAGGATCGGATAGAGGATAGGATAGGATAGAGGATAGGATAGAGGATAGGATAGGATAGAGGATAGGATAGGATAGAGGATAGGATATGATAGAGGATAGGATAGGATAGAGGATAGGATAGGATAGAGGATAGGATAGGTTAGATTATAGGGTCGGATAGAGGATAGGATAGGGGATTGGATAGGATAGACGATAGGATAGGATAGAGGATTGGATAGGATAGAGGATAGGATAGGATAGCGTAAAGGATAGGATAGAGTATCGAATGGGGTAGATGATATGATAGGATAGATGATAGGATATGATAGAGTATAGGATAGGGGATTGGATAGGATAGAGGATAGGATTAGATAGAGGACACGATAGGATAGGATGGCGGAAAGGATAGGATAGAGTATAGAATAGGATAGAGGATAAGATAGGATAGAGGATAGGATAAGTTAGAGGATAGGATAGGATAGAGGATAGGATAGAGGATAGGATAGAGGATTGGATAGGATATAGGGTAGGATAGGGTAGAGGATAGCATGGGATAGATGATATTATGGGATAGAGGATAGTATAGGATAGAGGAAACGATATTATAGAGGATAGGATAGAGGATAGGATAGCATAGAGGATAGGATAAAGGATTGGATAGGATAGAGGACAGGATAGGATAGAGTATAGGATATTGCAGAGTATGGGATAGGATAGAGGATACGATAGGATAGAGGATAGGATAGCATAGAGGATAGGATAAAGGATTGGATAGGATAGAGGACAGGATACGATAGAGGATAGGATAGGATAGAGGATAGGATTGGATAGAGAATAGGATAGGAAAGAGGATAGGATAGGATAGAGAATAGCATAGGATAGAGGATAGGATAGGATAGAGGAGATGATAGGATAGAGGATAGGATAGGATAGAGGAAAGGATAGGATAGAGGGTATTATAGGATAGTGAATAGGATAGGATAGAGGATATGATAGGATAGAGTATTTGATAGGGCAGAGGATGGGATAGGATAGAGAATAGCATAGGGTAGATGATATTATAAGATAGTGGATAGGATAGGATAGAGGATAGGATCGAATTGAGGATAGGATAGGTTTGAGGATAGGATAGGGGATTGGATAGGATAGACGAGAGGATAGGATAGGATAGCGTAAAGGATAGGATAGAGTATAGAATAGGATAGAGGATATGATAGGATAGATGATAGGATATGTTAGAGTATAGGATAGGTGATTGGATAGGCTAGAGGATAGGATAGGATAGATGATAGGATACAGGATAGGGTAGGACAGAGGATAGGATAAGGCAGAGGATAGTATAGGATAGAGGATAGGATAGGATAGAGGATAGGATAGGATAAAGGATAGGATAGGATAGAGGATAGGATAGGATAGAGGATAGGATAGAGGATAGGATAGGATAGAGGATAGGATAGGTAATTGGATAGGATAGAGTATAGGATAGGATAGAGGATAGAGTAGGATAGAGGATAGGATAGGATAAAGGATAGGATTGGATAGAGGATCGGATAGGGGATAGGATAGGATAGAGGATAGGATAGGATAGAGGTTAGTATAGGATAGAGGATAGGATAGAATAGATGATAGGATATTCTAAAGGATAGGATAGAGGATAGGATAGGATAGGATAGAGGATATAATAGGATTGAGGAAAGGATAGGATAGAGGATAGGATAGGGTAGAGGATAGGATAGGATAGAGGATAGGATAAGGTAGAGGATAGTATAGGATAGAGGATAGGATAGGATAGAGGATAGGATAGGATAGAGGATAGGATAGAGGATAGGATAGAGGATAGGATAGGATAGAGGATAGGATAGGATAGAAGATCGGATAGAGGATAGGATAGGATAGAGGATCGGATAGAGGATAGGATAGGATAGAGGATAGGATAGAGGATAGGATAGAGGATAGGATAGAGGATAGGATAGAGGATAGGATAGAGGATAGGATAGGATAGAGGATCGGATAGAGGATAGGATAGGATAGAGGAAAGGATAGGATAGATAGTAGGATACGTAATTGGATAGGATAGAGGATAGGATAAGGTAGAGGATAGTATAGGATAGAGGATAGGATAGGATAGAGGATAGGATAGGATAAAGGATAGGATAGGATAGAGGATAGGATAGGATAGAGGATAGGATATGATAGAGGATAGGATAGGATAGAGTATCGGATAGAGGATAGGATAGGATAGAGGGTAGAGTAGGATAGAGGATAGGATAGGATAAAGGATAGGATTGGATAGAGGATCGGATAGAGGATAGGATAGGATGGAGGATAGGATAGGATAGAGGATAGTATAGGATAGAGGATAGGATAGAATAGATGATAGGATATTCTAAAGGATAGGATAGAGGATAGGATAGGATAGGATAGAGGATATAATAGTATAGAGGATAGGATAGGATAGAGGATAGGATAGGATAGAGGATAGGATATGATAGAGGATAGGATAGGATAGAGTATCGGATAGAGGATAGGATAGGATAGAGGATAGGATAGGATAGAGGGTAGAGTAGGATAGAGGATAGGATAGGATAAAGGATAGGATTGGATAGAGGATCGGATAGAGGATAGGATAGGATAGTGGATAGGATAGGATAGAGGATAGTATAGGATAGAGGATAGGATAGAATAGATGATAGGATATTCTAAAGGATAGGATAGAGGATAGGATAGGATAGGATAGAGGATATAATAGGATTGAGGAAAGGATAGGATAGAGGATAGGATAGGGTAGAGGATAGGATAGGATAGAGGATAGGATAGAGGATAGGATAGAGGATAGGATAGAGGATAGGATAGGATAGAGGATCGGATAGAGGATAGGATAGGATAGAGGAATGGATAGGATAGAGGATAGGATACGTAATTGGATAGGATAGAGGATAGGATAAGGTAGAGGATAGTATAGGATAGATGATATTATAGGATAGATGATATTATAGGATAGATGATATTATAGGATAGATGATATTATAGGATAGAGTATACGATATTAAAGAGGATAGGATAGAGGATAGGATAGAGGATAGGATAGGATAGAGGATCGGATAGAGGATAGGATAGGATAGAGGAAAGGATAGGATAGAGGATAGGATAGGTAATTGGATAGGATAGAGTATAGGATAGGATAGAGGATAGAGTAGGATAGAGGATAGGATAGGATAAAGGATAGGATTGGATAGAGGATCGGATAGGGGATAGGATAGGATAGAGGATAGGATAGGATAGAGGTTAGTATAGGATAGAGGATAGGATAGAATAGATGATAGGATATTCTAAAGGATAGGATAGAGGATAGGATAGGATAGGATAGAGGATATAATAGGATTGAGGAAAGGATAGGATAGAGGATAGGATAGGGTAGAGGATAGGATAAGGTAGAGGATAGTATAGGATAGAGGATAGGATAGGATAGAGGATAGGATAGGATAGAGGATAGGATAGAGGATAGGATAGAGGATAGGATAGGATAGAGGATAGGATAGGATAGAAGATCGGATAGAGGATAGGATAGGATAGAGCATCGGATAGAGGATAGGATAGGATAGAGGATAGGATAGAGGATAGGATAGAGGATAGGATAGAGGATAGGATAGGATAGAGGATCGGATAGAGGATAGGATAGGATAGAGGAAAGGATAGGATAGAGGATAGGATACGTAATTGGATAGGATAGAGGATAGGATAAGGTAGAGGATAGTATAGGATAGAGGATTGGATAGGATAGAGGATAGGATAGGATAAAGGATAGGATAGGATAGAGGATAGGATAGGATAGAGGATAGGATAGAGGATAGGATAGGATAGAGGATAGGATAGGTAATTGGATAGGATAGAGTATAGGATAAGGTAGAGGATAGGATAGGATAGAGGATATAATAGGATAGAGGATAGGATAGGATAGAGGATATAATAGGATTGAGGAAAGGATAGGATAGAGGATAGAATAGGATAAAGGATAGGATAGGATAGAGGATAGGATAGGATAGAGGATAGGATAGGATAGGATAGAGGATAGGATAGGATAGAGGATAGGATAGTATAGAGGATAGGATAGGATAGAGGATAGGATAGGATAGAGGATAGGATAGAGGATAGGATAGGATAGAGGATAGGATAGGTAATTGGAAAGGATAGAGTATAGGATAAGGTAGAGGATAGGATAGGATAGAGGATAGGATAGGATAGAGGATAGGATAGGGTAGAGGATAGGATAGGATAGAGGATAGGATAAGGTAGAGGATAGTATAGGATAGAGGATAGGATAGGATAGAGGATAGGATAGGATAGAGGATAGAATAGGATAGAGGATAGGATAGGATAGAGGATAGGATAGGATAGAGGATAGGATAGAGGATAGGATAGAGGATAGGATAGGATAGAGGATAGGATAGGATAGAAGATCGGATAGAGGATAGGATAGGATAGAGGATCGGATAGAGGATAGGATAGGATAGAGGATAGGATAGAGGATAGGATAGAGGATAGGATAGAGGATAGGATAGAGGATAGGATAGAGGATAGGATAGAGGATAGGATAGGATAGAGGATCGGATAGAGGATAGGATAGGATAGAGGAAAGGATAGGATAGAGGATAGGATACGTAATTGGATAGGATAGAGGATAGGATAAGGTAGAGGATAGTATAGGATAGAGGATAGGATAGGATAGAGGATAGGATAGGATAAAGGATAGGATAGGATAGAGGATAGGATAGGATAGAGGATAGGATATGATAGAGGATAGGATAGGATAGAGTATCGGATAGAGGATAGGATAGGATAGAGGGTAGAGTAGGATAGAGGATAGGATAGGATAAAGGATAGGATTGGATAGAGGATCGGATAGAGGATAGGATAGGATGGAGGAAAGGATAGGATAGAGGATAGTATAGGATAGAGGATAGGATAGAATAGATGATAGGATATTCTAAAGGATAGGATAGAGGATAGGATAGGATAGGATAGAGGATATAATAGTATAGAGGATAGGATAGGATAGAGGATAGGATAGGATAGAGGATAGGATATGATAGAGGATAGGATAGGATAGAGTATCGGATAGAGGATAGGATAGGATAGAGGATAGGATAGGATAGAGGGTAGAGTAGGATAGAGGATAGGATAGGATAAAGGATAGGATTGGATAGAGGATCGGATAGAGGATAGGATAGGATAGAGGATAGGATAGGATAGAGGATAGGATAGGATAGGATAGAGGATATAATAGGATTGAGGAAAGGATAGGATAGAGGATAGGATAGGGTAGAGGATAGGATAGGATAGAGGATAGGATAGAGGATAGGATAGAGGATAGGATAGAGGATAGGATAGGATAGAGGATAGGATAGGATAGAGGAAAGGATAGGATAGAGGATAGGATAGGTAATTGGATAGGATAGAGTATAGGATAGGATAGAGGATAGAGTAGGATAGAGGATAGGATAGGATAAAGGATAGGATTGGATAGAGGATCGGATAGGGGATAGGATAGGATAGAGGATAGGATAGGATAGAGGTTAGTATAGGATAGAGGATAGGATAGAATAGATGATAGGATATTCTAAAGGATAGGATAGAGGATAGGATAGGATAGGATAGAGGATATAATAGGATTGAGGAAAGGATAGGATAGAGGATAGGATAGGGTAGAGGATAGGATAAGGTAGAGGATAGTATAGGATAGAGGATAGGATAGGATAGAGGATAGGATAGGATAGAGGATAGGATAGAGGATAGGATAGAGGATAGGATAGCATAGAGGATAGGATAGGATAGAAGATCGGATAGAGGATAGGATAGGATAGAGCATCGGATAGAGGATAGGATAGGATAGAGGATAGGATAGAGGATAGGATAGAGGATAGGATAGAGGATAGGATAGGATAGAGGATCGGATAGAGGATAGGATAGGATAGAGGATAGGATAGGATAGAGGATAGGATAGGATAAAGGATAGGATAGGATAGAGGTTAGGATAGGATAGAGGATAGGATAGAGGATAGGATAGGATAGAGGATAGGATAGGTAATTGGATAGGATAGAGTATAGGATAAGGTAGAGGATAGGATAGGATAGAGGATATAATAGGATAGAGGATAGGATAGGATAGAGGATAGGATAGGATAGAGGATAGGATATGATAGAGGATAGGATAGGATAGAGTATCGGATAGAGGATAGGATAGGATAGAGGATAGGATAGGATAGAGGATAGAGTAGGATAGAGGATAGGATAGGATAGAGGATATAATAGGATTGAGGAAAGGATAGGATAGAGGATCGAATAGGATAGAGGATAGGATAGGATAGAGGATAGGATAGGATAGGATAGAGGATAGGATAGGATAGAGGATAGGATAGGATAGAGGATAGGATAGGATAGAGGATAGGATAGGATAGAGGATAGGATAGGATAGAGGATAGGATAGAGGATAGGATAGGATAGAGGATAGGATAGGTAATTGGAAAGGATAGAGTATAGGATAAGGTAGAGGATAGGATAGGATAGAGGATAGGATAGGATAGAGGATAGGATAGGGTAGAGGATAGGATAGGATAGAGGATAGGATAAGGTAGAGGATAGTATAGGATAGAGGATAGGATAGGATAGAGGATAGGATAGGATAGAGGATAGAATAGGATAAAGGATAGGATAGGATAGAGGATAGGATAGGATAGAGGATAGGATAGGATAGGATAGAGGATAGGATAGGATAGAGGATAGGATAGGATAGAGGATAGGATAGAGGATAGGATAGGATAGAGGATAGGATAGGATAGAGGATAGGATAGGTAATTGGAAAGGATAGAGTATAGGATAAGGTAGAGGATAGGATAGGATAGAGGATATAATAGGATAGAGGATAGGATAGAGGATAGGATAGGATAGAGGATAGGATAGGATAGAGGATAGGATAGGATAGAGGATAGTATAGGATGGAGGATAGGATAGAATAGAGGATAGGATAGGATAGAGGATAGGATAGGATAGATGATATTATAGGATAGAGTATACGATATTAAAGAGGATAGGATAGGGTAGAGGATAGGATAGAGGATAGGATAGGATAGAGGATAGGATAGGATAGAGGATAGGATAGGATAGAGGATAGGATAGGATAGAGGATAGGATAGGATAGAGGATAGGATAGGATAGAGGATAGGATAGGATAGAGGATAGGATATGATAGAGGATAGGATGGGATAGAGGATCGGATAGAGGATAGGATAGGATAGAGGAAAGGATAGGATAGAGGATAGGATACGTAATTGGATAGGATAGAGGATAGGATAAGGTAGAGGATAGTATAGGATAGAGGATAGGATAGGATAGAGGATAGAGTAGGATAGAGGATAGGATAGGATAAAGGATAGGATTGGATAGAGGATCGGATAGAGGATAGGATAGGATAGAGGATAGGATAGGATAGAGGGTAGAGTAGGATAGAGGATAGGATAGGATAAAGGATAGGATTGGATAGAGGATCGGATAGAGGATAGGATAGGATAGAGGATAGGATAGGATAGAGGATAGGATAGGATAGAGGATAGGATAGGATAGGATAGAGGATATAATAGGATTGAGGAAAGGATAGGATAGAGGATAGGATAGGGTAGAGGATAGGATAGGATAGAGGATAGGATAGAGGATAGGATAGAGGATAGGATAGAGGATAGGATAGGATAGAGGATCGGATAGAGGATAGGATAGGATAGAGGAATGGATAGGATAGAGGATAGGATACGTAATTGGATAGGATAGAGGATAGGATAAGGTAGAGGATAGTATAGGATAGATGATATTATAGGATAGATGATATTATAGGTTAGATGATATTATAGGATAGAGTATACGATATTAAAGAGGATAGGATAGAGGATAGGATAGAGGATAGGATAGGATAGAGGATCGGATAGAGGATAGGATAGGATAGAGGAAAGGATAGGATAGAGGATAGGATACGTAATTGGATAGGATAGAGGATAGGATAAGGTAGAGGATAGTATAGGATAGAGGATAGGATAGGATAGAGGATAGAGTAGGATAGAGGATAGGATAGGATAAAGGATAGGATTGGATAGAGGATCGGATAGAGGATAGGATAGGATAGAGGATAGGATAGGATAGAGGGTAGAGTAGGATAGAGGATAGGATAGGATAAAGGATAGGATTGGATAGAGGATCGGATAGAGGATAGGATAGGATAGAGGATAGGATAGGATAGGATAGAGGATATAATAGGATTGAGGAAAGGATAGGATAGAGGATAGGATAGGGTAGAGGATAGGATAGGATAGAGGATAGGATAGAGGATAGGATAGAGGATAGGATAGAGGATAGGATAGGATAGAGGATCGGATAGAGGATAGGATAGGATAGAGGAATGGATAGGATAGAGGATAGGATACGTAATTGGATAGGATAGAGGATAGGATAAGGTAGAGGATAGTATAGGATAGATGATATTATAGGATAGATGATATTATAGGATAGATGATATTATAGGATAGAGTATACGATATTAAAGAGGATAGGATAGAGGATAGGATAGAGGATAGGATAGGATAGAGGATCGGATAGAGGATAGGATAGGATAGAGGAAAGGATAGGATAGAGGATAGGATAGGTAATTGGATAGGATAGAGTATAGGATAGGATAGAGGATAGAGTAGGATAGAGGATAGGATAGGATAAAGGATAGGATTGGATAGAGGATCGGATAGGGGATAGGATAGGATAGAGGATAGGATAGGATAGAGGTTAGTATAGGATAGAGGATAGGATAGAATAGATGATAGGATATTCTAAAGGATAGGATAGAGGATAGGATAGGATAGGATAGAGGATATAATAGGATTGAGGAAAGGATAGGATAGAGGATAGGATAGGGTAGAGGATAGGATAAGGTAGAGGATAGTATAGGATAGAGGATAGGATAGGATAGAGGATAGGATAGGATAGAGGATAGGATAGAGGATAGGATAGAGGATAGGATAGGATAGAGGATAGGATAGGATAGAAGATCGGATAGAGGATAGGATAGGATAGAGCATCGGATAGAGGATAGGATAGGATAGAGGATAGGATAGAGGATAGGATAGAGGATAGGATAGAGGATAGGATAGGATAGAGGATAGGATAGGTAATTGGATAGGATAGAGTATAGGATAGAGGATAGGATAGAGGATAGGATAAAGGATAGGATAGGATAGAGGTTAGGATAGGATAGAGGATAGGATAGAGGATAGGATAGGATAGAGGATAGGATAGGTAATTGGATAGGATAGAGTATAGGATAAGGTAGAGGATAGGATAGGATAGAGGATATAATAGGATAGAGGATAGGATAGGATAGAGGATAGGATAGGATAGAGGATAGGATATGATAGAGGATAGGATAGGATAGAGTATCGGATAGAGGATAGGATAGCATAGAGGATAGGATAGGATAGAGGATAGAGTAGGATAGAGGATAGGATAGGATAGAGGATATAATAGGATTGAGGAAAGGATAGGATAGAGGATAGAATAGGATAAAGGATAGGATAGGATAGAGGATAGGATAGGATAGAGGATAGGATAGGATAGGATAGAGGATAGGATAGGATAGAGGATAGGATAGGATAGAGGATAGGATAGGATAGAGGATAGGATAGGATAGAGGATAGGATAGGATAGAGGATAGGATAGAGGATAGGATAGGATAGAGGATAGGATAGGTAATTGGAAAGGATAGAGTATAGGATAAGGTAGAGGATAGGATAGGATAGAGGATAGGATAGGATAGAGGATAGGATAGGGTAGAGGATAGGATAGGATAGAGGATAGGATAAGGTAGAGGATAGTATAGGATAGAGGATAGGATAGGATAGAGGATAGGATAGGATAGAGGATAGAATAGGATAAAGGATAGGATAGGATAGAGGATAGGATAGGATAGAGGATAGGATAGGATAGGATAGAGGATAGGATAGGATAGAGGATAGGATAGGATAGAGGATAGGATAGAGGATAGGATAGGATAGAGGATAGGATAGGTAATTGGAAAGGATAGAGTATAGGATAAGGTAGAGGATAGGATAGGATAGAGGATATAATAGGATAGAGGATAGGATAGAGGATAGGATAGGATAGAGGATAGGATAGGATAGAGGATAGTATAGGATGGAGGATAGGATAGAATAGAGGATAGGATAGGATAGAGGATAGGATAGGATAGATGATATTATAGGATAGAGTATACGATATTAAAGAGGATAGGATAGGGTAGAGGATAGGATAGAGGATAGGATAGGATAGAGGATAGGATAGGATAGAGGATAGGATAGGATAGAGGATAGGATAGGATAGAGGATAGGATGGGATAGAGGATCGGATAGAGGATAGGATAGGATAGAGGAAAGGATAGGATAGAGGATAGGATACGTAATTGGATAGGATAGAGGATAGGATAAGGTAGAGGATAGTATAGGATAGAGGATAGGATAGGATAGAGGATAGAGTAGAATAGAGGATAGGATAGGATAAAGGATAGGATTGGATAGAGGATCGGATAGAGGATAGGATAGGATAGAGGATAGGATAGGATAGAGGATAGTATAGGATAGAGGATAGGATAGAATAGAGGATAGGATTTTATAAAGGATAGGATAGAGGATAGTATAGGATAGGATAGAGGATAGGATAGGATAGGATAGAGGATAGGATAGGATAGAGGATATAATAGGATTGAGGAAAGGATAGGATAGAGGATAGGATAGGATAGAGGATAGGATAGGGTAGAGGATAGGATAGGATAGAGGATAGGATAAGGTAGAGGATAGTATAGGATAGAGGATAGGGTAGGATAGAGGATAGGATAGGATAGAGGATAGAATAGGATAAAGGATAGGATAGGATAGAGGATAGGATAGGATAGAGGATAGGATAGGATAGAGGATAGGATAGGATAGGATAGAGGATAGGATAGGATAGAGGATAGGATAGGATAGAGGATAGGATAGAGGATAGGATAGGATAGAGGATAGGATAGGATAGAGGATAGGATAGGTAATTGGAAAGGATAGAGTATAGGATAAGGTAGAGGATAGGATAGGATAGAGGATATAATAGGATAGAGGATAGGATAGAGGATAGGATAGGATAGAGGATAGGATAGGATAGAGGATAGTATAGGATGGAGGATAGGATAGAATAGAGGATAGGATAGGATAGAGGATAGGATAGGATAGATGATATTATAGGATAGATGATATTATAGGATAGAGTATACGATATTAAAGAGGATAGGATAGGGTAGAGGATAGGATAGATGATAGGATAGGATAGAGGATAGGATAGAGGATAGGATAGAGGATAGGATAGAGGATAGGATAGAGGATAGGATAGAGGATAGGATAGGATAGAGGATCGGATAGAGGATAGGATAGGATAGAGGAAAGGATAGGATAGAGGATAGGATACGTAATTGGATAGGATAGAGGATAGGATAAGGTAGCGGATAGTATAGGATAGATGATATTATAGGATAGATGATATTATAGGATAGATGATATTATAGGATAGAGTATACGATATTAAAGAGGATAGGATAGGGTAGAGGATAGGATAGAGGATAGGATAGGATAGAGGATAGGATAGAGGATAGGATAGAGGATAGGATAGAGGATAGGATAGGATAGAGGATAGGATAGGATAGAGGAAAGGATAGGATAGAGGATAGGATACGTAATTGGATAGGATAGAGGATAGGATAAGGTAGAGGATAGTATAGGATAGAGGATAGGATAGGATAGAGGATAGGATAGGATAAAGGATAGGATAGGATAGAGGATAGGATAGGATAGAGGATAGGATAGGATAGAGGATAGGATAGGATAGAGGATAGGATAGAGGATAGGATAGGATAGAGGATAGGATAGGATAGAGGATAGGATAGGATAGAGGATAGGATAGGATAGAGGATAGGATAGGATAGAGGATAGGATAGGATAGAGGATAGGATAGGATAGAGGATAGGATAGGATAGAGGATAGGATAGGATAGAGGATAGGATAGAGGATAGGATAATATAGATGATATTATAGGATAGAGTATACGATATTAAAGAGGATAGGATAGGGTAGAGGATAGGATAGAGGATAGGATAGAGGATAGGATAATATAGATGATATTATAGGATAGAGTATACGATATTAAGAGGATAGGATAGGGTAGAGGATAGGATAGAGGATAGGATAGGATAGAGGGATAGGATAGAGGATAGGATAGATAGAGGATAGGATAGAGGATAGGATAGAGGATAGGATAGAAGATAGGATAGGATAGAGGATCGGATAGAGGATAGGATAGGGTAGAGGATAGGATATGGATAGAGGATAGGATAGGATAGAGGATAGGATAGGTAATTGGATAGGATAGAGTATAGGATAGGATAGAGGATAGAGTAGGATAGAGGATAGGATAGGATAAAGGATAGGATTGGATAGAGGATCGGATAGGGGATAGGATAGGATAGAGGATAGGATAGGATAGAGGATAGTATAGGATAGAGGATAGGATAGAATAGAGGATAGGATATTATAAAGGATAGGATAGAGGATAGGATAGGATAGGATAGAGGATAGGATAGGATAGGATAGAGGATAGGATAGGATAGAGGATATAATAGGATTGAGGAAAGGATAGGATAGAGGATAGGATAGGATAGAGGATAGGATAGGATTGAGGATAGGATAGGAAAGAGGACAGGATAGGGATACAGGATACGATATTATAGAGGATAGGATAGGATAGGGAAGAGGATAGGATAGATGATATTATAGGATAGAGGATAGGATAGGATGGAGGATAGGATAGAGGATAGGATAGGATAGAGGATAGTATAGGATAGAGGATAGGATAGGATAGAGGATAGGATAGGATAGTGGATAGGATAGGATAGAGGATAGGATAGGATAGAGGATAGGATAGGATAGACGATAGGATAGGATAGAGGATAGGATAGCATAGAGGATAGGATAGGATTGACGATAGGATAGGATAGAGGACAGGACGGGATAGAGGATAGATAGAGAATTGGATGTGATAGAGGATAGGATAGGATAGAGGATAGGATAGAGGATAGGATAGGATAGAGGATAGGATAGGATAGAGGATAGGATAGGCTAGAGGATAGGATAGGATAGAGGATAGGATAGGATAGATTATAGGGTCGGATAGAGGATAGGATAGGGGATTGGATAGGATAGACGATAGGATAGGATAGAGGATTGGATAGGATAGAGGATAGGATAGGATAGCGGAAAGGAAATGATAGAGTATAGAATAGGGTAGAGGATATGATAGGATAGATGAGGATATGATAGAGTATAGGATATACGATTGCACAGGATAGAGGATAGGATACGATAGAGAATACGATAGGATAGGATAGAGAATACGATAGGATAGAGGATAGGATAGGATAGAGGATAGGATAGGTAATTGGAAAGGATAGAGTATAGGATAACGTAGAGGATAGGATAGATAGAGGATAGGATAGGATAGAGGATAGGATAGGGTAGAGGATAGGATAGGATAGAGGATAGGATAAGGTAGAGGATAGTATAGGATAGAGGATAGGATAGGATAGAGGATAGGAGAGGATAGAGGATAGAATAGGATAGAGGATAGGATAGGATAGAGGATAGGATAGGATAGAGGATAGGATAGAGGATAGGATAGAGGATAGGATAGGATAGAGGATAGAGGATAGGATAGAAGATCGGATAGAGGATAGGATAGGATAGAGGATCGGATAGAGGATAGGATAGGATAGAGGATAGGATAGAGGATAGGATAGAGGATAGGATAGAGGATAGGATAGAGGATAGGATAGAGGATAGGATAGAGGATAGGATAGAGGATAGGATAGAGGATAGGATAGGATAGAGGATCGGATAGAGGATAGGATAGGATAGAGGAAAGGATAGGATAGAGGATAGGATACGTAATTGGATAGGATAGAGGATAGGATAAGGTAGAGGATAGTATAGGATAGAGGATAGGATAGGATAGAGGATAGGATAGGATAAAGGATAGGATAGGATAGAGGATAGGATAGGATAGAGGATAGGATATGATAGAGGATAGGATAGGATAGAGTATCGGATAGAGGATAGGATAGGATAGAGGGTAGTGTAGGATAGAGGATAGGATAGGATAAAGGATAGGATTGGATAGAGGATCGGATAGAGGATAGGATAGGATGGAGGAAGGATAGGATAGAGGATAGTATAGGATAGAGGATAGGATAGAATAGATGATAGGATATTCTAAAGGATAGGATAGAGGATAGGATAGGATAGGATAGAGGATATAATAGTATAGAGGATAGGATAGGATAGAGGATAGGATAGGATAGAGGATAGGATATGATAGAGGATAGGATAGGATAGAGTATCGGATAGAGGATAGGATAGGATAGAGGATAGGATAGGATAGAGGGTAGAGTAGGATAGAGGATAGGATAGGATAAAGGATAGGATTGGATAGAGGATCGGATAGAGGATAGGATAGGATAGAGGATAGGATAGGATAGGATAGAGGATATAATAGGATTGAGGAAAGGATAGGATAGAGGATAGGATAGGGTAGAGGATAGGATAGGATAGAGGATAGGATAGAGGATAGGATAGAGGATAGGATAGAGGATAGGATAGGATAGAGGATCGGATAGAGGATAGGATAGGATAGAGGAATGGATAGGATAGAGGATAGGATACGTAATTGGATAGGATAGAGGATAGGATAAGGTAGAGGATAGTATAGGATAGATGATATTATAGGATAGATGATATTATAGGATAGATGATATTATAGGATAGATGATATTATAGGATAGAGTATACGATATTAAAGAGGATAGGATAGAGGATAGGATAGAGGATAGGATAGGATAGAGGATCGGATAGAGGATAGGATAGGATAGAGGAAAGGATAGGATAGAGGATAGGATAGGAAATTGGATAGAATAGAGTATAGGATAGGATAGAGGATAGAGTAGGATAGAGGATAGGATAGGATAAAGGATAGGATTGGATAGAGGATCGGATAGGGGATAGGATAGGATAGAGGATAGGATAGGATAGAGGTTAGTATAGGATAGAGGATAGGATAGAATAGATGATAGGATATTCTAAAGGATAGGATAGAGGATAGGATAGGATAGGATAGAGGATATAATAGGATTGAGGAAAGGATAGGATAGAGGATAGGATAGGGTAGAGGATAGGATAAGGTAGAGGATAGTATAGGATAGAGGATAGGATAGGATAGAGGATAGGATAGGATAGAGGATAGGATAGAGGATAGGATAGAGGATAGGATAGGATAGAGGATAGGATAGGATAGAAGATCGGATAGAGGATAGGATAGGATAGAGCATCGGATAGAGGATAGGATAGGATAGAGGATAGGATAGAGGATAGGATAGAGGATAGGATAGAGGATAGGATAGGATAGAGGATCGGATAGAGGATAGGATAGGATAGAGGAAAGGATAGGATAGAGGATAGGATACGTAATTGGATAGGATAGAGGATAGGATAAGGTAGAGGATAGTATAGGATAGAGGATAGAATAGGATAGAGGATAGGATAGGATAAAGGATAGGATAGGATAGAGGTTAGGATAGGATAGAGGATAGGATAGAGGATAGGATAGGATAGAGGATAGGATAGGTAATTGGATAGGATAGAGTATAGGATAAGGTAGAGGATAGGATAGGATAGAGGATATAATAGGATAGAGGATAGGATAGGATAGAGGATAGGATAGGATAGAGGATAGGATATGATAGAGGATAGGATAGGATAGAGTATCGGATAGAGGATAGGATAGGATAGAGGATAGGATAGGATAGAGGATAGAGTAGGATAGAGGATAGGATAGGATAGAGGATATAATAGGATTGAGGAAAGGATAGGATAGAGGATAGAATAGGATAAAGGATAGGATAGGATAGAGGATAGGATAGGATAGAGGATAGGATAGGATAGGATAGAGGATAGGATAGGATAGAGGATAGGATAGGATAGAGGATAGGATAGGATAGAGGATAGGATAGGATAGAGGATAGGATAGGATAGAGGATAGGATAGGATAGAGGATAGGATAGAGGATAGGATAGGATAGAGGATAGGATAGGTAATTGGAAAGGATAGAGTATAGGATAAGGTAGAGGATAGGATAGGATAGAGGATAGGATAGGATAGAGGATAGGATAGGGTAGAGGATAGGATAGGATAGAGGATAGGATAAGGTAGAGGATAGTATAGGATAGAGGATAGGATAGGATAGAGGATAGGATAGGATAGAGGATAGAATAGGATAAAGGATAGGATAGGATAGAGGATAGGATAGGATAGAGGATAGGATAGGATAGGATAGAGGATAGGATAGGATAGAGGATAGGATAGGATAGAGGATAGGATAGGATAGAGGATAGGATAGAGGATAGGATAGGATAGAGGATAGGATTGGTAATTGGAAAGGATAGAGTATAGGATAAGGTAGAGGATAGGATAGGATAGAGGATATAATAGGATAGAGGATAGGATAGAGGGTAGGATAGGATAGAGGATAGGATAGGATAGAGGATAGTATAGGATGGAGGATAGGATAGAATAGAGGATAGGATAGGATAGAGGATAGGATAGGATAGATGATATTATAGGATAGAGTATACGATATTAAAGAGGATAGGATAGGGTAGAGGATAGGATAGAGGATAGGATAGGATAGAGGATAGGATAGGATAGAGGATAGGATAGGATAGAGGATAGGATAGGATAGAGGATAGGATAGGATAGAGGATAGGATATGATAGAGGATAGGATGGGATAAAGGATCGGATAGAGGATAGGATAGGATAGAGGAAAGGATAGGATAGAGGATAGGATACGTAATTGGATAGGATAGAGGATAGGATAAGGTAGAGGATAGTATAGGATAGAGGATAGGATAGGATAGAGGATAGAGTAGGATAGAGGATAGGATAGGATAAAGGATAGGATTGGATAGAGGATCGGATAGAGGATAGGATAGGATAGAGGATAGGATAGGATAGAGGGTAGAGTAGGATAGAGGATAGGATAGGATAAAGGATAGGATTGGATAGAGGATCGGATAGAGGATAGGATAGGATAGAGGATAGGATAGGATAGGATAGAGGATATAATAGGATTGAGGAAAGGATAGGATAGAGGATAGGATAGGGTAGAGGATAGGATAGGATAGAGGATAGGATAGAGGATAGGATAGAGGATAGGATAGAGGATAGGATAGGATAGAGGATCGGATAGAGGATAGGATAGGATAGAGGAATGGATAGGATAGAGGATAGGATACGTAATTGGATAGGATAGAGGATAGGATAAGGTAGAGGATAGTATAGGATAGATGATATTATAGGATAGATGATATTATAGGTTAGATGATATTATAGGATAGAGTATACGATATTAAAGAGGATAGGATAGAGGATAGGATAGAGGATAGGATAGGATAGAGGATCGGATAGAGGATAGGATAGGATAGAGGAAAGGATAGGATAGAGGATAGGATAGGTAATTGGATAGGATAGAGTATAGGATAGGATAGAGGATAGAGTAGTATAGAGGATAGGATAGGATAGAGGATAGGATAGGTAATTGGAAAGGATAGAGTATAGGATAAGGTAGAGGATAGGATAGGATAGAGGATAGGATAGGATAGAGGATAGGATAGGGTAGAGGATAGGATAGGATAGAGGATAGGATAAGGTAGAGGATAGTATAGGATAGAGGATAGGATAGGATAGAGGATAGGATAGGATAGAGGATAGGATAGGATAGGATAGAGGATAGGATAGGATAGAGGATAGGATAGGATAGAGGATAGGATAGAGGATAGGATAGGATAGAGGATAGGATAGGTAATTGGAAAGGATAGAGTATAGGATAAGGTAGAGGATAGGATAGGATAGAGGATATAATAGGATAGAGGATAGGATAGAGGATAGGATAGGATAGAGGATAGGATAGGATAGAGGATAGTATAGGATGGAGGATAGGATAGAATAGAGGATAGGATAGGATAGAGGATAGGATAGGATAGATGATATTATAGGATAGAGTATACGATATTAAAGAGGATAGGATAGGGTAGAGGATAGGATAGAGGATAGGATAGGATAGAGGATAGGATAGAGGATAGGATAGGATAGAGGATAGGATAGGTAATTGGAAAGGATAGAGTATAGGATAAGGTAGAGGATAGGATAGGATAGAGGATATAATAGGATAGAGGATAGGATAGAGGATAGGATAGGATAGAGGATAGGATAGGATAGAGGATAGTATAGGATGGAGGATAGGATAGAATAGAGGATAGGATAGGATAGAGGATAGGATAGGATAGATGATATTATAGGATAGAGTATACGATATTAAAGAGGATAGGATAGGGTAGAAGATAGGATAGAGGATAGGATAGGATAGAGGATAGGATAGGATAGAGGATAGGATAGGATAGAGGATAGGATAGGATAGAGGATAGGATATGATAGAGGATAGGATGGGATAGAGGATCGGATAGAGGATAGGATAGGATAGAGGAAAGGATAGGATAGAGGATAGGATACGTAATTGGATAGGATAGAGGATAGGATAAGGTAGAGGATAGTATAGGATAGAGGATAGGATAGGATAGAGGATAGAGTAGGATAGAGGATAGGATAGGATAAAGGATAGGATTGGATAGAGGATCGGATAGAGGATAGGATAGGATAGAGGATAGGATAGGATAGAGGGTAGAGTAGGATAGAGGATAGGATAGGATAAAGGATAGGATTGGATAGAGGATCGGATAGAGGATAGGATAGGATAGAGGATAGGATAGGATAGGATAGAGGATATAATAGGATTGAGGAAAGGATAGGATAGAGGATAGGATAGGGTAGAGGATAGGATAGGATAGAGGATAGGATAGAGGATAGGATAGAGGATAGGATAGAGGATAGGATAGGATAGAGGATCGGATAGAGGATAGGATAGGATAGAGGAATGGATAGGATAGAGGATAGGATACGTAATTGGATAGGATAGAGGATAGGATAAGGTAGAGGATAGTATAGGATAGATGATATTATAGGATAGATGATATTATAGGATAGATGATATTATAGGATAGATGATATTATAGGATAGAGTATACGATATTAAAGAGGATAGGATAGAGGATAGGATAGAGGATAGGATAGGATAGAGGATCGGATAGAGGATAGGATAGGATAGAGGAAAGGATAGGATAGAGGATAGGATAGGTAATTGGATAGGATAGAGTATAGGATAGGATAGAGGATAGAGTAGGATAGAGGATAGGATAGGATAAAGGATAGGATTGGATAGAGGATCGGATAGGGGATAGGATAGGATAGAGGATAGGATAGGATAGAGGTTAGTATAGGATAGAGGATAGGATAGAATAGATGATAGGATATTCTAAAGGATAGGATAGAGGATAGGATAGGATAGGATAGAGGATATAATAGGATTGAGGAAAGGATAGGATAGAGGATAGGATAGGGTAGAGGATAGGATAAGGTAGAGGATAGTATAGGATAGAGGATAGGATAGGATAGAGGATAGGATAGGATAGAGGATAGGATAGAGGATAGGATAGAGGATAGGATAGGATAGAGGATAGGATAGGATAGAAGATCGGATAGAGGATAGGATAGGATAGAGCATCGGATAGAGGATAGGATAGGATAGAGGATAGGATAGAGGATAGGATAGAGGATAGGATAGAGGATAGGATAGGATAGAGGATCGGATAGAGGATAGGATAGGATAGAGGAAAGGATAGGATAGAGGATAGGATACGTAATTGGATAGGATAGAGGATAGGATAAGGTAGAGGATAGTATAGGATAGAGGATAGGATAGGATAGAGGATAGGATAGGATAAAGGATAGGATAGGATAGAGGTTAGGATAGGATAGAGGATAGGATAGAGGATAGGATAGGATAGAGGATAGGATAGGTAATTGGATAGGATAGAGTATAGGATAAGGTAGAGGATAGGATAGGATAGAGGATATAATAGGATAGAGGATAGGATAGGATAGAGGATAGGATAGGATAGAGGATAGGATATGATAGAGGATAGGATAGGATAGAGTATCGGATAGAGGATAGGATAGGATAGAGGATAGGATAGGATAGAGGATAGAGTAGGATAGAGGATAGGATAGGATAGAGGATATAATAGGATTGAGGAAAGGATAGGATAGAGGATAGAATAGGATAAAGGATAGGATAGGATAGAGGATAGGATAGGATAGAGGATAGGATAGGATAGGATAGAGGATAGGATAGGATAGAGGATAGGATAGGATAGAGGATAGGATAGGATAGAGGATAGGATAGGATAGAGGATAGGATAGGATAGAGGATAGGATAGAGGATAGGATAGGATAGAGGATAGGATAGGTAATTGGAAAGGATAGAGTATAGGATAAGGTAGAGGATAGGATAGGATAGAGGATAGGATAGGATAGAGGATAGGATAGGGTAGAGGATAGGATAGGATAGAGGATAGGATAAGGTAGAGGATAGTATAGGATAGAGGATAGGATAGGATAGAGGATAGGATAGGATAGAGGATAGAATAGGATAAAGGATAGGATAGGATAGAGGATAGGATAGGATAGAGGATAGGATAGGATAGGATAGAGGATAGGATAGGATAGAGGATAGGATAGGATAGAGGATAGGATAGAGGATAGGATAGGATAGAGGATAGGATAGGTAATTGGAAAGGATAGAGTATAGGATAAGGTAGAGGATAGGATAGGATAGAGGATATAATAGGATAGAGGATAGGATAGAGGATAGGATAGGATAGAGGATAGGATAGGATAGAGGATAGTATAGGATGGAGGATAGGATAGAATAGAGGATAGGATAGGATAGAGGATAGGATAGGATAGATGATATTATAGGATAGAGTATACGATATTAAAGAGGATAGGATAGGGTAGAGGATAGGATAGAGGATAGGATAGGATAGAGGATAGGATAGGATAGGATAGAGGATAGGATAGGATAGAGGATATAATAGGATTGAGGAAAGGATAGGATAGAGGATATAATAGGATAGAGGATAGGATAGAGGATAGGATAGGATAGAGGATAGGATAGGATAGAGGATAGTATAGGATGGAGGATAGGATAGAATAGAGGATAGGATAGGATAGAGGATAGGATAGGATAGATGATATTATAGGATAGATGATATTATAGGATAGAGTATACGATATTAAAGAGGATAGGATAGGGTAGAGGATAGGATAGATGATAGGATAGGATAGAGGATAGGATAGAGGATAGGATAGAGGATAGGATAGAGGATAGGATAGAGGATAGGATAGGATAGAGGATCGGATAGAGGATAGGATAGGATAGAGGAAAGGATAGGATAGAGGATAGGATACGTAATTGGATAGGATAGAGGATAGGATAAGGTAGCGGATAGTATAGGATAGATGATATTATAGGATAGATGATATTATAGGATAGATGATATTATAGGATAGAGTATACGATATTAAAGAGGATAGGATAGGGTAGAGGATAGGATAGAGGATAGGATAGGATAGAGGATAGGATAGAGGATAGGATAGAGGATAGGATAGAGGATAGGATAGAGGATAGGATAGGATAGAGGATAGGATAGGATAGAGGAAAGGATAGGATAGAGGATAGGATACGTAATTGGATAGGATAGAGGATAGGATAAGGTAGAGGATAGTATAGGATAGAGGATAGGATAGGATAGAGGATAGGATAGGATAAAGGATAGGATAGGATAGAGGATAGGATAGGATAGAGGATAGGATAGGATAGAGGATAGGATAGGATAGAGGATAGGATAGAGGATAGGATAGGATAGAGGATAGGATAGGATAGAGGATAGGATAGGATAGAGGATAGGATAGGATAGAGGATAGGATAGGATAGAGGATAGGATAGGATAGAGGATAGGATAGGATAGAGGATAGGATAGGATAGAGGATAGGATAGGATAGAGGATAGGATAGGATAGAGGATAGGATAGGATAGAGGATAGGATAGGATAGAGGATAGGATAGGATAGAGGATAGGATAGAGGATAGGATAATATAGATGATATTATAGGATAGAGTATACGATATTAAAGAGGATAGGATAGGGTAGAGGATAGGATAGAGGATAGGATAGAGGATAGGATAATATAGATGATATTATAGGATAGAGTATACGATATTAAAGAGGATAGGATAGGGTAGAGGATAGGATAGAGGATAGGATAGGATAGAGGATAGGATAGAGGATAGGATAAGATAGAGGATAGGATAGAGGATAGGATAGAGGATAGGATAGAAGATAGGATAGGATAGAGGATCGGATAGAGGATAGGATAGGGTAGAGGATAGGATAGGATAGAGGATAGGATAGGATAGAGGATAGGATAGGTAATTGGATAGGATAGAGTATAGGATAGGATAGAGGATAGAGTAGGATAGAGGATAGGATAGGATAAAGGATAGGATTGGATAGAGGATCGGATAGGGGATAGGATAGGATAGAGGATAGGATAGGATAGAGGATAGTATAGGATAGAGGATAGGATAGAATAGAGGATAGGATATTATAAAGGATAGGATAGAGGATAGGATAGGATAGGATAGAGGATAGGATAGGATAGGATAGAGGATAGGATAGGATAGAGGATATAATAGGATTGAGGAAAGGATAGGATAGAGGATAGGATAGGATAGAGGATAGGATAGGATTGAGGATAGGATAGGAAAGAGGACAGGATAGGATACAGGATACGATATTATAGAGGATAGGATAGGATAGGGAAGAGGATAGGATAGATGATATTATAGGATAGAGGATAGGATAGGATGGAGGATAGGATAGAGGATAGGATAGGATAGAGGATAGTATAGGATAGAGGATAGGATAGGATAGAGGATAGGATAGGATAGTGGATAGGATAGGATAGAGGATAGGATAGGATAGAGGATAGGATAGGATAGACGATAGGATAGGATAGAGGATAGGATAGCATAGAGGATAGGATAGGATTGACGATAGGATAGGATAGAGGACAGGACGGGATAGAGGATAGGATAGAGAATTGGATGTGATAGAGGATAGGATAGGATAGAGGATAGGATAGAGGATAGGATAGGATAGAGGATAGGATAGGATAGAGGATAGGATAGGCTAGAGGATAGGATAGGATAGAGGATAGGATAGGATAGATTATAGGGTCGGATAGAGGATAGGATAGGGGATTGGATAGGATAGACGATAGGATAGGATAGAGGATTGGATAGGATAGAGGATAGGATAGGATAGCGGAAAGGATAGGATAGAGTATAGAATAGGGTAGAGGATATGATAGGATAGATGATAGGATATGATAGAGTATAGGATATACGATTGCACAGGATAGAGGATAGGATACGATAGAGAATACGATAGGATAGGATAGAGAATACGATAGGATAGAGGATAGGATAGGATAGAGGATAGCACAGAGAATAGGATAGGATAGCGGATAGGATAGGTTGGAGTATAGGATAGAATTGAGGATAGGATAGGGTTGAGGATAGGATAGGATATAGGATAGGATAGGATAGAGGATTGGATAGGATAGAGGATAGGATAGGTTAGAGGATAGGATAGGATAGAGGAAAGGATAGGATAGAGGATAGGATACGTAATTGGATAGGATAGAGGATAGGATAAGGTAGAGGATAGTATAGGATAGAGGATAGGATAGGATAGAGGATAGAGTAGGATAGAGGATAGGATAGGATAAAGGATAGGATTGGATAGAGGATCGGATAGAGGATAGGATAGGATAGAGGATAGGATAGGATAGAGGATAGTATAGGATAGAGGATAGGATAGAATAGAGGATAGGATTTTATAAAGGATAGGATAGAGGATAGTATAGGATAGGATAGAGGATAGGATAGGATAGGATAGAGGATAGGATAGGATAGAGGATATAATAGGATTGAGGAAAGGATAGGATAGAGGATAGGATAGGATAGAGGATAGGATAGGGTAGAGGATAGGATAGGATAGAGGATAGGATAAGGTAGAGGATAGTATAGGATAGAGGATAGGGTAGGATAGAGGATAGGATAGGATAGAGGATAGAATAGGATAAAGGATAGGATAGGATAGAGGATAGGATAGGATAGAGGATAGGATAGGATAGGATAGAGGATAGGATAGGATAGGATAGAGGATAGGATAGGATAGAGGATAGGATAGGATAGAGGATAGGATAGAGGATAGGATAGAGGATAGGATAGGATAGAGGATAGGATAGGTAATTGGAAAGGATAGAGTATAGGATAAGGTAGAGGATAGGATAGGATAGAGGATATAATAGGATAGAGGATAGGATAGAGGATAGGATAGGATAGAGGATAGGATAGGATAGAGGATAGGATAGGATAGAGGATAGTATAGGATGGAGGATAGGATAGAATAGAGGATAGGATAGGATAGAGGATAGGATAGGATAGATGATATTATAGGATAGATGATATTATAGGATAGAGTATACGATATTAAAGAGGATAGGATAGGGTAGAGGATAGGATAGATGATAGGATAGGATAGAGGATAGGATAGAGGATAGGATAGAGGATAGGATAGAGGATAGGATAGGATAGAGGATCGGATAGAGGATAGGATAGGATAGAGGAAAGGATAGGATAGAGGATAGGATACGTAATTGGATAGGATAGAGGATAGGATAAGGTAGAGGATAGTATAGGATAGAGGATAGGATAGGATAGAGGATAGGATAGGATAAAGGATAGGATAGGATAGAGGATAGGATAGGATAGAGGATAGGATAGGATAGAGGATAGAATAGGATAGAGGAAGGGATAGAGGATAGGATAGGATAGAGGATAGGATAGGATAGAGGATAGGATAGGATAGAGGATAGGATAGGATAGAGGATAGGATAGGATAGAGGATAGGATAGGATAGAGGATAGGATAGGATAGAGGATAGGATAGGATAGAGGATAGGATAGGATAGAGGATAGGATAGGATAGAGGATAGGATAGAGGATAGGATAAGATAGAGGATAGGATAGAGGATAGGATAGAGGATAGGATAGAAGATAGGATAGGATAGAGGATCGGATAGAGGATAGGATAGGATTGAGGATAGGATAGGAAAGAGGACAGGATAGGATACAGGATACGATATTATAGAGGATAGGATAGGATAGGGAAGAGGATAGGATAGATGATATTATAGGATAGAGGATAGGATAGGATGGAGGATAGGATAGAGGATAGGATAGGATAGAGGAAAGTATAGGATAGAGGATAGGATAGGATAGAGGATAGGATAGGATAGTGGATAGGATGGGATAGAGGATAGGATAGGATAGAGGATAGGATAGGATAGACGATAGGATAGGATAGAGGATAGGATAGCATAGAGGATAGGATAGGATTGACGATAGGATAGGATAGAGGACAGGACGGGATAGAGGATAGGATAGAGAATTGGATGTGATAGAGGATAGGATAGGATAGAGGATAGGATAGGATAGAGGATAGGATAGGATAGAGCATAGGATAGGATAGAGGATACGATAGGATAGAGGATATGATAGGATAGGATGGAGGATAGGATTGGATAGAGGATAGGATAGGATAGAGGATAGAATAGGATAGAGGATAGGATAGGATAGAGGATAGGATAGGATAGAGGATAGGATAGGATAGAGGATATGATAGGATAGAGGATAGGATAGGATAGAGCATAGGATAGGATAGAGGATAGGATAGGATAGAGGATATGATAGGATAGGATAGAGGATAGGATTGGATAGAGGATAGGATTGGATAGACGATAGGCTAGGATAGAGGATAGGATAGGATAGAGGATAGGATAGGATAGAGGATAGGATAGGATAGAGGATAGGATAGGATAGAGGATAGGATAGGATAGAGGATAGGATAGGATAGAGGATAGGATAGGATAGAGGATAGGATAGGATAGAGGATAGGATAGGATATAGGATACGATATGGGATTGGATAGGATAGAGGATAGGATACGATAGAGGATAGGATAGGATAGAGGATAGGATAGGATAGAGGATAGGATGGGATAGAGGATATGATAGGATAGAGCATAGGATAGGATAGAGGATAGGATAGGATAGAGGATATGATAGGATAGGATAGAGGATAGGATTGGATAGAGGATAGGATAGGATAGAGGATAGGATAGGATAGAGGATAGGATAGGATAGAGGATAGGATTGGATTGAGGATAGACAGGATAGAGGATAGAATAGGATAGAGGATAGGACAGGATAGAGCATACGATAGAGGATAGGATAGGATAGAGGATAGGATATGATAGAGGATACTATAGGATATGAGATTGGATAGGATAGAGGATAGGATAGGATAGAGGATAAGATAGGATAGAGGATAGGATAGGATAGAGGATAGGATATGATAGAGGATAGGATAGGATTGAGGATAGGATAGGATAGAGAATAGGATAGGATACATGATATAATAGAGTAGAGGATCGGATAGGATAGAGGATTGGATAGGGGATTGGATAGGATACAGGATAGGATATTATAGAGCATACGATAGAGGACAGGATAGGATAGAGGATAGGATATGATAGAGGATAGGATAGGATATGAGATTGGATAGGATAGAGGATAGGATAGGATAGAGGATAGGATAGGATAGAGGATAGGATAGGATTGAGGATAGGATAGAGGATTGGATAGGATAGAAGATAGGATACGATATAGGATAGGACATGATAGAGGATAGGATAGGATATGAGATTGGATAGGATATGAGATTGGATAGGATAGAGGATAGGATAGGATAGAGGATAGGATAGGATAGGATAGGATAGAGGATAGTATAGGATAGAGGATAGGATACGATAGAGGATAGGATAGAGGATAGGATAAAATAGAAGATAGGATAGAATAGAGGACAGGATAGGATAGAGGATAGGATACGATAGAGGATAGGATTGGATTGAGGATAGGATAGGATAGAGGATAGGATTGGATTGAGGATAGGATAGGATAGAGGATAGAATAGGATAGAGGATAGGATAGCATAGAGGATAGGATAGCATAGAGGATAGGATAGGATGGAGGATAGGATAGGATTGAGGATAGGATAGGATAGAGAATAGGATACGATAGAAGATACGATATTATAGAGGATAGGATACGATAGATGATACGATATTATAGAGGAAAGGATAGGATAGAGAAGAGGATAGGATATAGGATAGGATAGGAAAGAGGATAGGATAGGATAGAGAATACGATAGAGGATAGGATAGGATTGAGGATAGGATAGGATAGAGAATAGGATAGGATACATGGTATAATAGGGTAGCTGATCGGAAAGGATAGAGGATTGGATAGGGGATTGGATAGGATAGAGGATAGGATACGATAGAGGATAGGATTGGATTGAGGATAGGATAGGATAGAGGATAGGATTGGATTGAGGATAGGATAGGATAGAGGATAGAATAGGATAGAGGATAGGATAGCATAGAGGATAGGATAGCATAGAGGATAGGATAGGATGGAGGATAGGGTAGGATTGAGGATAGGATAGGATAGAGAATAGGATACGATAGAAGATACGATATTATAGAGGATAGGATAGGACAGACGATAGGATAGGGGATTGGATAGGATAGAGGATAGAATTCGATAGAGGATAGGATAGGATAGAGGAGAGGATAGGATAGAGGAGAGGATAGGATATGATAGAAGATAAGATAGGATAGTGGATAGGATAAGATAGAGGATAGGATGGAATAGAGGATACGATAGGATAGAGGGTAAGATAGGATAGAGGATAGGATAGGATAGAGGATAGGATAGGATAGAAGATAGGATAGCATAGATGATAGGATAGGATAGAGGAAAGGATAGGATTGAGGATAGCATAGAGGATTGGATAGGATAGAAGATAGGATACGATAGAGGATAGGATATGATAGAGGATAGGATAGGATAGAGGATAAGATAGGATAGTGGATAGGATAAGATAGAGGATAGGATAGAATAGAGGACAGGATAGGATAGAGGATAAGATAGGATAGTGGATAGGATAGGATAGAGGACAGGATAGGATAGAGGATAAGGTAGGATAGAGGATAGGATAGGATAGAGGATACGATAGGATAGAGGATAGGATATGGTAGGGGATAGAATAGGATTGAGGATAGGATAGGATAGTGGATAGGATAGGATACAGCATACGATAGAGGATAGGATAGGATAGGATAGGATGGAGAATAGGATAGGATACATGGTATTATAGGGTAGAGGATAGGATAGGATAGAGGATTGAATAGTGGATTGGATAGGATAGAGGATAGGATAGGATAGAGCATACGATAGAGGATAGGATACGATAGAGCATACGATACAGGGTAGGATAGGATAGAGGATACGATATGGGATTGGATAGGATAGAGGATAGGATACGATAGAGGATAGGATAGGATAGAGGATAGGATAGGATAGAGGATAGGATGGGATAGAGGATATGATAGGATAGAGCATAGGATAGGATAGAGGATAGGATAGGATAGAGGATATGATAGGATAGGATAGAGGATAGGATTGGATAGAGGATAGGATAGGATAGAGGATAGGATAGGATAGAGGATAGGATAGGATAGAGGATAGGATTGGATTGAGGATAGACAGGATAGAGGATAGAATAGGATAGAGGATAGGACAGGATAGAGCATACGATAGAGGATAGGATAGGATAGAGGATAGGATATGATAGAGGATACTATAGGATATGAGATTGGATAGGATAGAGGATAGGATAGGATAGAGGATAAGATAGGATAGAGGATAGGATAGGATAGAGGATAGGATATGATAGAGGATAGGATAGGATTGAGGATAGGATAGGATAGAGAATAGGATAGGATACATGATATAATAGAGTAGAGGATCGGATAGGATAGAGGATTGGATAGGGGATTGGATAGGATACAGGATAGGATATTATAGAGCATACGATAGAGGACAGGATAGGATAGAGGATAGGATATGATAGAGGATAGGATAGGATATGAGATTGGATAGGATAGAGGATAGGATAGGATAGAGGATAGGATAGGATAGAGGATAGGATAGGATAGAGGATAGGATAGGATTGAGGATAGGATAGAGGATTGGATAGGATAGAAGATAGGATACGATATAGGATAGGACATGATAGAGGATAGGATAGGATATGAGATTGGATAGGATATGAGATTGGATAGGATAGAGGATAGGATAGGATAGAGGATAGGATAGGATAGGATAGGATAGAGGATAGTATAGGATAGAGGATAGGATACGATAGAGGATAGGATAGAGGATAGGATAAAATAGAAGATAGGATAGAATAGAGGACAGGATAGGATAGAGGATAGGATACGATAGAGGATAGGATTGGATTGAGGATAGGATAGGATAGAGGATAGGATTGGATTGAGGATAGGATAGGATAGAGGATAGAATAGGATAGAGGATAGGATAGCATAGAGGATAGGATAGCATAGAGGATAGGATAGGATGGAGGATAGGATAGGATTGAGGATAGGATAGGATAGAGAATAGGATACGATAGAAGATACGATATTATAGAGGATAGGATACGATAGATGATACGATATTATAGAGGAAAGGATAGGATAGAGAAGAGGATAGGATATAGGATAGGATAGGAAAGAGGATAGGATAGGATAGAGAATACGATAGAGGATAGGATAGGATTGAGGATAGGATAGGATAGAGAATAGGATAGGATACATGGTATAATAGGGTAGCTGATCGGAAAGGATAGAGGATTGGATAGGGGATTGGATAGGATAGAGGATAGGATACGATAGAGGATAGGATTGGATTGAGGATAGGATAGGATAGAGGATAGGATTGGATTGAGGATAGGATAGGATAGAGGATAGAATAGGATAGAGGATAGGATAGCATAGAGGATAGGATAGCATAGAGGATAGGATAGGATGGAGGATAGGATAGGATTGAGGATAGGATAGGATAGAGAATAGGATACGATAGAAGATACGATATTATAGAGGATAGGATAGGACAGACGATAGGATAGGGGATTGGATAGGATAGAGGATAGAATTCGATAGAGGATAGGATAGGATAGAGGAGAGGATAGGATAGAGGAGAGGATAGGATATGATAGAAGATAAGATAGGATAGTGGATAGGATAAGATAGAGGATAGGATGGAATAGAGGATACGATAGGATAGAGGGTAAGATAGGATAGAGGATAGGATAGGATAGAGGATAGGATAGGATAGAAGATAGGATAGCATAGATGATAGGATAGGATAGAGGAAAGGATAGGATTGAGGATAGCATAGAGGATTGGATAGGATAGAAGATAGGATACGATAGAGGATAGGATATGATAGAGGATAGGATAGGATAGAGGATAAGATAGGATAGTGGATAGGATAAGATAGAGGATAGGATAGAATAGAGGACAGGATAGGATAGAGGATAAGATAGGATAGTGGATAGGATAGGATAGAGGACAGGATAGGATAGAGGATAAGGTAGGATAGAGGATAGGATAGGATAGAGGATACGATAGGATAGAGGATAGGATATGGTAGGGGATAGAATAGGATTGAGGATAGGATAGGATAGTGGATAGGATAGGATACAGCATACGATAGAGGATAGGATAGGATAGGATAGGATGGAGAATAGGATAGGATACATGGTATTATAGGGTAGAGGATAGGATAGGATAGAGGATTGAATAGTGGATTGGATAGGATAGAGGATAGGATAGGATAGAGCATACGATAGAGGATAGGATACGATAGAGCATACGATACAGGGTAGGATAGGATAGAGGATACGTTAGGATAGAGAATAGGATAGGATAGAGGATAGGATAGGATAGAGGATAGAATAGAGGATTGGATAGGATAGAATATCGGATACGATAGAGGATAGGATAGGATAGAGGATAGGATAGGATAGAGGATAGGATACGATAGATGATACGATATTATAGAGGAAAGGATAGGATAGAGAAGAGGATAGGATATAGGATAGGATAGGAAAGAGGATAGGATAGGATAGAGAATACGATAGAGGATAGGATAGGATAGAGGATAGGATAGGATAGAGAATAGGATAGGATAGAGGATACGATAGGATAGAGGATAGGATATGGTAGGGGATAGAATAGGATTGAGGATAGGATAGGATAGTGGATAGGATAGGATAGAGCATACGATAGAGGATAGGATAGGATAGGATAGGATGGAGGATAAGATATTATACATGGTATTATAGGATAGAGGATAGGACAGGATAGAGGATAGGATAGGATAGAGGATACGATGGAGGATAGGATAGGATAGACGATAGGATAGGATAGAGGATAGGATATGATAGATGATAGGATAGGATAGAGAATAGGATAGGATAGGATTGAGGATAGGATAGGATTGAGGATAGGATAGGATAGAGGATAGGAAAGGATAGAGGATACTATAGGATAGAGGATACGATAGGATTGAGGATAGGATAGGAATGAGGATAGGATAGGATTGAGGATAGGATAGGGGATTGGATAGGATGGAGGATAGGATAGGATGGAGGATAGGATAGGATAGGATAGGATAGGATGGTGGATAGGATAGAGGATTGGATAGGATAGAGGATAGGATACGATAGAAGATAGGATACGATAGAGGATAGGATATGATAGAGGATAGGATAGGATATGAGATTGAATAGGATAGAGGATAGGATAGGATAGAGGATAGGATAGGATAGAGGATAGTATAGGATGGAGGAGAGGATAGGATAGAGGATGTGATAGGATTGAGGAGAGGATAGGATAGAGGATAGGATAGGATAGGATAGAGGATATTATAGGATAGAGGATAGGATTGGATAGAGGATAGGATAGGAAAGAGAATTGGATAGGATAGAGGATAGGATAGGATAGAGGATAGGATTGGATAGAGGATAGGATAGGATAGAGAATTGGATAGGATAGAGGATAGGATAGGATAGAGGATAGGATAGGATAGAGGATAGGATAGGATAGAGGATAGGATAGGATAGACGATAGGATAGGATAGAGGATAGGATATGATAGATGATAGGATAGGATAGAGGATAGGAGAGGATAGAGTATAGAATTGGATTGAGGATAGGATAGGATAGAGGATAGAATAGGATAGAGTATAGGATAGGATAGAGGATAGGATAAGATAGAGGATAGGATATAGGATTGGATAGGATAGAGGATAGAATAGGATAGAGGATAGGATAGGATAGGGGATTGGATAGGATAGAGGATAGGACAGGATTGAGGATAGGATAGAGGATTGGATAGGATAGAAGATAGAACACGATAGAGGATAGGATATGATAGAGGATAGGATAGGATAGAGGATTGGATAGGGGATTGGATAGGATAGAGGATTGGATAGGGGATTGGATAGGATAGAGCATTGGATAGGTGATTGGATAGGATAGAGGATAGGATAAGATAGGGCATACGATAGAGGATAGGATAGGATAGAGGATAGGATAGGATAGAGAATAGGATAGGATAGAGGATAGGATAGGATAGAGGATAGAATAGGATAGAGAATAGGATAGGATTGAAGAGAGGATAGGATAGAGGATAGGATAGAGGATATCATAGGATAGGATAGAGGATAGAAGAGACGATATTATAGAGGAAAGGATAGGATAGAGAATAGGATAGGATGGAGGATAGGAGAGGATAGAGTATAGGATAGGATAGAGGATAGGATAGGATAGACGATAGGATAGGATAGAGGTTAGGATATGATAGAGTATAGGATAGGAGAGAGGATAGGATAAGATACAGGATAGGATACAGGATTGGATAGGATAGAGGATAGGATACGATAGAGGATACTATAGGATAGAGTATAGGATTGGATTGAGGATAGGATAGGATAGAGGATAGGATAGGATAGAGGATAGGACAGGATAGTGGATAGGATAGGATAGAGCATACGATAGAGGATAGGATAGGATAGAGGATAGGATAGAGGATAGGATAGGATAGGATAGAGGATAGAAGAGACGATATTATAGAGGAAAGGATAGGATAGAGGATAGGATAGGATAGAGGATAGGATAGGATAGAGGATAGGATAGGATAGAGGATAGGATAGGATAGAGGATAGGATAGGATAGAGGATAGGATAGGATAGAGGATAGGATAGAGGATTGGATAGGATAGAGGATAGGATACGATAGAAGATAGGATACGATAGAGGATAGGATATGATAGAGGATAGGATAGGATAGAGAATTGGATAGGATAGAGGATAGGATAGGATAGGATAGAGGATAGAAGAGACGATATTATAGAGGAAAGGATAGGATAGAGGATAGGATAGGATAGAGGATAGGATAGGATAGAGGATAGGATAGGATAGAGGATAGGATAGGATAGACGATAGGATAGGATAGAGGATAGGATAGAGAAGAGGATAGGATAGGATTGAGGATAGGATAGGATTGAGGATAGGATAGGATAGAGGATAGGAAAGGATAGAGGATACTATAGGATAGAGGATACGATAGGATTGAGGATAGGATAGGAATGAAGATAGTATAGGATTGAGGATAGGATAGGGGATTGGATAGGATGGAGGATAGGATAGGATGGAGGATAGGATAGGATAGGATTGAGGATAGGATAGGATAGAGGATAGGATAGGATAGTGGATAGGATAGAGGATTGGATAGGATAGAGGATAGGATAGGATAGAGGATAGGATAGGATAGAGGATAGGATAGGATAGAGGATAGGATAGAGGATAGGATAGGATAGAGGATAGGATAGGATAGAGGATAGGATAGGATAGACGATAGGATAGGATAGAGGATAGGATATGATAGATGATAGGATAGGATAGAGGATAGAGGATAGGATAGGATAGGATTGAGGATAGGATAGGATTGAGGATAGGATAGGAGAGAGGATAGGACAGGATAGAGGATACTATAGGATAGAGGATACGATAGGATTGAGGATAGGATAGGAATGAGGATAGGATAGGATTGAGGATAGGATAGGAATGAGGATAGGATAGGATTGAGGATAGGATACGATAGAAGATAGCATACGATAGAGGATAGGATATGATAGAGGATAGGATAGGATATGAGATTGAATAGGATAGAGGATAGGATAGGATAGAGGATAGGATAGGATAGAGGATAGGATAGAGGATTGGATAGGATAGAGGATAGGATACGATAGAGGATAGGATACAATAGAGTATAGGATTGGATTGAGGATAGGATAGGATAGAGGATAGGATAGGATAGGATAGAGGATAGAAGAGACGATATTATAGAGGAAAGGATAGGATAGAGAATAGGATAGGATGGAGGATAGGATAGAGGATAGGATACTATAAGAGGATAGGATAGGATAGAGGATAGGATAGGATTGAGGATAGGATAGGATAGAGGATATGATATGATAGATGATAGGATGAGATAGAGGATAGGATAGGATAGAGGATAGGATAGGATAGAGGATAGGATAGGATAGACGATAGGATAGGATAGAGGATAGGATATGATAGATGATAGGATAGGATAGAGGATAGGATAGGACAGGATTGAGGATAGGATAGGATTGAGGATAGGATAGGAGAGAGGATAGGATAGGATAGAGGATAGGATTGAGGATAGGATAGGATAGGATAGAGGATAGAAGAGACGATATTATAGAGGAAAGGATAGGATAGAGAATAGGATAGGATGGAGGATAGGATAGAGGATAGGATACTATAATAGGATAGGATAGGATAGAGGATAGGATAGGAATGAAGATAGGATAGGATTGAGGATAGGATAGGGGATTGGATAGGATGGAGGATCGGACAGGATGGAGGATAGGATAGGATAGGATTGAGGATAAGATACGATAGAGGATAAGATAGGATAGAGGATAAGATAGGATTGAGGATAGGATAGGATTCAGGAGAGGATAGGATAGAGGATAGGATAGGATAGAGGATAGGATAGGATAGAGGATAGGATAGGATAGAGGATAGGTTAGGATAGAGGATAGGATATGATAGATGATAGGATAGGATTGAGGATAGGATAGGAGAGAGGATAGGATTGGATAGAGGATAGGATAGGATAGAGGATAGGATAGGATAGAGGATAGGATAGGATAGAGGATAGGATTGGATTGAGGATAGACAGGATAGAGGATAGAATAGGATAGAGGATAGGACAGGATAGAGCATACGATAGAGGATAGGATAGGATAGAGGATAGGATATGATAGAGGATACTATAGGATATGAGATTGGATAGGATAGAGGATAGGATAGGATAGAGGATAAGATAGGATAGAGGATAGGATAGGATAGAGGATAGGATATGATAGAGGATAGGATAGGATTGAGGATAGGATAGGATAGAGAATAGGATAGGATACATGATATAATAGAGTAGAGGATCGGATAGGATAGAGGATTGGATAGGGGATTGGATAGGATACAGGATAGGATATTATAGAGCATACGATAGAGGACAGGATAGGATAGAGGATAGGATATGATAGAGGATAGGATAGGATATGAGATTGGATAGGATAGAGGATAGGATAGGATAGAGGATAGGATAGGATAGAGGATAGGATAGGATTGAGGATAGGATAGAGGATTGGATAGGATAGAGGATAAGATAGGATAGTGGATAGGATAAGATAGAGGATAGGATAGAATAGAGGACAGGATAGGATAGAGGATAAGATAGGATAGTGGATAGGATAGGATAGAGGACAGGATAGGATAGAGGATAAGGTAGGATAGAGGATAGGATAGGATAGAGGATACGATAGGATAGAGGATAGGATATGGTAGGGGATAGAATAGGATTGAGGATAGGATAGGATAGTGGATAGGATAGGATACAGCATACGATAGAGGATAGGATAGGATAGGATAGGATGGAGAATAGGATAGGATACATGGTATTATAGGGTAGAGGATAGGATAGGATAGAGGATTGAATAGTGGATTGGATAGGATAGAGGATAGGATAGGATAGAGCATACGATAGAGGATAGGATACGATAGAGCATACGATACAGGGTAGGATAGGATAGAGGATACGTTAGGATAGAGAATAGGATAGGATAGAGGATAGGATAGGATAGAGGATAGAATAGAGGATTGGATAGGATAGAATATCGGATACGATAGAGGATAGGATAGGATAGAGGATAGGATAGGATAGAGGATAGGATACGATAGATGATACGATATTATAGAGGAAAGGATAGGATAGAGAAGAGGATAGGATATAGGATAGGATAGGAAAGAGGATAGGATAGGATAGAGAATACGATAGAGGATAGGATAGGATAGAGGATAGGATAGGATAGAGAATAGGATAGGATAGAGGATACGATAGGATAGAGGATAGGATATGGTAGGGGATAGAATAGGATTGAGGATAGGATAGGATAGTGGATAGGATAGGATAGAGCATACGATAGAGGATAGGATAGGATAGGATAGGATGGAGGATAAGATATTATACATGGTATTATAGGATAGAGGATAGGACAGGATAGAGGATAGGATAGGATAGAGGATACGATGGAGGATAGGATAGGATAGACGATAGGATAGGATAGAGGATAGGATATGATAGATGATAGGATAGGATAGAGAATAGGATAGGATAGGATTGAGGATAGGATAGGATTGAGGATAGGATAGGATAGAGGATAGGAAAGGATAGAGGATACTATAGGATAGAGGATACGATAGGATTGAGGATAGGATAGGAATGAGGATAGGATAGGATTGAGGATAGGATAGGGGATTGGATAGGATGGAGGATAGGATAGGATGCAGGATAGGATAGGATAGGATAGGATAGGATGGTGGATAGGATAGAGGATTGGATAGGATAGAGGATAGGATACGATAGAAGATAGGATACGATAGAGGATAGGATATGATAGAGGATAGGATAGGATATGAGATTGAATAGGATAGAGGATAGGATAGGATAGAGGATAGGATAGGATAGAGGATAGTATAGGATGGAGGAGAGGATAGGATAGAGGATGTGATAGGATTGAGGAGAGGATAGGATAGAGGATAGGATAGGATAGGATAGAGGATATTATAGGATAGAGGATAGGATTGGATAGAGGATAGGATAGGAAAGAGAATTGGATAGGATAGAGGATAGGATAGGATAGAGGATAGGATTGGATAGAGGATAGGATAGGATAGAGAATTGGATAGGATAGAGGATAGGATAGGATAGAGGATAGGATAGGATAGAGGATAGGATAGGATAGAGGATAGGATAGGATAGACGATAGGATAGGATAGAGGATAGGATATGATAGATGATAGGATAGGATAGAGGATAGGAGAGGATAGAGTATAGAATTGGATTGAGGATAGGATAGGATAGAGGATAGAATAGGATAGAGTATAGGATAGGATAGAGGATAGGATAAGATAGAGGATAGGATATAGGATTGGATAGGATAGAGGATAGAATAGGATAGAGGATAGGATAGGATAGGGGATTGGATAGGATAGAGGATAGGACAGGATTGAGGATAGGATAGAGGATTGGATAGGATAGAAGATAGAACACGATAGAGGATAGGATATGATAGAGGATAGGATAGGATAGAGGATTGGATAGGGGATTGGATAGGATAGAGGATTGGATAGGGGATTGGATAGGATAGAGCATTGGATAGGTGATTGGATAGGATAGAGGATAGGATAAGATAGGGCATACGATAGAGGATAGGATAGGATAGAGGATAGGATAGGATAGAGAATAGGATAGGATAGAGGATAGGATAGGATAGAGGATAGAATAGGATAGAGAATAGGATAGGATTGAAGAGAGGATAGGATAGAGGATAGGATAGAGGATATCATAGGATAGGATAGAGGATAGAAGAGACGATATTATAGAGGAAAGGATAGGATAGAGAATAGGATAGGATGGAGGATAGGAGAGGATAGAGTATAGGATAGGATAGAGGATAGGATAGGATAGACGATAGGATAGGATAGAGGTTAGGATATGATAGAGTATAGGATAGGAGAGAGGATAGGATAAGATACAGGATAGGATACAGGATTGGATAGGATAGAGGATAGGATACGATAGAGGATACTATAGGATAGAGTATAGGATTGGATTGAGGATAGGATAGGATAGAGGATAGGATAGGATAGAGGATAGGACAGGATAGTGGATAGGATAGGATAGAGCATACGATAGAGGATAGGATAGGATAGAGGATAGGATAGAGGATAGGATAGGATAGGATAGAGGATAGAAGAGACGATATTATAGAGGAAAGGATAGGATAGAGGATAGGATAGGATAGAGGATAGGATAGGATAGAGGATAGGATAGGATAGAGGATAGGATAGGATAGAGGATAGGATAGGATAGAGGATAGGATAGGATAGAGGATAGGATAGGATAGAGGATAGGATAGAGGATTGGATAGGATAGAGGATAGGATACGATAGAAGATAGGATACGATAGAGGATAGGATATGATAGAGGATAGGATAGGATAGAGAATTGGATAGGATAGAGGATAGGATAGGATAGGATAGAGGATAGAAGAGACGATATTATAGAGGAAAGGATAGGATAGAGGATAGGATAGGATAGAGGATAGGATAGGATAGAGGATAGGATAGGATAGAGGATAGGATAGGATAGACGATAGGATAGGATAGAGGATAGGATAGAGAAGAGGATAGGATAGGATTGAGGATAGGATAGGATTGAGGATAGGATAGGATAGAGGATAGGAAAGGATAGAGGATACTATAGGATAGAGGATACGATAGGATTGAGGATAGGATAGGAATGAGGATAGTATAGGATTGAGGATAGGATAGGGGATTGGATAGGATGGAGGATAGGATAGGATGGAGGATAGGATAGGATAGGATTGAGGATAGGATAGGATAGAGGATAGGATAGGATAGTGGATAGGATAGAGGATTGGATAGGATAGAGGATAGGATAGGATAGAGGATAGGATAGGATAGAGGATAGGATAGGATAGAGGATAGGATAGGATAGAGGATAGGATAGGATAGAGGATAGGATAGAGGATTGGATAGGATAGAGGATAGGATACGATAGAAGATAGGATACGATAGAGGATAGGATATGATAGAGGATAGGATAGGATATGAGATTGAATAGGATAGAGGATAGGATAGGATAGAGGATAGGATGGGATAGAGGATAGGATATGATAGATGATAGGATAGGATAGAGGATAGGATAGAGGATAGGATAGGATAGAGGATAGGATAGGATAGAGGATAGGATAGGATAGACGATAGGATAGGATAGAGGATAGGATATGATAGATGATAGGATAGGATAGAGGATAGAGGATAGGATAGGATAGGATTGAGGATAGGATAGGATTGAGGATAGGATAGGAGAGAGGATAGGACAGGATAGAGGATACTATAGGATAGAGGATACGATAGGATTGAGGATAGGATAGGAATGAGGATAGGATAGGATTGAGGATAGGATAGGAATGAGGATAGGATAGGATTGAGGATAGGATACGATAGAAGATAGCATACGATAGAGGATAGGATATGATAGAGGATAGGATAGGATATGAGATTGAATAGGATAGAGGATAGGATAGGATAGAGGATAGGATAGGATAGAGGATAGGATAGAGGATTGGATAGGATAGAGGATAGGATACGATAGAGGATAGGATACAATAGAGTATAGGATTGGATTGAGGATAGGATAGGATAGAGGATAGGATAGGATAGGATAGAGGATAGAAGAGACGATATTATAGAGGAAAGGATAGGATAGAGAATAGGATAGGATGGAGGATAGGATAGAGGATAGGATACTATAAGAGGATAGGATAGGATAGAGGATAGGATAGGATTGAGGATAGGATAGGATAGAGGATATGATATGATAGATGATAGGATGAGATAGAGGATAGGATAGGATAGAGGATAGGATAGGATAGAGGATAGGATAGGATAGACGATAGGATAGGATAGAGGATAGGATATGATAGATGATAGGATAGGATAGAGGATAGGATAGGACAGGATTGAGGATAGGATAGGATTGAGGATAGGATAGGAGAGAGGATAGGATAGGATAGAGGATAGGATTGAGGATAGGATAGGATAGGATAGAGGATAGAAGAGACGATATTATAGAGGAAAGGATAGGATAGAGAATAGGATAGGATGGAGGATAGGATAGAGGATAGGATACTATAATAGGATAGGATAGGATAGAGGATAGGATAGGAATGAAGATAGGATAGGATTGAGGATAGGATAGGGGATTGGATAGGATGGAGGATCGGACAGGATGGAGGATAGGATAGGATAGGATTGAGGATAAGATACGATAGAGGATAAGATAGGATAGAGGATAAGATAGGATTGAGGATAGGATAGGATTCAGGAGAGGATAGGATAGAGGATAGGATAGGATAGAGGATAGGATAGGATAGAGGATAGGATAGGATAGAGGATAGGTTAGGATAGAGGATAGGATATGATAGATGATAGGATAGGATTGAGGATAGGATAGGAGAGAGGATAGGATAGGATAGAGGATATAATAGGGGATTGGATAGGATAGAGGATAGAATACGATAGAGGATAGGATAGGATAGAGGATAGGATAGGATAGAGGATAGGATAGGATAGAGGATAGGATATGACAGAGGATAGGATAGAATTGAGGATAGGATAGGATAGAGGATATGATAGAATTGAGGCTAGGATAGGATAGAGGATACGATAGGATAGAGGGTAGGATAGGATAGAGGGTAGGATAGGATAGAGGATACGATAGAGGATTGGATAGGATAGAGGATAGGATACGATAGTGAATAGGATAGGATAGGATAGAGAATAGGATTGGATAGATGATATTACAGGATAGAGGATAGGATAGGATAGAGGATACCATATTATGGAGGATAGGATAGGATAGACGATAGGATAGGATAGAGGAAAGAATTGCGGATTGGATAGCATAGAGGATAGGATATGATAGAGGATAGGATAGGATTGAGGATAGGATAGGGTAGAGGATAGGATAGGATAGAGGATAGGATACTAGATAGGATAGGATAGGATAGAGGATATTATAGGATAGAGGATAGGATTGAATTGAGGATAGGATAGGATAGAGGATAGGATAGGATAGAGGATAGGATAGGATAGAGGATAGGATAGGATAGAGGATAGGATAGAGGATAGGATAGAGGATAGGATAGAGGATAGGATAGAGGATAGGATAGGATAGGATAGAGGATAGGATAGGATAGGATAGAGGATATTATAGGATAGAGGATAGGATTGAATTGAGGATAGGATTGGATAGAGGATAGGATAGGATAGAGAATTGGATAGGATAGTTGATAGGATAGGATAGCGGATAGGATAGGGGATTGATAGGATAGAGATTAGGATGGGATAGAGGATAGGATAGGATAGAGGATAGGATAGGATAGAGGATAGGATAGGATAGAGAATAGGATAGGATAGAGGGTAGGTTAGGATAGAGGATAGGATAGAGGATATGTTAGAGGATAGGATAGGATAGGATAGAGAATAGGATAGGATACATGGTATTATAGGGTAGAGGATAGGATAGGGTAGAGGATAGAATACAGGATTGGATAGGATAGAGGATAGGAAACGATAGAGGATAGGATAGGATAGAGTATAGGATTGGATTGAGGATAGGATAGGATAGAGGATAGAATAGGATAGAGGATAGGATAGGATAGAGGATACCATATTATGGAGGATAGGATAGGATAGACGATAGGATAGGATAGAGGAAAGAATTGCGGATTGGATAGCATAGAGGATAGGATATGATAGAGGATAGGATAGGATTGAGGATAGGATAGGGTAGAGGATAGGATAGGATAGAGGATAGGATACAGGATAGGATAGGATAGGATAGAGGATATTATAGGATAGAGGATAGGATTGAATTGAGGATAGGATAGGATAGAGGATAGGATAGGATAGAGGATAGGATAGGATAGAGGATAGGATAGGATAGAGGATAGGATAGGATAGAGGATAGGATAGGATAGAGGATAGGATAGGATAGAGGATAGGATAGGATAGAGGATAGGATAGGATAGAGGATAGGATAGAGGATAGGATAGAGGATAGGATAGAGGATAGGATAGAGGATAGGATAGGATAGGATAGAGGATAGGATAGGATAGGATAGAGGATATTATAGGATAGAGGATAGGATTGAATTGAGGATAGGATTGGATAGAGGATAGGATAGGATAGAGAATTGGATAGGATAGTTGATAGGATATGATTGCGGATAGGATAGGGGATTGATAGGATAGAGATTAGGATGGGATAGAGGATAGGATAGGATAGAGGATAGGATAGGATAGAGGATAGGATAGGATAGAGAATAGGATAGGATAGAGGGTAGGTTAGGATAGAGGATAGGATAGAGGATAGGTTAGAGGATAGGATAGGATAGGATAGAGAATAGGATAGGATACATGGTATTATAGGGTAGAGGATAGGATAGGGTAGAGGATAGAATACAGGATTGGATAGGATAGAGGATAGGAAACGATAGAGGATAGGATAGGATAGAGTATAGGATTGGATTGAGGATAGGATAGGATAGAGGATAGAATAGGATAGAGGATAGGATAGGATAGAGGATAGGATAGGATACATGGTATTATAGGGTTGAGGATAGGATAGGGTAGAGGATAGGATAGGGGATTGGATAGGATAGAGGATAGGATAGGATAGAGTATATTATTGGATTGAGGATAGGATAGGATAGTGGATAGGATAAGATAGAGGATAGGATAGAATAGAGTACAGGATAGGATAGAGGATAGGATACAGGATTGGATAGGACAGAGGATAGGATAGGATAGAGCATACGATAGTGGATAGGATAGGATAGAGGATAGGATAGGATAGAGAATATTATAATATAGAAGATAGGATAGGATAGAGGATAGGATAGAGGATTGGATAGGATAGAGGATAGGATACGATAGAGGATAGGATAGGATAGAGTATAGGATTGGATTGAGGATAGGATAGGATAGTGGATAGGATAAGATAGAGGGTAGGATAGAATAGAGGACATGATAGGATAGTGGATAGGATATGATAGATGATAGGATAGGATAGAGGATAGGATAGGATAGGATTGAGGATAGGATAGGATTGAGGATAGGATAGGAGAGAGGATAGGATAGGATAGAGGATAGGATAGAGGATAGGATAGGATAGAGGATAGGATAGGATAGAGGATAGGGTAGAGGATAGGATAGAGGATAGGATAGGATAGGATAGAGGATAGAAGAGACGATATTATAGAGGAAAGGATAGGATAGAGAATAGGATAGGATGGAGGATAGGATAGAGGATAGGATACGATAAGAGGATAAGATAGGATAGAGGATAGGATAGGATTGAGGATAGGATAGGATAGGGGATATGATATGATAGATGATAGGATAGGATAGAGGATAGGATAGGATAGAGGATAGGATAGGATAGAGGATAGGATAGGATAGAGGATAGGATAGGATAGACGATAGGATAGGATAGAGGATAGGATATGATAGATGATAGGATAGGATAGAGGATAGGATAGGATAGGATAGAGGATAGGATAGGATAGACGATAGGATAGGATAGAGGATAGGATAGAGAATAGGATAGGATAGAGGATAGGATAGGATAGAGGATAGGATAGAGGATTGGATAGGATACAGGATAGGTTACGATAGAGGATAGGATACAATAGAGTATAGGATTGGATTGAGGATAGGATAGGATAGAGGATAGAATAGGATAGAGAATAGGATAGGATTGAGGAGAGGAGAGGATACAGGATAGGATAGGATAGAGGATAGGATAGGATAGAGGATAGGATAGGATAGGATAGAGGATAGAAGAGACGATATTATAGAGGAAAGGATAGGATAGAGGATAGGATAGGATAGAGGATAGTATAGGATAGAGGATAGGATAGAGGATAGGATAGAGGATTGGATAGGATAGAGGATAGGATACGATAGAAGATAGGATACGATAGAGGATAGGATACGATAGAGGATAGGATACAATAGAGTATAGGATTGGATTGAGGATAGGATAGGATAGAGGAGAGAATAGGATAGAGAATAGGATAGGATTGAAGAGAGGATAGGATAGAGGATAGGATAGAGGATAGGATAGGATAGGATAGAGGATAGAAGAGACGATATTATAGAGGAAAGGATAGGATAGAGAATAGGATAGGATGGAGGATAGGATAGAGGATAGGATACTATAAGAGGATAGGATAGGATAGAGGATAGGATAGGATTGAGGATAGGATAGAGGATAGGATAGGATAGAGGATAGGATAGCATAGAGGATAGGATAGGATAGAGGATAGGACAGGATTGAGGATAGGATAGAGGATTGGATAGGATAGAAGATAGAACACGATAGAGGATAGGATATGATAGAGGATAGGATAGGATAGAGGATTGGATAGGGGATTGGATAGGAGAGAGGATTGGATAGGGGATTGGATAGGATAGAGCATTGGATAGGGGATTGGATAGGATAGAGGATAGGATAAGATAGGGCATACGATAGAGGATAGGATAGGATAGAGGATAGGATAGGATAGAGAATAGGATAGGATAGAGGATAGGATAGGATAGAGGATAGAATAGGATAGAGAATAGGATAGGATTGAAGAGAGGATAGGATAGAGGATAGGATAGAGGATAGGATAGGATAGGATAGAGGATAGAAGAGACGATATTATAGAGGAAAGGATAGGATAGAGAATAGGATAGGATGGAGGATAGGATAGAGGATAGGATACTATAAGAGGATAGGATAGGATAGAGGATAGGATAGGATTGAGGATAGGATAGAGGATAGGATAGGATAGAGGATAGGATAGCATAGAGGATAGGATAGGATAGAGGATAGGACAGGATTGAGGATAGGATAGAGGATTGGATAGGATAGAAGATAGAACACGATAGAGGATAGGATATGATAGAGGATAGGATAGGATAGAGGATTGGATAGGGGATTGGATAGGATAGAGGATTGGATAGGGGATTGGATAGGATAGAGCATTGGATAGGGGATTGGATAGGATAGAGGATAGGATAAGATAGGGCATACGATAGAGGATAGGATAGGATAGAGGATAGGATAGGATAGAGAATAGGATAGGATAGAGGATAGGATAGGATAGAGGATAGGATACGATAGAGGATAGGATATGATAGAGGGTAGCATAGAATAGAGGACAGGATAGGATAGAGGATAAGATAGGATAGAGGATATAATAGGATAGAGGATAGGATAGCATAGAGGATAGGATAGGATAGAGGATAGGACAGGATTGAGGATAGGATAGGATAAAGGATAAGGTAGGATACAGGATAGAATACGACAGAGGATAGGATAGGATAGTGGATAAGATAGGATAGAGGAGAGGATAGGATAAAGGATAAGGTAGGATAGAGGATAGAATACGATAGAGGATAGGATAGGGTAGAGGAGAGGATAGGATAGAGGATAGGATAGGATAGATTATTGGGTATGATAGAGGATAGGATGGGATTGAGGATAGGATAGGATAGTGGATAGGATAGGATAGAGCATACGATAGAGGATAGGATAGGATAGAGGATAGGATAGGATAGATCATAGGATAGGATAGAGGATAGGATAGAGGATAGGATATGATAGAGGATAGGATAGAGGATTGGATAGGATAGAGGATTGGATAGGGGATTGGATAGGATAGAGGATAGGATAAGATAGGGCATACGATAGAGGATAGGATAGGATAGAGGATAGGATAGGATAGAGGATAGGATAGGATAGAGGATAGGATACGATAGAGGATAGGATAGGATAGAGGATAGGATTGGATTGAGGATAGACAGGATAGAGGATATAATAGGATAGAGGATAGGATAGCATAGAGGATAGGATAGGATAGAGGATAGGACAGGATTGAGGATAGGATAGGATAAAGGATAAGGTAGGATACAGGATAGAATACGATAGAGGATAGGATAGGATAGTGGATAAGATAGGATAGAGGAGAGGATAGGATAAAGGATAAGGTAGGATAGAGGATAGAATACGATAGAGGATAGGATAGGGTAGAGGAGAGGATAGGATAGAGGATAGGATAGGATAGATTATTGGGTATGATAGAGGATAGGATGGGATTGAGGATAGGATAGGATAGTGGATAGGATAGGACAGAGCATACGATAGAGGATAGGATAGGATAGAGGATAGGATAGGATAGATCATAGGATAGGATAGAGGATAGGATAGAGGATAGGATAGAGGATAGGATAGAGGATAGGATAGGACAGAGCATACGGTAGAGGATAGGATAGGATAGAGAATAGGATAGGACAGAGGATATGATAGGATAGAGGATAGGATATGATAGATGATAGGATAGGATAGAGGATAATATACGATAAAGGATAGGATAGGATAGAGTATAGGATTGGATTGAGGATAGATAGGATAGAGGGTAGAATAGGATAGAGGATAGGATAGCATAGAAGATAGGATACGATAGAGGATAGGATATGATAGAGGATAGGATAGGATATAAGATTGGATAGGATAGAGGATAGGATAGGATAGAGGATAGGATAGGATAGAGGATAGGATAGGATAGAGGATAGGATAGATGATAGGATAGCATAGAGGATAGGATAGGATAGAGGATAGGACTGGATTGAGGGTAGCATAGAAGATAGGATAGGATACAGGATAGGATAGCATTGAGGATAGGATAGGATAGTGGATAGGATAAGATAGAGGATAGGATAGAATAGAGTACAGGATAGGATATAGGATAAGATAGGATAGAGGATAGGATATGGTAGAGGATAAGATAGGATAGTTGATAGGATAAGATAGAGGATAGGATAGAATAGAGGACAGGATAGGATAGAGGATAAGATAGGATAGAGGATAGGATAAGATAGAGGATAGGATAGGATAAAGGATAGAATAGGAAAGAGGATAGGATAGCATAGAGGATAGGATAGGATAGAGGATAGGATAGGATAGAGGATAGGATAGGATAGAGGATAGGATAGGATAGGATAGAGGATAGGATAGGATAGAGGATAGGATAGGATAGAGGATAGGATAGGATAGAGGATAGGATAGGATAGAGGATAGGATAGGATAGAGGATAGGATAGGATAGAGGATAGGATAGGATATGAGATTGAATAGGATAGAGGATAGGATAGGATAGAGGATAGGATAGGATAGAGGATAGGATAGGATAGAGGATAGGATAGAGGATTGGATAGGATAGAGGATAGGATACGATAGAGGATAGGATACAATAGAGTATAGGATTGGATTGAGGATAATATAGGATAGAGGATAGAATAGGATAGAGAATAGGATAGGATTGAGGAGAGGATAGGATAGAGGATAGGATAGGATAGAGGATAGGATAGGATAGAGGATAGGGTAGAGGATAGGATAGAGGATAGGATAGGATAGGATAGAGGATAGAAGAGACGATATTATAGAGGAAAGGACAGGATAGAGGATAGGATAGGATAGAGGATAGGACAGGATTGAGGATAGGATAGGATAAAGGATAAGGTAGGATACAGGATAGAATACGATAGAGGATAGGATAGGATAGTGGATAAGATAGGATAGAGGGGAGGATAGGATAGTGGATAGGATAGGATAGATTATAGGGTATGATAGAGGATAGGATAGGATAGAGGATAGAATAGGATAGAGGATAGGATAGGATAAAGGATAAGGTAGGATAGAGGATAGAATACGATAGAGGATAGGATAGGACAGAGGATAGGATAGGATAGTGGATAAGATAGGATAGAGGAGAGGATAGGATAGAGGATAGGATAGGATAGATTATTGGGTATGATAGAGGATAGGATAGGATAGAGAATAGGATAGGACAGAGGATATGATAGGATAGAGGATAGGATATGATAGATGATAGGATAGGATAGAGGATGGGATACGATAAAGCATAGGATAGGATAGAGTATAGGATTGGATTGAGGATAGATAGGATAGAGGGTAGAATAGGATAGAGGATAGGATAGCATAGAAGATAGGATACGATAGAGGATAGGATATGATAGAGGATAGGATAGGATATAAGATTGGATAGGATAGAGGATAGGATAGGATAGAGGATAGGATAGGATAGAGGATAGGATAGGATAGAGGATAGGATAGATGATAGGATAGCATAGAGGATAGGATAGGATAGAGGATAGGACTGGATTGAGGGTAGCATAGAAGATAGGATAGGATAGAGGATAGGATAGCATTGAGGATAGGATAGGATAGTGGATTGGATAAGATAGAGGATAGGATAGAATAGAGTACAGGATAGGATATAGGATAAGATAGGATAGAGGATAGGATATGGTAGAGGATAAGATAGGATAGTTGATAGGATAAGATAGAGGATAGGATAGAATAGAGGACAGGATAGGATAGAGGATAAGATAGGATAGAGGATAGGATAGGATAGAGGATAGGATAGGATAAAGGATAGAATAGGAAAGAGGATAGGATAGCATAGAGGATAGGATAGGATAGAGGATAGGATAGGATAGAGGATTGGATAGGATAGAGGATAGGATAGGATAGAGGATAGGATAGGATTGAGGATAGGATAGGATAGAGGATAGGATATGATAGATGATAGGATAGGATAGAGGATAGGATAGGATAGAGGATAGGATAGGATAGAGGATAGGATAGGATAGACGATACGATAGGATAGAGGATAGGATATGATAGATGATAGGATAGGATAGAGGATAGAGGATAGGATAGGATAGGATTGAGGATAGGATAGGATTGAGGATAGGATAGGAGAGAGGATAGGACAGGATAGAGGATACTATAGGATAGAGGATACGATAGGATTGAGGATAGGATAGGAATGAGGATAGGATAGGATTGAGGATAGGATAGGAATGAGGATAGGATAGGATTGAGGATAGGATAGGGGATTGGATAGGATGGAGGATCGGACAGGATGGAGGATAGGATAGGATAGAGGATAGGATAGGATAGACGATAGGATAGGATAGAGGATAGGATATGATAGATGATAGGATAGGATAGAGGATAGGATAGGATAGGATTGAGGATAGGATAGGATTGAGGATAGGATAGGAGAGAGGATAGGATAGGATAGAGGATAGGATAGAGGATAGGATAGGATAGGATAGAGGATAGAAGAGACGATATTATAGAGGAAAGGATAGGATAGAGAATAGGATAGGATGGATGATAGGATAGAGGATAGGATACTATAAGAGGATAGGATAGGATAGAGGATAGGATAGGAATGAAGATAGGATAGGATTGAGGATAGGATAGGGGATTGGATAGGATGGAGGATCGGACAGGATGGAGGATAGGATAGGATAGGATTGAGGATAAGATAGGATAGAGGATAGGATAGGATAGAGTATAGGACTGGATAGAGGATAGGATAGAGGATAAGATAGGATTGAGGATAGGATAGGATTCAGGAGAGGATAGGATAGAGGATAGGATAGGATAGAGGATAGGATAGGATAGAGGATAGGATAGGATAGAGGATAGGTTAGGATAGAGGATAGGATATGATAGATGATAGGATAGGATTGAGGATAGGATAGGAGAGAGGATAGGATAGGATAGAGGATACGATATTATAGGGGATAGGATAGGATAGAGGATAGGATAGGATAGAGGATAGAATTGCGGATAGGATAGGATAGGGGATAGGATAGGATAGAGGATAGGATATGATAGAGGATAGGATAGGATAGAGGATAGGATACGATAGAAGATACGATATTATATAGGGGAGGATAGGATAGAGAATAGGATATGACAGAGGATAGGATAGGATTGAGGATAGGATAGGATAGAGGATAGGATAGAATTGAGGCTAGGATAGGATAGAGGATACGATAGGATAGAGGGTAGGATAGGATAGAGGGTAGGATAGGATAGAGGATACGATAGAGGATTGGATAGGATAGAGGATAGGATACGATAGTGAATAGGATAGGATAGGATAGAGAATAGGATTGGATAGATGATATTACAGGATAGAGGATAGGATAGGATAGAGGATACCATATTATGGAGGATAGGATAGGATAGACGATAGGATAGGATAGAGGAAAGAATTGCGGATTGGATAGCATAGAGGATAGGATATGATAGAGGATAGGATAGGATTGAGGATAGGATAGGATAGAGGATAGGATAGGATAGAGGATAGGATAGAGGATAGGATAGGATAGGATAGAGAATAGGATAGGATACATGGTATTATAGGGTAGAGGATAGGATAGGGTAGAGGATAGGATAGGGGATTGGATAGGATAGAGGATAGGATAGGATAGAGCATACGATAGTGGATAGGATAGGATAGAGGATAGGATAGGATAGAGTATATTATTGGATTGAGGATAGGATAGGATAGTGGATAGGATAAGATAGAGGATAGGATAGAATAGAGTACAGAATAGGATAGAGGATAGGATACAGGATTGGATAGGACAGAGGATAGGATAGGATAGAGCATACGATAGTGGATAGGATAGGATAGAGGATAGGATAGGATAGAGAATATTATAATATAGAAGATAGGATAGGATAGAGGATAGGATAGAGGATTGGATAGGATAGAGGATAGGATACGATAGAGGATAGGATAGGATAGAGTATAGGATTGGATTGAGGATAGGATAGGATAGTGGATAGGATAAGATAGAGGGTAGGATAGAATAGAGGACATGATAGGATAGTGGATAGGACACGATAGAAGATACGATATTATAGAGGAAAGGATAGGATAGAGGATAGGATAGGATAGAGGATAGGATAGAGGATAGGATAGAGGATTGGATAGGATAGAGGATAGGATACGATAGAAGATAGGATACGATAGAGGATAGGATACGATAGAGGATAGGATACAATAGAGTATAGGATTGGATTGAGGATAGGATAGGATAGAGGATAGAATAGGATAGAGAATAGGATAGGATTGAAGAGAGGATAGGATAGAGGATAGGATAGAGGATAGGATAGGATAGGATAGAGGATAGAAGAGACGATATTATAGAGGAAAGGATAGGATAGAGAGTAGGATAGGATGGAGGATAGGATAGAGGATAGGATACTATAAGAGGATAGGATAGGATAGAGGATAGGATAGGATTGAGGATAGGATAGAGGATAGGATAGGATAGAGGATAGGATAGCATAGAGGATAGGATAGGATAGAGGATAGGACAGGATTGAGGATAGGATAGAGGATTGGATAGGATAGAAGATAGAACACGATAGAGGATAGGATATGATAGAGGATAGGATAGGATAGAGGATTGGATAGGGGATTGGATAGGATAGAGGATTGGATAGGGGATTGGATAGGATAGAGCATTGGATAGGGGATTGGATAGGATAGAGGATAGGATAAGATAGGGCATACGATAGAGGATAGGATAGGATAGAGGATAGGATAGGATAGAGGATAGGATAGGATAGAGGATAGGATACGATAGAGGATAGGATAGGATAGAGGATAGGATTGGATTGAGGATAGACAGGATAGAGGATATAATAGGATAGAGGATAGGATAGCATAGAGGATAGGATAGGATAGAGGATAGGACAGGATTGAGGATAGGATAGGATAAAGGATAAGGTAGGATACAGGATAGAATACGATAGAGGATAGGATAGGATAGTGGATAAGATAGGATAGAGGAGAGGATAGGATAGTGGATAGGATAGGATAGATTATAGGGTATGATAGAGGATAGGATAGGATAGAGGATAGAATAGAATAGAGGATAGGATAGGATAAAGGATAAGGTAGGATAGAGCATAGAATACGATAGAGGATAGGATAGGACAGAGGATAGGATAGGATAGTGGATAAGATAGGATAGAGGAGAGGATAGGATAGAGGATAGGATAGGATAGATTATGGGGTATGATAGAGGATAGGATGGGATTGAGGATAGGATAGGATAGTGGATAGGATAGGATAGAGCATACGATAGAGGATAGGATAGGATAGAGGATAGGATAGGATAGATCATAGGATAGGATAGAGGATAGGATAGAGGATAGGATAGAGGATAGGATAGGACAGAGCATACGGTAGAGGATAGGATAGGATAGAGAATAGGATAGGACAGAGGATATGATAGGATAGAGGACAGGATAGAGGATTGGATAGGATAGAGGATAGGATACGATAAAGGATAGGATAGGATAGAGTATAGGATTGGATTTGAGAATAGATAGGATAGAGGGTAGAATAGGATAGAGGATAGGATAGCATAGAAGATAGGATACGATAGAGGATAGGATATGATAGAGGATAGGATAGGATATAAGATTGGATAGGATAGAGGATAGGATAGGATAGAGGATAGGATAGGATAGAGGATAGGATAGGATAGAGGATAGGATAGATGATAGGATAGCATAGAGGATAGGATAGGTTAGAGGATAGGACTGGATTGAGGGTAGCATAGAAGATAGGATAGGATAGAGGATAGGATAGCATTGAGGATAGGATAAGATAGTGGATAGGATAAGATAGAGGATAGGATAGAATAGAGTACAGGATAGGATATAGGATAAGATAGGATAGAGGATAGGATATGGTAGAGGATAAGATAGGATAGTTGATAGGATAAGATAGAGGATAGGATAGAATAGAGGACAGGATAGGATAGAGGATAAGATAGGATAGAGGATAGGATAGGATAGAGGATAGGATAGGATAAAGGATAGAATAGGAAAGAGGATAGGATAGCATAGAGGATAGGATAGGATAGAGGATAGGATAGGATAGAGGATAGGATAGGATAGAGGATAGGATAGGATAGAGGATAGGATAGGATAGAGGATAGGATAGGATAGAGGATAGGATAGGATAGAGGATAGGATAGGATAGAGGATAGGATAGGATAGAGGATAGGATAGGATAGAGGATAAGATAGGATAGTGGATAGGATAGGATAGAGGACAGGATAGGATAGAGGAAAGGATAGGATTGAGGATAGCATAGAGGATTGGATAGGATAGAAGATAGGATACGATAGAGGATAGGATATGATAGAGGATAGGATAGTATAGAGGATAGGATAGGATAGTGGATAGGATAAGATAGAGGATAGGATAGAATAGAGGACAGGATAGGATAGAGGATAAGATAGGATAGTGGATAGGATAGGATAGAGGACAGGATAGGATAGAGGATAAGGTAGGATAGAGGATAGGATAGGATAGAGGATACGATAGGATAGAGGATAGCATATGGTAGGGAATAGAATAGGATTGAGGATAGGATAGGATAGTGGATAGGATAGGATAGAGCATACGATAGAGGATAGGATAGGATAGGATAGGATGGAGAATAAGATAGGATACATGGTATTATAGGATAGATGATAGGATAGGATAGAGGATAGGATAGGGGATTGGATAGGATAGAGGATAGGATTGGATTGAGGATAGGATAGGATAGAGGATAGGATAGGATAGAGGATAGGATAGGATAGAGGATAGGATAGGATAGAGGATAGGATAGGATAGAGGATAGGATAGGATAGAGGATAGGATAGGATAGAGGATGGGATAGGATAGAGGATAGGATAGGATAGAGGATAGGATAGGATAGAGGATAGGATAGGATAGAGGATAGGATAGGATAGAGAATAGGATAGGATAGAGGATAGGATAGGATAGAGGATAGGATAGGATAGAGGATGGGATAGGATAGAGGATAATATAGGATAGAGGATAGGATAGGATAGAGGATAGGATAGGATAGAGAATAGGATAGGATAGAGGATAGGATAGGATAGAGGATAGGATAGGATAGAGGATAGGATAGGATAGGATAGAGGATAATATAGGATAGAGGATATGATAGGATAGAGGATAAGATAGGATAGAGGATAGGATAGGATAGAGGATAGGATAGGATAGAGGATAGGATAGGATAGAGGATAGGATAGGATAGAGGATAGGATAGGATAGAGGATAGGATAGGATAGAGAATAGGATAGGATAGAGGATAGGATAGGATAGAGGATAGGATAGGATAGAGGATAGGATAGGATAGAGGATGGGATAGGATAGAGGATAATATAGGATAGAGGATAGGATAGGATAGAGGATAGGATAGGATAGAGGATAGGATAGGATAGAGGATAGAATAGGATAGAGGATAGGATAGGATAGAGGATAGGATAGGATAGAGGATAGGATAGGATAGAGGATAGGATAGGATAGAGGATAGGATAGGATAGAGGATAGGATAGGATAGAGGATAGAATAGGATAGAGGATAGGATAGGATAGAGGATAGGATAGGATAGAGGATAGAATAGGATAGAGGATAGGATAGGATAGAGGATAGGATATGATACAGGATAGGATAGGGTAGAGGATAGGATAGGATAGAGGATAGGATAGGATACAGGATAGGATAGGATAGAGGATAGGATATGATAGAGGATAGGATAGGATAGATGATAGGATAGGATAGAGGATAGGATAGGATAGAGGATAGGATAGGATAGAGGATAGGATAGGATAGAGAATAGGATAGGATAGAGGATAGGATAGGATAGAGGATAGGATATGGTAGAGGATAGGATAGGATAGAGGATAGGATAGGATAGAGGATAGGATAGGATAGAGGATAGGATAGGATAGAGGATAGAATAGGATAGAGGATAGGATAGGACAGAGGATAGGATATGATACAGGATAGGATAGGATAGAGGATAGGATAGGATAGAGGATAGGATAGGATACAGGATAGGATAGGATAGAGGATAGGATATGATAGAGGATAGGATAGGATAGATGATAGGATAGGATAGAGGATAGGATAGGATAGAGGATAGGATACGATAGAGGATAAGGATAGGATAGAGGATAGGATAGGATAGAGGATAGGATAGGATAGAGGATAGGATATGATAGAGGATACGATATAGGATTTAATAGGATAGAGGATAGGATACGATAGAGTATAGGATAGGATAGGATAGAGGATAATATAGGATAGAGGATAGGATAGGATAGAGGATAATATAGGATAGAGGATAGGATAGGATAGAGGATAGGATAGGATAGAGGATAGGATAGGATAGAGACTAGGATAGGATAGAGGATAGGATAGGATAGAGGATAGGATAGGATCGAGGATAGGATAGGATAGAGGATGGGATAGGATAGAGGATAGTATAGGATAGAGGATAGGATAGGATAGAGGATAGGATAGGATTGAGGACAGGATAGGATAGAGGATAGGATAGGATAGAGGATAGGATAGGATAGAGGATAGGATATTATAGAGCATAGGATAGGATAGAGGATAGAATAGGATAGAGGATAGGATAGGATAGAGGATAGGATATGATACAGGATAGGATAGGGTAGAGGATAGGATAGGATAGAGGATAGGATAGGATACAGGATAGGATAGGATAGAGGATAGGATATGATAGAGGATAGGATAGGATAGATGATAGGATAGGATAGAGGATAGGATAGGATAGAGGATAGGATAGGATAGAGGATAGGATAGGATAGAGAATAGGATAGGATAGAGGATAGGATAGGATAGAGGATAGGATATGGTAGAGGATAGGATAGGATAGAGGATAGGATAGGATAGAGGATAGGATAGGATAGAGGATAGGATAGGATAGAGGATAGAATAGGATAGAGGATAGGATAGGATAGAGGATAGGATATGATACAGGATAGGATAGGGTAGAGGATAGGATAGGATAGAGGATAGGATAGGATACAGGATAGGATAGGATAGAGGATAGGATATGATAGAGGATAGGATAGGATAGATGATAGGATAGGATAGAGGATAGGATAGGATAGAGGATAGGATAGGATAGAGGATAGGATAGGATAGAGGATAGGATATGGTAGAGGATAGGATAGGATAGAGGATAGGATAGGATAGAGGATAGGATAGGATAGAGGATAGGATAGGATAGAGGATAGAATAGGATAGAGGATAGGATAGGACAGAGGATAGGATATGATACAGGATAGGATAGGATAGAGGATAGGATAGGATAGAGGATAGGATAGGATACAGGATAGGATAGGATAGAGGATAGGATATGATAGAGGATAGGATAGGATAGATGATAGGATAGGATAGAGGATAGGATAGGATAGAGGATAGGATACGATAGAGGATAAGGATAGGATAGAGGATAGGATAGGATAGAGGATAGGATAGGATAGAGGATAGGATATGATAGAGGATACGATATAGGATTTAATAGGATAGAGGATAGGATACGATAGAGTATAGGATAGGATAGGATAGAGGATAATATAGGATAGAGGATAGGATAGGATAGAGGATAATATAGGATAGAGGATAGGATAGGATAGAGGATAGGATAGGATAGAGGATAGGATAGGATAGAGACTAGGATAGGATAGAGGATAGGATAGGATAGAGGATAGGATAGGATCGAGGATAGGATAGGATAGAGGATGGGATAGGATAGAGGATAGTATAGGATAGAGGATAGGATAGGATAGAGGATAGGATAGGATTGAGGACAGGATAGGATAGAGGATAGGATAGGATAGAGGATAGGATAGGATAGAGGATAGGATATTATAGAGCATAGGATAGGATAGAGGATAGAATAGGATAGAGGATAGGATAGGATAGAGGATAGGATATGATACAGGATAGGATAGGGTAGAGGATAGGATAGGATAGAGGATAGGATAGGATACAGGATAGGATAGGATAGAGGATAGGATATGATAGAGGATAGGATAGGATAGATGATAGGATAGGATAGAGGATAGGATAGGATAGAGGATAGGATAGGATAGAGGATAGGATAGGATAGAGAATAGGATAGGATAGAGGATAGGATAGGATAGAGGATAGGATATGGTAGAGGATAGGATAGGATAGAGGATAGGATAGGATAGAGGATAGGATAGGATAGAGGATAGGATACAATAGAGGATAGAATAGGATAGAGGATAGGATAGGACAGAGGATAGGATATGATACAGGATAGGATAGGATAGAGGATAGGATAGGATAGAGGATAGGATAGGATACAGGATAGGATAGGATAGAGGATAGGATATGATAGAGGATAGGATAGGATAGATGATAGGATAGGATAGAGGATAGGATAGGATAGAGGATAGGATACGATAGAGGATAAGGATAGGATAGAGGATAGGATAGGATAGAGGATAGGATAGGATAGAGGATAGGATATGATAGAGGATACGATATAGGATTTAATAGGATAGAGGATAGGATACGATAGAGTATAGGATAGGATAGGATAGAGGATAATATAGGATAGAGGATAGGATAGGATAGAGGATAGGATAGGATAGAGGATAGGATAGGATAGAGACTAGGATAGGATAGAGGATAGGATAGGATAGAGGATAGGATAGGATAGAGGATAGGATAGGATAGAGGATGGGATAGGATAGAGGATAATATAGGATAGAGGATAGGATAGGATAGAGGATAGGATAGGATTGAGGACAGGATAGGATAGAGGATAGGATAGGATAGAGGATAGGATAGGATAGAGGATAGGATAGGATAGAGCATAGGATAGGATAGAGGATAGAATAGGATAGAGGATAGGATAGGATAGAGGATAGGATATGATACAGGATAGGATAGGATAGAGGATAGGATAGGATAGACGATAGGATAGGATACAGGATAGGATAGGATAGAGGATAGGATATGATAGAGGATAGGATAGGATAGAGGATAGGATGGGATAGATAATAGGATAGGATAGAGGATAGGATAGGATAGAGGATAGGATAGGATAGACAATAGGATAGGATAGAGGATAGGATAGGATAGAGGATAGGATAGGATAGAGGATAGGATAGGATAGGATAGGATAGAGGATAATATAGGATAGAGGATAGGATATAGGATTGGATAGGATAGAGGATAGAATAGGATAGAGGATAGGATAGGATAGAGGATAGGATAGGATAGAGAATAGGATAGGATCGAGGATAGGATAGGATAGAGGATAGGATAGGACAGAGGATAGGATAGGATAGAGGATAGGATAGGATAGAGGATAGGATATGATAGAGGATAGGATAGGATAGTGGATAGGATAGGATAGAGGATAGGATAGGATAGAGGATAGGATAGGATAGAGGATAGAATAGGATAGAGGATAGAATAGGATACAGGATAGGATAGGATAGAGGATAGGATAGGACAGAGAATAGGATATAGGATTGGATAGGATAGCGGATAGGATAGGATAGAGGATAGGATAATATAGAGGATAGGATATGATAGAGGATAGGATATAGGATTGGATAGGATAGAGGATAGGATAGGATAGAGGATAGGATAGGATAGAGCATAGGATATGATAGAGGATAGGATAGGATAGAGGATAGGATAGGATAGAGGATAGGATAGGATAGAGGATACGATATAGGATTGGATAGGATGGAGGATAGGATACGATAGAGGATAGGATAGGATAGAGAATAGGATATAGGATTGGATAGGATAGAGGATAGAATAGGATAGATGATAGGATAGGATAGAGGATAGGATATGATACAGGATAGGATAGGATAGAGGATAGGATAGGATAGAGGATAGGATAGGATAGAGGATAGGATAGGATAGAGGATAGGATAGGATAGAGGATAGGATAGGATAGAGGATGGGATAGGATAGAGGATAATATAGGATAGAGGATAGGATAGGATAGAGGATAGGATAGGATAGAGGATAGGATAGGATAGAGGATAGGATAGGATAGAGGATAGGATAGGATAGGATAGAGGATAATATAGGATAGAGGATATGATAGGATAGAGGATAAGATAGGATAGAGGATAGGATAGGATAGAGGATAGGATAGGATAGAGGATAGGATAGGATAGAGGATAGGATAGGATAGAGGATAGGATAGGATAGAGGATAGGATAGGATAGAGAATAGGATAGGATAGAGGATAGGATAGGATAGAGGATAGGATAGGATAGAGGATAGGATAGGATAGAGGATGGGATAGGATAGAGGATAATATAGGATAGAGGATAGGATAGGATAGAGGATAGGATAGGATAGAGGATAGGATAGGATAGAGGATAGAATAGGATAGAGGATAGGATAGGATAGAGGATAGGATAGGATAGAGGATAGGATAGGATAGAGGATAGGATAGGATAGAGGATAGGATAGGATAGAGGATAGGATAGGATAGAGGATAGGATAGGATAGAGGATAGAATAGGATAGAGGATAGGATAGGATAGAGGATAGGATAGGATAGAGGATAGAATAGGATAGAGGATAGGATAGGATAGAGGATAGGATATGATACAGGATAGGATAGGGTAGAGGATAGGATAGGATAGAGGATAGGATAGGATACAGGATAGGATAGGATAGAGGATAGGATATGATAGAGGATAGGATAGGATAGATGATAGGATAGGATAGAGGATAGGATAGGATAGAGGATAGGATAGGATAGAGGATAGGATAGGATAGAGAATAGGATAGGATAGAGGATAGGATAGGATAGAGGATAGGATATGGTAGAGGATAGGATAGGATAGAGGATAGGATAGGATAGAGGATAGGATAGGATAGAGGATAGGATAGGATAGAGGATAGAATAGGATAGAGGATAGGATAGGACAGAGGATAGGATATGATACAGGATAGGATAGGATAGAGGATAGGATAGGATAGAGGATAGGATAGGATACAGGATAGGATAGGATAGAGGATAGGATATGATAGAGGATAGGATAGGATAGATGATAGGATAGGATAGAGGATAGGATAGGATAGAGGATAGGATACGATAGAGGATAAGGATAGGATAGAGGATAGGATAGGATAGAGGATAGGATAGGATAGAGGATAGGATATGATAGAGGATACGATATAGGATTTAATAGGATAGAGGATAGGATACGATAGAGTATAGGATAGGATAGGATAGAGGATAATATAGGATAGAGGATAGGATAGGATAGAGGATAATATAGGATAGAGGATAGGATAGGATAGAGGATAGGATAGGATAGAGGATAGGATAGGATAGAGACTAGGATAGGATAGAGGATAGGATAGGATAGAGGATAGGATAGGATCGAGGATAGGATAGGATAGAGGATGGGATAGGATAGAGGATAGTATAGGATAGAGGATAGGATAGGATAGAGGATAGGATAGGATTGAGGACAGGATAGGATAGAGGATAGGATAGGATAGAGGATAGGATAGGATAGAGGATAGGATATTATAGAGCATAGGATAGGATAGAGGATAGAATAGGATAGAGGATAGGATAGGATAGAGGATAGGATATGATACAGGATAGGATAGGGTAGAGGATAGGATAGGATAGAGGATAGGATAGGATACAGGATAGGATAGGATAGAGGATAGGATATGATAGAGGATAGGATAGGATAGATGATAGGATAGGATAGAGGATAGGATAGGATAGAGGATAGGATAGGATAGAGGATAGGATAGGATAGAGAATAGGATAGGATAGAGGATAGGATAGGATAGAGGTTAGGATATGGTAGAGGATAGGATAGGATAGAGGATAGGATAGGATAGAGGATAGGATAGGATAGAGGATAGGATAGGATAGAGGATAGAATAGGATAGAGGATAGGATAGGATAGAGGATAGGATATGATACAGGATAGGATAGGGTAGAGGATAGGATAGGATAGAGGATAGGATAGGATACAGGATAGGATAGGATAGAGGATAGGATATGATAGAGGATAGGATAGGATAGATGATAGGATAGGATAGAGGATAGGATAGGATAGAGGATAGGATAGGATAGAGGATAGGATAGGATAGAGGATAGGATATGGTAGAGGATAGGATAGGATAGAGGATAGGATAGGATAGAGGATAGGATAGGATAGAGGATAGGATAGGATAGAGGATAGAATAGGATAGAGGATAGGATAGGACAGAGGATAGGATATGATACAGGATAGGATAGGATAGAGGATAGGATAGGATAGAGGATAGGATAGGATACAGGATAGGATAGGATAGAGGATAGGATATGATAGAGGATAGGATAGGATAGATGATAGGATAGGATAGAGGATAGGATAGGATAGAGGATAGGATACGATAGAGGATAAGGATAGGATAGAGGATAGGATAGGATAGAGGATAGGATAGGATAGAGGATAGGATATGATAGAGGATACGATATAGGATTTAATAGGATAGAGGATAGGATACGATAGAGTATAGGATAGGATAGGATAGAGGATAATATAGGATAGAGGATAGGATAGGATAGAGGATAATATAGGATAGAGGATAGGATAGGATAGAGGATAGGATAGGATAGAGGATAGGATAGGATAGAGACTAGGATAGGATAGAGGATAGGATAGGATAGAGGATAGGATAGGATCGAGGATAGGATAGGATAGAGGATGGGATAGGATATAGGATAGTATAGGATAGAGGATAGGATAGGATAGAGGATAGGATAGGATTGAGGACAGGATAGGATAGAGGATAGGATAGGATAGAGGATAGGATAGGATAGAGGATAGGATATTATAGAGCATAGGATAGGATAGAGGATAGAATAGGATAGAGGATAGGATAGGATAGAGGATAGGATATGATACAGGATAGGATAGGGTAGAGGATAGGATAGGATAGAGGATAGGATAGGATACAGGATAGGATAGGATAGAGGATAGGATATGATAGAGGATAGGATAGGATAGATGATAGGATAGGATAGAGGATAGGATAGGATAGAGGATAGGATAGGATAGAGGATAGGATAGGATAGAGAATAGGATAGGATAGAGGATAGGATAGGATAGAGGATAGGATATGGTAGAGGATAGGATAGGATAGAGGATAGGATAGGATAGAGGATAGGATAGGATAGAGGATAGGATACAATAGAGGATAGAATAGGATAGAGGATAGGATAGGACAGAGGATAGGATATGATACAGGATAGGATAGGATAGAGGATAGGATAGGATAGAGGATAGGATAGGATACAGGATAGGATAGGATAGAGGATAGGATATGATAGAGGATAGGATAGGATAGATGATAGGATAGGATAGAGGATAGGATAGGATAGAGGATAGGATACGATAGAGGATAAGGATAGGATAGAGGATAGGATAGGATAGAGGATAGGATAGGATAGAGGATAGGATATGATAGAGGATACGATATAGGATTTAATAGGATAGAGGATAGGATACGATAGAGTATAGGATAGGATAGGATAGAGGATAATATAGGATAGAGGATAGGATAGGATAGAGGATAGGATAGGATAGAGGATAGGATAGGATAGAGACTAGGATAGGATAGAGGATAGGATAGGATAGAGGATAGGATAGGATAGAGGATAGGATAGGATAGAGGATGGGATAGGATAGAGGATAATATAGGATAGAGGATAGGATAGGATAGAGGATAGGATAGGATTGAGGACAGGATAGGATAGAGGATAGGATAGGATAGAGGATAGGATAGGATAGAGGATAGGATAGGATAGAGCATAGGATAGGATAGAGGATAGAATAGGATAGAGGATAGGATAGGATAGAGGATAGGATATGATACAGGATAGGATAGGATAGAGGATAGGATAGGATAGACGATAGGATAGGATACAGGATAGGATAGGATAGAGGATAGGATATGATAGAGGATAGGATAGGATAGAGGATAGGATGGGATAGATAATAGGATAGGATAGAGGATAGGATAGGATAGAGGATAGGATAGGATAGACAATAGGATAGGATAGAGGATAGGATAGGATAGAGGATAGGATAGGATAGAGGATAGGATAGGATAGGATAGGATAGAGGATAATATAGGATAGAGGATAGGATATAGGATTGGATAGGATAGAGGATAGAATAGGATAGAGGATAGGATAGGATAGAGGATAGGATAGGATAGAGAATAGGATAGGATCGAGGATAGGATAGGATAGAGGATAGGATAGGACAGAGGATAGGATAGGATAGAGGATAGGATAGGATAGAGGATAGGATATGATAGAGGATAGGATAGGATAGTGGATAGGATAGGATAGAGGATAGGATAGGATAGAGGATAGGATAGGATAGAGGATAGAATAGGATAGAGGATAGGATAGGATAGAAGATAGGATATGATACAGGATAGGATAGGATAGAGGATAGGATAGGATAGAGGATAGAATAGGATACAGGATAGGATAGGATAGAGGATAGGATAGGACAGAGAATAGGATATAGGATTGGATAGGATAGCGGATAGGATAGGATAGAGGATAGGATAATATAGAGGATAGGATATGATAGAGGATAGGATATAGGATTGGATAGGATAGAGGATAGGATAGGATAGAGGATAGGATAGGATAGAGCATAGGATATGATAGAGGATAGGATAGGATAGAGGATAGGATAGGATAGAGGATAGGATAGGATAGAGGATACGATATAGGATTGGATAGGATGGAGGATAGGATACGATAGAGGATAGGATAGGATAGAGAATAGGATATAGGATTGGATAGGATAGAGGATAGAATAGGATAGATGATAGGATAGGATAGAGGATAGGATATGATACAGGATAGGATAGGATAGAGGATAGGATAGGATAGAGGATAGGATAGGATAGAGGATAGGATAGGATAGAGGATAGGATAGGATAGAGGATAGGATAGGATAGAGGATGGGATAGGATAGAGGATAATATAGGATAGAGGATAGGATAGGATAGAGGATAGGATAGGATAGAGGATAGGATAGGATACAGGATAGGATAGGATAGAGGATAGGATATGATAGAGGATAGGACAGGATAGAGGATAGGATAGGATAGAGACTAGGATAGGATAGAGGATAGGATAGGATAGAGGATAGGATAGGATAGAGGATAGGATAGGATAGAGGATGGGATAGGATACAGGATAGGATAGGATAGAGGATAGGATATGATAGAGGATAGGATAGGATTGAGGATAGGATAGGATAGAGGATAGGATATGATAGAGGATAGGATAGGATAGAGGATAGGATAGGATAGAGGATAGGATAGGATAGAGGATAGGATAGGATAGAGGATAGGATAGGATAGAGGATAGGATAGGATAGAGAATAGGATAGGATAGAGGATAGGATAGGATAGAGGATAGGATAGGATAGAGGATAGGATAGGATAGAGGATAGAATAGGAAAGAGGATAGGATAGGATAGAGGATAGGATATGATACAGGATAGGATAGGATAGAGGATAGGATAGGATAGAGGATAGGATAGGATACAGGATAGGATAGGATAGAGGATAGGATAGGATAGAGCATAGGATATGATAGAGGATAGGATAGGATAGAGGATAGGATAGGATAGAGGATAGGATAGGATAGAGGATACGATATAGGATTGGATAGGATGGAGGATAGGATACGATAGAGGATAGGATAGGATAGAGAATAGGATGTAGGATTGGTTAGGATAGAGGATAGAATAGGATAGAGGATAGGATAGGATAGAGGATAGGATATGATACAGGATAGGATAGGATAGAGGATAGGATAGGATAGAGGATAGAATAGGATACAGGATAGGATAGGATAGAGGATAGGATACGATAGAGGATAAGGATAGGATAGAGGATAGGATAGGATAGAGGATAGGATAGGATAGAGAATAGGATAGGATAGAGGATAGGATAGGATAGAGGATAGGATAGGATAGAGCATAGGATATGATAGAGGATAGGATAGGATGGAGGATAGGATAGGATAGAGTATAGGATATTATAGAGGATAGGATAGGATAGAGGATACGATATAGGATTGGATAGGATGGAGGATAGGATACGATAGAGGATAGGATAGGATAGAGAATAGGATGTAGGATTGGTTAGGATAGAGGATAGAATAGGATAGAGGATAGGATAGGATAGAGGATAGGATATGATACAGGATAGGATAGGATAGAGGATAGGATAGGATAGAGGATAGAATAGGATACAGGATAGGATAGGATAGAGGATAGGATAGGATAGAGGATAGGATAGGATAGAGGATAGGATAGGATAGAGGATGGGATAGGATAGAGGATAGGATAGGATAGAGGATAGGATGGGATAGATAATAGGATAGGATAGAGGATAGGATAGGATAGAGGATAGGATAGGATAGACAATAGGATAGGATAGAGGATAGGATAGGATAGAGGATAGGATAGGATAGAGGATAGGATAGGATAGGATAGGATAGAGGATAATATAGGATAGAGGATAGGATATAGGATTGGATAGGATAGAGGATAGAATAGGATAGAGGATAGGATAGGATAGAGGATAGGATAGGATAGAGAATAGGATAGGATCGAGGATAGGATAGGATAGAGGATAGGATAGGACAGAGGATAGGATAGGATAGAGGATAGGATAGGATAGAGGATAGGATATGATAGAGGATAGGATAGGATAGTGGATAGGATAGGATAGAGGATAGGATAGGATAGAGGATAGGATAGGATAGAGGATAGAATAGGATAGAGGATAGGATAGGATAGAAGATAGGATATGATACAGGATAGGATAGGATAGAGGATAGGATAGGATAGAGGATAGAATAGGATACAGGATAGGATAGGATAGAGGATAGGATAGGACAGAGAATAGGATATAGGATTGGATAGGATAGCGGATAGGATAGGATAGAGGATAGGATAATATAGAGGATAGGATATGATAGAGGATAGGATATAGGATTGGATAGGATAGAGGATAGGATAGGATAGAGGATAGGATAGGATAGAGCATAGGATATGATAGAGGATAGGATAGGATAGAGGATAGGATAGGATAGAGGATAGGATAGGATAGAGGATACGATATAGGATTGGATAGGATGGAGGATAGGATACGATAGAGGATAGGATAGGATAGAGAATAGGATATAGGATTGGATAGGATAGAGGATAGAATAGGATAGATGATAGGATAGGATAGAGGATAGGATATGATACAGGATAGGATAGGATAGAGGATAGGATAGGATAGAGGATAGGATAGGATAGAGGATAGGATAGGATAGAGGATAGGATAGGATAGAGGATAGGATAGGATAGAGGATGGGATAGGATAGAGGATAATATAGGATAGAGGATAGGATAGGATAGAGGATAGGATAGGATAGAGGATAGGATAGGATACAGGATAGGATAGGATAGAGGATAGGATATGATAGAGGATAGGACAGGATAGAGGATAGGATAGGATAGAGACTAGGATAGGATAGAGGATAGGATAGGATAGAGGATAGGATAGGATAGAGGATAGGATAGGATAGAGGATGGGATAGGATACAGGATAGGATAGGATAGAGGATAGGATATGATAGAGGATAGGATAGGATTGAGGATAGGATAGGATAGAGGATAGGATATGATAGAGGATAGGATAGGATAGAGGATAGGATAGGATAGAGGATAGGATAGGATAGAGGATAGGATAGGATAGAGGATAGGATAGGATAGAGGATAGGATAGGATAGAGAATAGGATAGGATAGAGGATAGGATAGGATAGAGGATAGGATAGGATAGAGGATAGGATAGGATAGAGGATAGAATAGGAAAGAGGATAGGATAGGATAGAGGATAGGATATGATACAGGATAGGATAGGATAGAGGATAGGATAGGATAGAGGATAGGATAGGATACAGGATAGGATAGGATAGAGGATAGGATAGGATAGAGCATAGGATATGATAGAGGATAGGATAGGATAGAGGATAGGATAGGATAGAGGATAGGATAGGATAGAGGATACGATATAGGATTGGATAGGATGGAGGATAGGATACGATAGAGGATAGGATAGGATAGAGAATAGGATGTAGGATTGGTTAGGATAGAGGATAGAATAGGATAGAGGATAGGATAGGATAGAGGATAGGATATGATACAGGATAGGATAGGATAGAGGATAGGATAGGATAGAGGATAGAATAGGATACAGGATAGGATAGGATAGAGGATAGGATACGATAGAGGATAAGGATAGGATAGAGGATAGGATAGGATAGAGGATAGGATAGGATAGAGAATAGGATAGGATAGAGGATAGGATAGGATAGAGGATAGGATAGGATAGAGCATAGGATATGATAGAGGATAGGATAGGATGGAGGATAGGATAGGATAGAGTATAGGATATTATAGAGGATAGGATAGGATAGAGGATACGATATAGGATTGGATAGGATGGAGGATAGGATACGATAGAGGATAGGATAGGATAGAGAATAGGATGTAGGATTGGTTAGGATAGAGGATAGAATAGGATAGAGGATAGGATAGGATAGAGGATAGGATATGATACAGGATAGGATAGGATAGAGGATAGGATAGGATAGAGGATACGATATAGGATTTAATAGGATAGAGGATAGGATACGATAGAGTATAGGATAGGATAGGATAGAGGATAATATAGGATAGAGGATAGGATAGGATAGAGGATAGGATAGGATAGAGGATAGGATAGGATAGAGGATAGGATAGGATAGAGGATAGAATAGGATAGAGGATAGGATAGGATAGAGGATAGGATAGGATAGAGAATAGGATAGGATAGAGGATAGGATAGGATAGAGGATAGGATAGGATAGAGGATAGGATAGGATAGAGGATGGGATAGGATAGAGGATAATATAGGATAGAGGATAGGATAGGATAGAGGATAGGATAGGATAGAGGATAGGATAGGATAGGATAGAGGATAGGATAGGATACAGGATAGGATAGGATAGAGGATAATATATGATAGAGGATAGGATAGGATAGATGATAGGATAGGATAGAGGATAGGATAGGATAGAGGATAGGATACGATAGAGGATAAGGATAGGATAGAGGATAGGATAGGATAGAGGATAGGATATGATAGAGGATACGATATAGGATTTAATAGGATAGAGGATAGGATACGATAGAGTATAGGATAGGATAGGATAGAGGATAATATAGGATAGAGGATAGGATAGGATAGAGGATAGGATAGGATAGAGGATAGGATAGGATAGAGGATAGGATAGGATAGAGGATAGGATAGGATAGAGGATAGGATAGGATAGAGGATAGGATAGGATAGAGAATAGGATAGGATAGAGGATAGGATAGGATAGAGGATAGGATAGGATAGAGGATAGGATAGGATAGAGGATGGGATAGGATAGAGGATAATATAGGATAGAGGATAGGATAGGATAGAGGATAGGATAGGATAGAGGATAGGATAGGATACAGGATAGGATAGGATAGAGGATAGGATATGATAGAGGATAGGACAGGATAGAGGATAGGATAGGATAGAGACTAGGATAGGATAGAGGATAGGATAGGATAGAGGATAGGATAGGATAGAGGATAGGATAGGATAGAGGATGGGATAGGATACAGGATAGGATAGGATAGAGGATAGGATATGATAGAGGATAGGATAGGATAGAGGATAGGATAGGATAGAGGATAGGATAGGATACAGGATAGGATAGGATAGAGGATAGGATAGGATAGAGCATAGGATATGATAGAGGATAGGATAGGATAGAGGATAGGATAGGATAGAGGATAGGATAGGATAGAGGATACGATATAGGATTGGATAGGATGGAGGATAGGATACGATAGAGGATAGGATAGGATAGAGAATAGGATGTAGGATTGGTTAGGATAGAGGATAGAATAGGATAGAGGATAGGATAGGATAGAGGATAGGATATGATACAGGATAGGATAGGATAGAGGATAGGATAGGATAGAGGATAGAATAGGATACAGGATAGGATAGGATAGAGTATAGGATACGATAGAGGATAAGGATAGGATAGAGGATAGGATAGGATAGAGGATAGGATAGGATAGAGAATAGGATAGGATAGAGGATAGGATAGGATAGAGGATAGGATAGGATAGAGCATAGGATATGATAGAGGATAGGATAGGATGGAGGATAGGATAGGATAGAGTATAGGATATTATAGAGGATAGGATAGGATAGAGGATACGATATAGGATTGGATAGGATGGAGGATAGGATACGATAGAGGATAGGATAGGATAGAGAATAGGATGTAGGATTGGTTAGGATAGAGGATAGAATAGGATAGAGGATAGGATAGGATAGAGGATAGGATATGATACAGGATAGGATAGGATAGAGGATAGGATAGGATAGAGGATAGAATAGGATACAGGATAGGATAGGATAGAGGATAGGATAGGATAGAGGATAGGATAGGATAGAGGATAGGATAGGATAGAGGATAGGATAGGATAGAGGATGGGATAGGATAGAGGATAGGATAGGATAGAGGATAGAATAGGATAGTGGATAGGATAGGATAGAGGATAGGATATGATACAGGATAGGATAGGATAGGATAGAGGATAGGATAGGATACAGGATAGGATAGGATAGAGGATAATATATGATAGAGGATAGGATAGGATAGATGATAGGATAGGATAGAGGATAGGATAGGATAGAGGATAGGATACGATAGAGGATAAGGATAGGATAGAGGATAGGATAGGATAGAGGATAGGATATGATAGAGGATACGATATAGGATTTAATAGGATAGAGGATAGGATACGATAGAGTATAGGATAGGATAGGATAGAGGATAATATAGGATAGAGGATAGGATAGGATAGAGGATAGGATAGGATAGAGGATAGGATAGGATAGAGGATAGGATAGGATAGAGGATAGGATAGGATAGAGGATAGGATAGGATAGAGGATAGGATAGGATAGAGGATAGGATAGGATAGAGAATAGGATAGGATAGAGGATAGGATAGGATAGAGGATAGGATAGGATAGAGGATAGGATAGGATAGAGGATGGGATAGGATAGAGGATAATATAGGATAGAGGATAGGATAGGATAGAGGATAGGATAGGATAGAGGATAGGATAGGATACAGGATAGGATAGGATAGAGGATAGGATATGATAGAGGATAGGACAGGATAGAGGATAGGATAGGATAGAGACTAGGATAGGATAGAGGATAGGATAGGATAGAGGATAGGATAGGATAGAGGATAGGATAGGATAGAGGATGGGATAGGATACAGGATAGGATAGGATAGAGGATAGGATATGATAGAGGATAGGATAGGATTGAGGATAGGATAGGATAGAGGATAGGATATGATAGAGGATAGGATAGGATAGAGGATAGGATAGGATAGAGGATAGGATAGGATAGAGGATAGGATAGGATAGAGGATAGGATAGGATAGAGGATAGGATAGGATAGAGAATAGGATAGGATAGAGGATAGGATAGGATAGAGGATAGGATAGGATAGAGGATAGGATAGGATAGAGGATAGAATAGGAAAGAGGATAGGATAGGATAGAGGATAGGATATGATACAGGATAGGATAGGATAGAGGATAGGATAGGATAGAGGATAGGATAGGATACAGGATAGGATAGGATAGAGGATAGGATAGGATAGAGCATAGGATATGATAGAGGATAGGATAGGATAGAGGATAGGATAGGATAGAGGATTGGATAGGATAGAGGATACGATATAGGATTGGATAGGATGGAGGATAGGATACGATAGAGGATAGGATAGGATAGAGAATAGGATGTAGGATTGGTTAGGATAGAGGATAGAATAGGATAGAGGATAGGATAGGATAGAGGATAGGATATGATACAGGATAGGATAGGATAGAGGATAGGATAGGATAGAGGATAGAATAGGATACAGGATAGGATAGGATAGAGGATAGGATATGATAGAGGATAGGATAGGATAGAGGATAGGATAGGATAGAGGATAGGATAGGATAGAGAATAGGATAGGATAGAGGATAGGATAGAGGATAGGATAGGATAGAGGATAGGATAGGATAGAGGATAGGATAGGATAGAGGATGGGATAGGATAGAGGATAGGATAGGATAGATGATAGAATAGGATAGAGGATAGGATAGGATAGAGGATAGGATATGATACAGGATAGGATAGGATAGAGGATAGGATAGGATAGAGGATAGGATAGGATACAGGATAGGATAGGATAGAGGATAATATATGATAGAGGATAGGATAGGATAGATGATAGGATAGGATAGAGGATAGGATAGGATAGAGGATAGGATACGATAGAGGATAAGGATAGGATAGAGGATAGGATAGGATAGAGGATAGGATAGGATAGAGGATAGGATATGATAAAGGATAGGATAGGATAGAGGATAGGATAGGATAGAGGATAGGATAGGATACAGGATAGGATAGGATAGAGGATAGGATAGGATAGAGCATAGGATATGATAGAGGATAGGATAGGATAGAGGATAGGATAGGATAGAGGATAGGATAGGATAGAGGATACGATATAGGATTGGATAGGATGGAGGATAGGATACGATAGAGGATAGGATAGGATAGAGAATAGGATGTAGGATTGGTTAGGATACAGGATAGGATAGGATAGAGGATAGGATATGATACAGGATAGGATAGGATAGAGGATAGGATAGGATAGAGGATAGAATAGGATACAGGATAGGATAGGATAGAGGATAGGATATGAAAGAGGATAGGATAGGATAGAGGATAGGATAGGATAGAGGATAGGATAGGATAGAGAATAGGATAGGGTAGAGGATAGGATAGGATAGAGGATAGGATAGGATAGAGGATAGGATAGGATAGAGGATGGGATAGGATAGAGAATAGGATAGGATAGAGGATAGAATAGGATAGTGGATAGGATAGGATAGAGGATAGGATATGATACAGGATAGGATAGGATAGGATAGAGGATAGGATAGGATACAGGATAGGATAGGATAGAGGATAATATATGATAGAGGATAGGATAGGATAGATGATAGGATAGGATAGAGGATAGGATAGGATAGAGAATAGGATAGGATAGAGGATAGGATATGATAGAGGATAGGATAGGATAGAGGATAGGATAGGATAGAGGATGGGATAGGATAGAGGATAGGATAGGATAGATGATAGAATAGGATAGAGGATAGGATAGGATAGAGGATAGGATATGATACAGGATAGGATAGGATAGAGGATAGGATAGGATAGAGGATAGGATAGGATACAGGATAGGATAGGATAGAGGATAATATATGATAGAGGATAGGATAGGATAGATGATAGGATAGGATAGAGGATAGGATAGGATAGAGGATAGGATACGATAGAGGATAAGGATAGGATAGAGGATAGGATAGGATAGAGGATAGGATAGGATAGAGGATAGGATATGATAAAGGATAGGATAGGATAGAGGATAGGATAGGATAGAGGATAGGATAGGATACAGGATAGGATAGGATAGAGGATAGGATAGGATAGAGGATACGATATAGGATTGGATAGGATGGAGGATAGGATACGATAGAGGATAGGATAGGATAGAGAATAGGATGTAGGATTGGTTAGGATAGAGGATAGAATAGGATAGAGGATAGGATAGGATAGAGGATAGGATATGATACAGGATAGGATAGGATAAAGGATAGGATAGAGGATAGGATAGGATAGAGGATAGGATAGGATAGAGGATAGAATAGGATACAGGATAGGATAGGATAGATGATAGGATATGATAGAGGATAGGATAGGATAGAGGATAGGATAGGATAGAGGATAGGATAGGATAGAGAATAGGATAGGATAGAGGATAGGATAGGATAGAGGATAGGATAGGATAGAGGATAGGATACGATAGAGGATAAGGATAGGATAGAGGATAGGATAGGATAGAGGATAGGATATGATAGAGGATAGGATATAGGATTCAATAGGATAGAGGATAGGATACGATAGAGTATAGGATAGGATAGGATACAGGATAATATAGGATAGAGGATAGGATAGGATTGAGGATAGGATAGGATAGAGGATAGGATAGGATAGGATAGGATAGAGGATAGGATAGGATAGAGGATAGGATAGGATAGAGAATAGGATAGGATAGAGGATAGGATAGGATAGAGGATAGGATAGGATAGAGGATAGGATAGGATAGAGGATGGGATAGGATAGAGGATAATATAGGATAGATAATAGGATAGGATAGAGGATAGGATAGGATAGAGGATAGGATAGGATACAGGATAGGATAGGATAGAGGATAGGATATGATAGAGGATAGGACAGGATAGAGGATAGGATAGGATAGAGACTAGGATAGGATAGAGGATAGGATAGGATAGAGGATAGGATAGGATAGAGGATAGGATAGGATAGAGGATGGGATAGGATACAGGATAGGATAGGATAGAGGATAGGATATGATAGAGGATAGGATAGGATAGAGGATAGGACAGGATAGAGGATAGGATAGGATAGAGACTAGGATAGGATAGAGGATAGGATAGGATAGAGGATAGGATAGGATACAGGATAGGATAGGATAGAGGATAGGATAGGATAGAGCATAGAATATGATAGAGGATAGGATAGGATAGAGGATAGGATAGGATAGAGGATAGGATAGGATAGAGAATAGGATAGGATAGAGGATAGGATAGGATAGAGGATAGGATAGGATAGAGGATAGGATAGGATAGAGGATGGGATAGGATAGAGGATAGGATAGGATAGATGATAGAATAGGATAGAGGATAGGATAGGATAGAGGATAGGATATGATACAGGATAGGATAGGATAGAGGATAGGATAGGATAGAGGATAGGATAGGATACAGGATAGGATAGGATAGAGGATAATATATGATAGAGGATAGGATAGGATAGATGATAGGATAGGATAGAGGATAGGATAGGATAGAGGATAGGATACGATAGAGGATAAGGATAGGATAGAGGATAGGATAGGATAGAGGATAGGATAGGATAGAGGATAGGATATGATAAAGGATAGGATAGGATAGAGGATAGGATAGGATAGAGGATAGGATAGGATACAGGATAGGATAGGATAGAGGATAGGATAGGATAGAGCATAGGATATGATAGAGGATAGGATAGGATAGAGGATAGGATAGGATAGAGGATAGGATAGGATAGAGGATAGGATAGGATAGAGGATACGATATAGGATTGGATAGGATGGAGGATAGGATACGATAGAGGATAGGATAGGATAGAGAATAGGATGTAGGATTGGTTAGGATACAGGATAGGATAGGATAGAGGATAGGATATGATACAGGATAGGATAGGATAGAGGATAGGATAGGTTAGAGGATAGAATAGGATACAGGATAGGATAGGATAGAGGATAGGATATGAAAGAGGATAGGATAGGATAGAGGATAGGATAGGATAGAGGATAGGATAGGATAGAGAATAGGATAGGGTAGAGGATAGGATAGGATAGAGGATAGGATAGGATAGAGGATAGGATAGGATAGAGGATGGGATAGGATAGAGAATAGGATAGGATAGAGGATAGAATAGGATAGTGGATAGGATAGGATAGAGGATAGGATATGATACAGGATAGGATAGGATAGGATAGAGGATAGGATAGGATACAGGATAGGATAGGATAGAGGATAATATATGATAGAGGATAGGATAGGATAGATGATAGGATAGGATAGAGGATAGGATAGGATAGAGAATAGGATAGGATAGAGGATAGGATAGGATAGAGGATAGGATAGGATAGAGGATAGGATAGGATAGAGGATGGGATAGGATAGAGGATAGGATAGGATAGATGATAGAATAGGATAGAGGATAGGATAGGATAGAGGATAGGATATGATACAGGATAGGATAGGATAGAGGATAGGATAGGATAGAGGATAGGATAGGATACAGGATAGGATAGGATAGAGGATAATATATGATAGAGGATAGGATAGGATAGATGATAGGATAGGATAGAGGATAGGATAGGATAGAGGATAGGATACGATAGAGGATAAGGATAGGATAGAGGATAGGATAGGATAGAGGATAGGATAGGATAGAGGATAGGATATGATAAAGGATAGGATAGGATAGAGGATAGGATAGGATAGAGGATAGGATAGGATACAGGATAGGATAGGATAGAGGATAGGATAGAGGATAGGATAGGATAGAGCATAGGATATGATAGAGGATAGGATAGGATAGAGGATAGGATAGGATAGAGGATAGGATAGGATAGAGGATACGATATAGGATTGGATAGGATGGAGGATAGGATACGATAGAGGATAGGATAGGATAGAGAATAGGATGTAGGATTGGTTAGGATAGAGGATAGAATAGGATAGAGGATAGGATAGGATAGAGGATAGGATATGATAGAGGATAGGATAGGATAGAGGATAGGATATGATAGAGGATAGGATATAGGATTCAATAGGATAGAGGATAGGATACGATAGAGTATAGGATAGGATAGGATACAGGATAATATAGGATAGAGGATAGGATAGGATTGAGGATAGGATAGGATAGAGGATAGGATAGGATAGGATAGGATAGAGGATAGGATAGGATAGAGGATAGGATAGGATAGAGAATAGGATAGGATAGAGGATAGGATAGGATAGAGGATAGGATAGGATAGAGGATAGGATAGGATAGAGGATGGGATAGGATAGAGGATAATATAGGATAGATAATAGGATAGGATAGAGGATAGGATAGGATAGAGGATAGGATAGGATACAGGATAGGATAGGATAGAGGATAGGATATGATAGAGGATAGGACAGGATAGAGGATAGGATAGGATAGAGACTAGGATAGGATAGAGGATAGGATAGGATAGAGGATAGGATAGGATAGAGGATAGGATAGGATAGAGGATGGGATAGGATACAGGATAGGATAGGATACAGGATAGGATAGGATAGAGGATAATATATGATAGAGGATAGGATAGGATAGATGATAGGATAGGATAGAGGATAGGATAGGATAGAGGATAGGATAGGATAGAGGATAGGATAGGATAGAGGATAGGATAGGATAGAGGATGGGATAGGATAGAGGATAGAATAGGATACAGGATAGGATAGGATATGATAGAGGATAGGATAGGATAGAGGATAGGATAGGATAGAGGATAGGATAGGATAGAGAATAGGATAGGATAGAGGATAGGATAGGATAGAGAATAGGATAGGATAGAGGATAGGATAGGATATAGGATAGGATAGGATAGAGGATAGGATAGGATAGAGGATGGGATAGGATAGAGGATAGGATAGGATAGATGATAGAATAGGATAGAGGATAGGATAGGATAGAGGATAGGATAGGATAGATGATAGAATAGGATAGAGGATAGGATAGGATAGAGGATAGGATATGATACAGGATAGGATAGGATAGAGGATAGGATAGGATAGAGGATAGGATAGGATACAGGATAGGATAGGATAGAGGATAGGATAGGATAGATGATAGAATAGGATAGAGGATAGGATAGGATAGAGGATAGGATATGATACAGGATAGGATAGGATAGAGGATAGGATAGGATAGAGGATAGGATAGGATACAGGATAGGATAGGATAGAGGATAATATATGATAGAGGATAGGATAGGATAGATGATAGGATAGGATAGAGGATAGGATAGGATAGAGGATAGGATAGGATAGAGGATAGGATAGGATAGAGGATAGGATAGGATAGAGGATGGGATAGGATAGAGGATAGGATAGGATAGATGATAGAATAGGATAGAGGATAGGATAGGATAGAGGATAGGATATGATACAGGATAGGATAGGATAGAGGATAGGATAGGATAGAGGATAGGATAGGATACAGGATAGGATAGGATAGAGGATAATATATGATAGAGGATAGGATAGGATAGATGATAGGATGGGATAGAGGATAGGATAGGATAGAGGATAGGATATGATACAGGATAGGATAGGATAGAGGATAGGATAGGATAGAGGATAGGATAGGATAGAGGATAGGATAGGATAGAGGATAGGATAGGATAGGATAGAGGATAATATAGGATAGAGGATAGGATAGGATAGAGGATAGGATAGGATAGAGGATAGGATAGGATAGAGGATAGGATAGGATAGAGGATAGGATAGGATAGAGGATAGGATAGGATAGAGGATAGGATAGGATAGAGGATAGGATAGGATAGAGGATAGGATAGGATAGAGAATAGGATAGAATAGAGGATAGGATAGGATAGAGGATAGGATAGGATAGAGGATAGGATAGGATAGAGGATGGGATAGGATAGAGGATAATATAATATAGAGGATAGGATAGGATAGAGGATAGGATAGGATAGAGGATAGGATAGGATAGAGGATAGGATAGGATAGAGGATAGGATAGGATAGAGGATAGGATAGGATAGGATAGGATAGAGGATAGGATAGGATAGGATAGAGGATAGGATAGGATAGAGGATAGGATAGGATAGAGGATAGAATAGGATACAGGATAGGATAGGATAGAGGATAGGATATGATACAGGATAGGATAGGGTAGAGGATAGGATAGGATAGAGGATAGGATAGGATACAGGATAGGATAGGATAGAGGATAGGATATGATAGAGGATAGGATAGGATAGATGATAGGATAGGATAGAGGATAGGATAGGATAGAGGATAGGATAGGATAGAGGATAGGATAGGATAGAGAATAGGATAGGATAGAGGATAGGATAGGATAGAGGATAGGATATGATAGAGGATAGGATAGGATAGAGGATAGGATAGGATAGAGGATAGGATAGGATAGAGGATAGGATAGGATAGAGGATAGGAGAGGATAGAGGATAGGATAGGATAGAGGATAGGATACGATAGAGGATAGGATAGGATAGAGGATGGGATAGGATAGAGGATAGGATAGGATAGAGGATAGAATAGGATAGAGGATAGGATAGGATAGAGGATAGGATATGATACAGGATAGGATAGGATAGAGGATAGGATAGGATAGAGGATAGGATAGGATAGAGGATAGGATAGGATAGAGGATAGGATAGGATAGAGGATAGGATATGATAGAGGATAGGATAGGATAGATGATAGGATAGGATAGAGGATAGGATAGGATAGAGGATAGGATAGGATAGAGGATAGGATAGGATAGAGGATAGGATAGGATAGAGGATAGGATAGGATAGAGGATAGGATAGGATAGAGGATAGGATAGGATAGAGAATAGGATAGGATAGAGGATAGGATAGGATAGAGGATAGGATAGGATAGAGCATAGGATATGATAGAGGATAGGGTAGGATAGAGGATACGATATAGGATTGGATAGGATGGAGGATAGGATACGATAGAGGATAGGATAGGATAGAGAATAGGATGTTGGATTGGTTAGGATAGAGGATAGAATAGGATAGAGGATAGGATAGGATAGAGGATAGGATATGATACAGGATAGGATAGGATAGAGGATAGGATAGGATAGAGGATAGAATAGGATACAGGATAGGATAGGATATGATAGAGGATAGGATAGGATAGAGGATAGGATAGGATAGAGGATAGGATAGGATAGAGAATAGGATAGGATAGAGGATAGGATAGGATAGAGGATAGGATAGGATAGAGGATAGGATAGGATAGAGGATGGGATAGGATAGAGGATAGGATAGGATAGATGATAGAATAGGATAGAGGATAGGATAGGATAGAGGATAGGATATGATACAGGATAGGATAGGATAGAGGATAGGATAGGATAGAGGATAGGATAGGATACAGGATAGGATAGGATAGAGGATAATATATGATAGAGGATAGGATAGGATAGATGATAGGATAGGATAGAGGATAGGATAGGATAGAGGATAGGATAGGATAGAGGATAGGATAGGATAGAGGATAGGATAGGATAGAGGATGGGATAGGATAGAGGATAGGATAGGATAGATGATAGAATAGGATAGAGGATAGGATAGGATAGAGGATAGGATATGATACAGGATAGGATAGGATAGAGGATAGGATAGGATAGAGGATAGGATAGGATACAGGATAGGATAGGATAGAGGATAATATATGATAGAGGATAGGATAGGATAGATGATAGGATGGGATAGAGGATAGGATAGGATAGAGGATAGGATATGATACAGGATAGGATAGGATAGAGGATAGGATAGGATAGAGGATAGGATAGGATACAGGATAGGATAGGATAGAGGATAGGATAGGATAGAGCATAGGATATGATAGAGGATAGGATAGGATAGAGGATAGGATAGGATAGAGGATAGGATAGGATAGAGGATACGATATAGGATTGGATAGGATGGAGGATAGGATACGATAGAGGATAGGATAGCATAGAGAATAGGATGTAGGATTGGTTAGGATAGAGGATAGAATAGGATAGAGGATAGGATAGGATAGAGGATAGGATATGATACAGGATAGGATAGGATAGAGGATAGGATAGGATAGAGGATAGAATAGGATACAGGATAGGATAGGATAGAGGATAGGATATGATAGAGGATAGGATAGGATAGAGGATAGGATAGGATAGAGGATAGGATAGGATAGAGAATAGGATAGGATAGTGGATAGGATAGGATAGAGGATAGGATATGATACAGTATAGGATAGGATAGGATAGAGGATAGGATAGGATACAGGATAGGATAGGATAGAGGATAATATATGATAGAGGATAGGATAGGATAGATGATAGGATAGGATAGAGGATAGGATAGGATAGAGGATAGGATACGATAGAGGATAAGGATAGGATAGAGGATAGGATAGGATAGAGGATAGGATATGATAGAGGATAGGATATAGGATTCAATAGGATAGAGGATAGGATACGATAGAGTATAGGATAGGATAGGATAGAGGATAATATAGGATAGAGGATAGGATAGGATAGAGGATAGGATAGGATAGAGGATAGGATAGGATAGAGGATAGGATAGGATAGAGGATAGGATAGGATAGAGGATAGGATAGGATAGAGGATAGGATAGGATAGAGGATAGGATAGGATAGAGAATAGGATAGGATAGAGGATAGGATAGGATAGAGGATAGGATAGGATAGAGGATAGGATAGGATAGAGGATGGGATAGGATAGAGGATAATATAGGATAGAGGATAGGATAGGATAGAGGATAGGATAGGATAGAGGATAGGATAGGATACAGGATAGGATAGGATAGAGGATAGGATATGATAGAGGATAGGACAGGATAGAGGATAGGATAGGATAGAGACTAGGATAGGATAGAGGATAGGATAGGATAGAGGATAGGATAGGATAGAGGATAGGATAGGATAGAGGATGGGATAGGATACAGGATAGGATAGGATAGAGGATAGGATATGATAGAGGATAGGATAGGATTGAGGATAGGATAGGATAGAGGATAGGATATGATAGAGGATAGGATAGGATAGAGGATAGGATAGGATAGAGGATAGGATAGGATAGAGGATAGGATAGGATAGAGGATAGGATAGGATAGAGGATAGGATAGGATAGAGGATAGGATAGGATAGAGGATAGGATAGGATAGAGGATAGGATAGGATAGGATAGAGGATAATATAGGATAGAGGATAGGATAGGATAGAGGATAGGATAGGATAGAGGATAGGATAGGATAGAGGATAGGATAGGATAGAGGATAGGATAGGATAGAGGATAGGATAGGATAGAGGATAGGATAGGATAGAGGATAGGATAGGATAGAGGATAGGATAGGATAGAGGATAGGATAGGATAGAGAATAGGATAGAATAGAGGATAGGATAGGATAGAGGATAGGATAGGATAGAGGATAGGATAGGATAGAGGATGGGATAGGATAGAGGATAATATAATATAGAGGATAGGATAGGATAGAGGATAGGATAGGATAGAGGATAGGATAGGATAGAGGATAGGATAGGATAGAGGATAGGATAGGATAGGATAGGATAGAGGATAGGATAGGATAGGATAGAGGATAGGATAGGATAGAGAATAGGATAGGATAGAGGATAGGATAGGATAGAGGATAGGATAGGATAGAGGATAGGATAGGATAGAGGATGGGATAGGATAGAGGATAGGATAGGATAGATGATAGAATAGGATAGAGGATAGGATAGGATAGAGGATAGGATATGATACAGGATAGGATAGGATAGAGGATAGGATAGGATAGAGGATAGGATAGGATACAGGATAGGATAGGATAGAGGATAATATATGATAGAGGATAGGATAGGATAGATGATAGGATAGGATAGAGGATAGGATAGGATAGAGGATAGGATAGGATAGAGGATAGGATAGGATAGAGGATAGGATAGGATAGAGGATGGGATAGGATAGAGGATAGGATAGGATAGATGATAGAATAGGATAGAGGATAGGATAGGATAGAGGATAGGATATGATACAGGATAGGATAGGATAGAGGATAGGATAGGATAGAGGATAGGATAGGATACAGGATAGGATAGGATAGAGGATAATATATGATAGAGGATAGGATAGGATAGATGATAGGATGGGATAGAGGATAGGATAGGATAGAGGATAGGATATGATACAGGATAGGATAGGATAGAGGATAGGATAGGATAGAGGATAGGATAGGATACAGGATAGGATAGGATAGAGGATAGGATAGGATAGAGCATAGGATATGATAGAGGATAGGATAGGATAGAGGATAGGATAGGATAGAGGATAGGATAGGATAGAGGATACGATATAGGATTGGATAGGATGGAGGATAGGATACGATAGAGGATAGGATAGCATAGAGAATAGGATGTAGGATTGGTTAGGATAGAGGATAGAATAGGATAGAGGATAGGATAGGATAGAGGATAGGATATGATACAGGATAGGATAGGATAGAGGATAGGATAGGATAGAGGATAGAATAGGATACAGGATAGGATAGGATAGAGGATAGGATATGATAGAGGATAGGATAGGATAGAGGATAGGATAGGATAGAGGATAGGATAGGATAGAGAATAGGATAGGATAGTGGATAGGATAGGATAGAGGATAGGATATGATACAGTATAGGATAGGATAGGATAGAGGATAGGATAGGATACAGGATAGGATAGGATAGAGGATAATATATGATAGAGGATAGGATAGGATAGATGATAGGATAGGATAGAGGATAGGATAGGATAGAGGATAGGATACGATAGAGGATAAGGATAGGATAGAGGATAGGATAGGATAGAGGATAGGATATGATAGAGGATAGGATATAGGATTCAATAGGATAGAGGATAGGATACGATAGAGTATAGGATAGGATAGGATAGAGGATAATATAGGATAGAGGATAGGATAGGATAGAGGATAGGATAGGATAGAGGATAGGATAGGATAGAGGATAGGATAGGATAGAGGATAGGATAGGATAGAGGATAGGATAGGATAGAGGATAGGATAGGATAGAGGATAGGATAGGATAGAGAATAGGATAGGATAGAGGATAGGATAGGATAGAGGATAGGATAGGATAGAGGATAGGATAGGATAGAGGATGGGATAGGATAGAGGATAATATAGGATAGAGGATAGGATAGGATAGAGGATAGGATAGGATAGAGGATAGGATAGGATACAGGATAGGATAGGATAGAGGATAGGATATGATAGAGGATAGGACAGGATAGAGGATAGGATAGGATAGAGACTAGGATAGGATAGAGGATAGGATAGGATAGAGGATAGGATAGGATAGAGGATAGGATAGGATAGAGGATGGGATAGGATACAGGATAGGATAGGATAGAGGATAGGATATGATAGAGGATAGGATAGGATTGAGGATAGGATAGGATAGAGGATAGGATATGATAGAGGATAGGATAGGATAGAGGATAGGATAGGATAGAGGATAGGATAGGATAGAGGATAGGATAGGATAGAGGATAGGATAGGATAGAGGATAGGATAGGATAGAGGATAGGATAGGATAGAGGATAGGATAGGATAGAGGATAGGATAGGATAGGATAGAGGATAATATAGGATAGAGGATAGGATAGGATAGAGGATAGGATAGGATAGAGGATAGGATAGGATAGAGGATAGGATAGGATAGAGGATAGGATAGGATAGAGGATAGGATAGGATAGAGGATAGGATAGGATAGAGGATAGGATAGGATAGAGGGATAGGATAGGATAGAGGATAGGATAGGATAGAGAATAGGATAGAATAGAGGATAGGATAGGATAGAGGATAGGATAGGATAGAGGATAGGATAGGATAGAGGATGGGATAGGATAGAGGATAATATAATATAGAGGATAGGATAGGATAGAGGATAGGATAGGATAGAGGATAGGATAGGATAGAGGATAGGATAGGATAGAGGATAGGATAGGATAGGATAGGATAGAGGATAGGATAGGATAGGATAGAGGATAGGATAGGATAGAGGATAGGATAGGATAGAGGATAGAATAGGATACAGGATAGGATAGGATAGAGGATAGGATATGATACAGGATAGGATAGGGTAGAGGATAGGATAGGATAGAGGATAGGATAGGATACAGGATAGGATAGGATAGAGGATAGGATATGATAGAGGATAGGATAGGATAGATGATAGGATAGGATAGAGGATAGGATAGGATAGAGGATAGGATAGGATAGAGGATAGGATAGGATAGAGAATAGGATAGGATAGAGGATAGGATAGGATAGAGGATAGGATATGATAGAGGATAGGATAGGATAGAGGATAGGATAGGATAGAGGATAGGATAGGATAGAGGATAGGATAGGATAGAGGATAGGAGAGGATAGAGGATAGGATAGGATAGAGGATAGGATACGATAGAGGATAGGATAGGATAGAGGATGGGATAGGATAGAGGATAGGATAGGATAGAGGATAGAATAGGATAGAGGATAGGATAGGATAGAGGATAGGATATGATACAGGATAGGATAGGATAGAGGATAGGATAGGATAGAGGATAGGATAGGATAGAGGATAGGATAGGATAGAGGATAGGATATGATAGAGGATAGGATAGGATAGATGATAGGATAGGATAGAGGATAGGATAGGATAGAGGATAGGATAGGATAGAGGATAGGATAGGATAGAGGATAGGATAGGATAGAGGATAGGATAGGATAGAGGATAGGATAGGATAGAGGATAGGATAGGATAGAGGATAGGATAGGATAGAGGATAGGATAGGATAGAGGATAGGATAGGATAGAGGATAGGATAGGATAGAGGATAGGATAGAATAGAGGATAGGATAGGATAGAGGATAGGATAGGATAGAGGATAGGATAGGATAGAGGATAGGATAGGATAGAGGATAGGATAGGATAGAGGATAGGATAGGATAGGATAGAGGATAGGATAGGATAGAGGATAGGATAGGATAGAGGATAGAATAGGATAGAGGATAGGATAGGATAGAGGATAGGATATGATACAGGATAGGATAGGGTAGAGGATAGGATAGGATAGAGGATAGGATAGGATACAGGATAGGATAGGATAGAGGATAGGATATGATAGAGGATAGGATAGGATAGATGATAGGATAGGATTGAGGATAGGATAGGATAGAGGATAGGATAGGATAGAGGATAGGATAGGATAGAGAATAGGATAGGATAGAGGATAGGATAGGATAGAGGATAGGATACGATAGAGGATAGGATAGGATAGAGGATGGGATAGGATAGAGGATAGGATAGGATAGAGGATAGAATAGGATAGAGGATAGGATAGGATAGAGGATAGGATATGATACAGGATAGGATAGGATAGAGGATAGGATAGGATAGAGGATAGGATAGGATAGAGGATAGGATAGGATAGAGGATAGGATATGATAGAGGATAGGATAGGATAGAGGATAGGATAGGGTAGAGGATAGGATAGGATAGAGGATAGGATAGGATACAGGATAGGATAGGATAGAGGATAGGATATGATAGAGGATAGGATAGGATAGATGATAGGATAGGATTGAGGATAGGATAGGATAGAGGATAGGATAGGATAGAGGATAGGATAGGATAGAGGATAGGATAGGATAGAGGATAGGATAGGATAGAGGATAGGATAGATAGAGGATAGGATAGGATAGAGGATAGGATAGGATAGAGGATAGGATAGGATAGAGGATAGGATAGGATAGAGGATAGGATAGGATAGAGGATAGGATAGGATAGAGGATAGGATAGGATAGAGGATAGGATAGGATAGAGGATAGGATAGGATAGAGGATAGGATAGGATAGAGGATAGGATATGATAGAGGATAGGATAGGATAGAGGATAGGATAGGATAGAGGATAGGATAGGATAGAGGATAGGATAGGATAGAGGATAGGATAGGATAGAGGATAGGATAGGATAGAGGATAGGATAGGATAGGATAGAGGATAGGATAGGATAGAGGATAGGATAGGATAGAGGATAGGATAGGATAGAGGATAGGATAGGATAGAGGATAGGATATGATACAGGATAGGATAGGTAGAGGATAGGATAGGATAGAGGATAGGATAGGATAGAGGATAGGATAGGATAGAGGATAGGATAGGATAGAGGATAGGATAGGATAGAGGATAGGATACGATAGAGGATAGGATAGGATAGAGGATGGGATAGGATAGAGGATAGGATAGGATAGAGGTAGGAATAGGATAGAGGATAGGATAGGATAGAGGATAGGATATGATACAGGATAGGATAGGATAGAGGATAGGATAGGATAGAGGATAGGATAGGATAGAGGATAGGATAGGATAGAGGATAGGATAGGATAGAGGATAGGATAGGATAGAGGATAGGATAGGATAGAGGATAGGATAGGATAGAGGATAGGATAGGATAGAGAATAGGATAGAATAGAGGATAGGAT